>NC_081291.1:63515420-64140420 GCF_030435805.1 Mustela lutreola | reverse complement strand
CAGGTGGCCAAGGAGATGCTCTCCCCTTGGGACCAGAGGCCCAGGACAGGTCTGCCATCTGCCCAGACTCCTTCCTCAGCGTGGAACACGCGCCTCTGCCCTAGTCGACCCCTCATGTCTCCTTAGCAGCCAGGCTTCCATCTCTCCGCACAGGGAGCGGGTGACACTTGTCTTGCCACCGGCCTGCTGTTCGTGCCACGGCAGCCTATCCTGCTTTCCGAGCGTTTCCCGACCGCAAGGCCAACGGCTCGTTCTCTTCTCCGGGGGCGGCATGCTATGCCTTCCCCACACTTGGCTTCTCTCTCAGGCAGACGGGATGCTAGGGCAAAGAGTATTTCGCTCCATGCGTGTATCTTCCACAGAGCTGCGGAGACGAGCTCAGGCAAGCAGCAGCAGCATCCCCAAACCCAACTCTGATTTCCCAAGGAACGCTGTGCTTTCCCAGGGGAGATGCCCAGGCAAAGAGGCTTTCGCTGTGTGCGGGTTTCTCCCACCGCGAGACTGGGCTCAGGCAAGCAGCAGCAGCCCGCAGAACATTTCTCAGCGAATGCTGTGCTTTCGCAGAGGCTTTGGCTTGGAGCCAACAGCACTTTGCTGCTGCTTCCTCAGCAAGGCTTCAGTCGCGTCAGGGAAGAAGAGCTGCGGGAGAGCTGGTGCCTCTTGGGCCTTGCTTTCCCGGGCTCCATGTTCGCGTCCTGGGTTCATCCAGCCAGGCCGCACTAAGCAGACACAGCCACAACCCCGCAGTAGCGTGCGTAACCTAGGATGGCACTCTAGGCACACTACCATCTCCCAGTGTATGCATCGCTTGGCCTTTTACTCTGGCGCTCAGGCGGATTCTCGGACTAGGCCAGTGCCCTCCCCACAGGAAAGTAGAGGTGACAGGATCCCTGTCCACCGCACCAGCTCTGAATAGGGAGCTTTGGGGAACTGTCCCCACTCCTTCCACTGAAACCCCGTGCCTCCTCCAAGCTTCCACATCCTGGAGGAAGACGGCATCTGACACCCCGTTATTTCAGGGAGCTGTTTCAGCGAGTTCAGAGTAGGCGCCTGGTGGCTAGTGCATGTCTGCCCCCGGGACAGGTGGCCAAGAGCTGCTGTCTCCTTGGGCCCAGTCCCTCAGGACAGGCATGTTCTCTGCCCAGACTCCTTCCTAAGAGTGGAGCACGCACCCTGCCCTACTCATCACCTCCTGTCTCCTTAGCAGCCAGGCTTCTGTCTCTCTGCACTGGGCGCGGCTGATACTTGTATTGCCGGCTCTCCTGCTTCACAACCGTTTCCAGACCAGAAGGCCAACGGCTCCTGCTCTTCTCCCCGGACAGCGTACTTCACCTTCCGCAGACATGCTCCTGGGGAGTGCAGTGAAAAACGTGTCCCTTTTCCTTAAGGCTCTTTCCACAGGGGCCACCGCGCTTCTCTCTCAGGCAGAGGAGTTTCCGAGGCATAGAGGGTTTCGCTCCATGCGGGTTTATTACACCGTGCTGAGGAGACCAGCTCAGGCAAACAGGAGCATCCCTCAGACCGGACTCTGATTTCCCAAAGAATGCTGTGCTTTGCCAGAGGGGATGCCAGGGCAAAGAAGCTTTCGCTCTATGCGATTTTCTCCAATAGTGCTGCGAATACTAGGCTAAGGCAAGCAGCAACAGCAGCCCTGAATCCCGACTCTGATTTCCCAGCGACTGCTATGCTTTTGCAGACGTTTTCAGCTTGGCAGGTACCGCACTTCGCTGCTGCTTCCTCAGAAAGGCATTGGATGTTCACTCTGCACGGTAGGGAAGAAGAGCCGCGGGAGAGCTGGTGCCTCTTGGGAAGTGATATCCTGGGCTCCGAGTGTACGCGCGGGATTCACCTTGCTATGCCGAACTCAGCAGACACAGTCACCACCCTGCAGCAGCGTGCGTGTCCTAGCATAGCACTGTACGTCTATTACCATCTCCTGGGGTAGGTTAGGCTTTGCTTTTTGCTTCGGCTCTCGGGCAGACTCGGTGTCTAGGCCAGTGCCTTCACCACAGGAGATAGGAGGCGATCGGATACCTGCACAAGGCCCGTGAACTGAATAGGGAGCATTGGGGGACTGTGCCCACTCCTTCCCCTTAAACCCCGTGCCTCCTCCAAGCTTCCACATCCTGGAGGAAGTCGGCATCTGACTCCCCGTTATTTCAGGGAGCTGTTTCTGCGAGGTTAGTGTAGGTGCCTGGTGGCTAGCGCATGTCTGCCCCAGGGACAGGTGGCCAAGAGCTGCTGTCTCCTTGGGCCCAGTCCCTCAGGACAGGCATGTTCTCTGCCCAGACTCCTTCCTAAGAGTGGAGCACGCACCCTGCCCTACTCATCGCCTCCTGTCTCCTTAGCAGCCAGGCTTCTGTCTCTCTGCACTGGGAGCGGCTGATACTTGTATTGCCGGCTCTCCTGCTTCACAACCGTTTCCAGACCAGAAGGCCAACGGCTCCTGCTCTTTTCCCCGGACAGCGTACTTCACCTTCCACAGACTTGCTTCTGGGGAGTGCAGTGAAAAACGTGTCCCTTTCCTTAAGGCTCTTTCCACAGGGGCCACTGCGCTTCTCTCTCAGGTAGAGGAGATTCCGAGGCATAGAGGGTTTCGCTCCATGCGGGTTTATTACACCGTGCTGAGGAGACCAGCTCAGGCAAACAGGAGCATCCCTCAGACCGGACTCTGATTTCCCAAAGAATGCTGTGCTTTGCCAGAGGGGATGCCAGGGCAAAGAGGCTTTCGCTCTATGTTGTTTTCTCCAATAGTGCTGCGAATACTAGGCTAAGGCAAGCAGCTACAGCAGCCCTCAATCCCGACTCTGATTTCCCAGCGACTGCTATGCTTTCGCAGACGTATTCAGCTTGGCACAAACCGCACTTCGCTGCTGCTAGCTCAGAAAGGAGTTGGGTGTTCACTCTGCGCGGCAGGGAAGAAGCGCCGCGGGAGTGCTGGGGCCTCTTGGGACTTGCTTTCCGGGGCTCCAAGTTCAAGCCCGGGGTTCACCTTGCTATGCCGAACTAAGCAGACACAGTCACAACTCTGCAGCAGCGTGCGTGTCCTAGCATGGCACTCTATGCCTATTACCATCTCCTGGGGCGGTAAGGCTTTGCCTTTTGCTCTGTTGCTCAGGCAGACTCGGGGTTACGCCTGTCCTTCACCACAGGAGGGAGAAGGCGACAGGGTCACTGCACACCGCCCGTGCACTCGGATGGGGAACCGTGGGGGACTGTCTCCACTCTTTCTCCGGCACACCCCCTCCCACCCACATCGCTGCCACATCTTGGTGGAAGACGTATCGGTCTGCCCGTTTCTCCATGTGGCTGTTTCTGTGAGTTCCGGGTATGGCACCTGGTGGCAAGCCCAAGTCTGCCCTTGGGACAGGTGGCCAAGGAGATGCTCTCCCCTTGGGACCAGAGGCCCAGGACAGGTCTGCCATCTGCCCAGACTCCTTCCTCAGCGTGGAACACGCGCCTCTGCCCTAGTCGACCCCTCATGTCTCCTTAGCAGCCAGGCTTCCATCTCTCCGCACAGGGAGCGGGTGACACTTGTCTTGCCACCGGCCTGCTGTTCGTGCCACGGCAGCCTATCCTGCTTTCCGAGCGTTTCCCGACCGCAAGGCCAACGGCTCGTTCTCTTCTCCGGGGGCGGCATGCTATGCCTTCCCCACACTTGGCTTCTCTCTCAGGCAGACGGGATGCTAGGGCAAAGAGTATTTCGCTCCATGCGTGTATCTTCCACAGAGCTGCGGAGACGAGCTCAGGCAAGCAGCAGCAGCATCCCCAAACCCAACTCTGATTTCCCAAGGAACGCTGTGCTTTCCCAGGGGAGATGCCCAGGCAAAGAGGCTTTCGCTGTGTGCGGGTTTCTCCCACCGCGAGACTGGGCTCAGGCAAGCAGCAGCAGCCCGCAGAACATTTCTCAGCGAATGCTGTGCTTTCGCAGAGGCTTTGGCTTGGAGCCAACAGCACTTTGCTGCTGCTTCCTCAGCAAGGCTTCAGTCGCGTCAGGGAAGAAGAGCTGCGGGAGAGCTGGTGCCTCTTGGGCCTTGCTTTCCCGGGCTCCATGTTCGTGTCCTGGGTTCACCCAGCCAGGCCTCACTAAGCAGACAGAGCCACAACCCCGCAGTAGCGTGCGTAACCTAGGATGGCACTCTAGGCACACTCCCATCTCCCAGTGTATGCATCGCTTGGCCTTTTACTCTGGCGCTCAGGCGGATTCTCGGACTAGGCCAGTGCCCTCCCCACAGGAAAGTAGAGGTGACAGGATCCCTGTCCACCGCACCAGCTCTGAATAGGGAGCTTTGGGGAACTGTCCCCACTCCTTCCACTGAAACCCCGTGCCTCCTCCAAGCTTCCACATCCTGGAGGAAGACGGCATCTGACACCCCGTTATTTCAGGGAGCTGTTTCAGCGAGTTCAGAATAGGCGCCTGGTGGCTAGTGCATGTCTGCCCCCGGGACAGGTGGCCAAGAGCTGCTGTCTCCTTGGGCCCAGTCCCTCAGAACAGGCATGTTCTCTGCCCAGACTCCTTCCTAAGAGTGGAGCACGCACCCTGCCCTACTCATCACCTCCTGTCTCCTTAGCAGCCAGGCTTCTGTCTCTCTGCACTGGGCGCGGCTGATACTTGTATTGCCGGCTCTCCTGCTTCACAACCGTTTCCAGACCAGAAGGCCAACGGCTCCTGCTCTTCTCCCCGGACAGCGTACTTCACCTTCCGCAGACATGCTCCTGGGGAGTGCAGTGAAAAACGTGTCCCTTTTCCTTAAGGCTCTTTCCACAGGGGCCACCGCGCTTCTCTCTCAGGCAGAGGAGTTTCCGAGGCATAGAGGGTTTCGCTCCATGCGGGTTTATTACACCGTGCTGAGGAGACCAGCTCAGGCAAACAGGAGCATCCCTCAGACCGGACTCTGATTTCCCAAAGAATGCTGTGCTTTGCCAGAGGGGATGCCAGGGCAAAGAAGCTTTCGCTCTATGCGATTTTCTCCAATAGTGCTGCGAATACTAGGCTAAGGCAAGCAGCAACAGCAGCCCTGAATCCCGACTCTGATTTCCCAGCGACTGCTATGCTTTTGCAGACGTTTTCAGCTTGGCAGGTACCGCACTTCGCTGCTGCTTCCTCAGAAAGGCATTGGATGTTCACTCTGCACGGTAGGGAAGAAGAGCCGCGGGAGAGCTGGTGCCTCTTGGGAAGTGATATCCTGGGCTCCGAGTGTACGCGCGGGATTCACCTTGCTATGCCGAACTCAGCAGACACAGTCACCACCCTGCAGCAGCGTGCGTGTCCTAGCATAGCACTGTACGTCTATTACCATCTCCTGGGGTAGGTTAGGCTTTGCTTTTTGCTTCGGCTCTCGGGCAGACTCGGTGTCTAGGCCAGTGCCTTCACCACAGGAGATAGGAGGCGATCGGATACCTGCACAAGGCCCGTGAACTGAATAGGGAGCATTGGGGGACTGTGCCCACTCCTTCCCCTTAAACCCCGTGCCTCCTCCAAGCTTCCACATCCTGGAGGAAGTCGGCATCTGACTCCCCGTTATTTCAGGGAGCTGTTTCTGCGAGGTTAGTGTAGGTGCCTGGTGGCTAGCGCATGTCTGCCCCAGGGACAGGTGGCCAAGAGCTGCTGTCTCCGTGGGCCCAGTCCCTCAGGACAGGCATGTTCTCTGCCCAGACTCCTTCCTAAGAGTGGAGCACGCACCCTGCCCTACTCATCGCCTCCTGTCTCCTTAGCAGCCAGGCTTCTGTCTCTCTGCACTGGGAGCGGCTGATACTTGTATTGCCGGCTCTCCTGCTTCACAACCGTTTCCAGACCAGAAGGCCAACGGCTCCTGCTCTTTTCCCCGGACAGCGTACTTCACCTTCCACAGACATGCTTCTGGGGAGTGCAGTGAAAAACGTGTCCCTTTCCTTAAGGCTCTTTCCACAGGGGCCACTGCGCTTCTCTCTCAGGTAGAGGAGATTCCGAGGCATAGAGGGTTTCGCTCCATGCGGGTTTATTACACCGTGCTGAGGAGACCAGCTCAGGCAAACAGGAGCATCCCTCAGACCGGACTCTGATTTCCCAAAGAATGCTGTGCTTTGCCAGAGGGGATGCCAGGGCAAAGAGGCTTTCGCTCTATGTTGTTTTCTCCAATAGTGCTGCGAATACTAGGCTAAGGCAAGCAGCTACAGCAGCCCTCAATCCCGACTCTGATTTCCCAGCGACTGCTATGCTTTCGCAGACGTATTCAGCTTGGCACAAACCGCACTTCGCTGCTGCTAGCTCAGAAAGGAGTTGGGTGTTCACTCTGCGCGGCAGGGAAGAAGCGCCGCGGGAGTGCTGGGGCCTCTTGGGACTTGCTTTCCGGGGCTCCAAGTTCAAGCCCGGGGTTCACCTTGCTATGCCGAACTAAGCAGACACAGTCACAACTCTGCAGCAGCGTGCGTGTCCTAGCATGGCACTCTATGCCTATTACCATCTCCTGGGGCGGTAAGGCTTTGCCTTTTGCTCTGTTGCTCAGGCAGACTCGGGGTTACGCCTGTCCTTCACCACAGGAGGGAGAAGGCGACAGGGTCACTGCACACCGCCCGTGCACTCGGATGGGGAACCGTGGGGGACTGTCTCCACTCTTTCTCCGGCACACCCCCTCCCACCCACATCGCTGCCACATCTTGGTGGAAGACGTATCGGTCTGCCCGTTTCTCCATGTGGCTGTTTCTGTGAGTTCCGGGTATGGCACCTGGTGGCAAGCCCAAGTCTGCCCTTGGGACAGGTGGCCAAGGAGATGCTCTCCCCTTGGGACCAGAGGCCCAGGACAGGTCTGCCATCTGCCCAGACTCCTTCCTCAGCGTGGAACACGCGCCTCTGCCCTAGTCGACCCCTCATGTCTCCTTAGCAGCCAGGCTTCCATCTCTCCGCACAGGGAGCGGGTGACACTTGTCTTGCCACCGGCCTGCTGTTCGTGCCACGGCAGCCTATCCTGCTTTCCGAGCGTTTCCCGACCGCAAGGCCAACGGCTCGTTCTCTTCTCCGGGGGCGGCATGCTATGCCTTCCCCACACTTGGCTTCTCTCTCAGGCAGACGGGATGCTAGGGCAAAGAGTATTTCGCTCCATGCGTGTATCTTCCACAGAGCTGCGGAGACGAGCTCAGGCAAGCAGCAGCAGCATCCCCAAACCCAACTCTGATTTCCCAAGGAACGCTGTGCTTTCCCAGGGGAGATGCCCAGGCAAAGAGGCTTTCGCTGTGTGCGGGTTTCTCCCACCGCGAGACTGGGCTCAGGCAAGCAGCAGCAGCCCGCAGAACATTTCTCAGCGAATGCTGTGCTTTCGCAGAGGCTTTGGCTTGGAGCCAACAGCACTTTGCTGCTGCTTCCTCAGCAAGGCTTCAGTCGCGTCAGGGAAGAAGAGCTGCGGGAGAGCTGGTGCCTCTTGGGCCTTGCTTTCCCGGGCTCCATGTTCGCGTCCTGGGTTCATCCAGCCAGGCCGCACTAAGCAGACACAGCCACAACCCCGCAGTAGCGTGCGTAACCTAGGATGGCACTCTAGGCACACTACCATCTCCCAGTGTATGCATCGCTTGGCCTTTTACTCTGGCGCTCAGGCGGATTCTCGGACTAGGCCAGTGCCCTCCCCACAGGAAAGTAGAGGTGACAGGATCCCTGTCCACCGCACCAGCTCTGAATAGGGAGCTTTGGGGAACTGTCCCCACTCTTTCCACTGAAACCCCGTGCCTCCTCCAAGCTTCCACATCCTGGAGGAAGACGGCATCTGACACCCCGTTATTTCAGGGAGCTGTTTCAGCGAGTTCAGAGTAGGCGCCTGGTGGCTAGTGCATGTCTGCCCCCGGGACAGGTGGCCAAGAGCTGCTGTCTCCTTGGGCCCAGTCCCTCAGGACAGGCATGTTCTCTGCCCAGACTCCTTCCTAAGAGTGGAGCACGCACCCTGCCCTACTCATCACCTCCTGTCTCCTTAGCAGCCAGGCTTCTGTCTCTCTGCACTGGGCGCGGCTGATACTTGTATTGCCGGCTCTCCTGCTTCACAACCGTTTCCAGACCAGAAGGCCAACGGCTCCTGCTCTTCTCCCCGGACAGCGTACTTCACCTTCCGCAGACATGCTCCTGGGGAGTGCAGTGAAAAACGTGTCCCTTTTCCTTAAGGCTCTTTCCACAGGGGCCACCGCGCTTCTCTCTCAGGCAGAGGAGTTTCCGAGGCATAGAGGGTTTCGCTCCATGCGGGTTTATTACACCGTGCTGAGGAGACCAGCTCAGGCAAACAGGAGCATCCCTCAGACCGGACTCTGATTTCCCAAAGAATGCTGTGCTTTGCCAGAGGGGATGCCAGGGCAAAGAAGCTTTCGCTCTATGCGATTTTCTCCAATAGTGCTGCGAATACTAGGCTAAGGCAAGCAGCAACAGCAGCCCTGAATCCCGACTCTGATTTCCCAGCGACTGCTATGCTTTTGCAGACGTTTTCAGCTTGGCAGGTACCGCACTTCGCTGCTGCTTCCTCAGAAAGGCATTGGATGTTCACTCTGCACGGTAGGGAAGAAGAGCTGCGGGAGAGCTGGTGCCTCTTGGGAAGTGATATCCTGGGCTCCGAGTGTACGCGCGGGATTCACCTTGCTATGCCGAACTCAGCAGACACAGTCACCACCCTGCAGCAGCGTGCGTGTCCTAGCATAGCACTGTACGTCTATTACCATCTCCTGGGGTAGGTTAGGCTTTGCTTTTTGCTTCGGCTCTCGGGCAGACTCGGTGTCTAGGCCAGTGCCTTCACCACAGGAGATAGGAGGCGATCGGATACCTGCACAAGGCCCGTGAACTGAATAGGGAGCATTGGGGGACTGTGCCCACTCCTTCCCCTTAAACCCCGTGCCTCCTCCAAGCTTCCACATCCTGGAGGAAGTCGGCATCTGACTCCCCGTTATTTCAGGGAGCTGTTTCTGCGAGGTTAGTGTAGGTGCCTGGTGGCTAGCGCATGTCTGCCCCAGGGACAGGTGGCCAAGAGCTGCTGTCTCCTTGGGCCCAGTCCCTCAGGACAGGCATGTTCTCTGCCCAGACTCCTTCCTAAGAGTGGAGCACGCACCCTGCCCTACTCATCGCCTCCTGTCTCCTTAGCAGCCAGGCTTCTGTCTCTCTGCACTGGGAGCGGCTGATACTTGTATTGCCGGCTCTCCTGCTTCACAACCGTTTCCAGACCAGAAGGCCAACGGCTCCTGCTCTTTTCCCCGGACAGCGTACTTCACCTTCCACAGACATGCTTCTGGGGAGTGCAGTGAAAAACGTGTCCCTTTCCTTAAGGCTCTTTCCACAGGGGCCACTGCGCTTCTCTCTCAGGTAGAGGAGATTCCGAGGCATAGAGGGTTTCGCTCCATGCGGGTTTATTACACCGTGCTGAGGAGACCAGCTCAGGCAAACAGGAGCATCCCTCAGACCGGACTCTGATTTCCCTAAGAATGCTGTGCTTTGCCAGAGGGGATGCCAGGGCAAAGAGGCTTTCGCTCTATGTTGTTTTCTCCAATAGTGCTGCGAATACTAGGCTAAGGCAAGCAGCTACAGCAGCCCTCAATCCCGACTCTGATTTCCCAGCGACTGCTATGCTTTCGCAGACGTATTCAGCTTGGCACAAACCGCACTTCGCTGCTGCTAGCTCAGAAAGGAGTTGGGTGTTCACTCTGCGCGGCAGGGAAGAAGCGCCGCGGGAGTGCTGGGGCCTCTTGGGACTTGCTTTCCGGGGCTCCAAGTTCAAGCCCGGGGTTCACCTTGCTATGCCAAACTAAGCAGACACAGTCACAACTCTGCAGCAGCGTGCGTGTCCTAGCATGGCACTCTATGCCTATTACCATCTCCTGGGGCGGTAAGGCTTTGCCTTTTGCTCTGTTGCTCAGGCAGACTCGGGGTTACGCCTGTCCTTCACCACAGGAGGGAGAAGGCGACAGGGTCACTGCACACCGCCCGTGCACTCGGATGGGGAACCGTGGGGGACTGTCTCCACTCTTTCTCCGGCACACCCCCTCCCACCCACATCGCTGCCACATCTTGGTGGAAGACGTATCGGTCTGCCCGTTTCTCCATGTGGCTGTTTCTGTGAGTTCCGGGTATGGCACCTGGTGGCAAGCCCAAGTCTGCCCTTGGGACAGGTGGCCAAGGAGATGCTCTCCCCTTGGGACCAGAGGCCCAGGACAGGTCTGCCATCTGCCCAGACTCCTTCCTCAGCGTGGAACACGCGCCTCTGCCCTAGTCGACCCCTCATGTCTCCTTAGCAGCCAGGCTTCCATCTCTCCGCACAGGGAGCGGGTGACACTTGTCTTGCCACCGGCCTGCTGTTCGTGCCACGGCAGCCTATCCTGCTTTCCGAGCGTTTCCCGACCGCAAGGCCAACGGCTCGTTCTCTTCTCCGGGGGCGGCATGCTATGCCTTCCCCACACTTGGCTTCTCTCTCAGGCAGACGGGATGCTAGGGCAAAGAGTATTTCGCTCCATGCGTGTATCTTCCACAGAGCTGCGGAGACGAGCTCAGGCAAGCAGCAGCAGCATCCCCAAACCCAACTCTGATTTCCCAAGGAACGCTGTGCTTTCCCAGGGGAGATGCCCAGGCAAAGAGGCTTTCGCTGTGTGCGGGTTTCTCCCACCGCGAGACTGGGCTCAGGCAAGCAGCAGCAGCCCGCAGAACATTTCTCAGCGAATGCTGTGCTTTCGCAGAGGCTTTGGCTTGGAGCCAACAGCACTTTGCTGCTGCTTCCGCAGCAAGGCTTCAGTCGCGTCAGGAAAGAAGAGCTGCGGGAGAGCTGGTGCCTCTTGGGCCTTGCTTTCCCGGGCTCCATGTTCGCGTCCTGGGTTCACCCAGCCAGGCCGCACTAAGCAGACACAGCCACAACCCCGCAGTAGCGTGCGTAACCTAGGATGGCACTCTAGGCACACTCCCATCTCCCAGTGTATGCATCGCTTGGCCTTTTACTCTGGCGCTCAGGCGGATTCTCGGACTAGGCCAGTGCCCTCCCCACAGGAAAGTAGAGGTGACAGGATCCCTGTCCACCGCACCAGCTCTGAATAGGGAGCTTTGGGGAACTGTCCCCACTCCTTCCACTGAAACCCCGTGCCTCCTCCAAGCTTCCACATCCTGGAGGAAGACGGCATCTGACACCCCGTTATTTCAGGGAGCTGTTTCAGCGCGTTCAGAATAGGCGCCTGGTGGCTAGTGCATGTCTGCCCCCGGGACAGGTGGCCAAGAGCTGCTGTCTCCTTGGGCCCAGTCCCTCAGGACAGGCATGTTCTCTGCCCAGACTCCTTCCTAAGAGTGGAGCACGCACCCTGCCCTACTCATCACCTCCTGTCTCCTTAGCAGCCAGGCTTCTGTCTCTCTGCACTGGGCGCGGCTGATACTTGTATTGCCGGCTCTCCTGCTTCACAACCGTTTCCAGACCAGAAGGCCAACGGCTCCTGCTCTTCTCCCCGGACAGCGTACTTCACCTTCCGCAGACATGCTCCTGGGGAGTGCAGTGAAAAACGTGTCCCTTTTCCTTAAGGCTCTTTCCACAGGGGCCACCGCGCTTCTCTCTCAGGCAGAGGAGTTTCCGAGGCATAGAGGGTTTCGCTCCATGCGGGTTTATTACACCGTGCTGAGGAGACCAGCTCAGGCAAACAGGAGCATCCCTCAGACCGGACTCTGATTTCCCAAAGAATGCTGTGCTTTGCCAGAGGGGATGCCAGGGCAAAGAAGCTTTCGCTCTATGCGATTTTCTCCAATAGTGCTGCGAATACTAGGCTAAGGCAAGCAGCAACAGCAGCCCTGAATCCCGACTCTGATTTCCCAGCGACTGCTATGCTTTTGCAGACGTTTTCAGCTTGGCAGGTACCGCACTTCGCTGCTGCTTCCTCAGAAAGGCATTGGATGTTCACTCTGCACGGTAGGGAAGAAGAGCCGCGGGAGAGCTGGTGCCTCTTGGGAAGTGATATCCTGGGCTCCGAGTGTACGCGCGGGATTCACCTTGCTATGCCGAACTCAGCAGACACAGTCACCACCCTGCAGCAGCGTGCGTGTCCTAGCATAGCACTGTACGTCTATTACCATCTCCTGGGGTAGGTTAGGCTTTGCTTTTTGCTTCGGCTCTAGGGCAGACTCGGTGTCTAGGCCAGTGCCTTCACCACAGGAGATAGGAGGCGATCGGATACCTGCACAAGGCCCGTGAACTGAATAGGGAGCATTGGGGGACTGTGCCCACTCCTTCCCCTTAAACCCCGTGCCTCCTCCAAGCTTCCACATCCTGGAGGAAGTCGGCATCTGACTCCCCGTTATTTCAGGGAGCTGTTTCTGCGAGGTTAGTGTAGGTGCCTGGTGGCTAGCGCATGTCTGCCCCAGGGACAGGTGGCCAAGAGCTGCTGTCTCCGTGGGCCCAGTCCCTCAGGACAGGCATGTTCTCTGCCCAGACTCCTTCCTAAGAGTGGAGCACGCACCCTGCCCTACTCATCGCCTCCTGTCCTCTTAGCAGCCAGGCTTCTGTCTCTCTGCACTGGGAGCGGCTGATACTTGTATTGCCGGCTCTCCTGCTTCACAACCGTTTCCAGACCAGAAGGCCAACGGCTCCTGCTCTTTTCCCCGGACAGCGTACTTCACCTTCCACAGACATGCTTCTGGGGAGTGCAGTGAAAAACGTGTCCCTTTCCTTAAGGCTCTTTCCACAGGGGCCACTGCGCTTCTCTCTCAGGTAGAGGAGATTCCGAGGCATAGAGGGTTTCGCTCCATGCGGGTTTATTACACCGTGCTGAGGAGACCAGCTCAGGCAAACAGGAGCATCCCTCAGACCGGACTCTGATTTCCCAAAGAATGCTGTGCTTTGCCAGAGGGGATGCCAGGGCAAAGAGGCTTTCGCTCTATGTTGTTTTCTCCAATAGTGCTGCGAATACTAGGCTAAGGCAAGCAGCTACAGCAGCCCTCAATCCCGACTCTGATTTCCCAGCGACTGCTATGCTTTCGCAGACGTATTCAGCTTGGCACAAACCGCACTTCGCTGCTGCTAGCTCAGAAAGGAGTTGGGTGTTCACTCTGCGCGGCAGGGAAGAAGCGCCGCGGGAGTGCTGGGGCCTCTTGGGACTTGCTTTCCGGGGCTCCAAGTTCAAGCCCGGGGTTCACCTTGCTATGCCGAACTAAGCAGACACAGTCACAACTCTGCAGCAGCGTGCGTGTCCTAGCATGGCACTCTATGCCTATTACCATCTCCTGGGGCGGTAAGGCTTTGCCTTTTGCTCTGTTGCTCAGGCAGACTCGGGGTTACGCCTGTCCTTCACCACAGGAGGGAGAAGGCGACAGGGTCACTGCACACCGCCCGTGCACTCGGATGGGGAACCGTGGGGGACTGTCTCCACTCTTTCTCCGGCACACCCCCTCCCACCCACATCGCTGCCACATCTTGGTGGAAGACGTATCGGTCTGCCCGTTTCTCCATGTGGCTGTTTCTGTGAGTTCCGGGTATGGCACCTGGTGGCAAGCCCAAGTCTGCCCTTGGGACAGGTGGCCAAGGAGATGCTCTCCCCTTGGGACCAGAGGCCCAGGACAGGTCTGCCATCTGCCCAGACTCCTTCCTCAGCGTGGAACACGCGCCTCTGCCCTAGTCGACCCCTCATGTCTCCTTAGCAGCCAGGCTTCCATCTCTCCGCACAGGGAGCGGGTGACACTTGTCTTGCCACCGGCCTGCTGTTCGTGCCACGGCAGCCTATCCTGCTTTCCGAGCGTTTCCCGACCGCAAGGCCAACGGCTCGTTCTCTTCTCCGGGGGCGGCATGCTATGCCTTCCCCACACTTGGCTTCTCTCTCAGGCAGACGGGATGCTAGGGCAAAGAGTATTTCGCTCCATGCGTGTATCTTCCACAGAGCTGCGGAGACGAGCTCAGGCAAGCAGCAGCAGCATCCCCAAACCCAACTCTGATTTCCCAAGGAACGCTGTGCTTTCCCAGGGGAGATGCCCAGGCAAAGAGGCTTTCGCTGTGTGCGGGTTTCTCCCACCGCGAGACTGGGCTCAGGCAAGCAGCAGCAGCCCGCAGAACATTTCTCAGCGAATGCTGTGCTTTCGCAGAGGCTTTGGCTTGGAGCCAACAGCACTTTGCTGCTGCTTCCTCAGCAAGGCTTCAGTCGCGTCAGGGAAGAAGAGCTGCGGGAGAGCTGGTGCCTCTTGGGCCTTGCTTTCCCGGGCTCCATGTTCGCGTCCTGGGTTCATCCAGCCAGGCCGCACTAAGCAGACACAGCCACAACCCCGCAGTAGCGTGCGTAACCTAGGATGGCACTCTAGGCACACTACCATCTCCCAGTGTATGCATCGCTTGGCCTTTTACTCTGGCGCTCAGGCGGATTCTCGGACTAGGCCAGTGCCCTCCCCACAGGAAAGTAGAGGTGACAGGATCCCTGTCCACCGCACCAGCTCTGAATAGGGAGCTTTGGGGAACTGTCCCCACTCTTTCCACTGAAACCCCGTGCCTCCTCCAAGCTTCCACATCCTGGAGGAAGACGGCATCTGACACCCCGTTATTTCAGGGAGCTGTTTCAGCGAGTTCAGAGTAGGCGCCTGGTGGCTAGTGCATGTCTGCCCCCGGGACAGGTGGCCAAGAGCTGCTGTCTCCTTGGGCCCAGTCCCTCAGGACAGGCATGTTCTCTGCCCAGACTCCTTCCTAAGAGTGGAGCACGCACCCTGCCCTACTCATCACCTCCTGTCTCCTTAGCAGCCAGGCTTCTGTCTCTCTGCACTGGGCGCGGCTGATACTTGTATTGCCGGCTCTCCTGCTTCACAACCGTTTCCAGACCAGAAGGCCAACGGCTCCTGCTCTTCTCCCCGGACAGCGTACTTCACCTTCCGCAGACATGCTCCTGGGGAGTGCAGTGAAAAACGTGTCCCTTTTCCTTAAGGCTCTTTCCACAGGGGCCACCGCGCTTCTCTCTCAGGCAGAGGAGTTTCCGAGGCATAGAGGGTTTCGCTCCATGCGGGTTTATTACACCGTGCTGAGGAGACCAGCTCAGGCAAACAGGAGCATCCCTCAGACCGGACTCTGATTTCCCAAAGAATGCTGTGCTTTGCCAGAGGGGATGCCAGGGCAAAGAAGCTTTCGCTCTATGCGATTTTCTCCAATAGTGCTGCGAATACTAGGCTAAGGCAAGCAGCAACAGCAGCCCTGAATCCCGACTCTGATTTCCCAGCGACTGCTATGCTTTTGCAGAGGTTTTCAGCTTGGCAGGTACCGCACTTCGCTGCTGCTTCCTCAGAAAGGCATTGGATGTTCACTCTGCACGGTAGGGAAGAAGAGCCGCGGGAGAGCTGGTGCCTCTTGGGAAGTGATATCCTGGGCTCCGAGTGTACGCGCGGGATTCACCTTGCTATGTCGAACTCAGCAGACACAGTCACCACCCTGCAGCAGCGTGCGTGTCCTAGCATAGCACTGTACGTCTATTACCATCTCCTGGGGTAGGTTAGGCTTTGCTTTTTGCTTCGGCTCTCGGGCAGACTCGGTGTCTAGGCCAGTGCCTTCACCACAGGAGATAGGAGGCGATCGGATACCTGCACAAGGCCCGTGAACTGAATAGGGAGCATTGGGGGACTGTGCCCACTCCTTCCCCTTAAACCCCGTGCCTCCTCCAAGCTTCCACATCCTGGAGGAAGTCGGCATCTGACTCCCCGTTATTTCAGGGAGCTGTTTCTGCGAGGTTAGTGTAGGTGCCTGGTGGCTAGCGCATGTCTGCCCCAGGGACAGGTGGCCAAGAGCTGCTGTCTCCTTGGGCCCAGTCCCTCAGGACAGGCATGTTCTCTGCCCAGACTCCTTCCTAAGAGTGGAGCACGCACCCTGCCCTACTCATCGCCTCCTGTCTCCTTAGCAGCCAGGCTTCTGTCTCTCTGCACTGGGAGCGGCTGATACTTGTATTGCCGGCTCTCCTGCTTCACAACCGTTTCCAGACCAGAAGGCCAACGGCTCCTGCTCTTTTCCCCGGACAGCGTACTTCACCTTCCACAGACATGCTTCTGGGGAGTGCAGTGAAAAACGTGTCCCTTTCCTTAAGGCTCTTTCCACAGGGGCCACTGCGCTTCTCTCTCAGGTAGAGGAGATTCCGAGGCATAGAGGGTTTCGCTCCATGCGGGTTTATTACACCGTGCTGAGGAGACCAGCTCAGGCAAACAGGAGCATCCCTCAGACCGGACTCTGATTTCCCTAAGAATGCTGTGCTTTGCCAGAGGGGATGCCAGGGCAAAGAGGCTTTCGCTCTATGTTGTTTTCTCCAATAGTGCTGCGAATACTAGGCTAAGGCAAGCAGCTACAGCAGCCCTCAATCCCGACTCTGATTTCCCAGCGACTGCTATGCTTTCGCAGACGTATTCAGCTTGGCACAAACCGCACTTCGCTGCTGCTAGCTCAGAAAGGAGTTGGGTGTTCACTCTGCGCGGCAGGGAAGAAGCGCCGCGGGAGTGCTGGGGCCTCTTGGGACTTGCTTTCCGGGGCTCCAAGTTCAAGCCCGGGGTTCACCTTGCTATGCCGAACTAAGCAGACACAGTCACAACTCTGCAGCAGCGTGCGTGTCCTAGCATGGCACTCTATGCCTATTACCATCTCCTGGGGCGGTAAGGCTTTGCCTTTTGCTCTGTTGCTCAGGCAGACTCGGGGTTACGCCTGTCCTTCACCACAGGAGGGAGAAGGCGACAGGGTCACTGCACACCGCCCGTGCACTCGGATGGGGAACCGTGGGGGACTGTCTCCACTCTTTCTCCGGCACACCCCCTCCCACCCACATCGCTGCCACATCTTGGTGGAAGACGTATCGGTCTGCCCGTTTCTCCATGTGGCTGTTTCTGTGAGTTCCGGGTATGGCACCTGGTGGCAAGCCCAAGTCTGCCCTTGGGACAGGTGGCCAAGGAGATGCTCTCCCCTTGGGACCAGAGGCCCAGGACAGGTCTGCCATCTGCCCAGACTCCTTCCTCAGCGTGGAACACGCGCCTCTGCCCTAGTCGACCCCTCATGTCTCCTTAGCAGCCAGGCTTCCATCTCTCCGCACAGGGAGCGGGTGACACTTGTCTTGCCACCGGCCTGCTGTTCGTGCCACGGCAGCCTATCCTGCTTTCCGAGCGTTTCCCGACCGCAAGGCCAACGGCTCGTTCTCTTCTCCGGGGGCGGCATGCTATGCCTTCCCCACACTTGGCTTCTCTCTCAGGCAGACGGGATGCTAGGGCAAAGAGTATTTCGCTCCATGCGTGTATCTTCCACAGAGCTGCGGAGACGAGCTCAGGCAAGCAGCAGCAGCATCCCCAAACCCAACTCTGATTTCCCAAGGAACGCTGTGCTTTCCCAGGGGAGATGCCCAGGCAAAGAGGCTTTCGCTGTGTGCGGGTTTCTCCCACCGCGAGACTGGGCTCAGGCAAGCAGCAGCAGCCCGCAGAACATTTCTCAGCGAATGCTGTGCTTTCGCAGAGGCTTTGGCTTGGAGCCAACAGCACTTTGCTGCTGCTTCCGCAGCAAGGCTTCAGTCGCGTCAGGGAAGAAGAGCTGCGGGAGAGCTGGTGCCTCTTGGGCCTTGCTTTCCCGGGCTCCATGTTCGCGTCCTGGGTTCACCCAGCCAGGCCGCACTAAGCAGACACAGCCACAACCCCGCAGTAGCGTGCGTAACCTAGGATGGCACTCTAGGCACACTCCCATCTCCCAGTGTATGCATCGCTTGGCCTTTTACTCTGGCGCTCAGGCGGATTCTCGGACTAGGCCAGTGCCCTCCCCACAGGAAAGTAGAGGTGACAGGATCCCTGTCCACCGCACCAGCTCTGAATAGGGAGCTTTGGGGAACTGTCCCCACTCCTTCCACTGAAACCCCGTGCCTCCTCCAAGCTTCCACATCCTGGAGGAAGACGGCATCTGACACCCCGTTATTTCAGGGAGCTGTTTCAGCGAGTTCAGAGTAGGCGCCTGGTGGCTAGTGCATGTCTGCCCCCGGGACAGGTGGCCAAGAGCTGCTGTCTCCTTGGGCCCAGTCCCTCAGGACAGGCATGTTCTCTGCCCAGACTCCTTCCTAAGAGTGGAGCACGCACCCTGCCCTACTCATCACCTCCTGTCTCCTTAGCAGCCAGGCTTCTGTCTCTCTGCACTGGGCGCGGCTGATACTTGTATTGCCGGCTCTCCTGCTTCACAACCGTTTCCAGACCAGAAGGCCAACGGCTCCTGCTCTTCTCCCCGGACAGCGTACTTCACCTTCCGCAGACATGCTCCTGGGGAGTGCAGTGAAAAACGTGTCCCTTTTCCTTAAGGCTCTTTCCACAGGGGCCACCGCGCTTCTCTCTCAGGCAGAGGAGTTTCCGAGGCATAGAGGGTTTCGCTCCATGCGGGTTTATTACACCGTGCTGAGGAGACGAGCTCAGGCAAACAGGAGCATCCCTCAGACCGGACTCTGATTTCCCAAAGAATGCTGTGCTTTGCCAGAGGGGATGCCAGGGCAAAGAAGCTTTCGCTCTATGCGATTTTCTCCAATAGTGCTGCGAATACTAGGCTAAGGCAAGCAGCAACAGCAGCCCTGAATCCCGACTCTGATTTCCCAGCGACTGCTATGCTTTTGCAGACGTTTTCAGCTTGGCAGGTACCGCACTTCGCTGCTGCTTCCTCAGAAAGGCATTGGATGTTCACTCTGCACGGTAGGGAAGAAGAGCCGCGGGAGAGCTGGTGCCTCTTGGGAAGTGATATCCTGGGCTCCGAGTGTACGCGCGGGATTCACCTTGCTATGCCGAACTCAGCAGACACAGTCACCACCCTGCAGCAGCGTGCGTGTCCTAGCATAGCACTGTACGTCTATTACCATCTCCTGGGGTAGGTTAGGCTTTGCTTTTTGCTTCGGCTCTCGGGCAGACTCGGTGTCTAGGCCAGTGCCTTCACCACAGGAGATAGGAGGCGATCGGATACCTGCACAAGGCCCGTGAACTGAATAGGGAGCATTGGGGGACTGTGCCCACTCCTTCCCCTTAAACCCCGTGCCTCCTCCAAGCTTCCACATCCTGGAGGAAGTCGGCATCTGACTCCCCGTTATTTCAGGGAGCTGTTTCTGCGAGGTTAGTGTAGGTGCCTGGTGGCTAGCGCATGTCTGCCCCAGGGACAGGTGGCCAAGAGCTGCTGTCTCCGTGGGCCCAGTCCCTCAGGACAGGCATGTTCTCTGCCCAGACTCCTTCCTAAGAGTGGAGCACGCACCCTGCCCTACTCATCGCCTCCTGTCTCCTTAGCAGCCAGGCTTCTGTCTCTCTGCACTGGGAGCGGCTGATACTTGTATTGCCGGCTCTCCTGCTTCACAACCGTTTCCAGACCAGAAGGCCAACGGCTCCTGCTCTTTTCCCCGGACAGCGTACTTCACCTTCCACAGACATGCTTCTGGGGAGTGCAGTGAAAAACGTGTCCCTTTCCTTAAGGCTCTTTCCACAGGGGCCACTGCGCTTCTCTCTCAGGTAGAGGAGATTCCGAGGCATAGAGGGTTTCGCTCCATGCGGGTTTATTACACCGTGCTGAGGAGACCAGCTCAGGCAAACAGGAGCATCCCTCAGACCGGACTCTGATTTCCCAAAGAATGCTGTGCTTTGCCAGAGGGGATGCCAGGGCAAAGAGGCTTTCGCTCTATGTTGTTTTCTCCAATAGTGCTGCGAATACTAGGCTAAGGCAAGCAGCTACAGCAGCCCTCAATCCCGACTCTGATTTCCCAGCGACTGCTATGCTTTCGCAGACGTATTCAGCTTGGCACAAACCGCACTTCGCTGCTGCTAGCTCAGAAAGGAGTTGGGTGTTCACTCTGCGCGGCAGGGAAGAAGCGCCGCGGGAGTGCTGGGGCCTCTTGGGACTTGCTTTCCGGGGCTCCAAGTTCAAGCCCGGGGTTCACCTTGCTATGCCGAACTAAGCAGACACAGTCACAACTCTGCAGCAGCGTGCGTGTCCTAGCATGGCACTCTATGCCTATTACCATCTCCTGGGGCGGTAAGGCTTTGCCTTTTGCTCTGTTGCTCAGGCAGACTCGGGGTTACGCCTGTCCTTCACCACAGGAGGGAGAAGGCGACAGGGTCACTGCACACCGCCCGTGCACTCGGATGGGGAACCGTGGGGGACTGTCTCCACTCTTTCTCCGGCACACCCCCTCCCACCCACATCGCTGCCACATCTTGGTGGAAGACGTATCGGTCTGCCCGTTTCTCCATGTGGCTGTTTCTGTGAGTTCCGGGTATGGCACCTGGTGGCAAGCCCAAGTCTGCCCTTGGGACAGGTGGCCAAGGAGATGCTCTCCCCTTGGGACCAGAGGCCCAGGACAGGTCTGCCATCTGCCCAGACTCCTTCCTCAGCGTGGAACACGCGCCTCTGCCCTAGTCGACCCCTCATGTCTCCTTAGCAGCCAGGCTTCCATCTCTCCGCACAGGGAGCGGGTGACACTTGTCTTGCCACCGGCCTGCTGTTCGTGCCACGGCAGCCTATCCTGCTTTCCGAGCGTTTCCCGACCGCAAGGCCAACGGCTCGTTCTCTTCTCCGGGGGCGGCATGCTATGCCTTCCCCACACTTGGCTTCTCTCTCAGGCAGACGGGATGCTAGGGCAAAGAGTATTTCGCTCCATGCGTGTATCTTCCACAGAGCTGCGGAGACGAGCTCAGGCAAGCAGCAGCAGCATCCCCAAACCCAACTCTGATTTCCCAAGGAACGCTGTGCTTTCCCAGGGGAGATGCCCAGGCAAAGAGGCTTTCGCTGTGTGCGGGTTTCTCCCACCGCGAGACTGGGCTCAGGCAAGCAGCAGCAGCCCGCAGAACATTTCTCAGCGAATGCTGTGCTTTCGCAGAGGCTTTGGCTTGGAGCCAACAGCACTTTGCTGCTGCTTCCTCAGCAAGGCTTCAGTCGCGTCAGGGAAGAAGAGCTGCGGGAGAGCTGGTGCCTCTTGGGCCTTGCTTTCCCGGGCTCCATGTTCGCGTCCTGGGTTCACCCAGCCAGGCCGCACTAAGCAGACACAGCCACAACCCCGCAGTAGCGTGCGTAACCTAGGATGGCACTCTAGGCACACTCCCATCTCCCAGTGTATGCATCGCTTGGCCTTTTACTCTGGCGCTCAGGCGGATTCTCGGACTAGGCCAGTGCCCTCCCCACAGGAAAGTAGAGGTGACAGGATCCCTGTCCACCGCACCAGCTCTGAATAGGGAGCTTTGGGGAACTGTCCCCACTCCTTCCACTGAAACCCCGTGCCTCCTCCAAGCTTCCACATCCTGGAGGAAGACGGCATCTGACACCCCGTTATTTCAGGGAGCTGTTTCAGCGAGTTCAGAGTAGGCGCCTGGTGGCTAGTGCATGTCTGCCCCCGGGACAGGTGGCCAAGAGCTGCTGTCTCCTTGGGCCCAGTCCCTCAGGACAGGCATGTTCTCTGCCCAGACTCCTTCCTAAGAGTGGAGCACGCACCCTGCCCTACTCATCACCTCCTGTCTCCTTAGCAGCCAGGCTTCTGTCTCTCTGCACTGGGCGCGGCTGATACTTGTATTGCCGGCTCTCCTGCTTCACAACCGTTTCCAGACCAGAAGGCCAACGGCTCCTGCTCTTCTCCCCGGACAGCGTACTTCACCTTCCGCAGACATGCTCCTGGGGAGTGCAGTGAAAAACGTGTCCCTTTTCCTTAAGGCTCTTTCCACAGGGGCCACCGCGCTTCTCTCTCAGGCAGAGGAGTTTCCGAGGCATAGAGGGTTTCGCTCCATGCGGGTTTATTACACCGTGCTGAGGAGACCAGCTCAGGCAAACAGGAGCATCCCTCAGACCGGACTCTGATTTCCCAAAGAATGCTGTGCTTTGCCAGAGGGGATGCCAGGGCAAAGAAGCTTTCGCTCTATGCGATTTTCTCCAATAGTGCTGCGAATACTAGGCTAAGGCAAGCAGCAACAGCAGCCCTGAATCCCGACTCTGATTTCCCAGCGACTGCTATGCTTTTGCAGACGTTTTCAGCTTGGCAGGTACCGCACTTCGCTGCTGCTTCCTCAGAAAGGCATTGGATGTTCACTCTGCACGGTAGGGAAGAAGAGCCGCGGGAGAGCTGGTGCCTCTTGGGAAGTGATATCCTGGGCTCCGAGTGTACGCGCGGGATTCACCTTGCTATGCCGAACTCAGCAGAC
Source organism: Mustela lutreola (assembly GCF_030435805.1). Classification (NCBI taxonomy): domain Eukaryota; kingdom Metazoa; phylum Chordata; class Mammalia; order Carnivora; family Mustelidae; genus Mustela; species Mustela lutreola. Next base: position 64,118,345 of record NC_081291.1, on the reverse strand, counting down.
ACAGTCACCACCCTGCAGCAGCGTGCGTGTCCTAGCATAGCACTGTACGTCTATTACCATCTCCTGGGGTAGGTTAGGCTTTGCTTTTTGCTTCGGCTCTCGGGCAGACTCGGTGTCTAGGCCAGTGCCTTCACCACAGGAGATAGGAGGCGATCGGATACCTGCACAAGGCCCGTGAACTGAATAGGGAGCATTGGGGGACTGTGCCCACTCCTTCCCCTTAAACCCCGTGCCTCCTCCAAGCTTCCACATCCTGGAGGAAGTCGGCATCTGACTCCCCGTTATTTCAGGGAGCTGTTTCTGCGAGGTTAGTGTAGGTGCCTGGTGGCTAGCGCATGTCTGCCCCAGGGACAGGTGGCCAAGAGCTGCTGTCTCCTTGGGCCCAGTCCCTCAGGACAGGCATGTTCTCTGCCCAGACTCCTTCCTAAGAGTGGAGCACGCACCCTGCCCTACTCATCGCCTCCTGTCTCCTTAGCAGCCAGGCTTCTGTCTCTCTGCACTGGGAGCGGCTGATACTTGTATTGCCGGCTCTCCTGCTTCACAACCGTTTCCAGACCAGAAGGCCAACGGCTCCTGCTCTTTTCCCCGGACAGCGTACTTCACCTTCCACAGACTTGCTTCTGGGGAGTGCAGTGAAAAACGTGTCCCTTTCCTTAAGGCTCTTTCCACAGGGGCCACTGCGCTTCTCTCTCAGGTAGAGGAGATTCCGAGGCATAGAGGGTTTCGCTCCATGCGGGTTTATTACACCGTGCTGAGGAGACCAGCTCAGGCAAACAGGAGCATCCCTCAGACCGGACTCTGATTTCCCAAAGAATGCTGTGCTTTGCCAGAGGGGATGCCAGGGCAAAGAGGCTTTCGCTCTATGTTGTTTTCTCCAATAGTGCTGCGAATACTAGGCTAAGGCAAGCAGCTACAGCAGCCCTCAATCCCGACTCTGATTTCCCAGCGACTGCTATGCTTTCGCAGACGTATTCAGCTTGGCACAAACCGCACTTCGCTGCTGCTAGCTCAGAAAGGAGTTGGGTGTTCACTCTGCGCGGCAGGGAAGAAGCGCCGCGGGAGTGCTGGGGCCTCTTGGGACTTGCTTTCCGGGGCTCCAAGTTCAAGCCCGGGGTTCACCTTGCTATGCCGAACTAAGCAGACACAGTCACAACTCTGCAGCAGCGTGCGTGTCCTAGCATGGCACTCTATGCCTATTACCATCTCCTGGGGCGGTAAGGCTTTGCCTTTTGCTCTGTTGCTCAGGCAGACTCGGGGTTACGCCTGTCCTTCACCACAGGAGGGAGAAGGCGACAGGGTCACTGCACACCGCCCGTGCACTCGGATGGGGAACCGTGGGGGACTGTCTCCACTCTTTCTCCGGCACACCCCCTCCCACCCACATCGCTGCCACATCTTGGTGGAAGACGTATCGGTCTGCCCGTTTCTCCATGTGGCTGTTTCTGTGAGTTCCGGGTATGGCACCTGGTGGCAAGCCCAAGTCTGCCCTTGGGACAGGTGGCCAAGGAGATGCTCTCCCCTTGGGACCAGAGGCCCAGGACAGGTCTGCCATCTGCCCAGACTCCTTCCTCAGCGTGGAACACGCGCCTCTGCCCTAGTCGACCCCTCATGTCTCCTTAGCAGCCAGGCTTCCATCTCTCCGCACAGGGAGCGGGTGACACTTGTCTTGCCACCGGCCTGCTGTTCGTGCCACGGCAGCCTATCCTGCTTTCCGAGCGTTTCCCGACCGCAAGGCCAACGGCTCGTTCTCTTCTCCGGGGGCGGCATGCTATGCCTTCCCCACACTTGGCTTCTCTCTCAGGCAGACGGGATGCTAGGGCAAAGAGTATTTCGCTCCATGCGTGTATCTTCCACAGAGCTGCGGAGACGAGCTCAGGCAAGCAGCAGCAGCATCCCCAAACCCAACTCTGATTTCCCAAGGAACGCTGTGCTTTCCCAGGGGAGATGCCCAGGCAAAGAGGCTTTCGCTGTGTGCGGGTTTCTCCCACCGCGAGACTGGGCTCAGGCAAGCAGCAGCAGCCCGCAGAACATTTCTCAGCGAATGCTGTGCTTTCGCAGAGGCTTTGGCTTGGAGCCAACAGCACTTTGCTGCTGCTTCCTCAGCAAGGCTTCAGTCGCGTCAGGGAAGAAGAGCTGCGGGAGAGCTGGTGCCTCTTGGGCCTTGCTTTCCCGGGCTCCATGTTCGTGTCCTGGGTTCACCCAGCCAGGCCTCACTAAGCAGACAGAGCCACAACCCCGCAGTAGCGTGCGTAACCTAGGATGGCACTCTAGGCACACTCCCATCTCCCAGTGTATGCATCGCTTGGCCTTTTACTCTGGCGCTCAGGCGGATTCTCGGACTAGGCCAGTGCCCTCCCCACAGGAAAGTAGAGGTGACAGGATCCCTGTCCACCGCACCAGCTCTGAATAGGGAGCTTTGGGGAACTGTCCCCACTCCTTCCACTGAAACCCCGTGCCTCCTCCAAGCTTCCACATCCTGGAGGAAGACGGCATCTGACACCCCGTTATTTCAGGGAGCTGTTTCAGCGAGTTCAGAATAGGCGCCTGGTGGCTAGTGCATGTCTGCCCCCGGGACAGGTGGCCAAGAGCTGCTGTCTCCTTGGGCCCAGTCCCTCGGGACAGGCATGTTCTCTGCCCAGACTCCTTCCTAAGAGTGGAGCACGCACCCTGCCCTACTCATCACCTCCTGTCTCCTTAGCAGCCAGGCTTCTGTCTCTCTGCACTGGGCGTGGCTGATACTTGTATTGCCGGCTCTCCTGCTTCACAACCGTTTCCAGACCAGAAGGCCAACGGCTCCTGCTCTTCTCCCCGGACAGCGTACTTCACCTTCCGCAGACATGCTCCTGGGGAGTGCAGTGAAAAACGTGTCCCTTTTCCTTAAGGCTCTTTCCACAGGGGCCACCGCGCTTCTCTCTCAGGCAGAGGAGTTTCCGAGGCATAGAGGGTTTCGCTCCATGCGGGTTTATTACACCGTGCTGAGGAGACCAGCTCAGGCAAACAGGAGCATCCCTCAGACCGGACTCTGATTTCCCAAAGAATGCTGTGCTTTGCCAGAGGGGATGCCAGGGCAAAGAAGCTTTCGCTCTATGCGATTTTCTCCAATAGTGCTGCGAATACTAGGCTAAGGCAAGCAGCAACAGCAGCCCTGAATCCCGACTCTGATTTCCCAGCGACTGCTATGCTTTTGCAGACGTTTTCAGCTTGGCAGGTACCGCACTTCGCTGCTGCTTCCTCAGAAAGGCATTGGATGTTCACTCTGCACGGTAGGGAAGAAGAGCCGCGGGAGAGCTGGTGCCTCTTGGGAAGTGATATCCTGGGCTCCGAGTGTACGCGCGGGATTCACCTTGCTATGCCGAACTCAGCAGACACAGTCACCACCCTGCAGCAGCGTGCGTGTCCTAGCATAGCACTGTACGTCTATTACCATCTCCTGGGGTAGGTTAGGCTTTGCTTTTTGCTTCGGCTCTCGGGCAGACTCGGTGTCTAGGCCAGTGCCTTCACCACAGGAGATAGGAGGCGATCGGATACCTGCACAAGGCCCGTGAACTGAATAGGGAGCATTGGGGGACTGTGCCCACTCCTTCCCCTTAAACCCCGTGCCTCCTCCAAGCTTCCACATCCTGGAGGAAGTCGGCATCTGACTCCCCGTTATTTCAGGGAGCTGTTTCTGCGAGGTTAGTGTAGGTGCCTGGTGGCTAGCGCATGTCTGCCCCAGGGACAGGTGGCCAAGAGCTGCTGTCTCCTTGGGCCCAGTCCCTCAGGACAGGCATGTTCTCTGCCCAGACTCCTTCCTAAGAGTGGAGCACGCACCCTGCCCTACTCATCGCCTCCTGTCTCCTTAGCAGCCAGGCTTCTGTCTCTCTGCACTGGGAGCGGCTGATACTTGTATTGCCGGCTCTCCTGCTTCACAACCGTTTCCAGACCAGAAGGCCAACGGCTCCTGCTCTTTTCCCCGGACAGCGTACTTCACCTTCCACAGACATGCTTCTGGGGAGTGCAGTGAAAAACGTGTCCCTTTCCTTAAGGCTCTTTCCACAGGGGCCACTGCGCTTCTCTCTCAGGTAGAGGAGATTCCGAGGCATAGAGGGTTTCGCTCCATGCGGGTTTATTACACCGTGCTGAGGAGACCAGCTCAGGCAAACAGGAGCATCCCTCAGACCGGACTCTGATTTCCCAAAGAATGCTGTGCTTTGCCAGAGGGGATGCCAGGGCAAAGAGGCTTTCGCTCTATGTTGTTTTCTCCAATAGTGCTGCGAATACTAGGCTAAGGCAAGCAGCTACAGCAGCCCTCAATCCCGACTCTGATTTCCCAGCGACTGCTATGCTTTCGCAGACGTATTCAGCTTGGCACAAACCGCACTTCGCTGCTGCTAGCTCAGAAAGGAGTTGGGTGTTCACTCTGCGCGGCAGGGAAGAAGCGCCGCGGGAGTGCTGGGGCCTCTTGGGACTTGCTTTCCGGGGCTCCAAGTTCAAGCCCGGGGTTCACCTTGCTATGCCGAACTAAGCAGACACAGTCACAACTCTGCAGCAGCGTGCGTGTCCTAGCATGGCACTCTATGCCTATTACCATCTCCTGGGGCGGTAAGGCTTTGCCTTTTGCTCTGTTGCTCAGGCAGACTCGGGGTTACGCCTGTCCTTCACCACAGGAGGGAGAAGGCGACAGGGTCACTGCACACCGCCCGTGCACTCGGATGGGGAACCGTGGGGGACTGTCTCCACTCTTTCTCCGGCACACCCCCTCCCACCCACATCGCTGCCACATCTTGGTGGAAGACGTATCGGTCTGCCCGTTTCTCCATGTGGCTGTTTCTGTGAGTTCCGGGTATGGCACCTGGTGGCAAGCCCAAGTCTGCCCTTGGGACAGGTGGCCAAGGAGATGCTCTCCCCTTGGGACCAGAGGCCCAGGACAGGTCTGCCATCTGCCCAGACTCCTTCCTCAGCGTGGAACACGCGCCTCTGCCCTAGTCGACCCCTCATGTCTCCTTAGCAGCCAGGCTTCCATCTCTCCGCACAGGGAGCGGGTGACACTTGTCTTGCCACCGGCCTGCTGTTCGTGCCACGGCAGCCTATCCTGCTTTCCGAGCGTTTCCCGACCGCAAGGCCAACGGCTCGTTCTCTTCTCCGGGGGCGGCATGCTATGCCTTCCCCACACTTGGCTTCTCTCTCAGGCAGACGGGATGCTAGGGCAAAGAGTATTTCGCTCCATGCGTGTATCTTCCACAGAGCTGCGGAGACGAGCTCAGGCAAGCAGCAGCAGCATCCCCAAACCCAACTCTGATTTCCCAAGGAACGCTGTGCTTTCCCAGGGGAGATGCCCAGGCAAAGAGGCTTTCGCTGTGTGCGGGTTTCTCCCACCGCGAGACTGGGCTCAGGCAAGCAGCAGCAGCCCGCAGAACATTTCTCAGCGAATGCTGTGCTTTCGCAGAGGCTTTGGCTTGGAGCCAACAGCACTTTGCTGCTGCTTCCTCAGCAAGGCTTCAGTCGCGTCAGGGAAGAAGAGCTGCGGGAGAGCTGGTGCCTCTTGGGCCTTGCTTTCCCGGGCTCCATGTTCGCGTCCTGGGTTCACCCAGCCAGGCCGCACTAAGCAGACACAGCCACAACCCCGCAGTAGCGTGCGTAACCTAGGATGGCACTCTAGGCACACTCCCATCTCCCAGTGTATGCATCGCTTGGCCTTTTACTCTGGCGCTCAGGCGGATTCTCGGACTAGGCCAGTGCCCTCCCCACAGGAAAGTAGAGGTGACAGGATCCCTGTCCACCGCACCAGCTCTGAATAGGGAGCTTTGGGGAACTGTCCCCACTCCTTCCACTGAAACCCCGTGCCTCCTCCAAGCTTCCACATCCTGGAGGAAGACGGCATCTGACACCCCGTTATTTCAGGGAGCTGTTTCAGCGAGTTCAGAGTAGGCGCCTGGTGGCTAGTGCATGTCTGCCCCCGGGACAGGTGGCCAAGAGCTGCTGTCTCCTTGGGCCCAGTCCCTCAGAACAGGCATGTTCTCTGCCCAGACTCCTTCCTAAGAGTGGAGCACGCACCCTGCCCTACTCATCACCTCCTGTCTCCTTAGCAGCCAGGCTTCTGTTTCTCTGCACTGGGCGCGGCTGATACTTGTATTGCCGGCTCTCCTGCTTCACAACCGTTTCCAGACCAGAAGGCCAACGGCTCCTGCTCTTCTCCCCGGACAGCGTACTTCACCTTCCGCAGACATGCTCCTGGGGAGTGCAGTGAAAAACGTGTCCCTTTTCCTTAAGGCTCTTTCCACAGGGGCCACCGCGCTTCTCTCTCAGGCAGAGGAGTTTCCGAGGCATAGAGGGTTTCGCTCCATGCGGGTTTATTACACCGTGCTGAGGAGACGAGCTCAGGCAAACAGGAGCATCCCTCAGACCGGACTCTGATTTCCCAAAGAATGCTGTGCTTTGCCAGAGGGGATGCCAGGGCAAAGAAGCTTTCGCTCTATGCGATTTTCTCCAATAGTGCTGCGAATACTAGGCTAAGGCAAGCAGCAACAGCAGCCCTGAATCCCGACTCTGATTTCCCAGCGACTGCTATGCTTTTGCAGACGTTTTCAGCTTGGCAGGTACCGCACTTCGCTGCTGCTTCCTCAGAAAGGCATTGGATGTTCACTCTGCACGGTAGGGAAGAAGAGCCGCGGGAGAGCTGGTGCCTCTTGGGAAGTGATATCCTGGGCTCCGAGTGTACGCGCGGGATTCACCTTGCTATGCCGAACTCAGCAGACACAGTCACCACCCTGCAGCAGCGTGCGTGTCCTAGCATAGCACTGTACGTCTATTACCATCTCCTGGGGTAGGTTAGGCTTTGCTTTTTGCTTCGGCTCTCGGGCAGACTCGGTGTCTAGGCCAGTGCCTTCACCACAGGAGATAGGAGGCGATCGGATACCTGCACAAGGCCCGTGAACTGAATAGGGAGCATTGGGGGACTGTGCCCACTCCTTCCCCTTAAACCCCGTGCCTCCTCCAAGCTTCCACATCCTGGAGGAAGTCGGCATCTGACTCCCCGTTATTTCAGGGAGCTGTTTCTGCGAGGTTAGTGTAGGTGCCTGGTGGCTAGCGCATGTCTGCCCCAGGGACAGGTGGCCAAGAGCTGCTGTCTCCTTGGGCCCAGTCCCTCAGGACAGGCATGTTCTCTGCCCAGACTCCTTCCTAAGAGTGGAGCACGCACCCTGCCCTACTCATCGCCTCCTGTCTCCTTAGCAGCCAGGCTTCTGTCTCTCTGCACTGGGAGCGGCTGATACTTGTATTGCCGGCTCTCCTGCTTCACAACCGTTTCCAGACCAGAAGGCCAACGGCTCCTGCTCTTTTCCCCGGACAGCGTACTTCACCTTCCACAGACATGCTTCTGGGGAGTGCAGTGAAAAACGTGTCCCTTTCCTTAAGGCTCTTTCCACAGGGGCCACTGCGCTTCTCTCTCAGGTAGAGGAGATTCCGAGGCATAGAGGGTTTCGCTCCATGCGGGTTTATTACACCGTGCTGAGGAGACCAGCTCAGGCAAACAGGAGCATCCCTCAGACCGGACTCTGATTTCCCAAAGAATGCTGTGCTTTGCCAGAGGGGATGCCAGGGCAAAGAGGCTTTCGCTCTATGTTGTTTTCTCCAATAGTGCTGCGAATACTAGGCTAAGGCAAGCAGCTACAGCAGCCCTCAATCCCGACTCTGATTTCCCAGCGACTGCTATGCTTTCGCAGACGTATTCAGCTTGGCACAAACCGCACTTCGCTGCTGCTAGCTCAGAAAGGAGTTGGGTGTTCACTCTGCGCGGCAGGGAAGAAGCGCCGCGGGAGTGCTGGGGCCTCTTGGGACTTGCTTTCCGGGGCTCCAAGTTCAAGCCCGGGGTTCACCTTGCTATGCCGAACTAAGCAGACACAGTCACAACTCTGCAGCAGCGTGCGTGTCCTAGCATGGCACTCTATGCCTATTACCATCTCCTGGGGCGGTAAGGCTTTGCCTTTTGCTCTGTTGCTCAGGCAGACTCGGGGTTACGCCTGTCCTTCACCACAGGAGGGAGAAGGCGACAGGGTCACTGCACACCGCCCGTGCACTCGGATGGGGAACCGTGGGGGACTGTCTCCACTCTTTCTCCGGCACACCCCCTCCCACCCACATCGCTGCCACATCTTGGTGGAAGACGTATCGGTCTGCCCGTTTCTCCATGTGGCTGTTTCTGTGAGTTCCGGGTATGGCACCTGGTGGCAAGCCCAAGTCTGCCCTTGGGACAGGTGGCCAAGGAGATGCTCTCCCCTTGGGACCAGAGGCCCAGGACAGGTCTGCCATCTGCCCAGACTCCTTCCTCAGCGTGGAACACGCGCCTCTGCCCTAGTCGACCCCTCATGTCTCCTTAGCAGCCAGGCTTCCATCTCTCCGCACAGGGAGCGGGTGACACTTGTCTTGCCACCGGCCTGCTGTTCGTGCCACGGCAGCCTATCCTGCTTTCCGAGCGTTTCCCGACCGCAAGGCCAACGGCTCGTTCTCTTCTCCGGGGGCGGCATGCTATGCCTTCCCCACACTTGGCTTCTCTCTCAGGCAGACGGGATGCTAGGGCAAAGAGTATTTCGCTCCATGCGTGTATCTTCCACAGAGCTGCGGAGACGAGCTCAGGCAAGCAGCAGCAGCATCCCCAAACCCAACTCTGATTTCCCAAGGAACGCTGTGCTTTCCCAGGGGAGATGCCCAGGCAAAGAGGCTTTCGCTGTGTGCGGGTTTCTCCCACCGCGAGACTGGGCTCAGGCAAGCAGCAGCAGCCCGCAGAACATTTCTCAGCGAATGCTGTGCTTTCGCAGAGGCTTTGGCTTGGAGCCAACAGCACTTTGCTGCTGCTTCCTCAGCAAGGCTTCAGTCGCGTCAGGGAAGAAGAGCTGCGGGAGAGCTGGTGCCTCTTGGGCCTTGCTTTCCCGGGCTCCATGTTCGCGTCCTGGGTTCACCCAGCCAGGCCGCACTAAGCAGACACAGCCACAACCCCGCAGTAGCGTGCGTAACCTAGGATGGCACTCTAGGCACACTCCCATCTCCCAGTGTATGCATCGCTTGGCCTTTTACTCTGGCGCTCAGGCGGATTCTCGGACTAGGCCAGTGCCCTCCCCACAGGAAAGTAGAGGTGACAGGATCCCTGTCCACCGCACCAGCTCTGAATAGGGAGCTTTGGGGAACTGTCCCCACTCCTTCCACTGAAACCCCGTGCCTCCTCCAAGCTTCCACATCCTGGAGGAAGACGGCATCTGACACCCCGTTATTTCAGGGAGCTGTTTCAGCGAGTTCAGAGTAGGCGCCTGGTGGCTAGTGCATGTCTGCCCCCGGGACAGGTGGCCAAGAGCTGCTGTCTCCTTGGGCCCAGTCCCTCAGAACAGGCATGTTCTCTGCCCAGACTCCTTCCTAAGAGTGGAGCACGCACCCTGCCCTACTCATCACCTCCTGTCTCCTTAGCAGCCAGGCTTCTGTTTCTCTGCACTGGGCGCGGCTGATACTTGTATTGCCGGCTCTCCTGCTTCACAACCGTTTCCAGACCAGAAGGCCAACGGCTCCTGCTCTTCTCCCCGGACAGCGTACTTCACCTTCCGCAGACATGCTCCTGGGGAGTGCAGTGAAAAACGTGTCCCTTTTCCTTAAGGCTCTTTCCACAGGGGCCACCGCGCTTCTCTCTCAGGCAGAGGAGTTTCCGAGGCATAGAGGGTTTCGCTCCATGCGGGTTTATTACACCGTGCTGAGGAGACGAGCTCAGGCAAACAGGAGCATCCCTCAGACCGGACTCTGATTTCCCAAAGAATGCTGTGCTTTGCCAGAGGGGATGCCAGGGCAAAGAAGCTTTCGCTCTATGCGATTTTCTCCAATAGTGCTGCGAATACTAGGCTAAGGCAAGCAGCAACAGCAGCCCTGAATCCCGACTCTGATTTCCCAGCGACTGCTATGCTTTTGCAGACGTTTTCAGCTTGGCAGGTACCGCACTTCGCTGCTGCTTCCTCAGAAAGGCATTGGATGTTCACTCTGCACGGTAGGGAAGAAGAGCCGCGGGAGAGCTGGTGCCTCTTGGGAAGTGATATCCTGGGCTCCGAGTGTACGCGCGGGATTCACCTTGCTATGCCGAACTCAGCAGACACAGTCACCACCCTGCAGCAGCGTGCGTGTCCTAGCATAGCACTGTACGTCTATTACCATCTCCTGGGGTAGGTTAGGCTTTGCTTTTTGCTTCGGCTCTCGGGCAGACTCGGTGTCTAGGCCAGTGCCTTCACCACAGGAGATAGGAGGCGATCGGATACCTGCACAAGGCCCGTGAACTGAATAGGGAGCATTGGGGGACTGTGCCCACTCCTTCCCCTTAAACCCCGTGCCTCCTCCAAGCTTCCACATCCTGGAGGAAGTCGGCATCTGACTCCCCGTTATTTCAGGGAGCTGTTTCTGCGAGGTTAGTGTAGGTGCCTGGTGGCTAGCGCATGTCTGCCCCAGGGACAGGTGGCCAAGAGCTGCTGTCTCCTTGGGCCCAGTCCCTCAGGACAGGCATGTTCTCTGCCCAGACTCCTTCCTAAGAGTGGAGCACGCACCCTGCCCTACTCATCGCCTCCTGTCTCCTTAGCAGCCAGGCTTCTGTCTCTCTGCACTGGGAGCGGCTGATACTTGTATTGCCGGCTCTCCTGCTTCACAACCGTTTCCAGACCAGAAGGCCAACGGCTCCTGCTCTTTTCCCCGGACAGCGTACTTCACCTTCCACAGACATGCTTCTGGGGAGTGCAGTGAAAAACGTGTCCCTTTCCTTAAGGCTCTTTCCACAGGGGCCACTGCGCTTCTCTCTCAGGTAGAGGAGATTCCGAGGCATAGAGGGTTTCGCTCCATGCGGGTTTATTACACCGTGCTGAGGAGACCAGCTCAGGCAAACAGGAGCATCCCTCAGACCGGACTCTGATTTCCCAAAGAATGCTGTGCTTTGCCAGAGGGGATGCCAGGGCAAAGAGGCTTTCGCTCTATGTTGTTTTCTCCAATAGTGCTGCGAATACTAGGCTAAGGCAAGCAGCTACAGCAGCCCTCAATCCCGACTCTGATTTCCCAGCGACTGCTATGCTTTCGCAGACGTATTCAGCTTGGCACAAACCGCACTTCGCTGCTGCTAGCTCAGAAAGGAGTTGGGTGTTCACTCTGCGCGGCAGGGAAGAAGCGCCGCGGGAGTGCTGGGGCCTCTTGGGACTTGCTTTCCGGGGCTCCAAGTTCAAGCCCGGGGTTCACCTTGCTATGCCGAACTAAGCAGACACAGTCACAACTCTGCAGCAGCGTGCGTGTCCTAGCATGGCACTCTATGCCTATTACCATCTCCTGGGGCGGTAAGGCTTTGCCTTTTGCTCTGTTGCTCAGGCAGACTCGGGGTTACGCCTGTCCTTCACCACAGGAGGGAGAAGGCGACAGGGTCACTGCACACCGCCCGTGCACTCGGATGGGGAACCGTGGGGGACTGTCTCCACTCTTTCTCCGGCACACCCCCTCCCACCCACATCGCTGCCACATCTTGGTGGAAGACGTATCGGTCTGCCCGTTTCTCCATGTGGCTGTTTCTGTGAGTTCCGGGTATGGCACCTGGTGGCAAGCCCAAGTCTGCCCTTGGGACAGGTGGCCAAGGAGATGCTCTCCCCTTGGGACCAGAGGCCCAGGACAGGTCTGCCATCTGCCCAGACTCCTTCCTCAGCGTGGAACACGCGCCTCTGCCCTAGTCGACCCCTCATGTCTCCTTAGCAGCCAGGCTTCCATCTCTCCGCACAGGGAGCGGGTGACACTTGTCTTGCCACCGGCCTGCTGTTCGTGCCACGGCAGCCTATCCTGCTTTCCGAGCGTTTCCCGACCGCAAGGCCAACGGCTCGTTCTCTTCTCCGGGGGCGGCATGCTATGCCTTCCCCACACTTGGCTTCTCTCTCAGGCAGACGGGATGCTAGGGCAAAGAGTATTTCGCTCCATGCGTGTATCTTCCACAGAGCTGCGGAGACGAGCTCAGGCAAGCAGCAGCAGCATCCCCAAACCCAACTCTGATTTCCCAAGGAACGCTGTGCTTTCCCAGGGGAGATGCCCAGGCAAAGAGGCTTTCGCTGTGTGCGGGTTTCTCCCACCGCGAGACTGGGCTCAGGCAAGCAGCAGCAGCCCGCAGAACATTTCTCAGCGAATGCTGTGCTTTCGCAGAGGCTTTGGCTTGGAGCCAACAGCACTTTGCTGCTGCTTCCTCAGCAAGGCTTCAGTCGCGTCAGGGAAGAAGAGCTGCGGGAGAGCTGGTGCCTCTTGGGCCTTGCTTTCCCGGGCTCCATGTTCGCGTCCTGGGTTCATCCAGCCAGGCCGCACTAAGCAGACACAGCCACAACCCCGCAGTAGCGTGCGTAACCTAGGATGGCACTCTAGGCACACTACCATCTCCCAGTGTATGCATCGCTTGGCCTTTTACTCTGGCGCTCAGGCAGATTCTCGGACTAGGCCAGTGCCCTCCCCACAGGAAAGTAGAGGTGACAGGATCCCTGTCCACCGCACCAGCTCTGAATAGGGAGCTTTGGGGAACTGTCCCCACTCCTTCCACTGAAACCCCGTGCCTCCTCCAAGCTTCCACATCCTGGAGGAAGACGGCATCTGACACCCCGTTATTTCAGGGAGCTGTTTCAGCGAGTTCAGAGTAGGCGCCTGGTGGCTAGTGCATGTCTGCCCCCGGGACAGGTGGCCAAGAGCTGCTGTCTCCTTGGGCCCAGTCCCTCGGGACAGGCATGTTCTCTGCCCAGACTCCTTCCTAAGAGTGGAGCACGCACCCTGCCCTACTCATCACCTCCTGTCTCCTTAGCAGCCAGGCTTCTGTCTCTCTGCACTGGGCGCGGCTGATACTTGTATTGCCGGCTCTCCTGCTTCACAACCGTTTCCAGACCAGAAGGCCAACGGCTCCTGCTCTTCTCCCCGGACAGCGTACTTCACCTTCCGCAGACATGCTCCTGGGGAGTGCAGTGAAAAACGTGTCCCTTTTCCTTAAGGCTCTTTCCACAGGGGCCACCGCGCTTCTCTCTCAGGCAGAGGAGTTTCCGAGGCATAGAGGGTTTCGCTCCATGCGGGTTTATTACACCGTGCTGAGGAGACCAGCTCAGGCAAACAGGAGCATCCCTCAGACCGGACTCTGATTTCCCAAAGAATGCTGTGCTTTGCCAGAGGGGATGCCAGGGCAAAGAAGCTTTCGCTCTATGCGATTTTCTCCAATAGTGCTGCGAATACTAGGCTAAGGCAAGCAGCAACAGCAGCCCTGAATCCCGACTCTGATTTCCCAGCGACTGCTATGCTTTTGCAGACGTTTTCAGCTTGGCAGGTACCGCACTTCGCTGCTGCTTCCTCAGAAAGGCATTGGATGTTCACTCTGCACGGTAGGGAAGAAGAGCCGCGGGAGAGCTGGTGCCTCTTGGGAAGTGATATCCTGGGCTCCGAGTGTACTCGCGGGATTCACCTTGCTATGCCGAACTCAGCAGACACAGTCACCACCCTGCAGCAGCGTGCGTGTCCTAGCATAGCACTGTACGTCTATTACCATCTCCTGGGGTAGGTTAGGCTTTGCTTTTTGCTTCGGCTCTCGGGCAGACTCGGTGTCTAGGCCAGTGCCTTCACCACAGGAGATAGGAGGCGATCGGATACCTGCACAAGGCCCGTGAACTGAATAGGGAGCATTGGGGGACTGTGCCCACTCCTTCCCCTTAAACCCCGTGCCTCCTCCAAGCTTCCACATCCTGGAGGAAGTCGGCATCTGACTCCCCGTTATTTCAGGGAGCTGTTTCTGCGAGGTTAGTGTAGGTGCCTGGTGGCTAGCGCATGTCTGCCCCAGGGACAGGTGGCCAAGAGCTGCTGTCTCCTTGGGCCCAGTCCCTCAGGACAGGCATGTTCTCTGCCCAGACTCCTTCCTAAGAGTGGAGCACGCACCCTGCCCTACTCATCGCCTCCTGTCTCCTTAGCAGCCAGGCTTCTGTCTCTCTGCACTGGGAGCGGCTGATACTTGTATTGCCGGCTCTCCTGCTTCACAACCGTTTCCAGACCAGAAGGCCAACGGCTCCTGCTCTTTTCCCCGGACAGCGTACTTCACCTTCCACAGACTTGCTTCTGGGGAGTGCAGTGAAAAACGTGTCCCTTTCCTTAAGGCTCTTTCCACAGGGGCCACTGCGCTTCTCTCTCAGGTAGAGGAGATTCCGAGGCATAGAGGGTTTCGCTCCATGCGGGTTTATTACACCGTGCTGAGGAGACCAGCTCAGGCAAACAGGAGCATCCCTCAGACCGGACTCTGATTTCCCAAAGAATGCTGTGCTTTGCCAGAGGGGATGCCAGGGCAAAGAGGCTTTCGCTCTATGTTGTTTTCTCCAATAGTGCTGCGAATACTAGGCTAAGGCAAGCAGCTACAGCAGCCCTCAATCCCGACTCTGATTTCCCAGCGACTGCTATGCTTTCGCAGACGTATTCAGCTTGGCACAAACCGCACTTCGCTGCTGCTAGCTCAGAAAGGAGTTGGGTGTTCACTCTGCGCGGCAGGGAAGAAGCGCCGCGGGAGTGCTGGGGCCTCTTGGGACTTGCTTTCCGGGGCTCCAAGTTCAAGCCCGGGGTTCACCTTGCTATGCCGAACTAAGCAGACACAGTCACAACTCTGCAGCAGCGTGCGTGTCCTAGCATGGCACTCTATGCCTATTACCATCTCCTGGGGCGGTAAGGCTTTGCCTTTTGCTCTGTTGCTCAGGCAGACTCGGGGTTACGCCTGTCCTTCACCACAGGAGGGAGAAGGCGACAGGGTCACTGCACACCGCCCGTGCACTCGGATGGGGAACCGTGGGGGACTGTCTCCACTCTTTCTCCGGCACACCCCCTCCCACCCACATCGCTGCCACATCTTGGTGGAAGACGTATCGGTCTGCCCGTTTCTCCATGTGGCTGTTTCTGTGAGTTCCGGGTATGGCACCTGGTGGCAAGCCCAAGTCTGCCCTTGGGACAGGTGGCCAAGGAGATGCTCTCCCCTTGGGACCAGAGGCCCAGGACAGGTCTGCCATCTGCCCAGACTCCTTCCTCAGCGTGGAACACGCGCCTCTGCCCTAGTCGACCCCTCATGTCTCCTTAGCAGCCAGGCTTCCATCTCTCCGCACAGGGAGCGGGTGACACTTGTCTTGCCACCGGCCTGCTGTTCGTGCCACGGCAGCCTATCCTGCTTTCCGAGCGTTTCCCGACCGCAAGGCCAACGGCTCGTTCTCTTCTCCGGGGGCGGCATGCTATGCCTTCCCCACACTTGGCTTCTCTCTCAGGCAGACGGGATGCTAGGGCAAAGAGTATTTCGCTCCATGCGTGTATCTTCCACAGAGCTGCGGAGACGAGCTCAGGCAAGCAGCAGCAGCATCCCCAAACCCAACTCTGATTTCCCAAGGAACGCTGTGCTTTCCCAGGGGAGATGCCCAGGCAAAGAGGCTTTCGCTGTGTGCGGGTTTCTCCCACCGCGAGACTGGGCTCAGGCAAGCAGCAGCAGCCCGCAGAACATTTCTCAGCGAATGCTGTGCTTTCGCAGAGGCTTTGGCTTGGAGCCAACAGCACTTTGCTGCTGCTTCCTCAGCAAGGCTTCAGTCGCGTCAGGGAAGAAGAGCTGCGGGAGAGCTGGTGCCTCTTGGGCCTTGCTTTCCCGGGCTCCATGTTCGTGTCCTGGGTTCACCCAGCCAGGCCTCACTAAGCAGACAGAGCCACAACCCCGCAGTAGCGTGCGTAACCTAGGATGGCACTCTAGGCACACTCCCATCTCCCAGTGTATGCATCGCTTGGCCTTTTACTCTGGCGCTCAGGCGGATTCTCGGACTAGGCCAGTGCCCTCCCCACAGGAAAGTAGAGGTGACAGGATCCCTGTCCACCGCACCAGCTCTGAATAGGGAGCTTTGGGGAACTGTCCCCACTCCTTCCACTGAAACCCCGTGCCTCCTCCAAGCTTCCACATCCTGGAGGAAGACGGCATCTGACACCCCGTTATTTCAGGGAGCTGTTTCAGCGAGTTCAGAATAGGCGCCTGGTGGCTAGTGCATGTCTGCCCCCGGGACAGGTGGCCAAGAGCTGCTGTCTCCTTGGGCCCAGTCCCTCGGGACAGGCATGTTCTCTGCCCAGACTCCTTCCTAAGAGTGGAGCACGCACCCTGCCCTACTCATCACCTCCTGTCTCCTTAGCAGCCAGGCTTCTGTCTCTCTGCACTGGGCGTGGCTGATACTTGTATTGCCGGCTCTCCTGCTTCACAACCGTTTCCAGACCAGAAGGCCAACGGCTCCTGCTCTTCTCCCCGGACAGCGTACTTCACCTTCCGCAGACATGCTCCTGGGGAGTGCAGTGAAAAACGTGTCCCTTTTCCTTAAGGCTCTTTCCACAGGGGCCACCGCGCTTCTCTCTCAGGCAGAGGAGTTTCCGAGGCATAGAGGGTTTCGCTCCATGCGGGTTTATTACACCGTGCTGAGGAGACCAGCTCAGGCAAACAGGAGCATCCCTCAGACCGGACTCTGATTTCCCAAAGAATGCTGTGCTTTGCCAGAGGGGATGCCAGGGCAAAGAAGCTTTCGCTCTATGCGATTTTCTCCAATAGTGCTGCGAATACTAGGCTAAGGCAAGCAGCAACAGCAGCCCTGAATCCCGACTCTGATTTCCCAGCGACTGCTATGCTTTTGCAGACGTTTTCAGCTTGGCAGGTACCGCACTTCGCTGCTGCTTCCTCAGAAAGGCATTGGATGTTCACTCTGCACGGTAGGGAAGAAGAGCCGCGGGAGAGCTGGTGCCTCTTGGGAAGTGATATCCTGGGCTCCGAGTGTACGCGCGGGATTCACCTTGCTATGCCGAACTCAGCAGACACAGTCACCACCCTGCAGCAGCGTGCGTGTCCTAGCATAGCACTGTACGTCTATTACCATCTCCTGGGGTAGGTTAGGCTTTGCTTTTTGCTTCGGCTCTCGGGCAGACTCGGTGTCTAGGCCAGTGCCTTCACCACAGGAGATAGGAGGCGATCGGATACCTGCACAAGGCCCGTGAACTGAATAGGGAGCATTGGGGGACTGTGCCCACTCCTTCCCCTTAAACCCCGTGCCTCCTCCAAGCTTCCACATCCTGGAGGAAGTCGGCATCTGACTCCCCGTTATTTCAGGGAGCTGTTTCTGCGAGGTTAGTGTAGGTGCCTGGTGGCTAGCGCATGTCTGCCCCAGGGACAGGTGGCCAAGAGCTGCTGTCTCCTTGGGCCCAGTCCCTCAGGACAGGCATGTTCTCTGCCCAGACTCCTTCCTAAGAGTGGAGCACGCACCCTGCCCTACTCATCGCCTCCTGTCTCCTTAGCAGCCAGGCTTCTGTCTCTCTGCACTGGGAGCGGCTGATACTTGTATTGCCGGCTCTCCTGCTTCACAACCGTTTCCAGACCAGAAGGCCAACGGCTCCTGCTCTTTTCCCCGGACAGCGTACTTCACCTTCCACAGACATGCTTCTGGGGAGTGCAGTGAAAAACGTGTCCCTTTCCTTAAGGCTCTTTCCACAGGGGCCACTGCGCTTCTCTCTCAGGTAGAGGAGATTCCGAGGCATAGAGGGTTTCGCTCCATGCGGGTTTATTACACCGTGCTGAGGAGACCAGCTCAGGCAAACAGGAGCATCCCTCAGACCGGACTCTGATTTCCCAAAGAATGCTGTGCTTTGCCAGAGGGGATGCCAGGGCAAAGAGGCTTTCGCTCTATGTTGTTTTCTCCAATAGTGCTGCGAATACTAGGCTAAGGCAAGCAGCTACAGCAGCCCTCAATCCCGACTCTGATTTCCCAGCGACTGCTATGCTTTCGCAGACGTATTCAGCTTGGCACAAACCGCACTTCGCTGCTGCTAGCTCAGAAAGGAGTTGGGTGTTCACTCTGCGCGGCAGGGAAGAAGCGCCGCGGGAGTGCTGGGGCCTCTTGGGACTTGCTTTCCGGGGCTCCAAGTTCAAGCCCGGGGTTCACCTTGCTATGCCGAACTAAGCAGACACAGTCACAACTCTGCAGCAGCGTGCGTGTCCTAGCATGGCACTCTATGCCTATTACCATCTCCTGGGGCGGTAAGGCTTTGCCTTTTGCTCTGTTGCTCAGGCAGACTCGGGGTTACGCCTGTCCTTCACCACAGGAGGGAGAAGGCGACAGGGTCACTGCACACCGCCCGTGCACTCGGATGGGGAACCGTGGGGGACTGTCTCCACTCTTTCTCCGGCACACCCCCTCCCACCCACATCGCTGCCACATCTTGGTGGAAGACGTATCGGTCTGCCCGTTTCTCCATGTGGCTGTTTCTGTGAGTTCCGGGTATGGCACCTGGTGGCAAGCCCAAGTCTGCCCTTGGGACAGGTGGCCAAGGAGATGCTCTCCCCTTGGGACCAGAGGCCCAGGACAGGTCTGCCATCTGCCCAGACTCCTTCCTCAGCGTGGAACACGCGCCTCTGCCCTAGTCGACCCCTCATGTCTCCTTAGCAGCCAGGCTTCCATCTCTCCGCACAGGGAGCGGGTGACACTTGTCTTGCCACCGGCCTGCTGTTCGTGCCACGGCAGCCTATCCTGCTTTCCGAGCGTTTCCCGACCGCAAGGCCAACGGCTCGTTCTCTTCTCCGGGGGCGGCATGCTATGCCTTCCCCACACTTGGCTTCTCTCTCAGGCAGACGGGATGCTAGGGCAAAGAGTATTTCGCTCCATGCGTGTATCTTCCACAGAGCTGCGGAGACGAGCTCAGGCAAGCAGCAGCAGCATCCCCAAACCCAACTCTGATTTCCCAAGGAACGCTGTGCTTTCCCAGGGGAGATGCCCAGGCAAAGAGGCTTTCGCTGTGTGCGGGTTTCTCCCACCGCGAGACTGGGCTCAGGCAAGCAGCAGCAGCCCGCAGAACATTTCTCAGCGAATGCTGTGCTTTCGCAGAGGCTTTGGCTTGGAGCCAACAGCACTTTGCTGCTGCTTCCTCAGCAAGGCTTCAGTCGCGTCAGGGAAGAAGAGCTGCGGGAGAGCTGGTGCCTCTTGGGCCTTGCTTTCCCGGGCTCCATGTTCGCGTCCTGGGTTCAT
This sequence comes from Mustela lutreola, assembly GCF_030435805.1. Classification (NCBI taxonomy): domain Eukaryota; kingdom Metazoa; phylum Chordata; class Mammalia; order Carnivora; family Mustelidae; genus Mustela; species Mustela lutreola. The sequence continues at coordinate 64,099,311 of NC_081291.1, read as the reverse complement.
CCAGCCAGGCCGCACTAAGCAGACACAGCCACAACCCCGCAGTAGCGTGCGTAACCTAGGATGGCACTCTAGGCACACTACCATCTCCCAGTGTATGCATCGCTTGGCCTTTTACTCTGGCGCTCAGGCGGATTCTCGGACTAGGCCAGTGCCCTCCCCACAGGAAAGTAGAGGTGACAGGATCCCTGTCCACCGCACCAGCTCTGAATAGGGAGCTTTGGGGAACTGTCCCCACTCCTTCCACTGAAACCCCGTGCCTCCTCCAAGCTTCCACATCCTGGAGGAAGACGGCATCTGACACCCCGTTATTTCAGGGAGCTGTTTCAGCGAGTTCAGAGTAGGCGCCTGGTGGCTAGTGCATGTCTGCCCCCGGGACAGGTGGCCAAGAGCTGCTGTCTCCTTGGGCCCAGTCCCTCAGGACAGGCATGTTCTCTGCCCAGACTCCTTCCTAAGAGTGGAGCACGCACCCTGCCCTACTCATCACCTCCTGTCTCCTTAGCAGCCAGGCTTCTGTCTCTCTGCACTGGGCGCGGCTGATACTTGTATTGCCGGCTCTCCTGCTTCACAACCGTTTCCAGACCAGAAGGCCAACGGCTCCTGCTCTTCTCCCCGGACAGCGTACTTCACCTTCCGCAGACATGCTCCTGGGGAGTGCAGTGAAAAACGTGTCCCTTTTCCTTAAGGCTCTTTCCACAGGGGCCACCGCGCTTCTCTCTCAGGCAGAGGAGTTTCCGAGGCATAGAGGGTTTCGCTCCATGCGGGTTTATTACACCGTGCTGAGGAGACCAGCTCAGGCAAACAGGAGCATCCCTCAGACCGGACTCTGATTTCCCAAAGAATGCTGTGCTTTGCCAGAGGGGATGCCAGGGCAAAGAAGCTTTCGCTCTATGCGATTTTCTCCAATAGTGCTGCGAATACTAGGCTAAGGCAAGCAGCAACAGCAGCCCTGAATCCCGACTCTGATTTCCCAGCGACTGCTATGCTTTTGCAGACGTTTTCAGCTTGGCAGGTACCGCACTTCGCTGCTGCTTCCTCAGAAAGGCATTGGATGTTCACTCTGCACGGTAGGGAAGAAGAGCCGCGGGAGAGCTGGTGCCTCTTGGGAAGTGATATCCTGGGCTCCGAGTGTACGCGCGGGATTCACCTTGCTATGCCGAACTCAGCAGACACAGTCACCACCCTGCAGCAGCGTGCGTGTCCTAGCATAGCACTGTACGTCTATTACCATCTCCTGGGGTAGGTTAGGCTTTGCTTTTTGCTTCGGCTCTCGGGCAGACTCGGTGTCTAGGCCAGTGCCTTCACCACAGGAGATAGGAGGCGATCGGATACCTGCACAAGGCCCGTGAACTGAATAGGGAGCATTGGGGGACTGTGCCCACTCCTTCCCCTTAAACCCCGTGCCTCCTCCAAGCTTCCACATCCTGGAGGAAGTCGGCATCTGACTCCCCGTTATTTCAGGGAGCTGTTTCTGCGAGGTTAGTGTAGGTGCCTGGTGGCTAGCGCATGTCTGCCCCAGGGACAGGTGGCCAAGAGCTGCTGTCTCCTTGGGCCCAGTCCCTCAGGACAGGCATGTTCTCTGCCCAGACTCCTTCCTAAGAGTGGAGCACGCACCCTGCCCTACTCATCGCCTCCTGTCTCCTTAGCAGCCAGGCTTCTGTCTCTCTGCACTGGGAGCGGCTGATACTTGTATTGCCGGCTCTCCTGCTTCACAACCGTTTCCAGACCAGAAGGCCAACGGCTCCTGCTCTTTTCCCCGGACAGCGTACTTCACCTTCCACAGACATGCTTCTGGGGAGTGCAGTGAAAAACGTGTCCCTTTCCTTAAGGCTCTTTCCACAGGGGCCACTGCGCTTCTCTCTCAGGTAGAGGAGATTCCGAGGCATAGAGGGTTTCGCTCCATGCGGGTTTATTACACCGTGCTGAGGAGACCAGCTCAGGCAAACAGGAGCATCCCTCAGACCGGACTCTGATTTCCCAAAGAATGCTGTGCTTTGCCAGAGGGGATGCCAGGGCAAAGAGGCTTTCGCTCTATGTTGTTTTCTCCAATAGTGCTGCGAATACTAGGCTAAGGCAAGCAGCTACAGCAGCCCTCAATCCCGACTCTGATTTCCCAGCGACTGCTATGCTTTCGCAGACGTATTCAGCTTGGCACAAACCGCACTTCGCTGCTGCTAGCTCAGAAAGGAGTTGGGTGTTCACTCTGCGCGGCAGGGAAGAAGCGCCGCGGGAGTGCTGGGGCCTCTTGGGACTTGCTTTCCGGGGCTCCAAGTTCAAGCCCGGGGTTCACCTTGCTATGCCGAACTAAGCAGACACAGTCACAACTCTGCAGCAGCGTGCGTGTCCTAGCATGGCACTCTATGCCTATTACCATCTCCTGGGGCGGTAAGGCTTTGCCTTTTGCTCTGTTGCTCAGGCAGACTCGGGGTTACGCCTGTCCTTCACCACAGGAGGGAGAAGGCGACAGGGTCACTGCACACCGCCCGTGCACTCGGATGGGGAACCGTGGGGGACTGTCTCCACTCTTTCTCCGGCACACCCCCTCCCACCCACATCGCTGCCACATCTTGGTGGAAGACGTATCGGTCTGCCCCTTTCTCCATGTGGCTGTTTCTGTGAGTTCCGGGTATGGCACCTGGTGGCAAGCCCAAGTCTGCCCTTGGGACAGGTGGCCAAGGAGATGCTCTCCCCTTGGGACCAGAGGCCCAGGACAGGTCTGCCATCTGCCCAGACTCCTTCCTCAGCGTGGAACACGCGCCTCTGCCCTAGTCGACCCCTCATGTCTCCTTAGCAGCCAGGCTTCCATCTCTCCGCACAGGGAGCGGGTGACACTTGTCTTGCCACCGGCCTGCTGTTCGTGCCACGGCAGCCTATCCTGCTTTCCGAGCGTTTCCCGACCGCAAGGCCAACGGCTCGTTCTCTTCTCCGGGGGCGGCATGCTATGCCTTCCCCACACTTGGCTTCTCTCTCAGGCAGACGGGATGCTAGGGCAAAGAGTATTTCGCTCCATGCGTGTATCTTCCACAGAGCTGCGGAGACGAGCTCAGGCAAGCAGCAGCAGCATCCCCAAACCCAACTCTGATTTCCCAAGGAACGCTGTGCTTTCCCAGGGGAGATGCCCAGGCAAAGAGGCTTTCGCTGTGTGCGGGTTTCTCCCACCGCGAGACTGGGCTCAGGCAAGCAGCAGCAGCCCGCAGAACATTTCTCAGCGAATGCTGTGCTTTCGCAGAGGCTTTGGCTTGGAGCCAACAGCACTTTGCTGCTGCTTCCTCAGCAAGGCTTCAGTCGCGTCAGGGAAGAAGAGCTGCGGGAGAGCTGGTGCCTCTTGGGCCTTGCTTTCCCGGGCTCCATGTTCGTGTCCTGGGTTCACCCAGCCAGGCCTCACTAAGCAGACAGAGCCACAACCCCGCAGTAGCGTGCGTAACCTAGGATGGCACTCTAGGCACACTCCCATCTCCCAGTGTATGCATCGCTTGGCCTTTTACTCTGGCGCTCAGGCGGATTCTCGGACTAGGCCAGTGCCCTCCCCACAGGAAAGTAGAGGTGACAGGATCCCTGTCCACCGCACCAGCTCTGAATAGGGAGCTTTGGGGAACTGTCCCCACTCCTTCCACTGAAACCCCGTGCCTCCTCCAAGCTTCCACATCCTGGAGGAAGACGGCATCTGACACCCCGTTATTTCAGGGAGCTGTTTCAGCGAGTTCAGAATAGGCGCCTGGTGGCTAGTGCATGTCTGCCCCCGGGACAGGTGGCCAAGAGCTGCTGTCTCCTTGGGCCCAGTCCCTCAGAACAGGCATGTTCTCTGCCCAGACTCCTTCCTAAGAGTGGAGCACGCACCCTGCCCTACTCATCACCTCCTGTCTCCTTAGCAGCCAGGCTTCTGTCTCTCTGCACTGGGCGCGGCTGATACTTGTATTGCCGGCTCTCCTGCTTCACAACCGTTTCCAGACCAGAAGGCCAACGGCTCCTGCTCTTCTCCCCGGACAGCGTACTTCACCTTCCGCAGACATGCTCCTGGGGAGTGCAGTGAAAAACGTGTCCCTTTTCCTTAAGGCTCTTTCCACAGGGGCCACCGCGCTTCTCTCTCAGGCAGAGGAGTTTCCGAGGCATAGAGGGTTTCGCTCCATGCGGGTTTATTACACCGTGCTGAGGAGACCAGCTCAGGCAAACAGGAGCATCCCTCAGACCGGACTCTGATTTCCCAAAGAATGCTGTGCTTTGCCAGAGGGGATGCCAGGGCAATGAAGCTTTCGCTCTATGCGATTTTCTCCAATAGTGCTGCGAATACTAGGCTAAGGCAAGCAGCAACAGCAGCCCTGAATCCCGACTCTGATTTCCCAGCGACTGCTATGCTTTTGCAGACGTTTTCAGCTTGGCAGGTACCGCACTTCGCTGCTGCTTCCTCAGAAAGGCATTGGATGTTCACTCTGCACGGTAGGGAAGAAGAGCCGCGGGAGAGCTGGTGCCTCTTGGGAAGTGATATCCTGGGCTCCGAGTGTACGCGCGGGATTCACCTTGCTATGCCGAACTCAGCAGACACAGTCAACACCCTGCAGCAGCGTGCGTGTCCTAGTATAGCACTGTACGTCTATTACCATCTCCTGGGGTAGGTTAGGCTTTGCTTTTTGCTTCGGCTCTCGGGCAGACTCGGTGTCTAGGCCAGTGCCTTCACCACAGGAGATAGGAGGCGATCGGATACCTGCACAAGGCCCGTGAACTGAATAGGGAGCATTGGGGGACTGTGCCCACTCCTTCCCCTTAAACCCCGTGCCTCCTCCAAGCTTCCACATCCTGGAGGAAGTCGGCATCTGACTCCCCGTTATTTCAGGGAGCTGTTTCTGCGAGGTTAGTGTAGGTGTCTGGTGGCTAGCGCATGTCTGCCCCAGGGACAGGTGGCCAAGAGCTGCTGTCTCCTTGGGCCCAGTCCCTCAGGACAGGCATGTTCTCTGCCCAGACTCCTTCCTAAGAGTGGAGCACGCACCCTGCCCTACTCATCGCCTCCTGTCTCCTTAGCAGCCAGGCTTCTGTCTCTCTGCACTGGGAGCGGCTGATACTTGTATTGCCGGCTCTCCTGCTTCACAACCGTTTCCAGACCAGAAGGCCAACGGCTCCTGCTCTTTTCCCCGGACAGCGTACTTCACCTTCCACAGACATGCTTCTGGGGAGTGCAGTGAAAAACGTGTCCCTTTCCTTAAGGCTCTTTCCACAGGGGCCACTGCGCTTCTCTCTCAGGTAGAGGAGATTCCGAGGCATAGAGGGTTTCGCTCCATGCGGGTTTATTACACCGTGCTGAGGAGACCAGCTCAGGCAAACAGGAGCATCCCTCAGACCGGACTCTGATTTCCCAAAGAATGCTGTGCTTTGCCAGAGGGGATGCCAGGGCAAAGAGGCTTTCGCTCTATGTTGTTTTCTCCAATAGTGCTGCGAATACTAGGCTAAGGCAAGCAGCTACAGCAGCCCTCAATCCCGACTCTGATTTCCCAGCGACTGCTATGCTTTCGCAGACGTATTCAGCTTGGCACAAACCGCACTTCGCTGCTGCTAGCTCAGAAAGGAGTTGGGTGTTCACTCTGCGCGGCAGGGAAGAAGCGCCGCGGGAGTGCTGGGGCCTCTTGGGACTTGCTTTCCGGGGCTCCAAGTTCAAGCCCGGGGTTCACCTTGCTATGCCGAACTAAGCAGACACAGTCACAACTCTGCAGCAGCGTGCGTGTCCTAGCATGGCACTCTATGCCTATTACCATCTCCTGGGGCGGTAAGGCTTTGCCTTTTGCTCTGTTGCTCAGGCAGACTCGGGGTTACGCCTGTCCTTCACCACAGGAGGGAGAAGGCGACAGGGTCACTGCACACCGCCCGTGCACTCGGATGGGGAACCGTGGGGGACTGTCTCCACTCTTTCTCCGGCACACCCCCTCCCACCCACATCGCTGCCACATCTTGGTGGAAGACGTATCGGTCTGCCCGTTTCTCCATGTGGCTGTTTCTGTGAGTTCCGGGTATGGCACCTGGTGGCAAGCCCAAGTCTGCCCTTGGGACAGGTGGCCAAGGAGATGCTCTCCCCTTGGGACCAGAGGCCCAGGACAGGTCTGCCATCTGCCCAGACTCCTTCCTCAGCGTGGAACACGCGCCTCTGCCCTAGTCGACCCCTCATGTCTCCTTAGCAGCCAGGCTTCCATCTCTCCGCACAGGGAGCGGGTGACACTTGTCTTGCCACCGGCCTGCTGTTCGTGCCACGGCAGCCTATCCTGCTTTCCGAGCGTTTCCCGACCGCAAGGCCAACGGCTCGTTCTCTTCTCCGGGGGCGGCATGCTATGCCTTCCCCACACTTGGCTTCTCTCTCAGGCAGACGGGATGCTAGGGCAAAGAGTATTTCGCTCCATGCGTGTATCTTCCACAGAGCTGCGGAGACGAGCTCAGGCAAGCAGCAGCAGCATCCCCAAACCCAACTCTGATTTCCCAAGGAACGCTGTGCTTTCCCAGGGGAGATGCCCAGGCAAAGAGGCTTTCGCTGTGTGCGGGTTTCTCCCACCGCGAGACTGGGCTCAGGCAAGCAGCAGCAGCCCGCAGAACATTTCTCAGCGAATGCTGTGCTTTCGCAGAGGCTTTGGCTTGGAGCCAACAGCACTTTGCTGCTGCTTCCGCAGCAAGGCTTCAGTCGCGTCAGGGAAGAAGAGCTGCGGGAGAGCTGGTGCCTCTTGGGCCTTGCTTTCCCGGGCTCCATGTTCGTGTCCTGGGTTCACCCAGCCAGGCCGCACTAAGCAGACACAGCCACAACCCCGCAGTAGCGTGCGTAACCTAGGATGGCACTCTAGGCACACTCCCATCTCCCAGTGTATGCATCGCTTGGCCTTTTACTCTGGCGCTCAGGCGGATTCTCGGACTAGGCCAGTGCCCTCCCCACAGGAAAGTAGAGGTGACAGGATCCCTGTCCACCGCACCAGCTCTGAATAGGGAGCTTTGGGGAACTGTCCCCACTCCTTCCACTGAAACCCCGTGCCTCCTCCAAGCTTCCACATCCTGGAGGAAGACGGCATCTGACACCCCGTTATTTCAGGGAGCTGTTTCAGCGAGTTCAGAATAGGCGCCTGGTGGCTAGTGCATGTCTGCCCCCGGGACAGGTGGCCAAGAGCTGCTGTCTCCTTGGGCCCAGTCCCTCAGAACAGGCATGTTCTCTGCCCAGACTCCTTCCTAAGAGTGGAGCACGCACCCTGCCCTACTCATCACCTCCTGTCTCCTTAGCAGCCAGGCTTCTGTCTCTCTGCACTGGGCGCGGCTGATACTTGTATTGCCGGCTCTCCTGCTTCACAACCGTTTCCAGACCAGAAGGCCAACGGCTCCTGCTCTTCTCCCCGGACAGCGTACTTCACCTTCCGCAGACATGCTCCTGGGGAGTGCAGTGAAAAACGTGTCCCTTTTCCTTAAGGCTCTTTCCACAGGGGCCACCGCGCTTCTCTCTCAGGCAGAGGAGTTTCCGAGGCATAGAGGGTTTCGCTCCATGCGGGTTTATTACACCGTGCTGAGGAGACCAGCTCAGGCAAACAGGAGCATCCCTCAGACCGGACTCTGATTTCCCAAAGAATGCTGTGCTTTGCCAGAGGGGATGCCAGGGCAAAGAAGCTTTCGCTCTATGCGATTTTCTCCAATAGTGCTGCGAATACTAGGCTAAGGCAAGCAGCAACAGCAGCCCTGAATCCCGACTCTGATTTCCCAGCGACTGCTATGCTTTTGCAGACGTTTTCAGCTTGGCAGGTACCGCACTTCGCTGCTGCTTCCTCAGAAAGGCATTGGATGTTCACTCTGCACGGTAGGGAAGAAGAGCCGCGGGAGAGCTGGTGCCTCTTGGGAAGTGATATCCTGGGCTCCGAGTGTACGCGCGGGATTCACCTTGCTATGCCGAACTCAGCAGACACAGTCACCACCCTGCAGCAGCGTGCGTGTCCTAGCATAGCACTGTACGTCTATTACCATCTCCTGGGGTAGGTTAGGCTTTGCTTTTTGCTTCGGCTCTCGGGCAGACTCGGTGTCTAGGCCAGTGCCTTCACCACAGGAGATAGGAGGCGATCGGATACCTGCACAAGGCCCGTGAACTGAATAGGGAGCATTGGGGGACTGTGCCCACTCCTTCCCCTTAAACCCCGTGCCTCCTCCAAGCTTCCACATCCTGGAGGAAGTCGGCATCTGACTCCCCGTTATTTCAGGGAGCTGTTTCTGCGAGGTTAGTGTAGGTGCCTGGTGGCTAGCGCATGTCTGCCCCAGGGACAGGTGGCCAAGAGCTGCTGTCTCCTTGGGCCCAGTCCCTCAGGACAGGCATGTTCTCTGCCCAGACTCCTTCCTAAGAGTGGAGCACGCACCCTGCCCTACTCATCGCCTCCTGTCTCCTTAGCAGCCAGGCTTCTGTCTCTCTGCACTGGGAGCGGCTGATACTTGTATTGCCGGCTCTCCTGCTTCACAACCGTTTCCAGACCAGAAGGCCAACGGCTCCTGCTCTTTTCCCCGGACAGCGTACTTCACCTTCCACAGACATGCTTCTGGGGAGTGCAGTGAAAAACGTGTCCCTTTCCTTAAGGCTCTTTCCACAGGGGCCACTGCGCTTCTCTCTCAGGTAGAGGAGATTCCGAGGCATAGAGGGTTTCGCTCCATGCGGGTTTATTACACCGTGCTGAGGAGACCAGCTCAGGCAAACAGGAGCATCCCTCAGACCGGACTCTGATTTCCCTAAGAATGCTGTGCTTTGCCAGAGGGGATGCCAGGGCAAAGAGGCTTTCGCTCTATGTTGTTTTCTCCAATAGTGCTGCGAATACTAGGCTAAGGCAAGCAGCTACAGCAGCCCTCAATCCCGACTCTGATTTCCCAGCGACTGCTATGCTTTCGCAGACGTATTCAGCTTGGCACAAACCGCACTTCGCTGCTGCTAGCTCAGAAAGGAGTTGGGTGTTCACTCTGCGCGGCAGGGAAGAAGCGCCGCGGGAGTGCTGGGGCCTCTTGGGACTTGCTTTCCGGGGCTCCAAGTTCAAGCCCGGGGTTCACCTTGCTATGCCAAACTAAGCAGACACAGTCACAACTCTGCAGCAGCGTGCGTGTCCTAGCATGGCACTCTATGCCTATTACCATCTCCTGGGGCGGTAAGGCTTTGCCTTTTGCTCTGTTGCTCAGGCAGACTCGGGGTTACGCCTGTCCTTCACCACAGGAGGGAGAAGGCGACAGGGTCACTGCACACCGCCCGTGCACTCGGATGGGGAACCGTGGGGGACTGTCTCCACTCTTTCTCCGGCACACCCCCTCCCACCCACATCGCTGCCACATCTTGGTGGAAGACGTATCGGTCTGCCCGTTTCTCCATGTGGCTGTTTCTGTGAGTTCCGGGTATGGCACCTGGTGGCAAGCCCAAGTCTGCCCTTGGGACAGGTGGCCAAGGAGATGCTCTCCCCTTGGGACCAGAGGCCCAGGACAGGTCTGCCATCTGCCCAGACTCCTTCCTCAGCGTGGAACACGCGCCTCTGCCCTAGTCGACCCCTCATGTCTCCTTAGCAGCCAGGCTTCCATCTCTCCGCACAGGGAGCGGGTGACACTTGTCTTGCCACCGGCCTGCTGTTCGTGCCACGGCAGCCTATCCTGCTTTCCGAGCGTTTCCCGACCGCAAGGCCAACGGCTCGTTCTCTTCTCCGGGGGCGGCATGCTATGCCTTCCCCACACTTGGCTTCTCTCTCAGGCAGACGGGATGCTAGGGCAAAGAGTATTTCGCTCCATGCGTGTATCTTCCACAGAGCTGCGGAGACGAGCTCAGGCAAGCAGCAGCAGCATCCCCAAACCCAACTCTGATTTCCCAAGGAACGCTGTGCTTTCCCAGGGGAGATGCCCAGGCAAAGAGGCTTTCGCTGTGTGCGGGTTTCTCCCACCGCGAGACTGGGCTCAGGCAAGCAGCAGCAGCCCGCAGAACATTTCTCAGCGAATGCTGTGCTTTCGCAGAGGCTTTGGCTTGGAGCCAACAGCACTTTGCTGCTGCTTCCGCAGCAAGGCTTCAGTCGCGTCAGGGAAGAAGAGCTGCGGGAGAGCTGGTGCCTCTTGGGCCTTGCTTTCCCGGGCTCCATGTTCGCGTCCTGGGTTCACCCAGCCAGGCCGCACTAAGCAGACACAGCCACAACCCCGCAGTAGCGTGCGTAACCTAGGATGGCACTCTAGGCACACTCCCATCTCCCAGTGTATGCATCGCTTGGCCTTTTACTCTGGCGCTCAGGCGGATTCTCGGACTAGGCCAGTGCCCTCCCCACAGGAAAGTAGAGGTGACAGGATCCCTGTCCACCGCACCAGCTCTGAATAGGGAGCTTTGGGGAACTGTCCCCACTCCTTCCACTGAAACCCCGTGCCTCCTCCAAGCTTCCACATCCTGGAGGAAGACGGCATCTGACACCCCGTTATTTCAGGGAGCTGTTTCAGCGCGTTCAGAATAGGCGCCTGGTGGCTAGTGCATGTCTGCCCCCGGGACAGGTGGCCAAGAGCTGCTGTCTCCTTGGGCCCAGTCCCTCAGGACAGGCATGTTCTCTGCCCAGACTCCTTCCTAAGAGTGGAGCACGCACCCTGCCCTACTCATCACCTCCTGTCTCCTTAGCAGCCAGGCTTCTGTCTCTCTGCACTGGGCGCGGCTGATACTTGTATTGCCGGCTCTCCTGCTTCACAACCGTTTCCAGACCAGAAGGCCAACGGCTCCTGCTCTTCTCCCCGGACAGCGTACTTCACCTTCCGCAGACATGCTCCTGGGGAGTGCAGTGAAAAACGTGTCCCTTTTCCTTAAGGCTCTTTCCACAGGGGCCACCGCGCTTCTCTCTCAGGCAGAGGAGTTTCCGAGGCATAGAGGGTTTCGCTCCATGCGGGTTTATTACACCGTGCTGAGGAGACCAGCTCAGGCAAACAGGAGCATCCCTCAGACCGGACTCTGATTTCCCAAAGAATGCTGTGCTTTGCCAGAGGGGATGCCAGGGCAAAGAAGCTTTCGCTCTATGCGATTTTCTCCAATAGTGCTGCGAATACTAGGCTAAGGCAAGCAGCAACAGCAGCCCTGAATCCCGACTCTGATTTCCCAGCGACTGCTATGCTTTTGCAGACGTTTTCAGCTTGGCAGGTACCGCACTTCGCTGCTGCTTCCTCAGAAAGGCATTGGATGTTCACTCTGCACGGTAGGGAAGAAGAGCCGCGGGAGAGCTGGTGCCTCTTGGGAAGTGATATCCTGGGCTCCGAGTGTACGCGCGGGATTCACCTTGCTATGCCGAACTCAGCAGACACAGTCACCACCCTGCAGCAGCGTGCGTGTCCTAGCATAGCACTGTACGTCTATTACCATCTCCTGGGGTAGGTTAGGCTTTGCTTTTTGCTTCGGCTCTCGGGCAGACTCGGTGTCTAGGCCAGTGCCTTCACCACAGGAGATAGGAGGCGATCGGATACCTGCACAAGGCCCGTGAACTGAATAGGGAGCATTGGGGGACTGTGCCCACTCCTTCCCCTTAAACCCCGTGCCTCCTCCAAGCTTCCACATCCTGGAGGAAGTCGGCATCTGACTCCCCGTTATTTCAGGGAGCTGTTTCTGCGAGGTTAGTGTAGGTGCCTGGTGGCTAGCGCATGTCTGCCCCAGGGACAGGTGGCCAAGAGCTGCTGTCTCCGTGGGCCCAGTCCCTCAGGACAGGCATGTTCTCTGCCCAGACTCCTTCCTAAGAGTGGAGCACGCACCCTGCCCTACTCATCGCCTCCTGTCTCCTTAGCAGCCAGGCTTCTGTCTCTCTGCACTGGGAGCGGCTGATACTTGTATTGCCGGCTCTCCTGCTTCACAACCGTTTCCAGACCAGAAGGCCAACGGCTCCTGCTCTTTTCCCCGGACAGCGTACTTCACCTTCCACAGACATGCTTCTGGGGAGTGCAGTGAAAAACGTGTCCCTTTCCTTAAGGCTCTTTCCACAGGGGCCACTGCGCTTCTCTCTCAGGTAGAGGAGATTCCGAGGCATAGAGGGTTTCGCTCCATGCGGGTTTATTACACCGTGCTGAGGAGACCAGCTCAGGCAAACAGGAGCATCCCTCAGACCGGACTCTGATTTCCCAAAGAATGCTGTGCTTTGCCAGAGGGGATGCCAGGGCAAAGAGGCTTTCGCTCTATGTTGTTTTCTCCAATAGTGCTGCGAATACTAGGCTAAGGCAAGCAGCTACAGCAGCCCTCAATCCCGACTCTGATTTCCCAGCGACTGCTATGCTTTCGCAGACGTATTCAGCTTGGCACAAACCGCACTTCGCTGCTGCTAGCTCAGAAAGGAGTTGGGTGTTCACTCTGCGCGGCAGGGAAGAAGCGCCGCGGGAGTGCTGGGGCCTCTTGGGACTTGCTTTCCGGGGCTCCAAGTTCAAGCCCGGGGTTCACCTTGCTATGCCGAACTAAGCAGACACAGTCACAACTCTGCAGCAGCGTGCGTGTCCTAGCATGGCACTCTATGCCTATTACCATCTCCTGGGGCGGTAAGGCTTTGCCTTTTGCTCTGTTGCTCAGGCAGACTCGGGGTTACGCCTGTCCTTCACCACAGGAGGGAGAAGGCGACAGGGTCACTGCACACCGCCCGTGCACTCGGATGGGGAACCGTGGGGGACTGTCTCCACTCTTTCTCCGGCACACCCCCTCCCACCCACATCGCTGCCACATCTTGGTGGAAGACGTATCGGTCTGCCCGTTTCTCCATGTGGCTGTTTCTGTGAGTTCCGGGTATGGCACCTGGTGGCAAGCCCAAGTCTGCCCTTGGGACAGGTGGCCAAGGAGATGCTCTCCCCTTGGGACCAGAGGCCCAGGACAGGTCTGCCATCTGCCCAGACTCCTTCCTCAGCGTGGAACACGCGCCTCTGCCCTAGTCGACCCCTCATGTCTCCTTAGCAGCCAGGCTTCCATCTCTCCGCACAGGGAGCGGGTGACACTTGTCTTGCCACCGGCCTGCTGTTCGTGCCACGGCAGCCTATCCTGCTTTCCGAGCGTTTCCCGACCGCAAGGCCAACGGCTCGTTCTCTTCTCCGGGGGCGGCATGCTATGCCTTCCCCACACTTGGCTTCTCTCTCAGGCAGACGGGATGCTAGGGCAAAGAGTATTTCGCTCCATGCGTGTATCTTCCACAGAGCTGCGGAGACGAGCTCAGGCAAGCAGCAGCAGCATCCCCAAACCCAACTCTGATTTCCCAAGGAACGCTGTGCTTTCCCAGGGGAGATGCCCAGGCAAAGAGGCTTTCGCTGTGTGCGGGTTTCTCCCACCGCGAGACTGGGCTCAGGCAAGCAGCAGCAGCCCGCAGAACATTTCTCAGCGAATGCTGTGCTTTCGCAGAGGCTTTGGCTTGGAGCCAACAGCACTTTGCTGCTGCTTCCTCAGCAAGGCTTCAGTCGCGTCAGGGAAGAAGAGCTGCGGGAGAGCTGGTGCCTCTTGGGCCTTGCTTTCCCGGGCTCCATGTTCGCGTCCTGGGTTCACCCAGCCAGGCCGCACTAAGCAGACACAGCCACAACCCCGCAGTAGCGTGCGTAACCTAGGATGGCACTCTAGGCACACTCCCATCTCCCAGTGTATGCATCGCTTGGCCTTTTACTCTGGCGCTCAGGCGGATTCTCGGACTAGGCCAGTGCCCTCCCCACAGGAACGTAGAGGTGACAGGATCCCTGTCCACCGCACCAGCTCTGAATAGGGAGCTTTGGGGAACTGTCCCCACTCCTTCCACTGAAACCCCGTGCCTCCTCCAAGCTTCCACATCCTGGAGGAAGACGGCATCTGACACCCCGTTATTTCAGGGAGCTGTTTCAGCGAGTTCAGAGTAGGCGCCTGGTGGCTAGTGCATGTCTGCCCCCGGGACAGGTGGCCAAGAGCTGCTGTCTCCTTGGGCCCAGTCCCTCAGAACAGGCATGTTCTCTGCCCAGACTCCTTCCTAAGAGTGGAGCACGCACCCTGCCCTACTCATCACCTCCTGTCTCCTTAGCAGCCAGGCTTCTGTTTCTCTGCACTGGGCGCGGCTGATACTTGTATTGCCGGCTCTCCTGCTTCACAACCGTTTCCAGACCAGAAGGCCAACGGCTCCTGCTCTTCTCCCCGGACAGCGTACTTCACCTTCCGCAGACATGCTCCTGGGGAGTGCAGTGAAAAACGTGTCCCTTTTCCTTAAGGCTCTTTCCACAGGGGCCACCGCGCTTCTCTCTCAGGCAGAGGAGTTTCCGAGGCATAGAGGGTTTCGCTCCATGCGGGTTTATTACACCGTGCTGAGGAGACCAGCTCAGGCAAACAGGAGCATCCCTCAGACCGGACTCTGATTTCCCTAAGAATGCTGTGCTTTGCCAGAGGGGATGCCAGGGCAAAGAAGCTTTCGCTCTATGCGATTTTCTCCAATAGTGCTGCGAATACTAGGCTAAGGCAAGCAGCAACAGCAGCCCTGAATCCCGACTCTGATTTCCCAGCGACTGCTATGCTTTTGCAGACGTTTTCAGCTTGGCAGGTACCGCACTTCGCTGCTGCTTCCTCAGAAAGTCATTGGATGTTCACTCTGCACGGTAGGGAAGAAGAGCCGCGGGAGAGCTGGTGCCTCTTGGGAAGTGATATCCTGGGCTCCGAGTGTACGCGCGGGATTCACCTTGCTATGCCGAACTCAGCAGACACAGTCACCACCCTGCAGCAGCGTGCGTGTCCTAGCATAGCACTGTACGTCTATTACCATCTCCTGGGGTAGGTTAGGCTTTGCTTTTTGCTTCGGCTCTCGGGCAGACTCGGTGTCTAGGCCAGTGCCTTCACCACAGGAGATAGGAGGCGATCGGATACCTGCACAAGGCCCGTGAACTGAATAGGGAGCATTGGGGGACTGTGCCCACTCCTTCCCCTTAAACCCCGTGCCTCCTCCAAGCTTCCACATCCTGGAGGAAGTCGGCATCTGACTCCCCGTTATTTCAGGGAGCTGTTTCTGCGAGGTTAGTGTAGGTGCCTGGTGGCTAGCGCATGTCTGCCCCAGGGACAGGTGGCCAAGAGCTGCTGTCTCCTTGGGCCCAGTCCCTCAGGACAGGCATGTTCTCTGCCCAGACTCCTTCCTAAGAGTGGAGCACGCACCCTGCCCTACTCATCGCCTCCTGTCTCCTTAGCAGCCAGGCTTCTGTCTCTCTGCACTGGGAGCGGCTGATACTTGTATTGCCGGCTCTCCTGCTTCACAACCGTTTCCAGACCAGAAGGCCAACGGCTCCTGCTCTTTTCCCCGGACAGCGTACTTCACCTTCCACAGACATGCTTCTGGGGAGTGCAGTGAAAAACGTGTCCCTTTCCTTAAGGCTCTTTCCACAGGGGCCACTGCGCTTCTCTCTCAGGTAGAGGAGATTCCGAGGCATAGAGGGTTTCGCTCCATGCGGGTTTATTACACCGTGCTGAGGAGACCAGCTCAGGCAAACAGGAGCATCCCTCAGACCGGACTCTGATTTCCCAAAGAATGCTGTGCTTTGCCAGAGGGGATGCCAGGGCAAAGAGGCTTTCGCTCTATGTTGTTTTCTCCAATAGTGCTGCGAATACTAGGCTAAGGCAAGCAGCTACAGCAGCCCTCAATCCCGACTCTGATTTCCCAGCGACTGCTATGCTTTCGCAGACGTATTCAGCTTGGCACAAACCGCACTTCGCTGCTGCTAGCTCAGAAAGGAGTTGGGTGTTCACTCTGCGCGGCAGGGAAGAAGCGCCGCGGGAGTGCTGGGGCCTCTTGGGACTTGCTTTCCGGGGCTCCAAGTTCAAGCCCGGGGTTCACCTTGCTATGCCGAACTAAGCAGACACAGTCACAACTCTGCAGCAGCGTGCGTGTCCTAGCATGGCACTCTATGCCTATTACCATCTCCTGGGGCGGTAAGGCTTTGCCTTTTGCTCTGTTGCTCAGGCAGACTCGGGGTTACGCCTGTCCTTCACCACAGGAGGGAGAAGGCGACAGGGTCACTGCACACCGCCCGTGCACTCGGATGGGGAACCGTGGGGGACTGTCTCCACTCTTTCTCCGGCACACCCCCTCCCACCCACATCGCTGCCACATCTTGGTGGAAGACGTATCGGTCTGCCCGTTTCTCCATGTGGCTGTTTCTGTGAGTTCCGGGTATGGCACCTGGTGGCAAGCCCAAGTCTGCCCTTGGGACAGGTGGCCAAGGAGATGCTCTCCCCTTGGGACCAGAGGCCCAGGACAGGTCTGCCATCTGCCCAGACTCCTTCCTCAGCGTGGAACACGCGCCTCTGCCCTAGTCGACCCCTCATGTCTCCTTAGCAGCCAGGCTTCCATCTCTCCGCACAGGGAGCGGGTGACACTTGTCTTGCCACCGGCCTGCTGTTCGTGCCACGGCAGCCTATCCTGCTTTCCGAGCGTTTCCCGACCGCAAGGCCAACGGCTCGTTCTCTTCTCCGGGGGCGGCATGCTATGCCTTCCCCACACTTGGCTTCTCTCTCAGGCAGACGGGATGCTAGGGCAAAGAGTATTTCGCTCCATGCGTGTATCTTCCACAGAGCTGCGGAGACGAGCTCAGGCAAGCAGCAGCAGCATCCCCAAACCCAACTCTGATTTCCCAAGGAACGCTGTGCTTTCCCAGGGGAGATGCCCAGGCAAAGAGGCTTTCGCTGTGTGCGGGTTTCTCCCACCGCGAGACTGGGCTCAGGCAAGCAGCAGCAGCCCGCAGAACATTTCTCAGCGAATGCTGTGCTTTCGCAGAGGCTTTGGCTTGGAGCCAACAGCACTTTGCTGCTGCTTCCTCAGCAAGGCTTCAGTCGCGTCAGGGAAGAAGAGCTGCGGGAGAGCTGGTGCCTCTTGGGCCTTGCTTTCCCGGGCTCCATGTTCGCGTCCTGGGTTCATCCAGCCAGGCCGCACTAAGCAGACACAGCCACAACCCCGCAGTAGCGTGCGTAACCTAGGATGGCACTCTAGGCACACTCCCATCTCCCAGTGTATGCATCGCTTGGCCTTTTACTCTGGCGCTCAGGCGGATTCTCGGACTAGGCCAGTGCCCTCCCCACAGGAAAGTAGAGGTGACAGGATCCCTGTCCACCGCACCAGCTCTGAATAGGGAGCTTTGGGGAACTGTCCCCACTCCTTCCACTGAAACCCCGTGCCTCCTCCAAGCTTCCACATCCTGGATGAAGACGGCATCTGACACCCCGTTATTTCAGGGAGCTGTTTCAGCGCGTTCAGAATAGGCGCCTGGTGGCTAGTGCATGTCTGCCCCCGGGACAGGTGGCCAAGAGCTGCTGTCTCCTTGGGCCCAGTCCCTCAGGACAGGCATGTTCTCTGCCCAGACTCCTTCCTAAGAGTGGAGCACGCACCCTGCCCTACTCATCACCTCCTGTCTCCTTAGCAGCCAGGCTTCTGTCTCTCTGCACTGGGCGCGGCTGATACTTGTATTGCCGGCTCTCCTGCTTCACAACCGTTTCCAGACCAGAAGGCCAACGGCTCCTGCTCTTCTCCCCGGACAGCGTACTTCACCTTCCGCAGACATGCTCCTGGGGAGTGCAGTGAAAAACGTGTCCCTTTTCCTTAAGGCTCTTTCCACAGGGGCCACCGCGCTTCTCTCTCAGGCAGAGGAGTTTCCGAGGCATAGAGGGTTTCGCTCCATGCGGGTTTATTACACCGTGCTGAGGAGACCAGCTCAGGCAAACAGGAGCATCCCTCAGACCGGACTCTGATTTCCCAAAGAATGCTGTGCTTTGCCAGAGGGGATGCCAGGGCAAAGAAGCTTTCGCTCTATGCGATTTTCTCCAATAGTGCTGCGAATACTAGGCTAAGGCAAGCAGCAACAGCAGCCCTGAATCCCGACTCTGATTTCCCAGCGACTGCTATGCTTTTGCAGACGTTTTCAGCTTGGCAGGTACCGCACTTCGCTGCTGCTTCCTCAGAAAGGCATTGGATGTTCACTCTGCACGGTAGGGAAGAAGAGCCGCGGGAGAGCTGGTGCCTCTTGGGAAGTGATATCCTGGGCTCCGAGTGTACGCGCGGGATTCACCTTGCTATGCCGAACTCAGCAGACACAGTCACCACCCTGCAGCAGCGTGCGTGTCCTAGCATAGCACTGTACGTCTATTACCATCTCCTGGGGTAGGTTAGGCTTTGCTTTTTGCTTCGGCTCTCGGGCAGACTCGGTGTCTAGGCCAGTGCCTTCACCACAGGAGATAGGAGGCGATCGGATACCTGCACAAGGCCCGTGAACTGAATAGGGAGCATTGGGGGACTGTGCCCACTCCTTCCCCTTAAACCCCGTGCCTCCTCCAAGCTTCCACATCCTGGAGGAAGTCGGCATCTGACTCCCCGTTATTTCAGGGAGCTGTTTCTGCGAGGTTAGTGTAGGTGCCTGGTGGCTAGCGCATGTCTGCCCCAGGGACAGGTGGCCAAGAGCTGCTGTCTCCTTGGGCCCAGTCCCTCAGGACAGGCATGTTCTCTGCCCAGACTCCTTCCTAAGAGTGGAGCACGCACCCTGCCCTACTCATCGCCTCCTGTCTCCTTAGCAGCCAGGCTTCTGTCTCTCTGCACTGGGAGCGGCTGATACTTGTATTGCCGGCTCTCCTGCTTCACAACCGTTTCCAGACCAGAAGGCCAACGGCTCCTGCTCTTTTCCCCGGACAGCGTACTTCACCTTCCACAGACTTGCTTCTGGGGAGTGCAGTGAAAAACGTGTCCCTTTCCTTAAGGCTCTTTCCACAGGGGCCACTGCGCTTCTCTCTCAGGTAGTGGAGATTCCGAGGCATAGAGGGTTTCGCTCCATGCGGGTTTATTACACCGTGCTGAGGAGACCAGCTCAGGCAAACAGGAGCATCCCTCAGACCGGACTCTGATTTCCCAAAGAATGCTGTGCTTTGCCAGAGGGGATGCCAGGGCAAAGAGGCTTTCGCTCTATGTTGTTTTCTCCAATAGTGCTGCGAATACTAGGCTAAGGCAAGCAGCTACAGCAGCCCTCAATCCCGACTCTGATTTCCCAGCGACTGCTATGCTTTCGCAGACGTATTCAGCTTGGCACAAACCGCACTTCGCTGCTGCTAGCTCAGAAAGGAGTTGGGTGTTCACTCTGCGCGGCAGGGAAGAAGCGCCGCGGGAGTGCTGGGGCCTCTTGGGACTTGCTTTCCGGGGCTCCAAGTTCAAGCCCGGGGTTCACCTTGCTATGCCGAACTAAGCAGACACAGTCACAACTCTGCAGCAGCGTGCGTGTCCTAGCATGGCACTCTATGCCTATTACCATCTCCTGGGGCGGTAAGGCTTTGCCTTTTGCTCTGTTGCTCAGGCAGACTCGGGGTTACGCCTGTCCTTCACCACAGGAGGGAGAAGGCGACAGGGTCACTGCACACCGCCCGTGCACTCGGATGGGGAACCGTGGGGGACTGTCTCCACTCTTTCTCCGGCACACCCCCTCCCACCCACATCGCTGCCACATCTTGGTGGAAGACGTATCGGTCTGCCCGTTTCTCCATGTGGCTGTTTCTGTGAGTTCCGGGTATGGCACCTGGTGGCAAGCCCAAGTCTGCCCTTGGGACAGGTGGCCAAGGAGATGCTCTCCCCTTGGGACCAGAGGCCCAGGACAGGTCTGCCATCTGCCCAGACTCCTTCCTCAGCGTGGAACACGCGCCTCTGCCCTAGTCGACCCCTCATGTCTCCTTAGCAGCCAGGCTTCCATCTCTCCGCACAGGGAGCGGGTGACACTTGTCTTGCCACCGGCCTGCTGTTCGTGCCACGGC
Source organism: Mustela lutreola (assembly GCF_030435805.1). Taxonomy (NCBI): domain Eukaryota; kingdom Metazoa; phylum Chordata; class Mammalia; order Carnivora; family Mustelidae; genus Mustela; species Mustela lutreola. The sequence continues at coordinate 64,079,612 of NC_081291.1, read as the reverse complement.
AGCCTATCCTGCTTTCCGAGCGTTTCCCGACCGCAAGGCCAACGGCTCGTTCTCTTCTCCGGGGGCGGCATGCTATGCCTTCCCCACACTTGGCTTCTCTCTCAGGCAGACGGGATGCTAGGGCAAAGAGTATTTCGCTCCATGCGTGTATCTTCCACAGAGCTGCGGAGACGAGCTCAGGCAAGCAGCAGCAGCATCCCCAAACCCAACTCTGATTTCCCAAGGAACGCTGTGCTTTCCCAGGGGAGATGCCCAGGCAAAGAGGCTTTCGCTGTGTGCGGGTTTCTCCCACCGCGAGACTGGGCTCAGGCAAGCAGCAGCAGCCCGCAGAACATTTCTCAGCGAATGCTGTGCTTTCGCAGAGGCTTTGGCTTGGAGCCAACAGCACTTTGCTGCTGCTTCCTCAGCAAGGCTTCAGTCGCGTCAGGGAAGAAGAGCTGCGGGAGAGCTGGTGCCTCTTGGGCCTTGCTTTCCCGGGCTCCATGTTCGTGTCCTGGGTTCACCCAGCCAGGCCTCACTAAGCAGACAGAGCCACAACCCCGCAGTAGCGTGTGTAACCTAGGATGGCACTCTAGGCACACTCCCATCTCCCAGTGTATGCATCGCTTGGCCTTTTACTCTGGCGCTCAGGCGGATTCTCGGACTAGGCCAGTGCCCTCCCCACAGGAAAGTAGAGGTGACAGGATCCCTGTCCACCGCACCAGCTCTGAATAGGGAGCTTTGGGGAACTGTCCCCACTCCTTCCACTGAAACCCCGTGCCTCCTCCAAGCTTCCACATCCTGGAGGAAGACGGCATCTGACACCCCGTTATTTCAGGGAGCTGTTTCTGCGAGTTCAGAATAGGCGCCTGGTGGCTAGTGCATGTCTGCCCCCGGGACAGGTGGCCAAGAGCTGCTGTCTCCTTGGGCCCAGTCCCTCGGGACAGGCATGTTCTCTGCCCAGACTCCTTCCTAAGAGTGGAGCACGCACCCTGCCCTACTCATCACCTCCTGTCTCCTTAGCAGCCAGGCTTCTGTCTCTCTGCACTGGGCGCGGCTGATACTTGTATTGCCGGCTCTCCTGCTTCACAACCGTTTCCAGACCAGAAGGCCAACGGCTCCTGCTCTTCTCCCCGGACAGCGTACTTCACCTTCCGCAGACATGCTCCTGGGGAGTGCAGTGAAAAACGTGTCCCTTTTCCTTAAGGCTCTTTCCACAGGGGCCACCGCGCTTCTCTCTCAGGCAGAGGAGTTTCCGAGGCATAGAGGGTTTCGCTCCATGCGGGTTTATTACACCGTGCTGAGGAGACCAGCTCAGGCAAACAGGAGCATCCCTCAGACCGGACTCTGATTTCCCAAAGAATGCTGTGCTTTGCCAGAGGGGATGCCAGGGCAAAGAAGCTTTCGCTCTATGCGATTTTCTCCAATAGTGCTGCGAATACTAGGCTAAGGCAAGCAGCAACAGCAGCCCTGAATCCCGACTCTGATTTCCCAGCGACTGCTATGCTTTTGCAGACGTTTTTAGCTTGGCAGGTACCGCACTTCGCTGCTGCTTCCTCAGAAAGGCATTGGATGTTCACTCTGCACGGTAGGGAAGAAGAGCCGCGGGAGAGCTGGTGCCTCTTGGGAAGTGATATCCTGGGCTCCGAGTGTACGCGCGGGATTCACCTTGCTATGCCGAACTCAGCAGACACAGTCACCACCCTGCAGCAGCGTGCGTGTCCTAGCATAGCACTGTACGTCTATTACCATCTCCTGGGGTAGGTTAGGCTTTGCTTTTTGCTTCGGCTCTCGGGCAGACTCGGTGTCTAGGCCAGTGCCTTCACCACAGGAGATAGGAGGCGATCGGATACCTGCACAAGGCCCGTGAACTGAATAGGGAGCATTGGGGGACTGTGCCCACTCCTTCCCCTTAAACCCCGTGCCTCCTCCAAGCTTCCACATCCTGGAGGAAGTCGGCATCTGACTCCCCGTTATTTCAGGGAGCTGTTTCTGCGAGGTTAGTGTAGGTGCCTGGTGGCTAGCGCATGTCTGCCCCAGGGACAGGTGGCCAAGAGCTGCTGTCTCCTTGGGCCCAGTCCCTCAGGACAGGCATGTTCTCTGCCCAGACTCCTTCCTAAGAGTGGAGCACGCACCCTGCCCTACTCATCGCCTCCTGTCTCCTTAGCAGCCAGGCTTCTGTCTCTCTGCACTGGGAGCGGCTGATACTTGTATTGCCGGCTCTCCTGCTTCACAACCGTTTCCAGACCAGAAGGCCAACGGCTCCTGCTCTTTTCCCCGGACAGCGTACTTCACCTTCCACAGACATGCTTCTGGGGAGTGCAGTGAAAAACGTGTCCCTTTCCTTAAGGCTCTTTCCACAGGGGCCACTGCGCTTCTCTCTCAGGTAGAGGAGATTCCGAGGCATAGAGGGTTTCGCTCCATGCGGGTTTATTACACCGTGCTGAGGAGACCAGCTCAGGCAAACAGGAGCATCCCTCAGACCGGACTCTGATTTCCCAAAGAATGCTGTGCTTTGCCAGAGGGGATGCCAGGGCAAAGAGGCTTTCGCTCTATGTTGTTTTCTCCAATAGTGCTGCGAATACTAGGCTAAGGCAAGCAGCTACAGCAGCCCTCAATCCCGACTCTGATTTCCCAGCGACTGCTATGCTTTCGCAGACGTATTCAGCTTGGCACAAACCGCACTTCGCTGCTGCTAGCTCAGAAAGGAGTTGGGTGTTCACTCTGCGCGGCAGGGAAGAAGCGCCGCGGGAGTGCTGGGGCCTCTTGGGACTTGCTTTCCGGGGCTCCAAGTTCAAGCCCGGGGTTCACCTTGCTATGCCGAACTAAGCAGACACAGTCACAACTCTGCAGCAGCGTGCGTGTCCTAGCATGGCACTCTATGCCTATTACCATCTCCTGGGGCGGTAAGGCTTTGCCTTTTGCTCTGTTGCTCAGGCAGACTCGGGGTTACGCCTGTCCTTCACCACAGGAGGGAGAAGGCGACAGGGTCACTGCACACCGCCCGTGCACTCGGATGGGGAACCGTGGGGGACTGTCTCCACTCTTTCTCCGGCACACCCCCTCCCACCCACATCGCTGCCACATCTTGGTGGAAGACGTATCGGTCTGCCCGTTTCTCCATGTGGCTGTTTCTGTGAGTTCCGGGTATGGCACCTGGTGGCAAGCCCAAGTCTGCCCTTGGGACAGGTGGCCAAGGAGATGCTCTCCCCTTGGGACCAGAGGCCCAGGACAGGTCTGCCATCTGCCCAGACTCCTTCCTCAGCGTGGAACACGCGCCTCTGCCCTAGTCGACCCCTCATGTCTCCTTAGCAGCCAGGCTTCCATCTCTCCGCACAGGGAGCGGGTGACACTTGTCTTGCCACCGGCCTGCTGTTCGTGCCACGGCAGCCTATCCTGCTTTCCGAGCGTTTCCCGACCGCAAGGCCAACGGCTCGTTCTCTTCTCCGGGGGCGGCATGCTATGCCTTCCCCACACTTGGCTTCTCTCTCAGGCAGACGGGATGCTAGGGCAAAGAGTATTTCGCTCCATGCGTGTATCTTCCACAGAGCTGCGGAGACGAGCTCAGGCAAGCAGCAGCAGCATCCCCAAACCCAACTCTGATTTCCCAAGGAACGCTGTGCTTTCCCAGGGGAGATGCCCAGGCAAAGAGGCTTTCGCTGTGTGCGGGTTTCTCCCACCGCGAGACTGGGCTCAGGCAAGCAGCAGCAGCCCGCAGAACATTTCTCAGCGAATGCTGTGCTTTCGCAGAGGCTTTGGCTTGGAGCCAACAGCACTTTGCTGCTGCTTCCGCAGCAAGGCTTCAGTCGCGTCAGGGAAGAAGAGCTGCGGGAGAGCTGGTGCCTCTTGGGCCTTGCTTTCCCGGGCTCCATGTTCGTGTCCTGGGTTCACCCAGCCAGGCCGCACTAAGCAGACACAGCCACAACCCCGCAGTAGCGTGCGTAACCTAGGATGGCACTCTAGGCACACTCCCATCTCCCAGTGTATGCATCGCTTGGCCTTTTACTCTGGCGCTCAGGCGGATTCTCGGACTAGGCCAGTGCCCTCCCCACAGGAAAGTAGAGGTGACAGGATCCCTGTCCACCGCACCAGCTCTGAATAGGGAGCTTTGGGGAACTGTCCCCACTCCTTCCACTGAAACCCCGTGCCTCCTCCAAGCTTCCACATCCTGGAGGAAGACGGCATCTGACACCCCGTTATTTCAGGGAGCTGTTTCAGCGAGTTCAGAGTAGGCGCCTGGTGGCTAGTGCATGTCTGCCCCCGGGACAGGTGGCCAAGAGCTGCTGTCTCCTTGGGCCCAGTCCCTCAGAACAGGCATGTTCTCTGCCCAGACTCCTTCCTAAGAGTGGAGCACGCACCCTGCCCTACTCATCACCTCCTGTCTCCTTAGCAGCCAGGCTTCTGTCTCTCTGCACTGGGCGCGGCTGATACTTGTATTGCCGGCTCTCCTGCTTCACAACCGTTTCCAGACCAGAAGGCCAACGGCTCCTGCTCTTCTCCCCGGACAGCGTACTTCACCTTCCGCAGACATGCTCCTGGGGAGTGCAGTGAAAAACGTGTCCCTTTTCCTTAAGGCTCTTTCCACAGGGGCCACCGCGCTTCTCTCTCAGGCAGAGGAGTTTCCGAGGCATAGAGGGTTTCGCTCCATGCGGGTTTATTACACCGTGCTGAGGAGACCAGCTCAGGCAAACAGGAGCATCCCTCAGACCGGACTCTGATTTCCCAAAGAATGCTGTGCTTTGCCAGAGGGGATGCCAGGGCAAAGAAGCTTTCGCTCTATGCGATTTTCTCCAATAGTGCTGCGAATACTAGGCTAAGGCAAGCAGCAACAGCAGCCCTGAATCCCGACTCTGATTTCCCAGCGACTGCTATGCTTTTGCAGACGTTTTCAGCTTGGCAGGTACCGCACTTCGCTGCTGCTTCCTCAGAAAGGCATTGGATGTTCACTCTGCACGGTAGGGAAGAAGAGCCGCGGGAGAGCTGGTGCCTCTTGGGAAGTGATATCCTGGGCTCCGAGTGTACGCGCGGGATTCACCTTGCTATGCCGAACTCAGCAGACACAGTCACCACCCTGCAGCAGCGTGCGTGTCCTAGCATAGCACTGTACGTCTATTACCATCTCCTGGGGTAGGTTAGGCTTTGCTTTTTGCTTCGGCTCTCGGGCAGACTCGGTGTCTAGGCCAGTGCCTTCACCACAGGAGATAGGAGGCGATCGGATACCTGCACAAGGCCCGTGAACTGAATAGGGAGCATTGGGGGACTGTGCCCACTCCTTCCCCTTAAACCCCGTGCCTCCTCCAAGCTTCCACATCCTGGAGGAAGTCGGCATCTGACTCCCCGTTATTTCAGGGAGCTGTTTCTGCGAGGTTAGTGTAGGTGCCTGGTGGCTAGCGCATGTCTGCCCCAGGGACAGGTGGCCAAGAGCTGCTGTCTCCTTGGGCCCAGTCCCTCAGGACAGGCATGTTCTCTGCCCAGACTCCTTCCTAAGAGTGGAGCACGCACCCTGCCCTACTCATCGCCTCCTGTCTCCTTAGCAGCCAGGCTTCTGTCTCTCTGCACTGGGAGCGGCTGATACTTGTATTGCCGGCTCTCCTGCTTCACAACCGTTTCCAGACCAGAAGGCCAACGGCTCCTGCTCTTTTCCCCGGACAGCGTACTTCACCTTCCACAGACATGCTTCTGGGGAGTGCAGTGAAAAACGTGTCCCTTTCCTTAAGGCTCTTTCCACAGGGGCCACTGCGCTTCTCTCTCAGGTAGAGGAGATTCCGAGGCATAGAGGGTTTCGCTCCATGCGGGTTTATTACACCGTGCTGAGGAGACCAGCTCAGGCAAACAGGAGCATCCCTCAGACCGGACTCTGATTTCCCAAAGAATGCTGTGCTTTGCCAGAGGGGATGCCAGGGCAAAGAGGCTTTCGCTCTATGTTGTTTTCTCCAATAGTGCTGCGAATACTAGGCTAAGGCAAGCAGCTACAGCAGCCCTCAATCCCGACTCTGATTTCCCAGCGACTGCTATGCTTTCGCAGACGTATTCAGCTTGGCACAAACCGCACTTCGCTGCTGCTAGCTCAGAAAGGAGTTGGGTGTTCACTCTGCGCGGCAGGGAAGAAGCGCCGCGGGAGTGCTGGGGCCTCTTGGGACTTGCTTTCCGGGGCTCCAAGTTCAAGCCCGGGGTTCACCTTGCTATGCCAAACTAAGCAGACACAGTCACAACTCTGCAGCAGCGTGCGTGTCCTAGCATGGCACTCTATGCCTATTACCATCTCCTGGGGCGGTAAGGCTTTGCCTTTTGCTCTGTTGCTCAGGCAGACTCGGGGTTACGCCTGTCCTTCACCACAGGAGGGAGAAGGCGACAGGGTCACTGCACACCGCCCGTGCACTCGGATGGGGAACCGTGGGGGACTGTCTCCACTCTTTCTCCGGCACACCCCCTCCCACCCACATCGCTGCCACATCTTGGTGGAAGACGTATCGGTCTGCCCGTTTCTCCATGTGGCTGTTTCTGTGAGTTCCGGGTATGGCACCTGGTGGCAAGCCCAAGTCTGCCCTTGGGACAGGTGGCCAAGGAGATGCTCTCCCCTTGGGACCAGAGGCCCAGGACAGGTCTGCCATCTGCCCAGACTCCTTCCTCAGCGTGGAACACGCGCCTCTGCCCTAGTCGACCCCTCATGTCTCCTTAGCAGCCAGGCTTCCATCTCTCCGCACAGGGAGCGGGTGACACTTGTCTTGCCACCGGCCTGCTGTTCGTGCCACGGCAGCCTATCCTGCTTTCCGAGCGTTTCCCGACCGCAAGGCCAACGGCTCGTTCTCTTCTCCGGGGGCGGCATGCTATGCCTTCCCCACACTTGGCTTCTCTCTCAGGCAGACGGGATGCTAGGGCAAAGAGTATTTCGCTCCATGCGTGTATCTTCCACAGAGCTGCGGAGACGAGCTCAGGCAAGCAGCAGCAGCATCCCCAAACCCAACTCTGATTTCCCAAGGAACGCTGTGCTTTCCCAGGGGAGATGCCCAGGCAAAGAGGCTTTCGCTGTGTGCGGGTTTCTCCCACCGCGAGACTGGGCTCAGGCAAGCAGCAGCAGCCCGCAGAACATTTCTCAGCGAATGCTGTGCTTTCGCAGAGGCTTTGGCTTGGAGCCAACAGCACTTTGCTGCTGCTTCCGCAGCAAGGCTTCAGTCGCGTCAGGGAAGAAGAGCTGCGGGAGAGCTGGTGCCTCTTGGGCCTTGCTTTCCCGGGCTCCATGTTCGTGTCCTGGGTTCACCCAGCCAGGCCGCACTAAGCAGACACAGCCACAACCCCGCAGTAGCGTGCGTAACCTAGGATGGCACTCTAGGCACACTCCCATCTCCCAGTGTATGCATCGCTTGGCCTTTTACTCTGGCGCTCAGGCGGATTCTCGGACTAGGCCAGTGCCCTCCCCACAGGAAAGTAGAGGTGACAGGATCCCTGTCCACCGCACCAGCTCTGAATAGGGAGCTTTGGGGAACTGTCCCCACTCCTTCCACTGAAACCCCGTGCCTCCTCCAAGCTTCCACATCCTGGAGGAAGACGGCATCTGACACCCCGTTATTTCAGGGAGCTGTTTCTGCGAGTTCAGAGTAGGCGCCTGGTGGCTAGTGCATGTCTGCCCCCGGGACAGGTGGCCAAGAGCTGCTGTCTCCTTGGGCCCAGTCCCTCAGAACAGGCATGTTCTCTGCCCAGACTCCTTCCTAAGAGTGGAGCACGCACCCTGCCCTACTCATCACCTCCTGTCTCCTTAGCAGCCAGGCTTCTGTCTCTCTGCACTGGGCGCGGCTGATACTTGTATTGCCGGCTCTCCTGCTTCACAACCGTTTCCAGACCAGAAGGCCAACGGCTCCTGCTCTTCTCCCCGGACAGCGTACTTCACCTTCCGCAGACATGCTCCTGGGGAGTGCAGTGAAAAACGTGTCCCTTTTCCTTAAGGCTCTTTCCACAGGGGCCACCGCGCTTCTCTCTCAGGCAGAGGAGTTTCCGAGGCATAGAGGGTTTCGCTCCATGCGGGTTTATTACACCGTGCTGAGGAGACCAGCTCAGGCAAACAGGAGCATCCCTCAGACCGGACTCTGATTTCCCAAAGAATGCTGTGCTTTGCCAGAGGGGATGCCAGGGCAAAGAAGCTTTCGCTCTATGCGATTTTCTCCAATAGTGCTGCGAATACTAGGCTAAGGCAAGCAGCAACAGCAGCCCTGAATCCCGACTCTGATTTCCCAGCGACTGCTATGCTTTTGCAGACGTTTTCAGCTTGGCAGGTACCGCACTTCGCTGCTGCTTCCTCAGAAAGGCATTGGATGTTCACTCTGCACGGTAGGGAAGAAGAGCCGCGGGAGAGCTGGTGCCTCTTGGGAAGTGATATCCTGGGCTCCGAGTGTACGCGCGGGATTCACCTTGCTATGCCGAACTCAGCAGACACAGTCACCACCCTGCAGCAGCGTGCGTGTCCTAGCATAGCACTGTACGTCTATTACCATCTCCTGGGGTAGGTTAGGCTTTGCTTTTTGCTTCGGCTCTCGGGCAGACTCGGTGTCTAGGCCAGTGCCTTCACCACAGGAGATAGGAGGCGATCGGATACCTGCACAAGGCCCGTGAACTGAATAGGGAGCATTGGGGGACTGTGCCCACTCCTTCCCCTTAAACCCCGTGCCTCCTCCAAGCTTCCACATCCTGGAGGAAGTCGGCATCTGACTCCCCGTTATTTCAGGGAGCTGTTTCTGCGAGGTTAGTGTAGGTGCCTGGTGGCTAGCGCATGTCTGCCCCAGGGACAGGTGGCCAAGAGCTGCTGTCTCCTTGGGCCCAGTCCCTCAGGACAGGCATGTTCTCTGCCCAGACTCCTTCCTAAGAGTGGAGCACGCACCCTGCCCTACTCATCGCCTCCTGTCTCCTTAGCAGCCAGGCTTCTGTCTCTCTGCACTGGGAGCGGCTGATACTTGTATTGCCGGCTCTCCTGCTTCACAACCGTTTCCAGACCAGAAGGCCAACGGCTCCTGCTCTTTTCCCCGGACAGCGTACTTCACCTTCCACAGACATGCTTCTGGGGAGTGCAGTGAAAAACGTGTCCCTTTCCTTAAGGCTCTTTCCACAGGGGCCACTGCGCTTCTCTCTCAGGTAGAGGAGATTCCGAGGCATAGAGGGTTTCGCTCCATGCGGGTTTATTACACCGTGCTGAGGAGACCAGCTCAGGCAAACAGGAGCATCCCTCAGACCGGACTCTGATTTCCCAAAGAATGCTGTGCTTTGCCAGAGGGGATGCCAGGGCAAAGAGGCTTTCGCTCTATGTTGTTTTCTCCAATAGTGCTGCGAATACTAGGCTAAGGCAAGCAGCTACAGCAGCCCTCAATCCCGACTCTGATTTCCCAGCGACTGCTATGCTTTCGCAGACGTATTCAGCTTGGCACAAACCGCACTTCGCTGCTGCTAGCTCAGAAAGGAGTTGGGTGTTCACTCTGCGCGGCAGGGAAGAAGCGCCGCGGGAGTGCTGGGGCCTCTTGGGACTTGCTTTCCGGGGCTCCAAGTTCAAGCCCGGGGTTCACCTTGCTATGCCGAACTAAGCAGACACAGTCACAACTCTGCAGCAGCGTGCGTGTCCTAGCATGGCACTCTATGCCTATTACCATCTCCTGGGGCGGTAAGGCTTTGCCTTTTGCTCTGTTGCTCAGGCAGACTCGGGGTTACGCCTGTCCTTCACCACAGGAGGGAGAAGGCGACAGGGTCACTGCACACCGCCCGTGCACTCGGATGGGGAACCGTGGGGGACTGTCTCCACTCTTTCTCCGGCACACCCCCTCCCACCCACATCGCTGCCACATCTTGGTGGAAGACGTATCGGTCTGCCCGTTTCTCCATGTGGCTGTTTCTGTGAGTTCCGGGTATGGCACCTGGTGGCAAGCCCAAGTCTGCCCTTGGGACAGGTGGCCAAGGAGATGCTCTCCCCTTGGGACCAGAGGCCCAGGACAGGTCTGCCATCTGCCCAGACTCCTTCCTCAGCGTGGAACACGCGCCTCTGCCCTAGTCGACCCCTCATGTCTCCTTAGCAGCCAGGCTTCCATCTCTCCGCACAGGGAGCGGGTGACACTTGTCTTGCCACCGGCCTGCTGTTCGTGCCACGGCAGCCTATCCTGCTTTCCGAGCGTTTCCCGACCGCAAGGCCAACGGCTCGTTCTCTTCTCCGGGGGCGGCATGCTATGCCTTCCCCACACTTGGCTTCTCTCTCAGGCAGACGGGATGCTAGGGCAAAGAGTATTTCGCTCCATGCGTGTATCTTCCACAGAGCTGCGGAGACGAGCTCAGGCAAGCAGCAGCAGCATCCCCAAACCCAACTCTGATTTCCCAAGGAACGCTGTGCTTTCCCAGGGGAGATGCCCAGGCAAAGAGGCTTTCGCTGTGTGCGGGTTTCTCCCACCGCGAGACTGGGCTCAGGCAAGCAGCAGCAGCCCGCAGAACATTTCTCAGCGAATGCTGTGCTTTCGCAGAGGCTTTGGCTTGGAGCCAACAGCACTTTGCTGCTGCTTCCGCAGCAAGGCTTCAGTCGCGTCAGGGAAGAAGAGCTGCGGGAGAGCTGGTGCCTCTTGGGCCTTGCTTTCCCGGGCTCCATGTTCGTGTCCTGGGTTCACCCAGCCAGGCCGCACTAAGCAGACACAGCCACAACCCCGCAGTAGCGTGCGTAACCTAGGATGGCACTCTAGGCACACTCCCATCTCCCAGTGTATGCATCGCTTGGCCTTTTACTCTGGCGCTCAGGCGGATTCTCGGACTAGGCCAGTGCCCTCCCCACAGGAAAGTAGAGGTGACAGGATCCCTGTCCACCGCACCAGCTCTGAATAGGGAGCTTTGGGGAACTGTCCCCACTCCTTCCACTGAAACCCCGTGCCTCCTCCAAGCTTCCACATCCTGGAGGAAGACGGCATCTGACACCCCGTTATTTCAGGGAGCTGTTTCAGCGAGTTCAGAGTAGGCGCCTGGTGGCTAGTGCATGTCTGCCCCCGGGACAGGTGGCCAAGAGCTGCTGTCTCCTTGGGCCCAGTCCCTCAGAACAGGCATGTTCTCTGCCCAGACTCCTTCCTAAGAGTGGAGCACGCACCCTGCCCTACTCATCACCTCCTGTCTCCTTAGCAGCCAGGCTTCTGTCTCTCTGCACTGGGCGCGGCTGATACTTGTATTGCCGGCTCTCCTGCTTCACAACCGTTTCCAGACCAGAAGGCCAACGGCTCCTGCTCTTCTCCCCGGACAGCGTACTTCACCTTCCGCAGACATGCTCCTGGGGAGTGCAGTGAAAAACGTGTCCCTTTTCCTTAAGGCTCTTTCCACAGGGGCCACCGCGCTTCTCTCTCAGGCAGAGGAGTTTCCGAGGCATAGAGGGTTTCGCTCCATGCGGGTTTATTACACCGTGCTGAGGAGACCAGCTCAGGCAAACAGGAGCATCCCTCAGACCGGACTCTGATTTCCCAAAGAATGCTGTGCTTTGCCAGAGGGGATGCCAGGGCAAAGAAGCTTTCGCTCTATGCGATTTTCTCCAATAGTGCTGCGAATACTAGGCTAAGGCAAGCAGCAACAGCAGCCCTGAATCCCGACTCTGATTTCCCAGCGACTGCTATGCTTTTGCAGACGTTTTCAGCTTGGCAGGTACCGCACTTCGCTGCTGCTTCCTCAGAAAGGCATTGGATGTTCACTCTGCACGGTAGGGAAGAAGAGCCGCGGGAGAGCTGGTGCCTCTTGGGAAGTGATATCCTGGGCTCCGAGTGTACGCGCGGGATTCACCTTGCTATGCCGAACTCAGCAGACACAGTCACCACCCTGCAGCAGCGTGCGTGTCCTAGCATAGCACTGTACGTCTATTACCATCTCCTGGGGTAGGTTAGGCTTTGCTTTTTGCTTCGGCTCTCGGGCAGACTCGGTGTCTAGGCCAGTGCCTTCACCACAGGAGATAGGAGGCGATCGGATACCTGCACAAGGCCCGTGAACTGAATAGGGAGCATTGGGGGACTGTGCCCACTCCTTCCCCTTAAACCCCGTGCCTCCTCCAAGCTTCCACATCCTGGAGGAAGTCGGCATCTGACTCCCCGTTATTTCAGGGAGCTGTTTCTGCGAGGTTAGTGTAGGTGCCTGGTGGCTAGCGCATGTCTGCCCCAGGGACAGGTGGCCAAGAGCTGCTGTCTCCTTGGGCCCAGTCCCTCAGGACAGGCATGTTCTCTGCCCAGACTCCTTCCTAAGAGTGGAGCACGCACCCTGCCCTACTCATCGCCTCCTGTCTCCTTAGCAGCCAGGCTTCTGTCTCTCTGCACTGGGAGCGGCTGATACTTGTATTGCCGGCTCTCCTGCTTCACAACCGTTTCCAGACCAGAAGGCCAACGGCTCCTGCTCTTTTCCCCGGACAGCGTACTTCACCTTCCACAGACATGCTTCTGGGGAGTGCAGTGAAAAACGTGTCCCTTTCCTTAAGGCTCTTTCCACAGGGGCCACTGCGCTTCTCTCTCAGGTAGAGGAGATTCCGAGGCATAGAGGGTTTCGCTCCATGCGGGTTTATTACACCGTGCTGAGGAGACCAGCTCAGGCAAACAGGAGCATCCCTCAGACCGGACTCTGATTTCCCTAAGAATGCTGTGCTTTGCCAGAGGGGATGCCAGGGCAAAGAAGCTTTCGCTCTATGTTGTTTTCTCCAATAGTGCTGCGAATACTAGGCTAAGGCAAGCAGCTACAGCAGCCCTCAATCCCGACTCTGATTTCCCAGCGACTGCTATGCTTTCGCAGACGTATTCAGCTTGGCACAAACCGCACTTCGCTGCTGCTAGCTCAGAAAGGAGTTGGGTGTTCACTCTGCGCGGCAGGGAAGAAGCGCCGCGGGAGTGCTGGGGCCTCTTGGGACTTGCTTTCCGGGGCTCCAAGTTCAAGCCCGGGGTTCACCTTGCTATGCCAAACTAAGCAGACACAGTCACAACTCTGCAGCAGCGTGCGTGTCCTAGCATGGCACTCTATGCCTATTACCATCTCCTGGGGCGGTAAGGCTTTGCCTTTTGCTCTGTTGCTCAGGCAGACTCGGGGTTACGCCTGTCCTTCACCACAGGAGGGAGAAGGCGACAGGGTCACTGCACACCGCCCGTGCACTCGGATGGGGAACCGTGGGGGACTGTCTCCACTCTTTCTCCGGCACACCCCCTCCCACCCACATCGCTGCCACATCTTGGTGGAAGACGTATCGGTCTGCCCGTTTCTCCATGTGGCTGTTTCTGTGAGTTCCGGGTATGGCACCTGGTGGCAAGCCCAAGTCTGCCCTTGGGACAGGTGGCCAAGGAGATGCTCTCCCCTTGGGACCAGAGGCCCAGGACAGGTCTGCCATCTGCCCAGACTCCTTCCTCAGCGTGGAACACGCGCCTCTGCCCTAGTCGACCCCTCATGTCTCCTTAGCAGCCAGGCTTCCATCTCTCCGCACAGGGAGCGGGTGACACTTGTCTTGCCACCGGCCTGCTGTTCGTGCCACGGCAGCCTATCCTGCTTTCCGAGCGTTTCCCGACCGCAAGGCCAACGGCTCGTTCTCTTCTCCGGGGGCGGCATGCTATGCCTTCCCCACACTTGGCTTCTCTCTCAGGCAGACGGGATGCTAGGGCAAAGAGTATTTCGCTCCATGCGTGTATCTTCCACAGAGCTGCGGAGACGAGCTCAGGCAAGCAGCAGCAGCATCCCCAAACCCAACTCTGATTTCCCAAGGAACGCTGTGCTTTCCCAGGGGAGATGCCCAGGCAAAGAGGCTTTCGCTGTGTGCGGGTTTCTCCCACCGCGAGACTGGGCTCAGGCAAGCAGCAGCAGCCCGCAGAACATTTCTCAGCGAATGCTGTGCTTTCGCAGAGGCTTTGGCTTGGAGCCAACAGCACTTTGCTGCTGCTTCCGCAGCAAGGCTTCAGTCGCGTCAGGGAAGAAGAGCTGCGGGAGAGCTGGTGCCTCTTGGGCCTTGCTTTCCCGGGCTCCATGTTCGTGTCCTGGGTTCACCCAGCCAGGCCGCACTAAGCAGACACAGCCACAACCCCGCAGTAGCGTGCGTAACCTAGGATGGCACTCTAGGCACACTCCCATCTCCCAGTGTATGCATCGCTTGGCCTTTTACTCTGGCGCTCAGGCGGATTCTCGGACTAGGCCAGTGCCCTCCCCACAGGAAAGTAGAGGTGACAGGATCCCTGTCCACCGCACCAGCTCTGAATAGGGAGCTTTGGGGAACTGTCCCCACTCCTTCCACTGAAACCCCGTGCCTCCTCCAAGCTTCCACATCCTGGAGGAAGACGGCATCTGACACCCCGTTATTTCAGGGAGCTGTTTCTGCGAGTTCAGAGTAGGCGCCTGGTGGCTAGTGCATGTCTGCCCCCGGGACAGGTGGCCAAGAGCTGCTGTCTCCTTGGGCCCAGTCCCTCAGAACAGGCATGTTCTCTGCCCAGACTCCTTCCTAAGAGTGGAGCACGCACCCTGCCCTACTCATCACCTCCTGTCTCCTTAGCAGCCAGGCTTCTGTCTCTCTGCACTGGGCGCGGCTGATACTTGTATTGCCGGCTCTCCTGCTTCACAACCGTTTCCAGACCAGAAGGCCAACGGCTCCTGCTCTTCTCCCCGGACAGCGTACTTCACCTTCCGCAGACATGCTCCTGGGGAGTGCAGTGAAAAACGTGTCCCTTTTCCTTAAGGCTCTTTCCACAGGGGCCACCGCGCTTCTCTCTCAGGCAGAGGAGTTTCCGAGGCATAGAGGGTTTCGCTCCATGCGGGTTTATTACACCGTGCTGAGGAGACCAGCTCAGGCAAACAGGAGCATCCCTCAGACCGGACTCTGATTTCCCAAAGAATGCTGTGCTTTGCCAGAGGGGATGCCAGGGCAAAGAAGCTTTCGCTCTATGCGATTTTCTCCAATAGTGCTGCGAATACTAGGCTAAGGCAAGCAGCAACAGCAGCCCTGAATCCCGACTCTGATTTCCCAGCGACTGCTATGCTTTTGCAGACGTTTTCAGCTTGGCAGGTACCGCACTTCGCTGCTGCTTCCTCAGAAAGGCATTGGATGTTCACTCTGCACGGTAGGGAAGAAGAGCCGCGGGAGAGCTGGTGCCTCTTGGGAAGTGATATCCTGGGCTCCGAGTGTACGCGCGGGATTCACCTTGCTATGCCGAACTCAGCAGACACAGTCACCACCCTGCAGCAGCGTGCGTGTCCTAGCATAGCACTGTACGTCTATTACCATCTCCTGGGGTAGGTTAGGCTTTGCTTTTTGCTTCGGCTCTCGGGCAGACTCGGTGTCTAGGCCAGTGCCTTCACCACAGGAGATAGGAGGCGATCGGATACCTGCACAAGGCCCGTGAACTGAATAGGGAGCATTGGGGGACTGTGCCCACTCCTTCCCCTTAAACCCCGTGCCTCCTCCAAGCTTCCACATCCTGGAGGAAGTCGGCATCTGACTCCCCGTTATTTCAGGGAGCTGTTTCTGCGAGGTTAGTGTAGGTGCCTGGTGGCTAGCGCATGTCTGCCCCAGGGACAGGTGGCCAAGAGCTGCTGTCTCCTTGGGCCCAGTCCCTCAGGACAGGCATGTTCTCTGCCCAGACTCCTTCCTAAGAGTGGAGCACGCACCCTGCCCTACTCATCGCCTCCTGTCTCCTTAGCAGCCAGGCTTCTGTCTCTCTGCACTGGGAGCGGCTGATACTTGTATTGCCGGCTCTCCTGCTTCACAACCGTTTCCAGACCAGAAGGCCAACGGCTCCTGCTCTTTTCCCCGGACAGCGTACTTCACCTTCCACAGACATGCTTCTGGGGAGTGCAGTGAAAAACGTGTCCCTTTCCTTAAGGCTCTTTCCACAGGGGCCACTGCGCTTCTCTCTCAGGTAGAGGAGATTCCGAGGCATAGAGGGTTTCGCTCCATGCGGGTTTATTACACCGTGCTGAGGAGACCAGCTCAGGCAAACAGGAGCATCCCTCAGACCGGACTCTGATTTCCCAAAGAATGCTGTGCTTTGCCAGAGGGGATGCCAGGGCAAAGAGGCTTTCGCTCTATGTTGTTTTCTCCAATAGTGCTGCGAATACTAGGCTAAGGCAAGCAGCTACAGCAGCCCTCAATCCCGACTCTGATTTCCCAGCGACTGCTATGCTTTCGCAGACGTATTCAGCTTGGCACAAACCGCACTTCGCTGCTGCTAGCTCAGAAAGGAGTTGGGTGTTCACTCTGCGCGGCAGGGAAGAAGCGCCGCGGGAGTGCTGGGGCCTCTTGGGACTTGCTTTCCGGGGCTCCAAGTTCAAGCCCGGGGTTCACCTTGCTATGCCGAACTAAGCAGACACAGTCACAACTCTGCAGCAGCGTGCGTGTCCTAGCATGGCACTCTATGCCTATTACCATCTCCTGGGGCGGTAAGGCTTTGCCTTTTGCTCTGTTGCTCAGGCAGACTCGGGGTTACGCCTGTCCTTCACCACAGGAGGGAGAAGGCGACAGGGTCACTGCACACCGCCCGTGCACTCGGATGGGGAACCGTGGGGGACTGTCTCCACTCTTTCTCCGGCACACCCCCTCCCACCCACATCGCTGCCACATCTTGGTGGAAGACGTATCGGTCTGCCCGTTTCTCCATGTGGCTGTTTCTGTGAGTTCCGGGTATGGCACCTGGTGGCAAGCCCAAGTCTGCCCTTGGGACAGGTGGCCAAGGAGATGCTCTCCCCTTGGGACCAGAGGCCCAGGACAGGTCTGCCATCTGCCCAGACTCCTTCCTCAGCGTGGAACACGCGCCTCTGCCCTAGTCGACCCCTCATGTCTCCTTAGCAGCCAGGCTTCCATCTCTCCGCACAGGGAGCGGGTGACACTTGTCTTGCCACCGGCCTGCTGTTCGTGCCACGGCAGCCTATCCTGCTTTCCGAGCGTTTCCCGACCGCAAGGCCAACGGCTCGTTCTCTTCTCCGGGGGCGGCATGCTATGCCTTCCCCACACTTGGCTTCTCTCTCAGGCAGACGGGATGCTAGGGCAAAGAGTATTTCGCTCCATGCGTGTATCTTCCACAGAGCTGCGGAGACGAGCTCAGGCAAGCAGCAGCAGCATCCCCAAACCCAACTCTGATTTCCCAAGGAACGCTGTGCTTTCCCAGGGGAGATGCCCAGGCAAAGAGGCTTTCGCTGTGTGCGGGTTTCTCCCACCGCGAGACTGGGCTCAGGCAAGCAGCAGCAGCCCGCAGAACATTTCTCAGCGAATGCTGTGCTTTCGCAGAGGCTTTGGCTTGGAGCCAACAGCACTTTGCTGCTGCTTCCTCAGCAAGGCTTCAGTCGCGTCAGGGAAGAAGAGCTGCGGGAGAGCTGGTGCCTCTTGGGCCTTGCTTTCCCGGGCTCCATGTTCGTGTCCTGGGTTCACCCAGCCAGGCCGCACTAAGCAGACACAGCCACAACCCCGCAGTAGCGTGCGTAACCTAGGATGGCACTCTAGGCACACTCCCATCTCCCAGTGTATGCATCGCTTGGCCTTTTACTCTGGCGCTCAGGCGGATTCTCGGACTAGGCCAGTGCCCTCCCCACAGGAAAGTAGAGGTGACAGGATCCCTGTCCACCGCACCAGCTCTGAATAGGGAGCTTTGGGGAACTGTCCCCACTCCTTCCACTGAAACCCCGTGCCTCCTCCAAGCTTCCACATCCTGGAGGAAGACGGCATCTGACACCCCGTTATTTCAGGGAGCTGTTTCTGCGAGTTCAGAGTAGGCGCCTGGTGGCTAGTGCATGTCTGCCCCCGGGACAGGTGGCCAAGAGCTGCTGTCTCCTTGGGCCCAGTCCCTCAGAACAGGCATGTTCTCTGCCCAGACTCCTTCCTAAGAGTGGAGCACGCACCCTGCCCTACTCATCACCTCCTGTCTCCTTAGCAGCCAGGCTTCTGTCTCTCTGCACTGGTCGCGGCTGATACTTGTATTGCCGGCTCTCCTGCTTCACAACCGTTTCCAGACCAGAAGGCCAACGGCTCCTGCTCTTCTCCCCGGACAGCGTACTTCACCTTCCGCAGACATGCTCCTGGGGAGTGCAGTGAAAAACGTGTCCCTTTTCCTTAAGGCTCTTTCCACAGGGGCCACCGCGCTTCTCTCTCAGGCAGAGGAGTTTCCGAGGCATAGAGGGTTTCGCTCCATGCGGGTTTATTACACCGTGCTGAGGAGACCAGCTCAGGCAAACAGGAGCATCCCTCAGACCGGACTCTGATTTCCCAAAGAATGCTGTGCTTTGCCAGAGGGGATGCCAGGGCAAAGAAGCTTTCGCTCTATGCGATTTTCTCCAATAGTGCTGCGAATACTAGGCTAAGGCAAGCAGCAACAGCAGCCCTGAATCCCGACTCTGATTTCCCAGCGACTGCTATGCTTTTGCAGACGTTTTCAGCTTGGCAGGTACCGCACTTCGCTGCTGCTTCCTCAGAAAGGCATTGGATGTTCACTCTGCACGGTAGGGAAGAAGAGCCGCGGGAGAGCTGGTGCCTCTTGGGAAGTGATATCCTGGGCTCCGAGTGTACGCGCGGGATTCACCTTGCTATGCCGAACTCAGCAGACACAGTCACCACCCTGCAGCAGCGTGCGTGTCCTAGCATAGCACTGTACGTCTATTACCATCTCCTGGGGTAGGTTAGGCTTTGCTTTTTGCTTCGGCTCTCGGGCAGACTCGGTGTCTAGGCCAGTGCCTTCAACACAGGAGATAGGAGGCGATCGGATACCTGCACAAGGCCCGTGAACTGAATAGGGAGCATTGGGGGACTGTGCCCACTCCTTCCCCTTAAACCCCGTGCCTCCTCCAAGCTTCCACATCCTGGAGGAAGTCGGCATCTGACTCCCCGTTATTTCAGGGAGCTGTTTCTGCGAGGTTAGTGTAGGTGCCTGGTGGCTAGCGCATGTCTGCCCCAGGGACAGGTGGCCAAGAGCTGCTGTCTCCTTGGGCCCAGTCCCTCAGGACAGGCATGTTCTCTGCCCAGACTCCTTCCTAAGAGTGGAGCACGCACCCTGCCCTACTCATCGCCTCCTGTCTCCTTAGCAGCCAGGCTTCTGTCTCTCTGCACTGGGAGCGGCTGATACTTGTATTGCCGGCTCTCCTGCTTCACAACCGTTTCCAGACCAGAAGGCCAACGGCTCCTGCTCTTCTCCCCGGACAGCGTACTTCACCTTCCGCAGACATGCTCCTGGGGAGTGCAGTGAAAAACGTGTCCCTTTTCCTTAAGGCTCTTTCCACAGGGGCCACCGCGCTTCTCTCTCAGGCAGAGGAGTTTCCGAGGCATAGAGGGTTTCGCTCCATGCGGGTTTATTACACCGTGCTGAGGAGACCAGCTCAGGCAAACAGGAGCATCCCTCAGACCGGACTCTGATTTCCCAAAGAATGCTGTGCTTTGCCAGAGGGGATGCCAGGGCAAAGAAGCTTTCGCTCTATGCGATTTTCTCCAATAGTGCTGCGAATACTAGGCTAAGGCAAGCAGCAACAGCAGCCCTGAATCCCGACTCTGATTTCCCAGCGACTGCTATGCTTTTGCAGACGTTTTCAGCTTGGCAGGTACCGCACTTCGCTGCTGCTTCCTCAGAAAGGCATTGGATGTTCACTCTGCACGGTAGGGAAGAAGAGCCGCGGGAGAGCTGGTGCCTCTTGGGAAGTGATATCCTGGGCTCCGAGTGTACGCGCGGGATTCACCTTGCTATGCCGAACTCAGCAGACACAGTCACCACCCTGCAGCAGCGTGCGTGTCCTAGCATAGCACTATACGTCTATTACCATCTCCTGGGGTAGGTTAGGCTTTGCTTTTTGCTTCGGCTCTCGGGCAGACTCGGTGTCTAGGCCAGTGCCTTCACCACAGGAGATAGGAGGCGATCGGATACCTGCACAAGGCCCGTGAACTGAATAGGGAGCATTGGGGGACTGTGCCCACTCCTTCCCCTTAAACCCCGTGCCTCCTCCAAGCTTCCACATCCTGGAGGAAGTCGGCATCTGACTCCCCGTTATTTCAGGGAGCTGTTTCTGCGAGGTTAGTGTAGGTGCCTGGTGGCTAGCGCATGTCTGCCCCAGGGACAGGTGGCCAAGAGCTGCTGTCTCCTTGGGCCCAGTCCCTCAGGACAGGCATGTTCTCTGCCCAGACTCCTTCCTAAGAGTGGAGCACGCACCCTGCCCTACTCATCGCCTCCTGTCTCCTTAGCAGCCAGGCTTCTGTCTCTCTGCACTGGGAGCGGCTGATACTTGTATTGCCGGCTCTCCTGCTTCACAACCGTTTCCAGACCAGAAGGCCAACGGCTCCTGCTCTTTTCCCCGGACAGCGTACTTCACCTTCCACAGACATGCTTCTGGGGAGTGCAGTGAAAAACGTGTCCCTTTCCTTAAGGCTCTTTCCACAGGGGCCACTGCGCTTCTCTCTCAGGTAGAGGAGATTCCGAGGCATAGAGGGTTTCGCTCCATGCGGGTTTATTACACCGTGCTGAGGAGACCAGCTCAGGCAAACAGGAGCATCCCTCAGACCGGACTCTGATTTCCCAAAGAATGCTGTGCTTTGCCAGAGGGGATGCCAGGGCAAAGAGGCTTTCGCTCTATGTTGTTTTCTCCAATAGTGCTGCGAATACTAGGCTAAGGCAAGCAGCTACAGCAGCCCTCAATCCCGACTCTGATTTCCCAGCGACTGCTATGCTTTCGCAGACGTATTCAGCTTGGCACAAACCGCACTTCGCTGCTGCTAGCTCAGAAAGGAGTTGGGTGTTCACTCTGCGCGGCAGGGAAGAAGCGCCGCGGGAGTGCTGGGGCCTCTTGGGACTTGCTTTCCGGGGCTCCAAGTTCAAGCCCGGGGTTCACCTTGCTATGCCGAACTAAGCAGACACAGTCACAACTCTGCAGCAGCGTGCGTGTCCTAGCATGGCACTCTATGCCTATTACCATCTCCTGGGGCGGTAAGGCTTTGCCTTTTGCTCTGTTGCTCAGGCAGACTCGGGGTTACGCCTGTCCTTCACCACAGGAGGGAGAAGGCGACAGGGTCACTGCACACCGCCCGTGCACTCGGATGGGGAACCGTGGGGGACTGTCTCCACTCTTTCTCCGGCACACCCCCTCCCACCCACATCGCTGCCACATCTTGGTGGAAGACGTATCGGTCTGCCCGTTTCTCCATGTGGCTGTTTCTGTGAGTTCCGGGTATGGCACCTGGTGGCAAGCCCAAGTCTGCCCTTGGGACAGGTGGCCAAGGAGATGCTCTCCCCTTGGGACCAGAGGCCCAGGACAGGTCTGCCATCTGCCCAGACTCCTTCCTCAGCGTGGAACACGCGCCTCTGCCCTAGTCGACCCCTCATGTCTCCTTAGCAGCCAGGCTTCCATCTCTCCGCACAGGGAGCGGGTGACAATTGTCTTGCCACCGGCCTGCTGTTCGTGCCACGGCAGCCTATCCTGCTTTCCGAGCGTTTCCCGACCGCAAGGCCAACGGCTCGTTCTCTTCTCCGGGGGCGGCATGCTATGCCTTCCCCACACTTGGCTTCTCTCTCAGGCAGACGGGATGCTAGGGCAAAGAGTATTTCGCTCCATGCGTGTATCTTCCACAGAGCTGCGGAGACGAGCTCAGGCAAGCAGCAGCAGCATCCCCAAACCCAACTCTGATTTCCCAAGGAACGCTGTGCTTTCCCAGGGGAGATGCCCAGGCAAAGAGGCTTTCGCTGTGTGCGGGTTTCTCCCACCGCGAGACTGGGCTCAGGCAAGCAGCAGCAGCCCGCAGAACATTTCTCAGCGAATGCTGTGCTTTCGCAGAGGCTTTGGCTTGGAGCCAACAGCACTTTGCTGCTGCTTCCGCAGCAAGGCTTCAGTCGCGTCAGGGAAGAAGAGCTGCGGGAGAGCTGGTGCCTCTTGGGCCTTGCTTTCCCGGGCTCCATGTTCGTGTCCTGGGTTCACCCAGCCAGGCCGCACTAAGCAGACACAGCCACAACCCCGCAGTAGCGTGCGTAACCTAGGATGGCACTCTAGGCACACTCCCATCTCCCAGTGTATGCATCGCTTGGCCTTTTACTCTGGCGCTCAGGCGGATTCTCGGACTAGGCCAGTGCCCTCCCCACAGGAAAGTAGAGGTGACAGGATCCCTGTCCACCGCACCAGCTCTGAATAGGGAGCTTTGGGGAACTGTCCCCACTCCTTCCACTGAAACCCCGTGCCTCCTCCAAGCTTCCACATCCTGGAGGAAGACGGCATCTGACACCCCGTTATTTCAGGGAGCTGTTTCAGCGAGTTCAGAATAGGCGCCTGGTGGCTAGTGCATGTCTGCCCCCGGGACAGGTGGCCAAGAGCTGCTGTCTCCTTGGGCCCAGTCCCTCGGGACAGGCATGTTCTCTGCCCAGACTCCTTCCTAAGAGTGGAGCACGCACCCTGCCCTACTCATCACCTCCTGTCTCCTTAGCAGCCAGGCTTCTGTCTCTCTGCACTGGGCGCGGCTGATACTTGTATTGCCGGCTCTCCTGCTTCACAACCGTTTCCAGACCAGAAGGCCAACGGCTCCTGCTCTTCTCCCCGGACAGCGTACTTCACCTTCCGCAGACATGCTCCTGGGGAGTGCAGTGAAAAACGTGTCCCTTTTCCTTAAGGCTCTTTCCACAGGGGCCACCGCGCTTCTCTCTCAGGCAGAGGAGTTTCCGAGGCATAGAGGGTTTCGCTCCATGCGGGTTTATTACACCGTGCTGAGGAGACCAGCTCAGGCAAACAGGAGCATCCCTCAGACCGGACTCTGATTTCCCAAAGAATGCTGTGCTTTGCCAGAGGGGATGCCAGGGCAAAGAAGCTTTCGCTCTATGCGATTTTCTCCAATAGTGCTGCGAATACTAGGCTAAGGCAAGCAGCAACAGCAGCCCTGAATCCCGACTCTGATTTCCCAGCGACTGCTATGCTTTTGCAGACGTTTTCAGCTTGGCAGGTACCGCACTTCGCTGCTGCTTCCTCAGAAAGGCATTGGATGTTCACTCTGCACGGTAGGGAAGAAGAGCCGCGGGAGAGCTGGTGCCTCTTGGGAAGTGATATCCTGGGCTCCGAGTGTACGCGCGGGATTCACCTTGCTATGCCGAACTCAGCAGACACAGTCACCACCCTGCAGCAGCGTGCGTGTCCTAGCATAGCACTGTACGTCTATTACCATCTCCTGGGGTAGGTTAGGCTTTGCTTTTTGCTTCGGCTCTCGGGCAGACTCGGTGTCTAGGCCAGTGCCTTCACCACAGGAGATAGGAGGCGATCGGATACCTGCACAAGGCCCGTGAACTGAATAGGGAGCATTGGGGGACTGTGCCCACTCCTTCCCCTTAAACCCCGTGCCTCCTCCAAGCTTCCACATCCTGGAGGAAGTCGGCATCTGACTCCCCGTTATTTCAGGGAGCTGTTTCTGCGAGGTTAGTGTAGGTGCCTGGTGGCTAGCGCATGTCTGCCCCAGGGACAGGTGGCCAAGAGCTGCTGTCTCCTTGGGCCCAGTCCCTCAGGACAGGCATGTTCTCTGCCCAGACTCCTTCCTAAGAGTGGAGCACGCACCCTGCCCTACTCATCGCCTCCTGTCTCCTTAGCAGCCAGGCTTCTGTCTCTCTGCACTGGGAGCGGCTGATACTTGTATTGCCGGCTCTCCTGCTTCACAACCGTTTCCAGACCAGAAGGCCAACGGCTCCTGCTCTTTTCCCCGGACAGCGTACTTCACCTTCCACAGACATGCTTCTGGGGAGTGCAGTGAAAAACGTGTCCCTTTCCTTAAGGCTCTTTCCACAGGGGCCACTGCGCTTCTCTCTCAGGTAGAGGAGATTCCGAGGCATAGAGGGTTTCGCTCCATGCGGGTTTATTACACCGTGCTGAGGAGACCAGCTCAGGCAAACAGGAGCATCCCTCAGACCGGACTCTGATTTCCCAAAGAATGCTGTGCTTTGCCAGAGGGGATGCCAGGGCAAAGAGGCTTTCGCTCTATGTTGTTTTCTCCAATAGTGCTGCGAATACTAGGCTAAGGCAAGCAGCTACAGCAGCCCTCAATCCCGACTCTGATTTCCCAGCGACTGCTATGCTTTCGCAGACGTATTCAGCTTGGCACAAACCGCACTTCGCTGCTGCTAGCTCAGAAAGGAGTTGGGTGTTCACTCTGCGCGGCAGGGAAGAAGCGCCGCGGGAGTGCTGGGGCCTCTTGGGACTTGCTTTCCGGGGCTCCAAGTTCAAGCCCGGGGTTCACCTTGCTATGCCGAACTAAGCAGACACAGTCACAACTCTGCAGCAGCGTGCGTGTCCTAGCATGGCACTCTATGCCTATTACCATCTCCTGGGGCGGTAAGGCTTTGCCTTTTGCTCTGTTGCTCAGGCAGACTCGGGGTTACGCCTGTCCTTCACCACAGGAGGGAGAAGGCGACAGGGTCACTGCACACCGCCCGTGCACTCGGATGGGGAACCGTGGGGGACTGTCTCCACTCTTTCTCCGGCACACCCCCTCCCACCCACATCGCTGCCACATCTTGGTGGAAGACGTATCGGTCTGCCCGTTTCTCCATGTGGCTGTTTCTGTGAGTTCCGGGTATGGCACCTGGTGGCAAGCCCAAGTCTGCCCTTGGGACAGGTGGCCAAGGAGATGCTCTCCCCTTGGGACCAGAGGCCCAGGACAGGTCTGCCATCTGCCCAGACTCCTTCCTCAGCGTGGAACACGCGCCTCTGCCCTAGTCGACCCCTCATGTCTCCTTAGCAGCCAGGCTTCCATCTCTCCGCACAGGGAGCGGGTGACACTTGTCTTGCCACCGGCCTGCTGTTCGTGCCACGGCAGCCTATCCTGCTTTCCGAGCGTTTCCCGACCGCAAGGCCAACGGCTCGTTCTCTTCTCCGGGGGCGGCATGCTATGCCTTCCCCACACTTGGCTTCTCTCTCAGGCAGACGGGATGCTAGGGCAAAGAGTATTTCGCTCCATGCGTGTATCTTCCACAGAGCTGCGGAGACGAGCTCAGGCAAGCAGCAGCAGCATCCCCAAACCCAACTCTGATTTCCCAAGGAACGCTGTGCTTTCCCAGGGGAGATGCCCAGGCAAAGAGGCTTTCGCTGTGTGCGGGTTTCTCCCACCGCGAGACTGGGCTCAGGCAAGCAGCAGCAGCCCGCAGAACATTTCTCAGCGAATGCTGTGCTTTCGCAGAGGCTTTGGCTTGGAGCCAACAGCACTTTGCTGCTGCTTCCGCAGCAAGGCTTCAGTCGCGTCAGGGAAGAAGAGCTGCGGGAGAGCTGGTGCCTCTTGGGCCTTGCTTTCCCGGGCTCCATGTTCGTGTCCTGGGTTCACCCAGCCAGGCCGCACTAAGCAGACACAGCCACAACCCCGCAGTAGCGTGCGTAACCTAGGATGGCACTCTAGGCACACTCCCATCTCCCAGTGTATGCATCGCTTGGCCTTTTACTCTGGCGCTCAGGCGGATTCTCGGACTAGGCCAGTGCCCTCCCCACAGGAAAGTAGAGGTGACAGGATCCCTGTCCACCGCACCAGCTCTGAATAGGGAGCTTTGGGGAACTGTCCCCACTCCTTCCACTGAAACCCCGTGCCTCCTCCAAGCTTCCACATCCTGGAGGAAGACGGCATCTGACACCCCGTTATTTCAGGGAGCTGTTTCAGCGAGTTCAGAATAGGCGCCTGGTGGCTAGTGCATGTCTGCCCCCGGGACAGGTGGCCAAGAGCTGCTGTCTCCTTGGGCCCAGTCCCTCGGGACAGGCATGTTCTCTGCCCAGACTCCTTCCTAAGAGTGGAGCACGCACCCTGCCCTACTCATCACCTCCTGTCTCCTTAGCAGCCAGGCTTCTGTCTCTCTGCACTGGGCGCGGCTGATACTTGTATTGCCGGCTCTCCTGCTTCACAACCGTTTCCAGACCAGAAGGCCAACGGCTCCTGCTCTTCTCCCCGGACAGCGTACTTCACCTTCCGCAGACATGCTCCTGGGGAGTGCAGTGAAAAACGTGTCCCTTTTCCTTAAGGCTCTTTCCACAGGGGC
Source organism: Mustela lutreola (assembly GCF_030435805.1). Classification (NCBI taxonomy): domain Eukaryota; kingdom Metazoa; phylum Chordata; class Mammalia; order Carnivora; family Mustelidae; genus Mustela; species Mustela lutreola. Next base: position 64,053,696 of record NC_081291.1, on the reverse strand, counting down.
CACCGCGCTTCTCTCTCAGGCAGAGGAGTTTCCGAGGCATAGAGGGTTTCGCTCCATGCGGGTTTATTACACCGTGCTGAGGAGACCAGCTCAGGCAAACAGGAGCATCCCTCAGACCGGACTCTGATTTCCCAAAGAATGCTGTGCTTTGCCAGAGGGGATGCCAGGGCAAAGAAGCTTTCGCTCTATGCGATTTTCTCCAATAGTGCTGCGAATACTAGGCTAAGGCAAGCAGCAACAGCAGCCCTGAATCCCGACTCTGATTTCCCAGCGACTGCTATGCTTTTGCAGACGTTTTCAGCTTGGCAGGTACCGCACTTCGCTGCTGCTTCCTCAGAAAGGCATTGGATGTTCACTCTGCACGGTAGGGAAGAAGAGCCGCGGGAGAGCTGGTGCCTCTTGGGAAGTGATATCCTGGGCTCCGAGTGTACGCGCGGGATTCACCTTGCTATGCCGAACTCAGCAGACACAGTCACCACCCTGCAGCAGCGTGCGTGTCCTAGCATAGCACTGTACGTCTATTACCATCTCCTGGGGTAGGTTAGGCTTTGCTTTTTGCTTCGGCTCTCGGGCAGACTCGGTGTCTAGGCCAGTGCCTTCACCACAGGAGATAGGAGGCGATCGGATACCTGCACAAGGCCCGTGAACTGAATAGGGAGCATTGGGGGACTGTGCCCACTCCTTCCCCTTAAACCCCGTGCCTCCTCCAAGCTTCCACATCCTGGAGGAAGTCGGCATCTGACTCCCCGTTATTTCAGGGAGCTGTTTCTGCGAGGTTAGTGTAGGTGCCTGGTGGCTAGCGCATGTCTGCCCCAGGGACAGGTGGCCAAGAGCTGCTGTCTCCTTGGGCCCAGTCCCTCAGGACAGGCATGTTCTCTGCCCAGACTCCTTCCTAAGAGTGGAGCACGCACCCTGCCCTACTCATCGCCTCCTGTCTCCTTAGCAGCCAGGCTTCTGTCTCTCTGCACTGGGAGCGGCTGATACTTGTATTGCCGGCTCTCCTGCTTCACAACCGTTTCCAGACCAGAAGGCCAACGGCTCCTGCTCTTTTCCCCGGACAGCGTACTTCACCTTCCACAGACATGCTTCTGGGGAGTGCAGTGAAAAACGTGTCCCTTTCCTTAAGGCTCTTTCCACAGGGGCCACTGCGCTTCTCTCTCAGGTAGAGGAGATTCCGAGGCATAGAGGGTTTCGCTCCATGCGGGTTTATTACACCGTGCTGAGGAGACCAGCTCAGGCAAACAGGAGCATCCCTCAGACCGGACTCTGATTTCCCAAAGAATGCTGTGCTTTGCCAGAGGGGATGCCAGGGCAAAGAGGCTTTCGCTCTATGTTGTTTTCTCCAATAGTGCTGCGAATACTAGGCTAAGGCAAGCAGCTACAGCAGCCCTCAATCCCGACTCTGATTTCCCAGCGACTGCTATGCTTTCGCAGACGTATTCAGCTTGGCACAAACCGCACTTCGCTGCTGCTAGCTCAGAAAGGAGTTGGGTGTTCACTCTGCGCGGCAGGGAAGAAGCGCCGCGGGAGTGCTGGGGCCTCTTGGGACTTGCTTTCCGGGGCTCCAAGTTCAAGCCCGGGGTTCACCTTGCTATGCCGAACTAAGCAGACACAGTCACAACTCTGCAGCAGCGTGCGTGTCCTAGCATGGCACTCTATGCCTATTACCATCTCCTGGGGCGGTAAGGCTTTGCCTTTTGCTCTGTTGCTCAGGCAGACTCGGGGTTACGCCTGTCCTTCACCACAGGAGGGAGAAGGCGACAGGGTCACTGCACACCGCCCGTGCACTCGGATGGGGAACCGTGGGGGACTGTCTCCACTCTTTCTCCGGCACACCCCCTCCCACCCACATCGCTGCCACATCTTGGTGGAAGACGTATCGGTCTGCCCGTTTCTCCATGTGGCTGTTTCTGTGAGTTCCGGGTATGGCACCTGGTGGCAAGCCCAAGTCTGCCCTTGGGACAGGTGGCCAAGGAGATGCTCTCCCCTTGGGACCAGAGGCCCAGGACAGGTCTGCCATCTGCCCAGACTCCTTCCTCAGCGTGGAACACGCGCCTCTGCCCTAGTCGACCCCTCATGTCTCCTTAGCAGCCAGGCTTCCATCTCTCCGCACAGGGAGCGGGTGACACTTGTCTTGCCACCGGCCTGCTGTTCGTGCCACGGCAGCCTATCCTGCTTTCCGAGCGTTTCCCGACCGCAAGGCCAACGGCTCGTTCTCTTCTCCGGGGGCGGCATGCTATGCCTTCCCCACACTTGGCTTCTCTCTCAGGCAGACGGGATGCTAGGGCAAAGAGTATTTCGCTCCATGCGTGTATCTTCCACAGAGCTGCGGAGACGAGCTCAGGCAAGCAGCAGCAGCATCCCCAAACCCAACTCTGATTTCCCAAGGAACGCTGTGCTTTCCCAGGGGAGATGCCCAGGCAAAGAGGCTTTCGCTGTGTGCGGGTTTCTCCCACCGCGAGACTGGGCTCAGGCAAGCAGCAGCAGCCCGCAGAACATTTCTCAGCGAATGCTGTGCTTTCGCAGAGGCTTTGGCTTGGAGCCAACAGCACTTTGCTGCTGCTTCCGCAGCAAGGCTTCAGTCGCGTCAGGGAAGAAGAGCTGCGGGAGAGCTGGTGCCTCTTGGGCCTTGCTTTCCCGGGCTCCATGTTCGTGTCCTGGGTTCACCCAGCCAGGCCGCACTAAGCAGACACAGCCACAACCCCGCAGTAGCGTGCGTAACCTAGGATGGCACTCTAGGCACACTCCCATCTCCCAGTGTATGCATCGCTTGGCCTTTTACTCTGGCGCTCAGGCGGATTCTCGGACTAGGCCAGTGCCCTCCCCACAGGAAAGTAGAGGTGACAGGATCCCTGTCCACCGCACCAGCTCTGAATAGGGAGCTTTGGGGAACTGTCCCCACTCCTTCCACTGAAACCCCGTGCCTCCTCCAAGCTTCCACATCCTGGAGGAAGACGGCATCTGACACCCCGTTATTTCAGGGAGCTGTTTCAGCGAGTTCAGAGTAGGCGCCTGGTGGCTAGTGCATGTCTGCCCCCGGGACAGGTGGCCAAGAGCTGCTGTCTCCTTGGGCCCAGTCCCTCGGGACAGGCATGTTCTCTGCCCAGACTCCTTCCTAAGAGTGGAGCACGCACCCTGCCCTACTCATCACCTCCTGTCTCCTTAGCAGCCAGGCTTCTGTCTCTCTGCACTGGGCGCGGCTGATACTTGTATTGCCGGCTCTCCTGCTTCACAACCGTTTCCAGACCAGAAGGCCAACGCTCCTGCTCTTCTCCCCGGACAGCGTACTTCACCTTCCGCAGACATGCTCCTGGGGAGTGCAGTGAAAAACGTGTCCCTTTTCCTTAAGGCTCTTTCCACAGGGGCCACCGCGCTTCTCTCTCAGGCAGAGGAGTTTCCGAGGCATAGAGGGTTTCGCTCCATGCGGGTTTATTACACCGTGCTGAGGAGACCAGCTCAGGCAAACAGGAGCATCCCTCAGACCGGACTCTGATTTCCCAAAGAATGCTGTGCTTTGCCAGAGGGGATGCCAGGGCAAAGAAGCTTTCGCTCTATGCGATTTTCTCCAATAGTGCTGCGAATACTAGGCTAAGGCAAGCAGCAACAGCAGCCCTGAATCCCGACTCTGATTTCCCAGCGACTGCTATGCTTTTGCAGACGTTTTCAGCTTGGCAGGTACCGCACTTCGCTGCTGCTTCCTCAGAAAGGCATTGGATGTTCACTCTGCACGGTAGGGAAGAAGAGCCGCGGGAGAGCTGGTGCCTCTTGGGAAGTGATAATCCTGGGCTCCGAGTGTACGCGCGGGATTCACCTTGCTATGCCGAACTCAGCAGACACAGTCACCACCCTGCAGCAGCGTGCGTGTCCTAGCATAGCACTGTACGTCTATTACCATCTCCTGGGGTAGGTTAGGCTTTGCTTTTTGCTTCGGCTCTCGGGCAGACTCGGTGTCTAGGCCAGTGCCTTCACCACAGGAGATAGGAGGCGATCGGATACCTGCACAAGGCCCGTGAACTGAATAGGGAGCATTGGGGGACTGTGCCCACTCCTTCCCCTTAAACCCCGTGCCTCCTCCAAGCTTCCACATCCTGGAGGAAGTCGGCATCTGACTCCCCGTTATTTCAGGGAGCTGTTTCTGCGAGGTTAGTGTAGGTGCCTGGTGGCTAGCGCATGTCTGCCCCAGGGACAGGTGGCCAAGAGCTGCTGTCTCCTTGGGCCCAGTCCCTCAGGACAGGCATGTTCTCTGCCCAGACTCCTTCCTAAGAGTGGAGCACGCACCCTGCCCTACTCATCGCCTCCTGTCTCCTTAGCAGCCAGGCTTCTGTCTCTCTGCACTGGGAGCGGCTGATACTTGTATTGCCGGCTCTCCTGCTTCACAACCGTTTCCAGACCAGAAGGCCAACGGCTCCTGCTCTTTTCCCCGGACAGCGTACTTCACCTTCCACAGACATGCTTCTGGGGAGTGCAGTGAAAAACGTGTCCCTTTCCTTAAGGCTCTTTCCACAGGGGCCACTGCGCTTCTCTCTCAGGTAGAGGAGATTCCGAGGCATAGAGGGTTTCGCTCCATGCGGGTTTATTACACCGTGCTGAGGAGACCAGCTCAGGCAAACAGGAGCATCCCTCAGACCGGACTCTGATTTCCCAAAGAATGCTGTGCTTTGCCAGAGGGGATGCCAGGGCAAAGAGGCTTTCGCTCTATGTTGTTTTCTCCAATAGTGCTGCGAATACTAGGCTAAGGCAAGCAGCTACAGCAGCCCTCAATCCCGACTCTGATTTCCCAGCGACTGCTATGCTTTCGCAGACGTATTCAGCTTGGCACAAACCGCACTTCGCTGCTGCTAGCTCAGAAAGGAGTTGGGTGTTCACTCTGCGCGGCAGGGAAGAAGCGCCGCGGGAGTGCTGGGGCCTCTTGGGACTTGCTTTCCGGGGCTCCAAGTTCAAGCCCGGGGTTCACCTTGCTATGCCGAACTAAGCAGACACAGTCACAACTCTGCAGCAGCGTGCGTGTCCTAGCATGGCACTCTATGCCTATTACCATCTCCTGGGGCGGTAAGGCTTTGCCTTTTGCTCTGTTGCTCAGGCAGACTCGGGGTTACGCCTGTCCTTCACCACAGGAGGGAGAAGGCGACAGGGTCACTGCACACCGCCCGTGCACTCGGATGGGGAACCGTGGGGGACTGTCTCCACTCTTTCTCCGGCACACCCCCTCCCACCCACATCGCTGCCACATCTTGGTGGAAGACGTATCGGTCTGCCCGTTTCTCCATGTGGCTGTTTCTGTGAGTTCCGGGTATGGCACCTGGTGGCAAGCCCAAGTCTGCCCTTGGGACAGGTGGCCAAGGAGATGCTCTCCCCTTGGGACCAGAGGCCCAGGACAGGTCTGCCATCTGCCCAGACTCCTTCCTCAGCGTGGAACACGCGCCTCTGCCCTAGTCGACCCCTCATGTCTCCTTAGCAGCCAGGCTTCCATCTCTCCGCACAGGGAGCGGGTGACACTTGTCTTGCCACCGGCCTGCTGTTCGTGCCACGGCAGCCTATCCTGCTTTCCGAGCGTTTCCCGACCGCAAGGCCAACGGCTCGTTCTCTTCTCCGGGGGCGGCATGCTATGCCTTCCCCACACTTGGCTTCTCTCTCAGGCAGACGGGATGCTAGGGCAAAGAGTATTTCGCTCCATGCGTGTATCTTCCACAGAGCTGCGGAGACGAGCTCAGGCAAGCAGCAGCAGCATCCCCAAACCCAACTCTGATTTCCCAAGGAACGCTGTGCTTTCCCAGGGGAGATGCCCAGGCAAAGAGGCTTTCGCTGTGTGCGGGTTTCTCCCACCGCGAGACTGGGCTCAGGCAAGCAGCAGCAGCCCGCAGAACATTTCTCAGCGAATGCTGTGCTTTCGCAGAGGCTTTGGCTTGGAGCCAACAGCACTTTGCTGCTGCTTCCGCAGCAAGGCTTCAGTCGCGTCAGGGAAGAAGAGCTGCGGGAGAGCTGGTGCCTCTTGGGCCTTGCTTTCCCGGGCTCCATGTTCGTGTCCTGGGTTCACCCAGCCAGGCCGCACTAAGCAGACACAGCCACAACCCCGCAGTAGCGTGCGTAACCTAGGATGGCACTCTAGGCACACTCCCATCTCCCAGTGTATGCATCGCTTGGCCTTTTACTCTGGCGCTCAGGCGGATTCTCGGACTAGGCCAGTGCCCTCCCCACAGGAAAGTAGAGGTGACAGGATCCCTGTCCACCGCACCAGCTCTGAATAGGGAGCTTTGGGGAACTGTCCCCACTCCTTCCACTGAAACCCCGTGCCTCCTCCAAGCTTCCACATCCTGGAGGAAGACGGCATCTGACACCCCGTTATTTCAGGGAGCTGTTTCTGCGAGTTCAGAGTAGGCGCCTGGTGGCTAGTGCATGTCTGCCCCCGGGACAGGTGGCCAAGAGCTGCTGTCTCCTTGGGCCCAGTCCCTCAGAACAGGCATGTTCTCTGCCCAGACTCCTTCCTAAGAGTGGAGCACGCACCCTGCCCTACTCATCACCTCCTGTCTCCTTAGCAGCCAGGCTTCTGTCTCTCTGCACTGGGCGCGGCTGATACTTGTATTGCCGGCTCTCCTGCTTCACAACCGTTTCCAGACCAGAAGGCCAACGGCTCCTGCTCTTCTCCCCGGACAGCGTACTTCACCTTCCGCAGACATGCTCCTGGGGAGTGCAGTGAAAAACGTGTCCCTTTTCCTTAAGGCTCTTTCCACAGGGGCCACCGCACTTCTCTCTCAGGCAGAGGAGTTTCCGAGGCATAGAGGGTTTCGCTCCATGCGGGTTTATTACACCGTGCTGAGGAGACCAGCTCAGGCAAACAGGAGCATCCCTCAGACCGGACTCTGATTTCCCAAAGAATGCTGTGCTTTGCCAGAGGGGATGCCAGGGCAAAGAAGCTTTCGCTCTATGCGATTTTCTCCAATAGTGCTGCGAATACTAGGCTAAGGCAAGCAGCAACAGCAGCCCTGAATCCCGACTCTGATTTCCCAGCGACTGCTATGCTTTTGCAGACGTTTTCAGCTTGGCAGGTACCGCACTTCGCTGCTGCTTCCTCAGAAAGGCATTGGATGTTCACTCTGCACGGTAGGGAAGAAGAGCCGCGGGAGAGCTGGTGCCTCTTGGGAAGTGATATCCTGGGCTCCGAGTGTACGCGCGGGATTCACCTTGCTATGCCGAACTCAGCAGACACAGTCACCACCCTGCAGCAGCGTGCGTGTCCTAGCATAGCACTGTACGTCTATTACCATCTCCTGGGGTAGGTTAGGCTTTGCTTTTTGCTTCGGCTCTCGGGCAGACTCGGTGTCTAGGCCAGTGCCTTCACCACAGGAGATAGGAGGCGATCGGATACCTGCACAAGGCCCGTGAACTGAATAGGGAGCATTGGGGGACTGTGCCCACTCCTTCCCCTTAAACCCCGTGCCTCCTCCAAGCTTCCACATCCTGGAGGAAGTCGGCATCTGACTCCCCGTTATTTCAGGGAGCTGTTTCTGCGAGGTTAGTGTAGGTGCCTGGTGGCTAGCGCATGTCTGCCCCAGGGACAGGTGGCCAAGAGCTGCTGTCTCCTTGGGCCCAGTCCCTCAGGACAGGCATGTTCTCTGCCCAGACTCCTTCCTAAGAGTGGAGCACGCACCCTGCCCTACTCATCGCCTCCTGTCTCCTTAGCAGCCAGGCTTCTGTCTCTCTGCACTGGGAGCGGCTGATACTTGTATTGCCGGCTCTCCTGCTTCACAACCGTTTCCAGACCAGAAGGCCAACGGCTCCTGCTCTTTTCCCCGGACAGCGTACTTCACCTTCCACAGACATGCTTCTGGGGAGTGCAGTGAAAAACGTGTCCCTTTCCTTAAGGCTCTTTCCACAGGGGCCACTGCGCTTCTCTCTCAGGTAGAGGAGATTCCGAGGCATAGAGGGTTTCGCTCCATGCGGGTTTATTACACCGTGCTGAGGAGACCAGCTCAGGCAAACAGGAGCATCCCTCAGACCGGACTCTGATTTCCCAAAGAATGCTGTGCTTTGCCAGAGGGGATGCCAGGGCAAAGAGGCTTTCGCTCTATGTTGTTTTCTCCAATAGTGCTGCGAATACTAGGCTAAGGCAAGCAGCTACAGCAGCCCTCAATCCCGACTCTGATTTCCCAGCGACTGCTATGCTTTCGCAGACGTATTCAGCTTGGCACAAACCGCACTTCGCTGCTGCTAGCTCAGAAAGGAGTTGGGTGTTCACTCTGCGCGGCAGGGAAGAAGCGCCGCGGGAGTGCTGGGGCCTCTTGGGACTTGCTTTCCGGGGCTCCAAGTTCAAGCCCGGGGTTCACCTTGCTATGCCGAACTAAGCAGACACAGTCACAACTCTGCAGCAGCGTGCGTGTCCTAGCATGGCACTCTATGCCTATTACCATCTCCTGGGGCGGTAAGGCTTTGCCTTTTGCTCTGTTGCTCAGGCAGACTCGGGGTTACGCCTGTCCTTCACCACAGGAGGGAGAAGGCGACAGGGTCACTGCACACCGCCCGTGCACTCGGATGGGGAACCGTGGGGGACTGTCTCCACTCTTTCTCCGGCACACCCCCTCCCACCCACATCGCTGCCACATCTTGGTGGAAGACGTATCGGTCTGCCCGTTTCTCCATGTGGCTGTTTCTGTGAGTTCCGGGTATGGCACCTGGTGGCAAGCCCAAGTCTGCCCTTGGGACAGGTGGCCAAGGAGATGCTCTCCCCTTGGGACCAGAGGCCCAGGACAGGTCTGCCATCTGCCCAGACTCCTTCCTCAGCGTGGAACACGCGCCTCTGCCCTAGTCGACCCCTCATGTCTCCTTAGCAGCCAGGCTTCCATCTCTCCGCACAGGGAGCGGGTGACACTTGTCTTGCCACCGGCCTGCTGTTCGTGCCACGGCAGCCTATCCTGCTTTCCGAGCGTTTCCCGACCGCAAGGCCAACGGCTCGTTCTCTTCTCCGGGGGCGGCATGCTATGCCTTCCCCACACTTGGCTTCTCTCTCAGGCAGACGGGATGCTAGGGCAAAGAGTATTTCGCTCCATGCGTGTATCTTCCACAGAGCTGCGGAGACGAGCTCAGGCAAGCAGCAGCAGCATCCCCAAACCCAACTCTGATTTCCCAAGGAACGCTGTGCTTTCCCAGGGGAGATGCCCAGGCAAAGAGGCTTTCGCTGTGTGCGGGTTTCTCCCACCGCGAGACTGGGCTCAGGCAAGCAGCAGCAGCCCGCAGAACATTTCTCAGCGAATGCTGTGCTTTCGCAGAGGCTTTGGCTTGGAGCCAACAGCACTTTGCTGCTGCTTCCGCAGCAAGGCTTCAGTCGCGTCAGGGAAGAAGAGCTGCGGGAGAGCTGGTGCCTCTTGGGCCTTGCTTTCCCGGGCTCCATGTTCGTGTCCTGGGTTCACCCAGCCAGGCCGCACTAAGCAGACACAGCCACAACCCCGCAGTAGCGTGCGTAACCTAGGATGGCACTCTAGGCACACTCCCATCTCCCAGTGTATGCATCGCTTGGCCTTTTACTCTGGCGCTCAGGCGGATTCTCGGACTAGGCCAGTGCCCTCCCCACAGGAAAGTAGAGGTGACAGGATCCCTGTCCACCGCACCAGCTCTGAATAGGGAGCTTTGGGGAACTGTCCCCACTCCTTCCACTGAAACCCCGTGCCTCCTCCAAGCTTCCACATCCTGGAGGAAGACGGCATCTGACACCCCGTTATTTCAGGGAGCTGTTTCTGCGAGTTCAGAGTAGGCGCCTGGTGGCTAGTGCATGTCTGCCCCCGGGACAGGTGGCCAAGAGCTGCTGTCTCCTTGGGCCCAGTCCCTCAGAACAGGCATGTTCTCTGCCCAGACTCCTTCCTAAGAGTGGAGCACGCACCCTGCCCTACTCATCACCTCCTGTCTCCTTAGCAGCCAGGCTTCTGTCTCTCTGCACTGGTCGCGGCTGATACTTGTATTGCCGGCTCTCCTGCTTCACAACCGTTTCCAGACCAGAAGGCCAACGGCTCCTGCTCTTCTCCCCGGACAGCGTACTTCACCTTCCGCAGACATGCTCCTGGGGAGTGCAGTGAAAAACGTGTCCCTTTTCCTTAAGGCTCTTTCCACAGGGGCCACCGCGCTTCTCTCTCAGGCAGAGGAGTTTCCGAGGCATAGAGGGTTTCGCTCCATGCGGGTTTATTACACCGTGCTGAGGAGACCAGCTCAGGCAAACAGGAGCATCCCTCAGACCGGACTCTGATTTCCCAAAGAATGCTGTGCTTTGCCAGAGGGGATGCCAGGGCAAAGAAGCTTTCGCTCTATGCGATTTTCTCCAATAGTGCTGCGAATACTAGGCTAAGGCAAGCAGCAACAGCAGCCCTGAATCCCGACTCTGATTTCCCAGCGACTGCTATGCTTTTGCAGACGTTTTCAGCTTGGCAGGTACCGCACTTCGCTGCTGCTTCCTCAGAAAGGCATTGGATGTTCACTCTGCACGGTAGGGAAGAAGAGCCGCGGGAGAGCTGGTGCCTCTTGGGAAGTGATATCCTGGGCTCCGAGTGTACGCGCGGGATTCACCTTGCTATGCCGAACTCAGCAGACACAGTCACCACCCTGCAGCAGCGTGCGTGTCCTAGCATAGCACTGTACGTCTATTACCATCTCCTGGGGTAGGTTAGGCTTTGCTTTTTGCTTCGGCTCTCGGGCAGACTCGGTGTCTAGGCCAGTGCCTTCACCACAGGAGATAGGAGGCGATCGGATACCTGCACAAGGCCCGTGAACTGAATAGGGAGCATTGGGGGACTGTGCCCACTCCTTCCCCTTAAACCCCGTGCCTCCTCCAAGCTTCCACATCCTGGAGGAAGTCGGCATCTGACTCCCCGTTATTTCAGGGAGCTGTTTCTGCGAGGTTAGTGTAGGTGCCTGGTGGCTAGCGCATGTCTGCCCCAGGGACAGGTGGCCAAGAGCTGCTGTCTCCTTGGGCCCAGTCCCTCAGGACAGGCATGTTCTCTGCCCAGACTCCTTCCTAAGAGTGGAGCACGCACCCTGCCCTACTCATCGCCTCCTGTCTCCTTAGCAGCCAGGCTTCTGTCTCTCTGCACTGGGAGCGGCTGATACTTGTATTGCCGGCTCTCCTGCTTCACAACCGTTTCCAGACCAGAAGGCCAACGGCTCCTGCTCTTTTCCCCGGACAGCGTACTTCACCTTCCACAGACATGCTTCTGGGGAGTGCAGTGAAAAACGTGTCCCTTTCCTTAAGGCTCTTTCCACAGGGGCCACTGCGCTTCTCTCTCAGGTAGAGGAGATTCCGAGGCATAGAGGGTTTCGCTCCATGCGGGTTTATTACACCGTGCTGAGGAGACCAGCTCAGGCAAACAGGAGCATCCCTCAGACCGGACTCTGATTTCCCAAAGAATGCTGTGCTTTGCCAGAGGGGATGCCAGGGCAAAGAGGCTTTCGCTCTATGTTGTTTTCTCCAATAGTGCTGCGAATACTAGGCTAAGGCAAGCAGCTACAGCAGCCCTCAATCCCGACTCTGATTTCCCAGCGACTGCTATGCTTTCGCAGACGTATTCAGCTTGGCACAAACCGCACTTCGCTGCTGCTAGCTCAGAAAGGAGTTGGGTGTTCACTCTGCGCGGCAGGGAAGAAGCGCCGCGGGAGTGCTGGGGCCTCTTGGGACTTGCTTTCCGGGGCTCCAAGTTCAAGCCCGGGGTTCACCTTGCTATGCCGAACTAAGCAGACACAGTCACAACTCTGCAGCAGCGTGCGTGTCCTAGCATGGCACTCTATGCCTATTACCATCTCCTGGGGCGGTAAGGCTTTGCCTTTTGCTCTGTTGCTCAGGCAGACTCGGGGTTACGCCTGTCCTTCACCACAGGAGGGAGAAGGCGACAGGGTCACTGCACACCGCCCGTGCACTCGGATGGGGAACCGTGGGGGACTGTCTCCACTCTTTCTCCGGCACACCCCCTCCCACCCACATCGCTGCCACATCTTGGTGGAAGACGTATCGGTCTGCCCGTTTCTCCATGTGGCTGTTTCTGTGAGTTCCGGGTATGGCACCTGGTGGCAAGCCCAAGTCTGCCCTTGGGACAGGTGGCCAAGGAGATGCTCTCCCCTTGGGACCAGAGGCCCAGGACAGGTCTGCCATCTGCCCAGACTCCTTCCTCAGCGTGGAACACGCGCCTCTGCCCTAGTCGACCCCTCATGTCTCCTTAGCAGCCAGGCTTCCATCTCTCCGCACAGGGAGCGGGTGACACTTGTCTTGCCACCGGCCTGCTGTTCGTGCCACGGCAGCCTATCCTGCTTTCCGAGCGTTTCCCGACCGCAAGGCCAACGGCTCGTTCTCTTCTCCGGGGGCGGCATGCTATGCCTTCCCCACACTTGGCTTCTCTCTCAGGCAGACGGGATGCTAGGGCAAAGAGTATTTCGCTCCATGCGTGTATCTTCCACAGAGCTGCGGAGACGAGCTCAGGCAAGCAGCAGCAGCATCCCCAAACCCAACTCTGATTTCCCAAGGAACGCTGTGCTTTCCCAGGGGAGATGCCCAGGCAAAGAGGCTTTCGCTGTGTGCGGGTTTCTCCCACCGCGAGACTGGGCTCAGGCAAGCAGCAGCAGCCCGCAGAACATTTCTCAGCGAATGCTGTGCTTTCGCAGAGGCTTTGGCTTGGAGCCAACAGCACTTTGCTGCTGCTTCCGCAGCAAGGCTTCAGTCGCGTCAGGGAAGAAGAGCTGCGGGAGAGCTGGTGCCTCTTGGGCCTTGCTTTCCCGGGCTCCATGTTCGTGTCCTGGGTTCACCCAGCCAGGCCGCACTAAGCAGACACAGCCACAACCCCGCAGTAGCGTGCGTAACCTAGGATGGCACTCTAGGCACACTCCCATCTCCCAGTGTATGCATCGCTTGGCCTTTTACTCTGGCGCTCAGGCGGATTCTCGGACTAGGCCAGTGCCCTCCCCACAGGAAAGTAGAGGTGACAGGATCCCTGTCCACCGCACCAGCTCTGAATAGGGAGCTTTGGGGAACTGTCCCCACTCCTTCCACTGAAACCCCGTGCCTCCTCCAAGCTTCCACATCCTGGAGGAAGACGGCATCTGACACCCCGTTATTTCAGGGAGCTGTTTCTGCGAGTTCAGAGTAGGCGCCTGGTGGCTAGTGCATGTCTGCCCCCGGGACAGGTGGCCAAGAGCTGCTGTCTCCTTGGGCCCAGTCCCTCAGAACAGGCATGTTCTCTGCCCAGACTCCTTCCTAAGAGTGGAGCACGCACCCTGCCCTACTCATCACCTCCTGTCTCCTTAGCAGCCAGGCTTCTGTCTCTCTGCACTGGTCGCGGCTGATACTTGTATTGCCGGCTCTCCTGCTTCACAACCGTTTCCAGACCAGAAGGCCAACGGCTCCTGCTCTTCTCCCCGGACAGCGTACTTCACCTTCCGCAGACATGCTCCTGGGGAGTGCAGTGAAAAACGTGTCCCTTTTCCTTAAGGCTCTTTCCACAGGGGCCACCGCGCTTCTCTCTCAGGCAGAGGAGTTTCCGAGGCATAGAGGGTTTCGCTCCATGCGGGTTTATTACACCGTGCTGAGGAGACCAGCTCAGGCAAACAGGAGCATCCCTCAGACCGGACTCTGATTTCCCAAAGAATGCTGTGCTTTGCCAGAGGGGATGCCAGGGCAAAGAAGCTTTCGCTCTATGCGATTTTCTCCAATAGTGCTGCGAATACTAGGCTAAGGCAAGCAGCAACAGCAGCCCTGAATCCCGACTCTGATTTCCCAGCGACTGCTATGCTTTTGCAGACGTTTTCAGCTTGGCAGGTACCGCACTTCGCTGCTGCTTCCTCAGAAAGGCATTGGATGTTCACTCTGCACGGTAGGGAAGAAGAGCCGCGGGAGAGCTGGTGCCTCTTGGGAAGTGATATCCTGGGCTCCGAGTGTACGCGCGGGATTCACCTTGCTATGCCGAACTCAGCAGACACAGTCACCACCCTGCAGCAGCGTGCGTGTCCTAGCATAGCACTGTACGTCTATTACCATCTCCTGGGGTAGGTTAGGCTTTGCTTTTTGCTTCGGCTCTCGGGCAGACTCGGTGTCTAGGCCAGTGCCTTCACCACAGGAGATAGGAGGCGATCGGATACCTGCACAAGGCCCGTGAACTGAATAGGGAGCATTGGGGGACTGTGCCCACTCCTTCCCCTTAAACCCCGTGCCTCCTCCAAGCTTCCACATCCTGGAGGAAGTCGGCATCTGACTCCCCGTTATTTCAGGGAGCTGTTTCTGCGAGGTTAGTGTAGGTGCCTGGTGGCTAGCGCATGTCTGCCCCAGGGACAGGTGGCCAAGAGCTGCTGTCTCCTTGGGCCCAGTCCCTCAGGACAGGCATGTTCTCTGCCCAGACTCCTTCCTAAGAGTGGAGCACGCACCCTGCCCTACTCATCGCCTCCTGTCTCCTTAGCAGCCAGGCTTCTGTCTCTCTGCACTGGGAGCGGCTGATACTTGTATTGCCGGCTCTCCTGCTTCACAACCGTTTCCAGACCAGAAGGCCAACGGCTCCTGCTCTTCTCCCCGGACAGCGTACTTCACCTTCCGCAGACATGCTCCTGGGGAGTGCAGTGAAAAACGTGTCCCTTTTCCTTAAGGCTCTTTCCACAGGGGCCACCGCGCTTCTCTCTCAGGCAGAGGAGTTTCCGAGGCATAGAGGGTTTCGCTCCATGCGGGTTTATTACACCGTGCTGAGGAGACCAGCTCAGGCAAACAGGAGCATCCCTCAGACCGGACTCTGATTTCCCAAAGAATGCTGTGCTTTGCCAGAGGGGATGCCAGGGCAAAGAAGCTTTCGCTCTATGCGATTTTCTCCAATAGTGCTGCGAATACTAGGCTAAGGCAAGCAGCAACAGCAGCCCTGAATCCCGACTCTGATTTCCCAGCGACTGCTATGCTTTTGCAGACGTTTTCAGCTTGGCAGGTACCGCACTTCGCTGCTGCTTCCTCAGAAAGGCATTGGATGTTCACTCTGCACGGTAGGGAAGAAGAGCCGCGGGAGAGCTGGTGCCTCTTGGGAAGTGATATCCTGGGCTCCGAGTGTACGCGCGGGATTCACCTTGCTATGCCGAACTCAGCAGACACAGTCACCACCCTGCAGCAGCGTGCGTGTCCTAGCATAGCACTGTACGTCTATTACCATCTCCTGGGGTAGGTTAGGCTTTGCTTTTTGCTTCGGCTCTCGGGCAGACTCGGTGTCTAGGCCAGTGCCTTCACCACAGGAGATAGGAGGCGATCGGATACCTGCACAAGGCCCGTGAACTGAATAGGGAGCATTGGGGGACTGTGCCCACTCCTTCCCCTTAAACCCCGTGCCTCCTCCAAGCTTCCACATCCTGGAGGAAGTCGGCATCTGACTCCCCGTTATTTCAGGGAGCTGTTTCTGCGAGGTTAGTGTAGGTGCCTGGTGGCTAGCGCATGTCTGCCCCAGGGACAGGTGGCCAAGAGCTGCTGTCTCCTTGGGCCCAGTCCCTCAGGACAGGCATGTTCTCTGCCCAGACTCCTTCCTAAGAGTGGAGCACGCACCCTGCCCTACTCATCGCCTCCTGTCTCCTTAGCAGCCAGGCTTCTGTCTCTCTGCACTGGGAGCGGCTGATACTTGTATTGCCGGCTCTCCTGCTTCACAACCGTTTCCAGACCAGAAGGCCAACGGCTCCTGCTCTTTTCCCCGGACAGCGTACTTCACCTTCCACAGACATGCTTCTGGGGAGTGCAGTGAAAAACGTGTCCCTTTCCTTAAGGCTCTTTCCACAGGGGCCACTGCGCTTCTCTCTCAGGTAGAGGAGATTCCGAGGCATAGAGGGTTTCGCTCCATGCGGGTTTATTACACCGTGCTGAGGAGACCAGCTCAGGCAAACAGGAGCATCCCTCAGACCGGACTCTGATTTCCCAAAGAATGCTGTGCTTTGCCAGAGGGGATGCCAGGGCAAAGAGGCTTTCGCTCTATGTTGTTTTCTCCAATAGTGCTGCGAATACTAGGCTAAGGCAAGCAGCTACAGCAGCCCTCAATCCCGACTCTGATTTCCCAGCGACTGCTATGCTTTCGCAGACGTATTCAGCTTGGCACAAACCGCACTTCGCTGCTGCTAGCTCAGAAAGGAGTTGGGTGTTCACTCTGCGCGGCAGGGAAGAAGCGCCGCGGGAGTGCTGGGGCCTCTTGGGACTTGCTTTCCGGGGCTCCAAGTTCAAGCCCGGGGTTCACCTTGCTATGCCGAACTAAGCAGACACAGTCACAACTCTGCAGCAGCGTGCGTGTCCTAGCATGGCACTCTATGCCTATTACCATCTCCTGGGGCGGTAAGGCTTTGCCTTTTGCTCTGTTGCTCAGGCAGACTCGGGGTTACGCCTGTCCTTCACCACAGGAGGGAGAAGGCGACAGGGTCACTGCACACCGCCCGTGCACTCGGATGGGGAACCGTGGGGGACTGTCTCCACTCTTTCTCCGGCACACCCCCTCCCACCCACATCGCTGCCACATCTTGGTGGAAGACGTATCGGTCTGCCCGTTTCTCCATGTGGCTGTTTCTGTGAGTTCCGGGTATGGCACCTGGTGGCAAGCCCAAGTCTGCCCTTGGGACAGGTGGCCAAGGAGATGCTCTCCCCTTGGGACCAGAGGCCCAGGACAGGTCTGCCATCTGCCCAGACTCCTTCCTCAGCGTGGAACACGCGCCTCTGCCCTAGTCGACCCCTCATGTCTCCTTAGCAGCCAGGCTTCCATCTCTCCGCACAGGGAGCGGGTGACACTTGTCTTGCCACCGGCCTGCTGTTCGTGCCACGGCAGCCTATCCTGCTTTCCGAGCGTTTCCCGACCGCAAGGCCAACGGCTCGTTCTCTTCTCCGGGGGCGGCATGCTATGCCTTCCCCACACTTGGCTTCTCTCTCAGGCAGACGGGATGCTAGGGCAAAGAGTATTTCGCTCCATGCGTGTATCTTCCACAGAGCTGCGGAGACGAGCTCAGGCAAGCAGCAGCAGCATCCCCAAACCCAACTCTGATTTCCCAAGGAACGCTGTGCTTTCCCAGGGGAGATGCCCAGGCAAAGAGGCTTTCGCTGTGTGCGGGTTTCTCCCACCGCGAGACTGGGCTCAGGCAAGCAGCAGCAGCCCGCAGAACATTTCTCAGCGAATGCTGTGCTTTCGCAGAGGCTTTGGCTTGGAGCCAACAGCACTTTGCTGCTGCTTCCGCAGCAAGGCTTCAGTCGCGTCAGGGAAGAAGAGCTGCGGGAGAGCTGGTGCCTCTTGGGCCTTGCTTTCCCGGGCTCCATGTTCGTGTCCTGGGTTCACCCAGCCAGGCCGCACTAAGCAGACACAGCCACAACCCCGCAGTAGCGTGCGTAACCTAGGATGGCACTCTAGGCACACTCCCATCTCCCAGTGTATGCATCGCTTGGCCTTTTACTCTGGCGCTCAGGCGGATTCTCGGACTAGGCCAGTGCCCTCCCCACAGGAAAGTAGAGGTGACAGGATCCCTGTCCACCGCACCAGCTCTGAATAGGGAGCTTTGGGGAACTGTCCCCACTCCTTCCACTGAAACCCCGTGCCTCCTCCAAGCTTCCACATCCTGGAGGAAGACGGCATCTGACACCCCGTTATTTCAGGGAGCTGTTTCTGCGAGTTCAGAGTAGGCGCCTGGTGGCTAGTGCATGTCTGCCCCCGGGACAGGTGGCCAAGAGCTGCTGTCTCCTTGGGCCCAGTCCCTCAGAACAGGCATGTTCTCTGCCCAGACTCCTTCCTAAGAGTGGAGCACGCACCCTGCCCTACTCATCACCTCCTGTCTCCTTAGCAGCCAGGCTTCTGTCTCTCTGCACTGGTCGCGGCTGATACTTGTATTGCCGGCTCTCCTGCTTCACAACCGTTTCCAGACCAGAAGGCCAACGGCTCCTGCTCTTCTCCCCGGACAGCGTACTTCACCTTCCGCAGACATGCTCCTGGGGAGTGCAGTGAAAAACGTGTCCCTTTTCCTTAAGGCTCTTTCCACAGGGGCCACCGCGCTTCTCTCTCAGGCAGAGGAGTTTCCGAGGCATAGAGGGTTTCGCTCCATGCGGGTTTATTACACCGTGCTGAGGAGACCAGCTCAGGCAAACAGGAGCATCCCTCAGACCGGACTCTGATTTCCCAAAGAATGCTGTGCTTTGCCAGAGGGGATGCCAGGGCAAAGAAGCTTTCGCTCTATGCGATTTTCTCCAATAGTGCTGCGAATACTAGGCTAAGGCAAGCAGCAACAGCAGCCCTGAATCCCGACTCTGATTTCCCAGCGACTGCTATGCTTTTGCAGACGTTTTCAGCTTGGCAGGTACCGCACTTCGCTGCTGCTTCCTCAGAAAGGCATTGGATGTTCACTCTGCACGGTAGGGAAGAAGAGCCGCGGGAGAGCTGGTGCCTCTTGGGAAGTGATATCCTGGGCTCCGAGTGTACGCGCGGGATTCACCTTGCTATGCCGAACTCAGCAGACACAGTCACCACCCTGCAGCAGCGTGCGTGTCCTAGCATAGCACTGTACGTCTATTACCATCTCCTGGGGTAGGTTAGGCTTTGCTTTTTGCTTCGGCTCTCGGGCAGACTCGGTGTCTAGGCCAGTGCCTTCACCACAGGAGATAGGAGGCGATCGGATACCTGCACAAGGCCCGTGAACTGAATAGGGAGCATTGGGGGACTGTGCCCACTCCTTCCCCTTAAACCCCGTGCCTCCTCCAAGCTTCCACATCCTGGAGGAAGTCGGCATCTGACTCCCCGTTATTTCAGGGAGCTGTTTCTGCGAGGTTAGTGTAGGTGCCTGGTGGCTAGCGCATGTCTGCCCCAGGGACAGGTGGCCAAGAGCTGCTGTCTCCTTGGGCCCAGTCCCTCAGGACAGGCATGTTCTCTGCCCAGACTCCTTCCTAAGAGTGGAGCACGCACCCTGCCCTACTCATCGCCTCCTGTCTCCTTAGCAGCCAGGCTTCTGTCTCTCTGCACTGGGAGCGGCTGATACTTGTATTGCCGGCTCTCCTGCTTCACAACCGTTTCCAGACCAGAAGGCCAACGGCTCCTGCTCTTCTCCCCGGACAGCGTACTTCACCTTCCGCAGACATGCTCCTGGGGAGTGCAGTGAAAAACGTGTCCCTTTTCCTTAAGGCTCTTTCCACAGGGGCCACCGCGCTTCTCTCTCAGGCAGAGGAGTTTCCGAGGCATAGAGGGTTTCGCTCCATGCGGGTTTATTACACCGTGCTGAGGAGACCAGCTCAGGCAAACAGGAGCATCCCTCAGACCGGACTCTGATTTCCCAAAGAATGCTGTGCTTTGCCAGAGGGGATGCCAGGGCAAAGAAGCTTTCGCTCTATGCGATTTTCTCCAATAGTGCTGCGAATACTAGGCTAAGGCAAGCAGCAACAGCAGCCCTGAATCCCGACTCTGATTTCCCAGCGACTGCTATGCTTTTGCAGACGTTTTCAGCTTGGCAGGTACCGCACTTCGCTGCTGCTTCCTCAGAAAGGCATTGGATGTTCACTCTGCACGGTAGGGAAGAAGAGCCGCGGGAGAGCTGGTGCCTCTTGGGAAGTGATATCCTGGGCTCCGAGTGTACGCGCGGGATTCACCTTGCTATGCCGAACTCAGCAGACACAGTCACCACCCTGCAGCAGCGTGCGTGTCCTAGCATAGCACTGTACGTCTATTACCATCTCCTGGGGTAGGTTAGGCTTTGCTTTTTGCTTCGGCTCTCGGGCAGACTCGGTGTCTAGGCCAGTGCCTTCACCACAGGAGATAGGAGGCGATCGGATACCTGCACAAGGCCCGTGAACTGAATAGGGAGCATTGGGGGACTGTGCCCACTCCTTCCCCTTAAACCCCGTGCCTCCTCCAAGCTTCCACATCCTGGAGGAAGTCGGCATCTGACTCCCCGTTATTTCAGGGAGCTGTTTCTGCGAGGTTAGTGTAGGTGCCTGGTGGCTAGCGCATGTCTGCCCCAGGGACAGGTGGCCAAGAGCTGCTGTCTCCTTGGGCCCAGTCCCTCAGGACAGGCATGTTCTCTGCCCAGACTCCTTCCTAAGAGTGGAGCACGCACCCTGCCCTACTCATCGCCTCCTGTCTCCTTAGCAGCCAGGCTTCTGTCTCTCTGCACTGGGAGCGGCTGATACTTGTATTGCCGGCTCTCCTGCTTCACAACCGTTTCCAGACCAGAAGGCCAACGGCTCCTGCTCTTTTCCCCGGACAGCGTACTTCACCTTCCACAGACATGCTTCTGGGGAGTGCAGTGAAAAACGTGTCCCTTTCCTTAAGGCTCTTTCCACAGGGGCCACTGCGCTTCTCTCTCAGGTAGAGGAGATTCCGAGGCATAGAGGGTTTCGCTCCATGCGGGTTTATTACACCGTGCTGAGGAGACCAGCTCAGGCAAACAGGAGCATCCCTCAGACCGGACTCTGATTTCCCAAAGAATGCTGTGCTTTGCCAGAGGGGATGCCAGGGCAAAGAGGCTTTCGCTCTATGTTGTTTTCTCCAATAGTGCTGCGAATACTAGGCTAAGGCAAGCAGCTACAGCAGCCCTCAATCCCGACTCTGATTTCCCAGCGACTGCTATGCTTTCGCAGACGTATTCAGCTTGGCACAAACCGCACTTCGCTGCTGCTAGCTCAGAAAGGAGTTGGGTGTTCACTCTGCGCGGCAGGGAAGAAGCGCCGCGGGAGTGCTGGGGCCTCTTGGGACTTGCTTTCCGGGGCTCCAAGTTCAAGCCCGGGGTTCACCTTGCTATGCCGAACTAAGCAGACACAGTCACAACTCTGCAGCAGCGTGCGTGTCCTAGCATGGCACTCTATGCCTATTACCATCTCCTGGGGCGGTAAGGCTTTGCCTTTTGCTCTGTTGCTCAGGCAGACTCGGGGTTACGCCTGTCCTTCACCACAGGAGGGAGAAGGCGACAGGGTCACTGCACACCGCCCGTGCACTCGGATGGGGAACCGTGGGGGACTGTCTCCACTCTTTCTCCGGCACACCCCCTCCCACCCACATCGCTGCCACATCTTGGTGGAAGACGTATCGGTCTGCCCGTTTCTCCATGTGGCTGTTTCTGTGAGTTCCGGGTATGGCACCTGGTGGCAAGCCCAAGTCTGCCCTTGGGACAGGTGGCCAAGGAGATGCTCTCCCCTTGGGACCAGAGGCCCAGGACAGGTCTGCCATCTGCCCAGACTCCTTCCTCAGCGTGGAACACGCGCCTCTGCCCTAGTCGACCCCTCATGTCTCCTTAGCAGCCAGGCTTCCATCTCTCCGCACAGGGAGCGGGTGACACTTCTCTTGCCACCGGCCTGCTGTTCGTGCCACGGCAGCCTATCCTGCTTTCCGAGCGTTTCCCGACCGCAAGGCCAACGGCTCGTTCTCTTCTCCGGGGGCGGCATGCTATGCCTTCCCCACACTTGGCTTCTCTCTCAGGCAGACGGGATGCTAGGGCAAAGAGTATTTCGCTCCATGCGTGTATCTTCCACAGAGCTGCGGAGACGAGCTCAGGCAAGCAGCAGCAGCATCCCCAAACCCAACTCTGATTTCCCAAGGAACGCTGTGCTTTCCCAGGGGAGATGCCCAGGCAAAGAGGCTTTCGCTGTGTGCGGGTTTCTCCCACCGCGAGACTGGGCTCAGGCAAGCAGCAGCAGCCCGCAGAACATTTCTCAGCGAATGCTGTGCTTTCGCAGAGGCTTTGGCTTGGAGCCAACAGCACTTTGCTGCTGCTTCCGCAGCAAGGCTTCAGTCGCGTCAGGGAAGAAGAGCTGCGGGAGAGCTGGTGCCTCTTGGGCCTTGCTTTCCCGGGCTCCATGTTCGTGTCCTGGGTTCACCCAGCCAGGCCGCACTAAGCAGACACAGCCACAACCCCGCAGTAGCGTGCGTAACCTAGGATGGCACTCTAGGCACACTCCCATCTCCCAGTGTATGCATCGCTTGGCCTTTTACTCTGGCGCTCAGGCGGATTCTCGGACTAGGCCAGTGCCCTCCCCACAGGAAAGTAGAGGTGACAGGATCCCTGTCCACCGCACCAGCTCTGAATAGGGAGCTTTGGGGAACTGTCCCCACTCCTTCCACTGAAACCCCGTGCCTCCTCCAAGCTTCCACATCCTGGAGGAAGACGGCATCTGACACCCCGTTATTTCAGGGAGCTGTTTCTGCGAGTTCAGAGTAGGCGCCTGGTGGCTAGTGCATGTCTGCCCCCGGGACAGGTGGCCAAGAGCTGCTGTCTCCTTGGGCCCAGTCCCTCAGAACAGGCATGTTCTCTGCCCAGACTCCTTCCTAAGAGTGGAGCACGCACCCTGCCCTACTCATCACCTCCTGTCTCCTTAGCAGCCAGGCTTCTGTCTCTCTGCACTGGTCGCGGCTGATACTTGTATTGCCGGCTCTCCTGCTTCACAACCGTTTCCAGACCAGAAGGCCAACGGCTCCTGCTCTTCTCCCCGGACAGCGTACTTCACCTTCCGCAGACATGCTCCTGGGGAGTGCAGTGAAAAACGTGTCCCTTTTCCTTAAGGCTCTTTCCACAGGGGCCACCGCGCTTCTCTCTCAGGCAGAGGAGTTTCCGAGGCATAGAGGGTTTCGCTCCATGCGGGTTTATTACACCGTGCTGAGGAGACCAGCTCAGGCAAACAGGAGCATCCCTCAGACCGGACTCTGATTTCCCAAAGAATGCTGTGCTTTGCCAGAGGGGATGCCAGGGCAAAGAAGCTTTCGCTCTATGCGATTTTCTCCAATAGTGCTGCGAATACTAGGCTAAGGCAAGCAGCAACAGCAGCCCTGAATCCCGACTCTGATTTCCCAGCGACTGCTATGCTTTTGCAGACGTTTTCAGCTTGGCAGGTACCGCACTTCGCTGCTGCTTCCTCAGAAAGGCATTGGATGTTCACTCTGCACGGTAGGGAAGAAGAGCCGCGGGAGAGCTGGTGCCTCTTGGGAAGTGATATCCTGGGCTCCGAGTGTACGCGCGGGATTCACCTTGCTATGCCGAACTCAGCAGACACAGTCACCACCCTGCAGCAGCGTGCGTGTCCTAGCATAGCACTGTACGTCTATTACCATCTCCTGGGGTAGGTTAGGCTTTGCTTTTTGCTTCGGCTCTCGGGCAGACTCGGTGTCTAGGCCAGTGCCTTCACCACAGGAGATAGGAGGCGATCGGATACCTGCACAAGGCCCGTGAACTGAATAGGGAGCATTGGGGGACTGTGCCCACTCCTTCCCCTTAAACCCCGTGCCTCCTCCAAGCTTCCACATCCTGGAGGAAGTCGGCATCTGACTCCCCGTTATTTCAGGGAGCTGTTTCTGCGAGGTTAGTGTAGGTGCCTGGTGGCTAGCGCATGTCTGCCCCAGGGACAGGTGGCCAAGAGCTGCTGTCTCCTTGGGCCCAGTCCCTCAGGACAGGCATGTTCTCTGCCCAGACTCCTTCCTAAGAGTGGAGCACGCACCCTGCCCTACTCATCGCCTCCTGTCTCCTTAGCAGCCAGGCTTCTGTCTCTCTGCACTGGGAGCGGCTGATACTTGTATTGCCGGCTCTCCTGCTTCACAACCGTTTCCAGACCAGAAGGCCAACGGCTCCTGCTCTTTTCCCCGGACAGCGTACTTCACCTTCCACAGACATGCTTCTGGGGAGTGCAGTGAAAAACGTGTCCCTTTCCTTAAGGCTCTTTCCACAGGGGCCACTGCGCTTCTCTCTCAGGTAGAGGAGATTCCGAGGCATAGAGGGTTTCGCTCCATGCGGGTTTATTACACCGTGCTGAGGAGACCAGCTCAGGCAAACAGGAGCATCCCTCAGACCGGACTCTGATTTCCCAAAGAATGCTGTGCTTTGCCAGAGGGGATGCCAGGGCAAAGAGGCTTTCGCTCTATGTTGTTTTCTCCAATAGTGCTGCGAATACTAGGCTAAGGCAAGCAGCTACAGCAGCCCTCAATCCCGACTCTGATTTCCCAGCGACTGCTATGCTTTCGCAGACGTATTCAGCTTGGCACAAACCGCACTTCGCTGCTGCTAGCTCAGAAAGGAGTTGGGTGTTCACTCTGCGCGGCAGGGAAGAAGCGCCGCGGGAGTGCTGGGGCCTCTTGGGACTTGCTTTCCGGGGCTCCAAGTTCAAGCCCGGGGTTCACCTTGCTATGCCGAACTAAGCAGACACAGTCACAACTCTGCAGCAGCGTGCGTGTCCTAGCATGGCACTCTATGCCTATTACCATCTCCTGGGGCGGTAAGGCTTTGCCTTTTGCTCTGTTGCTCAGGCAGACTCGGGGTTACGCCTGTCCTTCACCACAGGAGGGAGAAGGCGACAGGGTCACTGCACACCGCCCGTGCACTCGGATGGGGAACCGTGGGGGACTGTCTCCACTCTTTCTCCGGCACACCCCCTCCCACCCACATCGCTGCCACATCTTGGTGGAAGACGTATCGGTCTGCCCGTTTCTCCATGTGGCTGTTTCTGTGAGTTCCGGGTATGGCACCTGGTGGCAAGCCCAAGTCTGCCCTTGGGACAGGTGGCCAAGGAGATGCTCTCCCCTTGGGACCAGAGGCCCAGGACAGGTCTGCCATCTGCCCAGACTCCTTCCTCAGCGTGGAACACGCGCCTCTGCCCTAGTCGACCCCTCATGTCTCCTTAGCAGCCAGGCTTCCATCTCTCCGCACAGGGAGCGGGTGACACTTGTCTTGCCACCGGCCTGCTGTTCGTGCCACGGCAGCCTATCCTGCTTTCCGAGCGTTTCCCGACCGCAAGGCCAACGGCTCGTTCTCTTCTCCGGGGGCGGCATGCTATGCCTTCCCCACACTTGGCTTCTCTCTCAGGCAGACGGGATGCTAGGGCAAAGAGTATTTCGCTCCATGCGTGTATCTTCCACAGAGCTGCGGAGACGAGCTCAGGCAAGCAGCAGCAGCATCCCCAAACCCAACTCTGATTTCCCAAGGAACGCTGTGCTTTCCCAGGGGAGATGCCCAGGCAAAGAGGCTTTCGCTGTGTGCGGGTTTCTCCCACCGCGAGACTGGGCTCAGGCAAGCAGCAGCAGCCCGCAGAACATTTCTCAGCGAATGCTGTGCTTTCGCAGAGGCTTTGGCTTGGAGCCAACAGCACTTTGCTGCTGCTTCCGCAGCAAGGCTTCAGTCGCGTCAGGGAAGAAGAGCTGCGGGAGAGCTGGTGCCTCTTGGGCCTTGCTTTCCCGGGCTCCATGTTCGTGTCCTGGGTTCACCCAGCCAGGCCGCACTAAGCAGACACAGCCACAACCCCGCAGTAGCGTGCGTAACCTAGGATGGCACTCTAGGCACACTCCCATCTCCCAGTGTATGCATCGCTTGGCCTTTTACTCTGGCGCTCAGGCGGATTCTCGGACTAGGCCAGTGCCCTCCCCACAGGAAAGTAGAGGTGACAGGATCCCTGTCCACCGCACCAGCTCTGAATAGGGAGCTTTGGGGAACTGTCCCCACTCCTTCCACTGAAACCCCGTGCCTCCTCCAAGCTTCCACATCCTGGAGGAAGACGGCATCTGACACCCCGTTATTTCAGGGAGCTGTTTCTGCGAGTTCAGAGTAGGCGCCTGGTGGCTAGTGCATGTCTGCCCCCGGGACAGGTGGCCAAGAGCTGCTGTCTCCTTGGGCCCAGTCCCTCAGAACAGGCATGTTCTCTGCCCAGACTCCTTCCTAAGAGTGGAGCACGCACCCTGCCCTACTCATCACCTCCTGTCTCCTTAGCAGCCAGGCTTCTGTCTCTCTGCACTGGTCGCGGCTGATACTTGTATTGCCGGCTCTCCTGCTTCACAACCGTTTCCAGACCAGAAGGCCAACGGCTCCTGCTCTTCTCCCCGGACAGCGTACTTCACCTTCCGCAGACATGCTCCTGGGGAGTGCAGTGAAAAACGTGTCCCTTTTCCTTAAGGCTCTTTCCACAGGGGCCACCGCGCTTCTCTCTCAGGCAGAGGAGTTTCCGAGGCATAGAGGGTTTCGCTCCATGCGGGTTTATTACACCGTGCTGAGGAGACCAGCTCAGGCAAACAGGAGCATCCCTCAGACCGGACTCTGATTTCCCAAAGAATGCTGTGCTTTGCCAGAGGGGATGCCAGGGCAAAGAAGCTTTCGCTCTATGCGATTTTCTCCAATAGTGCTGCGAATACTAGGCTAAGGCAAGCAGCAACAGCAGCCCTGAATCCCGACTCTGATTTCCCAGCGACTGCTATGCTTTTGCAGACGTTTTCAGCTTGGCAGGTACCGCACTTCGCTGCTGCTTCCTCAGAAAGGCATTGGATGTTCACTCTGCACGGTAGGGAAGAAGAGCCGCGGGAGAGCTGGTGCCTCTTGGGAAGTGATATCCTGGGCTCCGAGTGTACGCGCGGGATTCACCTTGCTATGCCGAACTCAGCAGACACAGTCACCACCCTGCAGCAGCGTGCGTGTCCTAGCATAGCACTGTACGTCTATTACCATCTCCTGGGGTAGGTTAGGCTTTGCTTTTTGCTTCGGCTCTCGGGCAGACTCGGTGTCTAGGCCAGTGCCTTCACCACAGGAGATAGGAGGCGATCGGATACCTGCACAAGGCCCGTGAACTGAATAGGGAGCATTGGGGGACTGTGCCCACTCCTTCCCCTTAAACCCCGTGCCTCCTCCAAGCTTCCACATCCTGGAGGAAGTCGGCATCTGACTCCCCGTTATTTCAGGGAGCTGTTTCTGCGAGGTTAGTGTAGGTGCCTGGTGGCTAGCGCATGTCTGCCCCAGGGACAGGTGGCCAAGAGCTGCTGTCTCCTTGGGCCCAGTCCCTCAGGACAGGCATGTTCTCTGCCCAGACTCCTTCCTAAGAGTGGAGCACGCACCCTGCCCTACTCATCGCCTCCTGTCTCCTTAGCAGCCAGGCTTCTGTCTCTCTGCACTGGGAGCGGCTGATACTTGTATTGCCGGCTCTCCTGCTTCACAACCGTTTCCAGACCAGAAGGCCAACGGCTCCTGCTCTTTTCCCCGGACAGCGTACTTCACCTTCCACAGACATGCTTCTGGGGAGTGCAGTGAAAAACGTGTCCCTTTCCTTAAGGCTCTTTCCACAGGGGCCACTGCGCTTCTCTCTCAGGTAGAGGAGATTCCGAGGCATAGAGGGTTTCGCTCCATGCGGGTTTATTACACCGTGCTGAGGAGACCAGCTCAGGCAAACAGGAGCATCCCTCAGACCGGACTCTGATTTCCCAAAGAATGCTGTGCTTTGCCAGAGGGGATGCCAGGGCAAAGAGGCTTTCGCTCTATGTTGTTTTCTCCAATAGTGCTGCGAATACTAGGCTAAGGCAAGCAGCTACAGCAGCCCTCAATCCCGACTCTGATTTCCCAGCGACTGCTATGCTTTCGCAGACGTATTCAGCTTGGCACAAACCGCACTTCGCTGCTGCTAGCTCAGAAAGGAGTTGGGTGTTCACTCTGCGCGGCAGGGAAGAAGCGCCGCGGGAGTGCTGGGGCCTCTTGGGACTTGCTTTCCGGGGCTCCAAGTTCAAGCCCGGGGTTCACCTTGCTATGCCGAACTAAGCAGACACAGTCACAACTCTGCAGCAGCGTGCGTGTCCTAGCATGGCACTCTATGCCTATTACCATCTCCTGGGGCGGTAAGGCTTTGCCTTTTGCTCTGTTGCTCAGGCAGACTCGGGGTTACGCCTGTCCTTCACCACAGGAGGGAGAAGGCGACAGGGTCACTGCACACCGCCCGTGCACTCGGATGGGGAACCGTGGGGGACTGTCTCCACTCTTTCTCCGGCACACCCCCTCCCACCCACATCGCTGCCACATCTTGGTGGAAGACGTATCGGTCTGCCCGTTTCTCCATGTGGCTGTTTCTGTGAGTTCCGGGTATGGCACCTGGTGGCAAGCCCAAGTCTGCCCTTGGGACAGGTGGCCAAGGAGATGCTCTCCCCTTGGGACCAGAGGCCCAGGACAGGTCTGCCATCTGCCCAGACTCCTTCCTCAGCGTGGAACACGCGCCTCTGCCCTAGTCGACCCCTCATGTCTCCTTAGCAGCCAGGCTTCCATCTCTCCGCACAGGGAGCGGGTGACACTTGTCTTGCCACCGGCCTGCTGTTCGTGCCACGGCAGCCTATCCTGCTTTCCGAGCGTTTCCCGACCGCAAGGCCAACGGCTCGTTCTCTTCTCCGGGGGCGGCATGCTATGCCTTCCCCACACTTGGCTTCTCTCTCAGGCAGACGGGATGCTAGGGCAAAGAGTATTTCGCTCCATGCGTGTATCTTCCACAGAGCTGCGGAGACGAGCTCAGGCAAGCAGCAGCAGCATCCCCAAACCCAACTCTGATTTCCCAAGGAACGCTGTGCTTTCCCAGGGGAGATGCCCAGGCAAAGAGGCTTTCGCTGTGTGCGGGTTTCTCCCACCGCGAGACTGGGCTCAGGCAAGCAGCAGCAGCCCGCAGAACATTTCTCAGCGAATGCTGTGCTTTCGCAGAGGCTTTGGCTTGGAGCCAACAGCACTTTGCTGCTGCTTCCGCAGCAAGGCTTCAGTCGCGTCAGGGAAGAAGAGCTGCGGGAGAGCTGGTGCCTCTTGGGCCTTGCTTTCCCGGGCTCCATGTTCGCGTCCTGGGTTCACCCAGCCAGGCCGCACTAAGCAGACACAGCCACAACCCCGCAGTAGCGTGCGTAACCTAGGATGGCACTCTAGGCACACTACCATCTCCCAGTGTATGCATCGCTTGGCCTTTTACTCTGGCGCTCAGGCGGATTCTCGGACTAGGCCAGTGCCCTCCCCACAGGAACGTAGAGGTGACAGGATCCCTGTCCACCGCACCAGCTCTGAATAGGGAGCTTTGGGGAACTGTCCCCACTCCTTCCACTGAAACCCCGTGCCTCCTCCAAGCTTCCACATCCTGGAGGAAGACGGCATCTGACACCCCGTTATTTCAGGGAGCTGTTTCAGCGAGTTCAGAGTAGGCGCCTGGTGGCTAGTGCATGTCTGCCCCCGGGACAGGTGGCCAAGAGCTGCTGTCTCCTTGGGCCCAGTCCCTCAGGACAGGCATGTTCTCTGCCCAGACTCCTTCCTAAGAGTGGAGCACGCACCCTGCCCTACTCATCACCTCCTGTCTCCTTAGCAGCCAGGCTTCTGTCTCTCTGCACTGGGCGCGGCTGATACTTGTATTGCCGGCTCTCCTGCTTCACAACCGTTTCCAGACCAGAAGGCCAACGGCTCCTGCTCTTCTCCCCGGACAGCGTACTTCACCTTCCGCAGACATGCTCCTGGGGAGTGCAGTGAAAAACGTGTCCCTTTTCCTTAAGGCTCTTTCCACAGGGGCCACCGCGCTTCTCTCTCAGGCAGAGGAGTTTCCGAGGCATAGAGGGTTTCGCTCCATGCGGGTTTATTACACCGTGCTGAGGAGACCAGCTCAGGCAAACAGGAGCATCCCTCAGACCGGACTCTGATTTCCCAAAGAATGCTGTGCTTTGCCAGAGGGGATGCCAGGGCAAAGAAGCTTTCGCTCTATGCGATTTTCTCCAATAGTGCTGCGAATACTAGGCTAAGGCAAGCAGCAACAGCAGCCCTGAATCCCGACTCTGATTTCCCAGCGACTGCTATGCTTTTGCAGACGTTTTCAGCTTGGCAGGTACCGCACTTCGCTGCTGCTTCCTCAGAAAGGCATTGGATGTTCACTCTGCACGGTAGGGAAGAAGAGCCGCGGGAGAGCTGGTGCCTCTTGGGAAGTGATATCCTGGGCTCCGAGTGTACGCGCGGGATTCACCTTGCTATGCCGAACTCAGCAGACACAGTCACCACCCTGCAGCAGCGTGCGTGTCCTAGCATAGCACTGTACGTCTATTACCATCTCCTGGGGTAGGTTAGGCTTTGCTTTTTGCTTCGGCTCTCGGGCAGACTCGGTGTCTAGGCCAGTGCCTTCACCACAGGAGATAGGAGGCGATCGGATACCTGCACAAGGCCCGTGAACTGAATAGGGAGCATTGGGGGACTGTGCCCACTCCTTCCCCTTAAACCCCGTGCCTCCTCCAAGCTTCCACATCCTGGAGGAAGTCGGCATCTGACTCCCCGTTATTTCAGGGAGCTGTTTCTGCGAGGTTAGTGTAGGTGCCTGGTGGCTAGCGCATGTCTGCCCCAGGGACAGGTGGCCAAGAGCTGCTGTCTCCTTGGGCCCAGTCCCTCAGGACAGGCATGTTCTCTGCCCAGACTCCTTCCTAAGAGTGGAGCACGCACCCTGCCCTACTCATCGCCTCCTGTCTCCTTAGCAGCCAGGCTTCTGTCTCTCTGCACTGGGAGCGGCTGATACTTGTATTGCCGGCTCTCCTGCTTCACAACCGTTTCCAGACCAGAAGGCCAACGGCTCCTGCTCTTTTCCCCGGACAGCGTACTTCACCTTCCACAGACATGCTTCTGGGGAGTGCAGTGAAAAACGTGTCCCTTTCCTTAAGGCTCTTTCCACAGGGGCCACTGCGCTTCTCTCTCAGGTAGAGGAGATTCCGAGGCATAGAGGGTTTCGCTCCATGCGGGTTTATTACACCGTGCTGAGGAGACCAGCTCAGGCAAACAGGAGCATCCCTCAGACCGGACTCTGATTTCCCAAAGAATGCTGTGCTTTGCCAGAGGGGATGCCAGGGCAAAGAGGCTTTCGCTCTATGTTGTTTTCTCCAATAGTACTGCGAATACTAGGCTAAGGCAAGCAGCTACAGCAGCCCTCAATCCCGACTCTGATTTCCCAGCGACTGCTATGCTTTCGCAGACGTATTCAGCTTGGCACAAACCGCACTTCGCTGCTGCTAGCTCAGAAAGGAGTTGGGTGTTCACTCTGCGCGGCAGGGAAGAAGCGCCGCGGGAGTGCTGGGGCCTCTTGGGACTTGCTTTCCGGGGCTCCAAGTTCAAGCCCGGGGTTCACCTTGCTATGCCGAACTAAGCAGACACAGTCACAACTCTGCAGCAGCGTGCGTGTCCTAGCATGGCACTCTATGACTATTACCATCTCCTGGGGCGGTAAGGCTTTGCCTTTTGCTCTGTTGCTCAGGCAGACTCGGGGTTACGCCTGTCCTTCACCACAGGAGGGAGAAGGCGACAGGGTCACTGCACACCGCCCGTGCACTCGGATGGGGAACCGTGGGGGACTGTCTCCACTCTTTCTCCGGCACACCCCCTCCCACCCACATCGCTGCCACATCTTGGTGGAAGACGTATCGGTCTGCCCGTTTCTCCATGTGGCTGTTTCTGTGAGTTCCGGGTATGGCACCTGGTGGCAAGCCCAAGTCTGCCCTTGGGACAGGTGGCCAAGGAGATGCTCTCCCCTTGGGACCAGAGGCCCAGGACAGGTCTGCCATCTGCCCAGACTCCTTCCTCAGCGTGGAACACGCGCCTCTGCCCTAGTCGACCCCTCATGTCTCCTTAGCAGCCAGGCTTCCATCTCTCCGCACAGGGAGCGGGTGACACTTGTCTTGCCACCGGCCTGCTGTTCGTGCCACGGCAGCCTATCCTGCTTTCCGAGCGTTTCCCGACCGCAAGGCCAACGGCTCGTTCTCTTCTCCGGGGGCGGCATGCTATGCCTTCCCCACACTTGGCTTCTCTCTCAGGCAGACGGGATGCTAGGGCAAAGAGTATTTCGCTCCATGCGTGTATCTTCCACAGAGCTGCGGAGACGAGCTCAGGCAAGCAGCAGCAGCATCCCCAAACCCAACTCTGATTTCCCAAGGAACGCTGTGCTTTCCCAGGGGAGATGCCCAGGCAAAGAGGCTTTCGCTGTGTGCGGGTTTCTCCCACCGCGAGACTGGGCTCAGGCAAGCAGCAGCAGCCCGCAGAACATTTCTCAGCGAATGCTGTGCTTTCGCAGAGGCTTTGGCTTGGAGCCAACAGCACTTTGCTGCTGCTTCCGCAGCAAGGCTTCAGTCGCGTCAGGGAAGAAGAGCTGCGGGAGAGCTGGTGCCTCTTGGGCCTTGCTTTCCCGGGCTCCATGTTCGCGTCCTGGGTTCACCCAGCCAGGCCGCACTAAGCAGACACAGCCACAACCCCGCAGTAGCGTGCGTAACCTAGGATGGCACTCTAGGCACACTCCCATCTCCCAGTGTATGCATCGCTTGGCCTTTTACTCTGGCGCTCAGGCGGATTCTCGGACTAGGCCAGTGCTTTCCCCACAGGAAAGGAGAGGTGACAGGATCCCTGTCCACCGCACCAGCTCTGAATAGGGAGCTTTGGGGAACTGTCCCCACTCCTTCCACTGAAACCCCGTGCCTCCTCCAAGCTTCCACATCCTGGAGGAAGACGGCATCTGACACCCCGTTATTTCAGGGAGCTGTTTCAGCGCGTTCAGAGTAGGCGCCTGGTGGCTAGTGCATGTCTGCCCCCGGGACAGGTGGCCAAGAGCTGCTGTCTCCTTGGGCCCAGTCCCTCAGGACAGGCATGTTCTCTGCCCAGACTCCTTCCTAAGAGTGGAGCACGCACCCTGCCCTACTCATCACCTCCTGTCTCCTTAGCAGCCAGGCTTCTGTCTCTCTGCACTGGGCGCGGCTGATACTTGTATTGCCGGCTCTCCTGCTTCACAACCGTTTCCAGACCAGAAGGCCAACGGCTCCTGCTCTTCTCCCCGGACAGCGTACTTCACCTTCCGCAGACATGCTCCTGGGGAGTGCAGTGAAAAACGTGTCCCTTTTCCTTAAGGCTCTTTCCACAGGGGCCACCGCGCTTCTCTCTCAGGCAGAGGAGTTTCCGAGGCATAGAGGGTTTCGCTCCATGCGGGTTTATTACACCGTGCTGAGGAGACCAGCTCAGGCAAACAGGAGCATCCCTCAGACCGGACTCTGATTTCCCAAAGAATGCTGTGCTTTGCCAGAGGGGATGCCAGGGCAAAGAAGCTTTCGCTCTATGCGATTTTCTCCAATAGTGCTGCGAATACTAGGCTAAGGCAAGCAGCAACAGCAGCCCTGAATCCCGACTCTGATTTCCCAGCGACTGCTATGCTTTTGCAGACGTTTTCAGCTTGGCAGGTACCGCACTTCGCTGCTGCTTCCTCAGAAAGGCATTGGATGTTCACTCTGCACGGTAGGGAAGAAGAGCCGCGGGAGAGCTGGTGCCTCTTGGGAAGTGATATCCTGGGCTCCGAGTGTACGCGCGGGATTCACCTTGCTATGCCGAACTCAGCAGACACAGTCACCACCCTGCAGCAGCGTGCGTGTCCTAGCATAGCACTGTACGTCTATTACCATCTCCTGGGGTAGGTTAGGCTTTGCTTTTTGCTTCGGCTCTCGGGCAGACTCGGTGTCTAGGCCAGTGCCTTCACCACAGGAGATAGGAGGCGATCGGATACCTGCACAAGGCCCGTGAACTGAATAGGGAGCATTGGGGGACTGTGCCCACTCCTTCCCCTTAAACCCCGTGCCTCCTCCAAGCTTCCACATCCTGGAGGAAGTCGGCATCTGACTCCCCGTTATTTCAGGGAGCTGTTTCTGCGAGGTTAGTGTAGGTGCCTGGTGGCTAGCGCATGTCTGCCCCAGGGACAGGTGGCCAAGAGCTGCTGTCTCCTTGGGCCCAGTCCCTCAGGACAGGCATGTTCTCTGCCCAGACTCCTTCCTAAGAGTGGAGCACGCACCCTGCCCTACTCATCGCCTCCTGTCTCCTTAGCAGCCAGGCTTCTGTCTCTCTGCACTGGGAGCGGCTGATACTTGTATTGCCGGCTCTCCTGCTTCACAACCGTTTCCAGACCAGAAGGCCAACGGCTCCTGCTCTTTTCCCCGGACAGCGTACTTCACCTTCCACAGACATGCTTCTGGGGAGTGCAGTGAAAAACGTGTCCCTTTCCTTAAGGCTCTTTCCACAGGGGCCACTGCGCTTCTCTCTCAGGTAGAGGAGATTCCGAGGCATAGAGGGTTTCGCTCCATGCGGGTTTATTACACCGTGCTGAGGAGACCAGCTCAGGCAAACAGGAGCATCCCTCAGACCGGACTCTGATTTCCCAAAGAATGCTGTGCTTTGCCAGAGGGGATGCCAGGGCAAAGAGGCTTTCGCTCTATGTTGTTTTCTCCAATAGTGCTGCGAATACTAGGCTAAGGCAAGCAGCTACAGCAGCCCTCAATCCCGACTCTGATTTCCCAGCGACTGCTATGCTTTCGCAGACGTATTCAGCTTGGCACAAACCGCACTTCGCTGCTGCTAGCTCAGAAAGGAGTTGGGTGTTCACTCTGCGCGGCAGGGAAGAAGCGCCGCGGGAGTGCTGGGGCCTCTTGGGACTTGCTTTCCGGGGCTCCAAGTTCAAGCCCGGGGTTCACCTTGCTATGCCGAACTAAGCAGACACAGTCACAACTCTGCAGCAGCGTGCGTGTCCTAGCATGGCACTCTATGCCTATTACCATCTCCTGGGGCGGTAAGGCTTTGCCTTTTGCTCTGTTGCTCAGGCAGACTCGGGGTTACGCCTGTCCTTCACCACAGGAGGGAGAAGGCGACAGGGTCACTGCACACCGCCCGTGCACTCGGATGGGGAACCGTGGGGGACTGTCTCCACTCTTTCTCCGGCACACCCCCTCCCACCCACATCGCTGCCACATCTTGGTGGAAGACGTATCGGTCTGCCCGTTTCTCCATGTGGCTGTTTCTGTGAGTTCCGGGTATGGCACCTGGTGGCAAGCCCAAGTCTGCCCTTGGGACAGGTGGCCAAGGAGATGCTCTCCCCTTGGGACCAGAGGCCCAGGACAGGTCTGCCATCTGCCCAGACTCCTTCCTCAGCGTGGAACACGCGCCTCTGCCCTAGTCGACCCCTCATGTCTCCTTAGCAGCCAGGCTTCCATCTCTCCGCACAGGGAGCGGGTGACACTTGTCTTGCCACCGGCCTGCTGTTCGTGCCACGGCAGCCTATCCTGCTTTCCGAGCGTTTCCCGACCGCAAGGCCAACGGCTCGTTCTCTTCTCCGGGGGCGGCATGCTATGCCTTCCCCACACTTGGCTTCTCTCTCAGGCAGACGGGATGCTAGGGCAAAGAGTATTTCGCTCCATGCGTGTATCTTCCACAGAGCTGCGGAGACGAGCTCAGGCAAGCAGCAGCAGCATCCCCAAACCCAACTCTGATTTCCCAAGGAACGCTGTGCTTTCCCAGGGGAGATGCCCAGGCAAAGAGGCTTTCGCTGTGTGCGGGTTTCTCCCACCGCGAGACTGGGCTCAGGCAAGCAGCAGCAGCCCGCAGAACATTTCTCAGCGAATGCTGTGCTTTCGCAGAGGCTTTGGCTTGGAGCCAACAGCACTTTGCTGCTGCTTCCGCAACAAGGCTTCAGTCGCGTCAGGGAAGAAGAGCTGCGGGAGAGCTGGTGCCTCTTGGGCCTTGCTTTCCCGGGCTCCATGTTCGCGTCCTGGGTTCACCCAGCCAGGCCGCACTAAGCAGACACAGCCACAACCCCGCAGTAGCGTGCGTAACCTAGGATGGCACTCTAGGCACACTCCCATCTCCCAGTGTATGCATCGCTTGGCCTTTTACTCTGGCGCTCAGGCGGATTCTCGGACTAGGCCAGTGCTTTCCCCACAGGAAAGGAGAGGTGACAGGATCCCTGTCCACCGCACCAGCTCTGAATAGGGAGCTTTGGGGAACTGTCCCCACTCCTTCCACTGAAACCCCGTGCCTCCTCCAAGCTTCCACATCCTGGAGGAAGACGGCATCTGACACCCCGTTATTTCAGGGAGCTGTTTCAGCGCGTTCAGAGTAGGCGCCTGGTGGCTAGTGCATGTCTGCCCCCGGGACAGGTGGCCAAGAGCTGCTGTCTCCTTGGGCCCAGTCCCTCGGGACAGGCATGTTCTCTGCCCAGACTCCTTCCTAAGAGTGGAGCACGCACCCTGCCCTACTCATCACCTCCTGTCTCCTTAGCAGCCAGGCTTCTGTCTCTCTGCACTGGGCGCGGCTGATACTTGTATTGCCGGCTCTCCTGCTTCACAACCGTTTCCAGACCAGAAGGCCAACGGCTCCTGCTCTTCTCCCCGGACAGCGTACTTCACCTTCCGCAGACATGCTCCTGGGGAGTGCAGTGAAAAACGTGTCCCTTTTCCTTAAGGCTCTTTCCACAGGGGCCACCGCGCTTCTCTCTCAGGCAGAGGAGTTTCCGAGGCATAGAGGGTTTCGCTCCATGCGGGTTTATTACACCGTGCTGAGGAGACCAGCTCAGGCAAACAGGAGCATCCCTCAGACCGGACTCTGATTTCCCAAAGAATGCTGTGCTTTGCCAGAGGGGATGCCAGGGCAAAGAAGCTTTCGCTCTATGCGATTTTCTCCAATAGTGCTGCGAATACTAGGCTAAGGCAAGCAGCAACAGCAGCCCTGAATCCCGACTCTGATTTCCCAGCGACTGCTATGCTTTTGCAGACGTTTTCAGCTTGGCAGGTACCGCACTTCGCTGCTGCTTCCTCAGAAAGGCATTGGATGTTCACTCTGCACGGTAGGGAAGAAGAGCCGCGGGAGAGCTGGTGCCTCTTGGGAAGTGATATCCTGGGCTCCGAGTGTACGCGCGGGATTCACCTTGCTATGCCGAACTCAGCAGACACAGTCACCACCCTGCAGCAGCGTGCGTGTCCTAGCATAGCACTGTACGTCTATTACCATCTCCTGGGGTAGGTTAGGCTTTGCTTTTTGCTTCGGCTCTCGGGCAGACTCGGTGTCTAGGCCAGTGCCTTCACCACAGGAGATAGGAGGCGATCGGATACCTGCACAAGGCCCGTGAACTGAATAGGGAGCATTGGGGGACTGTGCCCACTCCTTCCCCTTAAACCCCGTGCCTCCTCCAAGCTTCCACATCCTGGAGGAAGTCGGCATCTGACTCCCCGTTATTTCAGGGAGCTGTTTCTGCGAGGTTAGTGTAGGTGCCTGGTGGCTAGCGCATGTCTGCCCCAGGGACAGGTGGCCAAGAGCTGCTGTCTCCTTGGGCCCAGTCCCTCAGGACAGGCATGTTCTCTGCCCAGACTCCTTCCTAAGAGTGGAGCACGCACCCTGCCCTACTCATCGCCTCCTGTCTCCTTAGCAGCCAGGCTTCTGTCTCTCTGCACTGGGAGCGGCTGATACTTGTATTGCCGGCTCTCCTGCTTCACAACCGTTTCCAGACCAGAAGGCCAACGGCTCCTGCTCTTTTCCCCGGACAGCGTACTTCACCTTCCACAGACTTGCTTCTGGGGAGTGCAGTGAAAAACGTGTCCCTTTCCTTAAGGCTCTTTCCACAGGGGCCACTGCGCTTCTCTCTCAGGTAGAGGAGATTCCGAGGCATAGAGGGTTTCGCTCCATGCGGGTTTATTACACCGTGCTGAGGAGACCAGCTCAGGCAAACAGGAGCATCCCTCAGACCGGACTCTGATTTCCCAAAGAATGCTGTGCTTTGCCAGAGGGGATGCCAGGGCAAAGAGGCTTTCGCTCTATGTTGTTTTCTCCAATAGTGCTGCGAATACTAGGCTAAGGCAAGCAGCTACAGCAGCCCTCAATCCCGACTCTGATTTCCCAGCGACTGCTATGCTTTCGCAGACGTATTCAGCTTGGCACAAACCGCACTTCGCTGCTGCTAGCTCAGAAAGGAGTTGGGTGTTCACTCTGCGCGGCAGGGAAGAAGCGCCGCGGGAGTGCTGGGGCCTCTTGGGACTTGCTTTCCGGGGCTCCAAGTTCAAGCCCGGGGTTCACCTTGCTATGCCGAACTAAGCAGACACAGTCACAACTCTGCAGCAGCGTGCGTGTCCTAGCATGGCACTCTATGCCTATTACCATCTCCTGGGGCGGTAAGGCTTTGCCTTTTGCTCTGTTGCTCAGGCAGACTCGGGGTTACGCCTGTCCTTCACCACAGGAGGGAGAAGGCGACAGGGTCACTGCACACCGCCCGTGCACTCGGATGGGGAACCGTGGGGGACTGTCTCCACTCTTTCTCCGGCACACCCCCTCCCACCCACATCGCTGCCACATCTTGGTGGAAGACGTATCGGTCTGCCCGTTTCTCCATGTGGCTGTTTCTGTGAGTTCCGGGTATGGCACCTGGTGGCAAGCCCAAGTCTGCCCTTGGGACAGGTGGCCAAGGAGATGCTCTCCCCTTGGGACCAGAGGCCCAGGACAGGTCTGCCATCTGCCCAGACTCCTTCCTCAGCGTGGAACACGCGCCTCTGCCCTAGTCGACCCCTCATGTCTCCTTAGCAGCCAGGCTTCCATCTCTCCGCACAGGGAGCGGGTGACACTTGTCTTGCCACCGGCCTGCTGTTCGTGCCACGGCAGCCTATCCTGCTTTCCGAGCGTTTCCCGACCGCAAGGCCAACGGCTCGTTCTCTTCTCCGGGGGCGGCATGCTATGCCTTCCCCACACTTGGCTTCTCTCTCAGGCAGACGGGATGCTAGGGCAAAGAGTATTTCGCTCCATGCGTGTATCTTCCACAGAGCTGCGGAGACGAGCTCAGGCAAGCAGCAGCAGCATCCCCAAACCCAACTCTGATTTCCCAAGGAACGCTGTGCTTTCCCAGGGGAGATGCCCAGGCAAAGAGGCTTTCGCTGTGTGCGGGTTTCTCCCACCGCGAGACTGGGCTCAGGCAAGCAGCAGCAGCCCGCAGAACATTTCTCAGCGAATGCTGTGCTTTCGCAGAGGCTTTGGCTTGGAGCCAACAGCACTTTGCTGCTGCTTCCGCAGCAAGGCTTCAGTCGCGTCAGGGAAGAAGAGCTGCGGGAGAGCTGGTGCCTCTTGGGCCTTGCTTTCCCGGGCTCCATGTTCGCGTCCTGGGTTCACCCAGCCAGGCCGCACTAAGCAGACACAGCCACAACCCCGCAGTAGCGTGCGTAACCTAGGATGGCACTCTAGGCACACTCCCATCTCCCAGTGTATGCATCGCTTGGCCTTTTACTCTGGCGCTCAGGCGGATTCTCGGACTAGGCCAGTGCTTTCCCCACAGGAAAGGAGAGGTGACAGGATCCCTGTCCACCGCACCAGCTCTGAATAGGGAGCTTTGGGGAACTGTCCCCACTCCTTCCACTGAAACCCCGTGCCTCCTCCAAGCTTCCACATCCTGGAGGAAGACGGCATCTGACACCCCGTTATTTCAGGGAGCTGTTTCAGCGCGTTCAGAGTAGGCGCCTGGTGGCTAGTGCATGTCTGCCCCCGGGACAGGTGGCCAAGAGCTGCTGTCTCCTTGGGCCCAGTCCCTCGGGACAGGCA
This sequence comes from Mustela lutreola, assembly GCF_030435805.1. Lineage (NCBI taxonomy): Eukaryota > Metazoa > Chordata > Mammalia > Carnivora > Mustelidae > Mustela > Mustela lutreola. The sequence goes on along the minus strand of NC_081291.1, from coordinate 64,014,645 downwards.
TGTTCTCTGCCCAGACTCCTTCCTAAGAGTGGAGCACGCACCCTGCCCTACTCATCACCTCCTGTCTCCTTAGCAGCCAGGCTTCTGTCTCTCTGCACTGGGCGCGGCTGATACTTGTATTGCCGGCTCTCCTGCTTCACAACCGTTTCCAGACCAGAAGGCCAACGGCTCCTGCTCTTCTCCCCGGACAGCGTACTTCACCTTCCGCAGACATGCTCCTGGGGAGTGCAGTGAAAAACGTGTCCCTTTTCCTTAAGGCTCTTTCCACAGGGGCCACCGCGCTTCTCTCTCAGGCAGAGGAGTTTCCGAGGCATAGAGGGTTTCGCTCCATGCGGGTTTATTACACCGTGCTGAGGAGACCAGCTCAGGCAAACAGGAGCATCCCTCAGACCGGACTCTGATTTCCCAAAGAATGCTGTGCTTTGCCAGTGGGGATGCCAGGGCAAAGAAGCTTTCGCTCTATGCGATTTTCTCCAATAGTGCTGCGAATACTAGGCTAAGGCAAGCAGCAACAGCAGCCCTGAATCCCGACTCTGATTTCCCAGCGACTGCTATGCTTTTGCAGACGTTTTCAGCTTGGCAGGTACCGCACTTCGCTGCTGCTTCCTCAGAAAGTCATTGGATGTTCACTCTGCACGGTAGGGAAGAAGAGCCGCGGGAGAGCTGGTGCCTCTTGGGAAGTGATATCCTGGGCTCCGAGTGTACGCGCGGGATTCACCTTGCTATGCCGAACTCAGCAGACACAGTCACCACCCTGCAGCAGCGTGCGTGTTCTAGCATAGCACTGTACGTCTATTACCATCTCCTGGGGTAGGTTAGGCTTTGCTTTTTGCTTCGGCTCTCGGGCAGACTCGGTGTCTAGGCCAGTGCCTTCACCACAGGAGATAGGAGGCGATCGGATACCTGCACAAGGCCCGTGAACTGAATAGGGAGCATTGGGGGACTGTGCCCACTCCTTCCCCTTAAACCCCGTGCCTCCTCCAAGCTTCCACATCCTGGAGGAAGTCGGCATCTGACTCCCCGTTATTTCAGGGAGCTGTTTCTGCGAGGTTAGTGTAGGTGCCTGGTGGCTAGCGCATGTCTGCCCCAGGGACAGGTGGCCAAGAGCTGCTGTCTCCTTGGGCCCAGTCCCTCAGGACAGGCATGTTCTCTGCCCAGACTCCTTCCTAAGAGTGGAGCACGCACCCTGCCCTACTCATCGCCTCCTGTCTCCTTAGCAGCCAGGCTTCTGTCTCTCTGCACTGGGAGCGGCTGATACTTGTATTGCCGGCTCTCCTGCTTCACAACCGTTTCCAGACCAGAAGGCCAACGGCTCCTGCTCTTTTCCCCGGACAGCGTACTTCACCTTCCACAGACATGCTTCTGGGGAGTGCAGTGAAAAACGTGTCCCTTTCCTTAAGGCTCTTTCCACAGGGGCCACTGCGCTTCTCTCTCAGGTAGAGGAGATTCCGAGGCATAGAGGGTTTCGCTCCATGCGGGTTTATTACACCGTGCTGAGGAGACCAGCTCAGGCAAACAGGAGCATCCCTCAGACCGGACTCTGATTTCCCAAAGAATGCTGTGCTTTGCCAGAGGGGATGCCAGGGCAAAGAGGCTTTCGCTCTATGTTGTTTTCTCCAATAGTGCTGCGAATACTAGGCTAAGGCAAGCAGCTACAGCAGCCCTCAATCCCGACTCTGATTTCCCAGCGACTGCTATGCTTTCGCAGACGTATTCAGCTTGGCACAAACCGCACTTCGCTGCTGCTAGCTCAGAAAGGAGTTGGGTGTTCACTCTGCGCGGCAGGGAAGAAGCGCCGCGGGAGTGCTGGGGCCTCTTGGGACTTGCTTTCCGGGGCTCCAAGTTCAAGCCCGGGGTTCACCTTGCTATGCCGAACTAAGCAGACACAGTCACAACTCTGCAGCAGCGTGCGTGTCCTAGCATGGCACTCTATGCCTATTACCATCTCCTGGGGCGGTAAGGCTTTGCCTTTTGCTCTGTTGCTCAGGCAGACTCGGGGTTACGCCTGTCCTTCACCACAGGAGGGAGAAGGCGACAGGGTCACTGCACACCGCCCGTGCACTCGGATGGGGAACCGTGGGGGACTGTCTCCACTCTTTCTCCGGCACACCCCCTCCCACCCACATCGCTGCCACATCTTGGTGGAAGACGTATCGGTCTGCCCGTTTCTCCATGTGGCTGTTTCTGTGAGTTCCGGGTATGGCACCTGGTGGCAAGCCCAAGTCTGCCCTTGGGACAGGTGGCCAAGGAGATGCTCTCCCCTTGGGACCAGAGGCCCAGGACAGGTCTGCCATCTGCCCAGACTCCTTCCTCAGTGTGGAACACGCGCCTCTGCCCTAGTCGACCCCTCATGTCTCCTTAGCAGCCAGGCTTCCATCTCTCCGCACAGGGAGCGGGTGACACTTGTCTTGCCACCGGCCTGCTGTTCGTGCCACGGCAGCCTATCCTGCTTTCCGAGCGTTTCCCGACCGCAAGGCCAACGGCTCGTTCTCTTCTCCGGGGGCGGCATGCTATGCCTTCCCCACACTTGGCTTCTCTCTCAGGCAGACGGGATGCTAGGGCAAAGAGTATTTCGCTCCATGCGTGTATCTTCCACAGAGCTGCGGAGACGAGCTCAGGCAAGCAGCAGCAGCATCCCCAAACCCAACTCTGATTTCCCAAGGAACGCTGTGCTTTCCCAGGGGAGATGCCCAGGCAAAGAGGCTTTCGCTGTGTGCGGGTTTCTCCCACCGCGAGACTGGGCTCAGGCAAGCAGCAGCAGCCCGCAGAACATTTCTCAGCGAATGCTGTGCTTTCGCAGAGGCTTTGGCTTGGAGCCAACAGCACTTTGCTGCTGCTTCCGCAGCAAGGCTTCAGTCGCGTCAGGGAAGAAGAGCTGCGGGAGAGCTGGTGCCTCTTGGGCCTTGCTTTCCCGGGCTCCATGTTCGCGTCCTGGGTTCACCCAGCCAGGCCGCACTAAGCAGACACAGCCACAACCCCGCAGTAGCGTGCGTAACCTAGGATGGCACTCTAGGCACACTACCATCTCCCAGTGTATGCATCGCTTGGCCTTTTACTCTGGCGCTCAGGCGGATTCTCGGACTAGGCCAGTGCCCTCCCCACAGGAACGTAGAGGTGACAGGATCCCTGTCCACCGCACCAGCTCTGAATAGGGAGCTTTGGGGAACTGTCCCCACTCCTTCCACTGAAACCCCGTGCCTCCTCCAAGCTTCCACATCCTGGAGGAAGACGGCATCTGACACCCCGTTATTTCAGGGAGCTGTTTCAGCGAGTTCAGAGTAGGCGCCTGGTGGCTAGTGCATGTCTGCCCCCGGGACAGGTGGCCAAGAGCTGCTGTCTCCTTGGGCCCAGTCCCTCAGGACAGGCATGTTCTCTGCCCAGACTCCTTCCTAAGAGTGGAGCACGCACCCTGCCCTACTCATCACCTCCTGTCTCCTTAGCAGCCAGGCTTCTGTCTCTCTGCACTGGGCGCGGCTGATACTTGTATTGCCGGCTCTCCTGCTTCACAACCGTTTCCAGACCAGAAGGCCAACGGCTCCTGCTCTTCTCCCCGGACAGCGTACTTCACCTTCCGCAGACATGCTCCTGGGGAGTGCAGTGAAAAACGTGTCCCTTTTCCTTAAGGCTCTTTCCACAGGGGCCACCGCGCTTCTCTCTCAGGCAGAGGAGTTTCCGAGGCATAGAGGGTTTCGCTCCATGCGGGTTTATTACACCGTGCTGAGGAGACCAGCTCAGGCAAACAGGAGCATCCCTCAGACCGGACTCTGATTTCCCAAAGAATGCTGTGCTTTGCCAGAGGGGATGCCAGGGCAAAGAAGCTTTCGCTCTATGCGATTTTCTCCAATAGTGCTGCGAATACTAGGCTAAGGCAAGCAGCAACAGCAGCCCTGAATCCCGACTCTGATTTCCCAGCGACTGCTATGCTTTTGCAGACGTTTTCAGCTTGGCAGGTACCGCACTTCGCTGCTGCTTCCTCAGAAAGGCATTGGATGTTCACTCTGCACGGTAGGGAAGAAGAGCCGCGGGAGAGCTGGTGCCTCTTGGGAAGTGATATCCTGGGCTCCGAGTGTACGCGCGGGATTCACCTTGCTATGCCGAACTCAGCAGACACAGTCACCACCCTGCAGCAGCGTGCGTGTCCTAGCATAGCACTGTACGTCTATTACCATCTCCTGGGGTAGGTTAGGCTTTGCTTTTTGCTTCGGCTCTCGGGCAGACTCGGTGTCTAGGCCAGTGCCTTCACCACAGGAGATAGGAGGCGATCGGATACCTGCACAAGGCCCGTGAACTGAATAGGGAGCATTGGGGGACTGTGCCCACTCCTTCCCCTTAAACCCCGTGCCTCCTCCAAGCTTCCACATCCTGGAGGAAGACGGCATCTGACACCCCGTTATTTCAGGGAGCTGTTTCAGCGAGTTCAGAGTAGGCGCCTGGTGGCTAGTGCATGTCTGCCCCCGGGACAGGTGGCCAAGAGCTGCTGTCTCCTTGGGCCCAGTCCCTCAGGACAGGCATGTTCTCTGCCCAGACTCCTTCCTAAGAGTGGAGCACGCACCCTGCCCTACTCATCACCTCCTGTCTCCTTAGCAGCCAGGCTTCTGTCTCTCTGCACTGGGCGCGGCTGATACTTGTATTGCCGGCTCTCCTGCTTCACAACCGTTTCCAGACCAGAAGGCCAACGGCTCCTGCTCTTCTCCCCGGACAGCGTACTTCACCTTCCGCAGACATGCTCCTGGGGAGTGCAGTGAAAAACGTGTCCCTTTTCCTTAAGGCTCTTTCCACAGGGGCCACCGCGCTTCTCTCTCAGGCAGAGGAGTTTCCGAGGCATAGAGGGTTTCGCTCCATGCGGGTTTATTACACCGTGCTGAGGAGACCAGCTCAGGCAAACAGGAGCATCCCTCAGACCGGACTCTGATTTCCCAAAGAATGCTGTGCTTTGCCAGTGGGGATGCCAGGGCAAAGAAGCTTTCGCTCTATGCGATTTTCTCCAATAGTGCTGCGAATACTAGGCTAAGGCAAGCAGCAACAGCAGCCCTGAATCCCGACTCTGATTTCCCAGCGACTGCTATGCTTTTGCAGACGTTTTCAGCTTGGCAGGTACCGCACTTCGCTGCTGCTTCCTCAGAAAGTCATTGGATGTTCACTCTGCACGGTAGGGAAGAAGAGCCGCGGGAGAGCTGGTGCCTCTTGGGAAGTGATATCCTGGGCTCCGAGTGTACGCGCGGGATTCACCTTGCTATGCCGAACTCAGCAGACACAGTCACCACCCTGCAGCAGCGTGCGTGTTCTAGCATAGCACTGTACGTCTATTACCATCTCCTGGGGTAGGTTAGGCTTTGCTTTTTGCTTCGGCTCTCGGGCAGACTCGGTGTCTAGGCCAGTGCCTTCACCACAGGAGATAGGAGGCGATCGGATACCTGCACAAGGCCCGTGAACTGAATAGGGAGCATTGGGGGACTGTGCCCACTCCTTCCCCTTAAACCCCGTGCCTCCTCCAAGCTTCCACATCCTGGAGGAAGTCGGCATCTGACTCCCCGTTATTTCAGGGAGCTGTTTCTGCGAGGTTAGTGTAGGTGCCTGGTGGCTAGCGCATGTCTGCCCCAGGGACAGGTGGCCAAGAGCTGCTGTCTCCTTGGGCCCAGTCCCTCAGGACAGGCATGTTCTCTGCCCAGACTCCTTCCTAAGAGTGGAGCACGCACCCTGCCCTACTCATCGCCTCCTGTCTCCTTAGCAGCCAGGCTTCTGTCTCTCTGCACTGGGAGCGGCTGATACTTGTATTGCCGGCTCTCCTGCTTCACAACCGTTTCCAGACCAGAAGGCCAACGGCTCCTGCTCTTTTCCCCGGACAGCGTACTTCACCTTCCACAGACATGCTTCTGGGGAGTGCAGTGAAAAACGTGTCCCTTTCCTTAAGGCTCTTTCCACAGGGGCCACTGCGCTTCTCTCTCAGGTAGAGGAGATTCCGAGGCATAGAGGGTTTCGCTCCATGCGGGTTTATTACACCGTGCTGAGGAGACCAGCTCAGGCAAACAGGAGCATCCCTCAGACCGGACTCTGATTTCCCAAAGAATGCTGTGCTTTGCCAGAGGGGATGCCAGGGCAAAGAGGCTTTCGCTCTATGTTGTTTTCTCCAATAGTGCTGCGAATACTAGGCTAAGGCAAGCAGCTACAGCAGCCCTCAATCCCGACTCTGATTTCCCAGCGACTGCTATGCTTTCGCAGACGTATTCAGCTTGGCACAAACCGCACTTCGCTGCTGCTAGCTCAGAAAGGAGTTGGGTGTTCACTCTGCGCGGCAGGGAAGAAGCGCCGCGGGAGTGCTGGGGCCTCTTGGGACTTGCTTTCCGGGGCTCCAAGTTCAAGCCCGGGGTTCACCTTGCTATGCCGAACTAAGCAGACACAGTCACAACTCTGCAGCAGCGTGCGTGTCCTAGCATGGCACTCTATGCCTATTACCATCTCCTGGGGCGGTAAGGCTTTGCCTTTTGCTCTGTTGCTCAGGCAGACTCGGGGTTACGCCTGTCCTTCACCACAGGAGGGAGAAGGCGACAGGGTCACTGCACACCGCCCGTGCACTCGGATGGGGAACCGTGGGGGACTGTCTCCACTCTTTCTCCGGCACACCCCCTCCCACCCACATCGCTGCCACATCTTGGTGGAAGACGTATCGGTCTGCCCGTTTCTCCATGTGGCTGTTTCTGTGAGTTCCGGGTATGGCACCTGGTGGCAAGCCCAAGTCTGCCCTTGGGACAGGTGGCCAAGGAGATGCTCTCCCCTTGGGACCAGAGGCCCAGGACAGGTCTGCCATCTGCCCAGACTCCTTCCTCAGTGTGGAACACGCGCCTCTGCCCTAGTCGACCCCTCATGTCTCCTTAGCAGCCAGGCTTCCATCTCTCCGCACAGGGAGCGGGTGACACTTGTCTTGCCACCGGCCTGCTGTTCGTGCCACGGCAGCCTATCCTGCTTTCCGAGCGTTTCCCGACCGCAAGGCCAACGGCTCGTTCTCTTCTCCGGGGGCGGCATGCTATGCCTTCCCCACACTTGGCTTCTCTCTCAGGCAGACGGGATGCTAGGGCAAAGAGTATTTCGCTCCATGCGTGTATCTTCCACAGAGCTGCGGAGACGAGCTCAGGCAAGCAGCAGCAGCATCCCCAAACCCAACTCTGATTTCCCAAGGAACGCTGTGCTTTCCCAGGGGAGATGCCCAGGCAAAGAGGCTTTCGCTGTGTGCGGGTTTCTCCCACCGCGAGACTGGGCTCAGGCAAGCAGCAGCAGCCCGCAGAACATTTCTCAGCGAATGCTGTGCTTTCGCAGAGGCTTTGGCTTGGAGCCAACAGCACTTTGCTGCTGCTTCCGCAGCAAGGCTTCAGTCGCGTCAGGGAAGAAGAGCTGCGGGAGAGCTGGTGCCTCTTGGGCCTTGCTTTCCCGGGCTCCATGTTCGCGTCCTGGGTTCACCCAGCCAGGCCGCACTAAGCAGACACAGCCACAACCCCGCAGTAGCGTGCGTAACCTAGGATGGCACTCTAGGCACACTACCATCTCCCAGTGTATGCATCGCTTGGCCTTTTACTCTGGCGCTCAGGCGGATTCTCGGACTAGGCCAGTGCCCTCCCCACAGGAACGTAGAGGTGACAGGATCCCTGTCCACCGCACCAGCTCTGAATAGGGAGCTTTGGGGAACTGTCCCCACTCCTTCCACTGAAACCCCGTGCCTCCTCCAAGCTTCCACATCCTGGAGGAAGACGGCATCTGACACCCCGTTATTTCAGGGAGCTGTTTCAGCGAGTTCAGAGTAGGCGCCTGGTGGCTAGTGCATGTCTGCCCCCGGGACAGGTGGCCAAGAGCTGCTGTCTCCTTGGGCCCAGTCCCTCAGGACAGGCATGTTCTCTGCCCAGACTCCTTCCTAAGAGTGGAGCACGCACCCTGCCCTACTCATCACCTCCTGTCTCCTTAGCAGCCAGGCTTCTGTCTCTCTGCACTGGGCGCGGCTGATACTTGTATTGCCGGCTCTCCTGCTTCACAACCGTTTCCAGACCAGAAGGCCAACGGCTCCTGCTCTTCTCCCCGGACAGCGTACTTCACCTTCCGCAGACATGCTCCTGGGGAGTGCAGTGAAAAACGTGTCCCTTTTCCTTAAGGCTCTTTCCACAGGGGCCACCGCGCTTCTCTCTCAGGCAGAGGAGTTTCCGAGGCATAGAGGGTTTCGCTCCATGCGGGTTTATTACACCGTGCTGAGGAGACCAGCTCAGGCAAACAGGAGCATCCCTCAGACCGGACTCTGATTTCCCAAAGAATGCTGTGCTTTGCCAGAGGGGATGCCAGGGCAAAGAAGCTTTCGCTCTATGCGATTTTCTCCAATAGTGCTGCGAATACTAGGCTAAGGCAAGCAGCAACAGCAGCCCTGAATCCCGACTCTGATTTCCCAGCGACTGCTATGCTTTTGCAGACGTTTTCAGCTTGGCAGGTACCGCACTTCGCTGCTGCTTCCTCAGAAAGGCATTGGATGTTCACTCTGCACGGTAGGGAAGAAGAGCCGCGGGAGAGCTGGTGCCTCTTGGGAAGTGATATCCTGGGCTCCGAGTGTACGCGCGGGATTCACCTTGCTATGCCGAACTCAGCAGACACAGTCACCACCCTGCAGCAGCGTGCGTGTCCTAGCATAGCACTGTACGTCTATTACCATCTCCTGGGGTAGGTTAGGCTTTGCTTTTTGCTTCGGCTCTCGGGCAGACTCGGTGTCTAGGCCAGTGCCTTCACCACAGGAGATAGGAGGCGATCGGATACCTGCACAAGGCCCGTGAACTGAATAGGGAGCATTGGGGGACTGTGCCCACTCCTTCCCCTTAAACCCCGTGCCTCCTCCAAGCTTCCACATCCTGGAGGAAGTCGGCATCTGACTCCCCGTTATTTCAGGGAGCTGTTTCTGCGAGGTTAGTGTAGGTGCCTGGTGGCTAGCGCATGTCTGCCCCAGGGACAGGTGGCCAAGAGCTGCTGTCTCCTTGGGCCCAGTCCCTCAGGACAGGCATGTTCTCTGCCCAGACTCCTTCCTAAGAGTGGAGCACGCACCCTGCCCTACTCATCGCCTCCTGTCTCCTTAGCAGCCAGGCTTCTGTCTCTCTGCACTGGGAGCGGCTGATACTTGTATTGCCGGCTCTCCTGCTTCACAACCGTTTCCAGACCAGAAGGCCAACGGCTCCTGCTCTTTTCCCCGGACAGCGTACTTCACCTTCCACAGACATGCTTCTGGGGAGTGCAGTGAAAAACGTGTCCCTTTCCTTAAGGCTCTTTCCACAGGGGCCACTGCGCTTCTCTCTCAGGTAGAGGAGATTCCGAGGCATAGAGGGTTTCGCTCCATGCGGGTTTATTACACCGTGCTGAGGAGACCAGCTCAGGCAAACAGGAGCATCCCTCAGACCGGACTCTGATTTCCCAAAGAATGCTGTGCTTTGCCAGAGGGGATGCCAGGGCAAAGAGGCTTTCGCTCTATGTTGTTTTCTCCAATAGTGCTGCGAATACTAGGCTAAGGCAAGCAGCTACAGCAGCCCTCAATCCCGACTCTGATTTCCCAGCGACTGCTATGCTTTCGCAGACGTATTCAGCTTGGCACAAACCGCACTTCGCTGCTGCTAGCTCAGAAAGGAGTTGGGTGTTCACTCTGCGCGGCAGGGAAGAAGCGCCGCGGGAGTGCTGGGGCCTCTTGGGACTTGCTTTCCGGGGCTCCAAGTTCAAGCCCGGGGTTCACCTTGCTATGCCGAACTAAGCAGACACAGTCACAACTCTGCAGCAGCGTGCGTGTCCTAGCATGGCACTCTATGCCTATTACCATCTCCTGGGGCGGTAAGGCTTTGCCTTTTGCTCTGTTGCTCAGGCAGACTCGGGGTTACGCCTGTCCTTCACCACAGGAGGGAGAAGGCGACAGGGTCACTGCACACCGCCCGTGCACTCGGATGGGGAACCGTGGGGGACTGTCTCCACTCTTTCTCCGGCACACCCCCTCCCACCCACATCGCTGCCACATCTTGGTGGAAGACGTATCGGTCTGCCCGTTTCTCCATGTGGCTGTTTCTGTGAGTTCCGGGTATGGCACCTGGTGGCAAGCCCAAGTCTGCCCTTGGGACAGGTGGCCAAGGAGATGCTCTCCCCTTGGGACCAGAGGCCCAGGACAGGTCTGCCATCTGCCCAGACTCCTTCCTCAGCGTGGAACACGCGCCTCTGCCCTAGTCGACCCCTCATGTCTCCTTAGCAGCCAGGCTTCCATCTCTCCGCACAGGGAGCGGGTGACACTTGTCTTGCCACCGGCCTGCTGTTCGTGCCACGGCAGCCTATCCTGCTTTCCGAGCGTTTCCCGACCGCAAGGCCAACGGCTCGTTCTCTTCTCCGGGGGCGGCATGCTATGCCTTCCCCACACTTGGCTTCTCTCTCAGGCAGACGGGATGCTAGGGCAAAGAGTATTTCGCTCCATGCGTGTATCTTCCACAGAGCTGCGGAGACGAGCTCAGGCAAGCAGCAGCAGCATCCCCAAACCCAACTCTGATTTCCCAAGGAACGCTGTGCTTTCCCAGGGGAGATGCCCAGGCAAAGAGGCTTTCGCTGTGTGCGGGTTTCTCCCACCGCGAGACTGGGCTCAGGCAAGCAGCAGCAGCCCGCAGAACATTTCTCAGCGAATGCTGTGCTTTCGCAGAGGCTTTGGCTTGGAGCCAACAGCACTTTGCTGCTGCTTCCTCAGCAAGGCTTCAGTCGCGTCAGGGAAGAAGAGCTGCGGGAGAGCTGGTGCCTCTTGGGCCTTGCTTTCCCGGGCTCCATGTTCGCGTCCTGGGTTCACCCAGCCAGGCCTCACTAAGCAGACAGAGCCACAACCCCGCAGTAGCGTGCGTAACCTAGGATGGCACTCTAGGCACACTCCCATCTCCCAGTGTATGCATCGCTTGGCCTTTTACTCTGGCGCTCAGGCGGATTCTCGGACTAGGCCAGTGCCCTCCCCACAGGAAAGGAGAGGTGACAGGATCCCTGTCCACCGCACCAGCTCTGAATAGGGAGCTTTGGGGAACTGTCCCCACTCCTTCCACTGAAACCCCGTGCCTCCTCCAAGCTTCCACATCCTGGAGGAAGACGGCATCTGACACCCCGTTATTTCAGGGAGCTGTTTCAGCGAGTTCAGAATAGGCGCCTGGTGGCTAGTGCATGTCTGCCCCCGGGACAGGTGGCCAAGAGCTGCTGTCTCCTTGGGCCCAGTCCCTCGGGACAGGCATGTTCTCTGCCCAGACTCCTTCCTAAGAGTGGAGCACGCACCCTGCCCTACTCATCACCTCCTGTCTCCTTAGCAGCCAGGCTTCTGTCTCTCTGCACTGGGCGCGGCTGATACTTGTATTGCCGGCTCTCCTGCTTCACAACCGTTTCCAGACCAGAAGGCCAACGGCTCCTGCTCTTCTCCCCGGACAGCGTACTTCACCTTCCGCAGACATGCTCCTGGGGAGTGCAGTGAAAAACGTGTCCCTTTTCCTTAAGGCTCTTTCCACAGGGGCCACCGCGCTTCTCTCTCAGGCAGAGGAGTTTCCGAGGCATAGAGGGTTTCGCTCCATGCGGGTTTATTACACCGTGCTGAGGAGACCAGCTCAGGCAAACAGGAGCATCCCTCAGACCGGACTCTGATTTCCCAAAGAATGCTGTGCTTTGCCAGAGGGGATGCCAGGGCAAAGAAGCTTTCGCTCTATGCGATTTTCTCCAATAGTGCTGCGAATACTAGGCTAAGGCAAGCAGCAACAGCAGCCCTGAATCCCGACTCTGATTTCCCAGCGACTGCTATGCTTTTGCAGACGTTTTCAGCTTGGCAGGTACCGCACTTCGCTGCTGCTTCCTCAGAAAGGCATTGGATGTTCACTCTGCACGGTAGGGAAGAAGAGCCGCGGGAGAGCTGGTGCCTCTTGGGAAGTGATATCCTGGGCTCCGAGTGTACGCGCGGGATTCACCTTGCTATGCCGAACTCAGCAGACACAGTCACCACCCTGCAGCAGCGTGCGTGTCCTAGCATAGCACTGTACGTCTATTACCATCTCCTGGGGTAGGTTAGGCTTTGCTTTTTGCTTCGGCTCTCGGGCAGACTCGGTGTCTAGGCCAGTGCCTTCACCACAGGAGATAGGAGGCGATCGGATACCTGCACAAGGCCCGTGAACTGAATAGGGAGCATTGGGGGACTGTGCCCACTCATTCCCCTTAAACCCCGTGCCTCCTCCAAGCTTCCACATCCTGGAGGAAGTCGGCATCTGACTCCCCGTTATTTCAGGGAGCTGTTTCTGCGAGGTTAGTGTAGGTGCCTGGTGGCTAGCGCATGTCTGCCCCAGGGACAGGTGGCCAAGAGCTGCTGTCTCCTTGGGCCCAGTCCCTCAGGACAGGCATGTTCTCTGCCCAGACTCCTTCCTAAGAGTGGAGCACGCACCCTGCCCTACTCATCGCCTCCTGTCTCCTTAGCAGCCAGGCTTCTGTCTCTCTGCACTGGGAGCGGCTGATACTTGTATTGCCGGCTCTCCTGCTTCACAACCGTTTCCAGACCAGAAGGCCAACGGCTCCTGCTCTTTTCCCCGGACAGCGTACTTCACCTTCCACAGACATGCTTCTGGGGAGTGCAGTGAAAAACGTGTCCCTTTCCTTAAGGCTCTTTCCACAGGGGCCACTGCGCTTCTCTCTCAGGTAGAGGAGATTCCGAGGCATAGAGGGTTTCGCTCCATGCGGGTTTATTACACCGTGCTGAGGAGACCAGCTCAGGCAAACAGGAGCATCCCTCAGACCGGACTCTGATTTCCCAAAGAATGCTGTGCTTTGCCAGAGGGGATGCCAGGGCAAAGAGGCTTTCGCTCTATGTTGTTTTCTCCAATAGTGCTGCGAATACTAGGCTAAGGCAAGCAGCTACAGCAGCCCTCAATCCCGACTCTGATTTCCCAGCGACTGCTATGCTTTCGCAGACGTATTCAGCTTGGCACAAACCGCACTTCGCTGCTGCTAGCTCAGAAAGGAGTTGGGTGTTCACTCTGCGCGGCAGGGAAGAAGCGCCGCGGGAGTGCTGGGGCCTCTTGGGACTTGCTTTCCGGGGCTCCAAGTTCAAGCCCGGGGTTCACCTTGCTATGCCGAACTAAGCAGACACAGTCACAACTCTGCAGCAGCGTGCGTGTCCTAGCATGGCACTCTATGCCTATTACCATCTCCTGGGGCGGTAAGGCTTTGCCTTTTGCTCTGTTGCTCAGGCAGACTCGGGGTTACGCCTGTCCTTCACCACAGGAGGGAGAAGGCGACAGGGTCACTGCACACCGCCCGTGCACTCGGATGGGGAACCGTGGGGGACTGTCTCCACTCTTTCTCCGGCACACCCCCTCCCACCCACATCGCTGCCACATCTTGGTGGAAGACGTATCGGTCTGCCCGTTTCTCCATGTGGCTGTTTCTGTGAGTTCCGGGTATGGCACCTGGTGGCAAGCCCAAGTCTGCCCTTGGGACAGGTGGCCAAGGAGATGCTCTCCCCTTGGGACCAGAGGCCCAGGACAGGTCTGCCATCTGCCCAGACTCCTTCCTCAGCGTGGAACACGCGCCTCTGCCCTAGTCGACCCCTCATGTCTCCTTAGCAGCCAGGCTTCCATCTCTCCGCACAGGGAGCGGGTGACACTTGTCTTGCCACCGGCCTGCTGTTCGTGCCACGGCAGCCTATCCTGCTTTCCGAGCGTTTCCCGACCGCAAGGCCAACGGCTCGTTCTCTTCTCCGGGGGCGGCATGCTATGCCTTCCCCACACTTGGCTTCTCTCTCAGGCAGACGGGATGCTAGGGCAAAGAGTATTTCGCTCCATGCGTGTATCTTCCACAGAGCTGCGGAGACGAGCTCAGGCAAGCAGCAGCAGCATCCCCAAACCCAACTCTGATTTCCCAAGGAACGCTGTGCTTTCCCAGGGGAGATGCCCAGGCAAAGAGGCTTTCGCTGTGTGCGGGTTTCTCCCACCGCGAGACTGGGCTCAGGCAAGCAGCAGCAGCCCGCAGAACATTTCTCAGCGAATGCTGTGCTTTCGCAGAGGCTTTGGCTTGGAGCCAACAGCACTTTGCTGCTGCTTCCGCAGCAAGGCTTCAGTCGCGTCAGGGAAGAAGAGCTGCGGGAGAGCTGGTGCCTCTTGGGCCTTGCTTTCCCGGGCTCCATGTTCGCGTCCTGGGTTCACCCAGCCAGGCCGCACTAAGCAGACACAGCCACAACCCCGCAGTAGCGTGCGTAACCTAGGATGGCACTCTAGGCACACTCCCATCTCCCAGTGTATGCATCGCTTGGCCTTTTACTCTGGCGCTCAGGCGGATTCTCGGACTAGGCCAGTGCCCTCCCCACAGGAAAGTAGAGGTGACAGGATCCCTGTCCACCGCACCAGCTCTGAATAGGGAGCTTTGGGGAACTGTCCCCACTCCTTCCACTGAAACCCCGTGCCTCCTCCAAGCTTCCACATCCTGGAGGAAGACGGCATCTGACACCCCGTTATTTCAGGGAGCTGTTTCAGCGAGTTCAGAGTAGGCGCCTGGTGGCTAGTGCATGTCTGCCCCCGGGACAGGTGGCCAAGAGCTGCTGTCTCTTTGGGCCCAGTCCCTCAGGACAGGCATGTTCTCTGCCCAGACTCCTTCCTAAGAGTGGAGCACGCACCCTGCCCTACTCATCACCTCCTGTCTCCTTAGCAGCCAGGCTTCTGTCTCTCTGCACTGGGCGCGGCTGATACTTGTATTGCCGGCTCTCCTGCTTCACAACCGTTTCCAGACCAGAAGGCCAACGGCTCCTGCTCTTCTCCCCGGACAGCGTACTTCACCTTCCGCAGACATGCTCCTGGGGAGTGCAGTGAAAAACGTGTCCCTTTTCCTTAAGGCTCTTTCCACAGGGGCCACCGCGCTTCTCTCTCAGGCAGAGGAGTTTCCGAGGCATAGAGGGTTTCGCTCCATGCGGGTTTATTACACCGTGCTGAGGAGACCAGCTCAGGCAAACAGGAGCATCCCTCAGACCGGACTCTGATTTCCCAAAGAATGCTGTGCTTTGCCAGAGGGGATGCCAGGGCAAAGAAGCTTTCGCTCTATGCGATTTTCTCCAATAGTGCTGCGAATACTAGGCTAAGGCAAGCAGCAACAGCAGCCCTGAATCCCGACTCTGATTTCCCAGCGACTGCTATGCTTTTGCAGACGTTTTCAGCTTGGCAGGTACCGCACTTCGCTGCTGCTTCCTCAGAAAGGCATTGGATGTTCACTCTGCACGGTAGGGAAGAAGAGCCGCGGGAGAGCTGGTGCCTCTTGGGAAGTGATATCCTGGGCTCCGAGTGTACGCGCGGGATTCACCTTGCTATGCCGAACTCAGCAGACACAGTCACCACCCTGCAGCAGCGTGCATGTCCTAGCATAGCACTGTACGTCTATTACCATCTCCTGGGGTAGGTTAGGCTTTGCTTTTTGCTTCGGCTCTCGGGCAGACTCGGTGTCTAGGCCAGTGCCTTCACCACAGGAGATAGGAGGCGATCGGATACCTGCACAAGGCCCGTGAACTGAATAGGGAGCATTGGGGGACTGTGCCCACTCCTTCCCCTTAAACCCCGTGCCTCCTCCAAGCTTCCACATCCTGGAGGAAGTCGGCATCTGACTCCCCGTTATTTCAGGGAGCTGTTTCTGCGAGGTTAGTGTAGGTGCCTGGTGGCTAGCGCATGTCTGCCCCAGGGACAGGTGGCCAAGAGCTGCTGTCTCCTTGGGCCCAGTCCCTCAGGACAGGCATGTTCTCTGCCCAGACTCCTTCCTAAGAGTGGAGCACGCACCCTGCCCTACTCATCGCCTCCTGTCTCCTTAGCAGCCAGGCTTCTGTCTCTCTGCACTGGGAGCGGCTGATACTTGTATTGCCGGCTCTCCTGCTTCACAACCGTTTCCAGACCAGAAGGCCAACGGCTCCTGCTCTTTTCCCCGGACAGCGTACTTCACCTTCCACAGACTTGCTTCTGGGGAGTGCAGTGAAAAACGTGTCCCTTTCCTTAAGGCTCTTTCCACAGGGGCCACTGCGCTTCTCTCTCAGGTAGAGGAGATTCCGAGGCATAGAGGGTTTCGCTCCATGCGGGTTTATTACACCGTGCTGAGGAGACCAGCTCAGGCAAACAGGAGCATCCCTCAGACCGGACTCTGATTTCCCAAAGAATGCTGTGCTTTGCCAGAGGGGATGCCAGGGCAAAGAGGCTTTCGCTCTATGTTGTTTTCTCCAATAGTGCTGCGAATACTAGGCTAAGGCAAGCAGCTACAGCAGCCCTCAATCCCGACTCTGATTTCCCAGCGACTGCTATGCTTTCGCAGACGTATTCAGCTTGGCACAAACCGCACTTCGCTGCTGCTAGCTCAGAAAGGAGTTGGGTGTTCACTCTGCGCGGCAGGGAAGAAGCGCCGCGGGAGTGCTGGGGCCTCTTGGGACTTGCTTTCCGGGGCTCCAAGTTCAAGCCCGGGGTTCACCTTGCTATGCCGAACTAAGCAGACACAGTCACAACTCTGCAGCAGCGTGCGTGTCCTAGCATGGCACTCTATGCCTATTACCATCTCCTGGGGCGGTAAGGCTTTGCCTTTTGCTCTGTTGCTCAGGCAGACTCGGGGTTACGCCTGTCCTTCACCACAGGAGGGAGAAGGCGACAGGGTCACTGCACACCGCCCGTGCACTCGGATGGGGAACCGTGGGGGACTGTCTCCACTCTTTCTCCGGCACACCCCCTCCCACCCACATCGCTGCCACATCTTGGTGGAAGACGTATCGGTCTGCCCGTTTCTCCATGTGGCTGTTTCTGTGAGTTCCGGGTATGGCACCTGGTGGCAAGCCCAAGTCTGCCCTTGGGACAGGTGGCCAAGGAGATGCTCTCCCCTTGGGACCAGAGGCCCAGGACAGGTCTGCCATCTGCCCAGACTCCTTCCTCAGCGTGGAACACGCGCCTCTGCCCTAGTCGACCCCTCATGTCTCCTTAGCAGCCAGGCTTCCATCTCTCCGCACAGGGAGCGGGTGACACTTGTCTTGCCACCGGCCTGCTGTTCGTGCCACGGCAGCCTATCCTGCTTTCCGAGCGTTTCCCGACCGCAAGGCCAACGGCTCGTTCTCTTCTCCGGGGGCGGCATGCTATGCCTTCCCCACACTTGGCTTCTCTCTCAGGCAGACGGGATGCTAGGGCAAAGAGTATTTCGCTCCATGCGTGTATCTTCCACAGAGCTGCGGAGACGAGCTCAGGCAAGCAGCAGCAGCATCCCCAAACCCAACTCTGATTTCCCAAGGAACGCTGTGCTTTCCCAGGGGAGATGCCCAGGCAAAGAGGCTTTCGCTGTGTGCGGGTTTCTCCCACCGCGAGACTGGGCTCAGGCAAGCAGCAGCAGCCCGCAGAACATTTCTCAGCGAATGCTGTGCTTTCGCAGAGGCTTTGGCTTGGAGCCAACAGCACTTTGCTGCTGCTTCCTCAGCAAGGCTTCAGTCGCGTCAGGGAAGAAGAGCTGCGGGAGAGCTGGTGCCTCTTGGGCCTTGCTTTCCCGGGCTCCATGTTCGCGTCCTGGGTTCACCCAGCCAGGCCTCACTAAGCAGACAGAGCCACAACCCCGCAGTAGCGTGCGTAACCTAGGATGGCACTCTAGGCACACTCCCATCTCCCAGTGTATGCATCGCTTGGCCTTTTACTCTGGCGCTCAGGCGGATTCTCGGACTAGGCCAGTGCCCTCCCCACAGGAAAGTAGAGGTGACAGGATCCCTGTCCACCGCACCAGCTCTGAATAGGGAGCTTTGGGGAACTGTCCCCACTCCTTCCACTGAAACCCCGTGCCTCCTCCAAGCTTCCACATCCTGGAGGAAGACGGCATCTGACACCCCGTTATTTCAGGGAGCTGTTTCAGCGAGTTCAGAATAGGCGCCTGGTGGCTAGTGCATGTCTGCCCCCGGGACAGGTGGCCAAGAGCTGCTGTCTCCTTGGGCCCAGTCCCTCGGGACAGGCATGTTCTCTGCCCAGACTCCTTCCTAAGAGTGGAGCACGCACCCTGCCCTACTCATCACCTCCTGTCTCCTTAGCAGCCAGGCTTCAGTCTCTCTGCACTGGTCGCGGCTGATACTTGTATTGCCGGCTCTCCTGCTTCACAACCGTTTCCAGACCAGAAGGCCAACGGCTCCTGCTCTTCTCCCCGGACAGCGTACTTCACCTTCCGCAGACATGCTCCTGGGGAGTGCAGTGAAAAACGTGTCCCTTTTCCTTAAGGCTCTTTCCACAGGGGCCACCGCGCTTCTCTCTCAGGCAGAGGAGTTTCCGAGGCATAGAGGGTTTCGCTCCATGCGGGTTTATTACACCGTGCTGAGGAGACCAGCTCAGGCAAACAGGAGCATCCCTCAGACCGGACTCTGATTTCCCAAAGAATGCTGTGCTTTGCCAGAGGGGATGCCAGGGCAAAGAAGCTTTCGCTCTATGCGATTTTCTCCAATAGTGCTGCGAATACTAGGCTAAGGCAAGCAGCAACAGCAGCCCTGAATCCCGACTCTGATTTCCCAGCGACTGCTATGCTTTTGCAGACGTTTTCAGCTTGGCAGGTACCGCACTTCGCTGCTGCTTCCTCAGAAAGGCATTGGATGTTCACTCTGCACGGTAGGGAAGAAGAGCCGCGGGAGAGCTGGTGCCTCTTGGGAAGTGATATCCTGGGCTCCGAGTGTACGCGCGGGATTCACCTTGCTATGCCGAACTCAGCAGACACAGTCACCACCCTGCAGCAGCGTGCGTGTCCTAGCATAGCACTGTACGTCTATTACCATCTCCTGGGGTAGGTTAGGCTTTGCTTTTTGCTTCGGCTCTCGGGCAGACTCGGTGTCTAGGCCAGTGCCTTCACCACAGGAGATAGGAGGCGATCGGATACCTGCACAAGGCCCGTGAACTGAATAGGGAGCATTGGGGGACTGTGCCCACTCCTTCCCCTTAAACCCCGTGCCTCCTCCAAGCTTCCACATCCTGGAGGAAGTCGGCATCTGACTCCCCGTTATTTCAGGGAGCTGTTTCTGCGAGGTTAGTGTAGGTGCCTGGTGGCTAGCGCATGTCTGCCCCAGGGACAGGTGGCCAAGAGCTGCTGTCTCCTTGGGCCCAGTCCCTCAGGACAGGCATGTTCTCTGCCCAGACTCCTTCCTAAGAGTGGAGCACGCACCCTGCCCTACTCATCGCCTCCTGTCTCCTTAGCAGCCAGGCTTCTGTCTCTCTGCACTGGGAGCGGCTGATACTTGTATTGCCGGCTCTCCTGCTTCACAACCGTTTCCAGACCAGAAGGCCAACGGCTCCTGCTCTTTTCCCCGGACAGCGTACTTCACCTTCCACAGACATGCTTCTGGGGAGTGCAGTGAAAAACGTGTCCCTTTCCTTAAGGCTCTTTCCACAGGGGCCACTGCGCTTCTCTCTCAGGTAGAGGAGATTCCGAGGCATAGAGGGTTTCGCTCCATGCGGGTTTATTACACCGTGCTGAGGAGACCAGCTCAGGCAAACAGGAGCATCCCTCAGACCGGACTCTGATTTCCCAAAGAATGCTGTGCTTTGCCAGAGGGGATGCCAGGGCAAAGAGGCTTTCGCTCTATGTTGTTTTCTCCAATAGTGCTGCGAATACTAGGCTAAGGCAAGCAGCTACAGCAGCCCTCAATCCCGACTCTGATTTCCCAGCGACTGCTATGCTTTCGCAGACGTATTCAGCTTGGCACAAACCGCACTTCGCTGCTGCTAGCTCAGGAAGGAGTTGGGTGTTCACTCTGCGCGGCAGGGAAGAAGCGCCGCGGGAGTGCTGGGGCCTCTTGGGACTTGCTTTCCGGGGCTCCAAGTTCAAGCCCGGGGTTCACCTTGCTATGCCGAACTAAGCAGACACAGTCACAACTCTGCAGCAGCGTGCGTGTCCTAGCATGGCACTCTATGCCTATTACCATCTCCTGGGGCGGTAAGGCTTTGCCTTTTGCTCTGTTGCTCAGGCAGACTCGGGGTTACGCCTGTCCTTCACCACAGGAGGGAGAAGGCGACAGGGTCACTGCACACCGCCCGTGCACTCGGATGGGGAACCGTGGGGGACTGTCTCCACTCTTTCTCCGGCACACCCCCTCCCACCCACATCGCTGCCACATCTTGGTGGAAGACGTATCGGTCTGCCCGTTTCTCCATGTGGCTGTTTCTGTGAGTTCCGGGTATGGCACCTGGTGGCAAGCCCAAGTCTGCCCTTGGGACAGGTGGCCAAGGAGATGCTCTCCCCTTGGGACCAGAGGCCCAGGACAGGTCTGCCATCTGCCCAGACTCCTTCCTCAGCGTGGAACACGCGCCTCTGCCCTAGTCGACCCCTCATGTCTCCTTAGCAGCCAGGCTTCCATCTCTCCGCACAGGGAGCGGGTGACACTTGTCTTGCCACCGGCCTGCTGTTCGTGCCACGGCAGCCTATCCTGCTTTCCGAGCGTTTCCCGACCGCAAGGCCAACGGCTCGTTCTCTTCTCCGGGGGCGGCATGCTATGCCTTCCCCACACTTGGCTTCTCTCTCAGGCAGACGGGATGCTAGGGCAAAGAGTATTTCGCTCCATGCGTGTATCTACCACAGAGCTGCGGAGACGAGCTCAGGCAAGCAGCAGCAGCATCCCCAAACCCAACTCTGATTTCCCAAGGAACGCTGTGCTTTCCCAGGGGAGATGCCCAGGCAAAGAGGCTTTCGCTGTGTGCGGGTTTCTCCCACCGCGAGACTGGGCTCAGGCAAGCAGCAGCAGCCCGCAGAACATTTCTCAGCGAATGCTGTGCTTTCGCAGAGGCTTTGGCTTGGAGCCAACAGCACTTTGCTGCTGCTTCCTCAGCAAGGCTTCAGTCGCGTCAGGGAAGAAGAGCTGCGGGAGAGCTGGTGCCTCTTGGGCCTTGCTTTCCCGGGCTCCATGTTCGCGTCCTGGGTTCACCCAGCCAGGCCTCACTAAGCAGACACAGCCACAACCCCGCAGTAGCGTGCGTAACCTAGGATGGCACTCTAGGCACACTCCCATCTCCCAGTGTATGCATCGCTTGGCCTTTTACTCTGGCGCTCAGGCGGATTCTCGGACTAGGCCAGTGCCCTCCCCACAGGAACGTAGAGGTGACAGGATCCCTGTCCACCGCACCAGCTCTGAATAGGGAGCTTTGGGGAACTGTCCCCACTCCTTCCACTGAAACCCCGTGCCTCCTCCAAGCTTCCACATCCTGGAGGAAGACGGCATCTGACACCCCGTTATTTCAGGGAGCTGTTTCAGCGAGTTCAGAGTAGGCGCCTGGTGGCTAGTGCATGTCTGCCCCCGGGACAGGTGGCCAAGAGCTGCTGTCTCCTTGGGCCCAGTCCCTCAGGACAGGCATGTTCTCTGCCCAGACTCCTTCCTAAGAGTGGAGCACGCACCCTGCCCTACTCATCACCTCCTGTCTCCTTAGCAGCCAGGCTTCTGTCTCTCTGCACTGGGCGCGGCTGATACTTGTATTGCCGGCTCTCCTGCTTCACAACCGTTTCCAGACCAGAAGGCCAACGGCTCCTGCTCTTCTCCCCGGACAGCGTACTTCACCTTCCGCAGACATGCTCCTGGGGAGTGCAGTGAAAAACGTGTCCCTTTTCCTTAAGGCTCTTTCCACAGGGGCCACCGCGCTTCTCTCTCAGGCAGAGGAGTTTCCGAGGCATAGAGGGTTTCGCTCCATGCGGGTTTATTACACCGTGCTGAGGAGACCAGCTCAGGCAAACAGGAGCATCCCTCAGACCGGACTCTGATTTCCCAAAGAATGCTGTGCTTTGCCAGAGGGGATGCCAGGGCAAAGAAGCTTTCGCTCTATGCGATTTTCTCCAATAGTGCTGCGAATACTAGGCTAAGGCAAGCAGCAACAGCAGCCCTGAATCCCGACTCTGATTTCCCAGCGACTGCTATGCTTTTGCAGACGTTTTCAGCTTGGCAGGTACCGCACTTCGCTGCTGCTTCCTCAGAAAGGCATTGGATGTTCACTCTGCACGGTAGGGAAGAAGAGCCGCGGGAGAGCTGGTGCCTCTTGGGAAGTGATATCCTGGGCTCCGAGTGTACGCGCGGGATTCACCTTGCTATGCCGAACTCAGCAGACACAGTCACCACCCTGCAGCAGCGTGCGTGTCCTAGCATAGCACTGTACGTCTATTACCATCTCCTGGGGTAGGTTAGGCTTTGCTTTTTGCTTCGGCTCTCGGGCAGACTCGGTGTCTAGGCCAGTGCCTTCAACACAGGAGATAGGAGGCGATCGGATACCTGCACAAGGCCCGTGAACTGAATAGGGAGCATTGGGGGACTGTGCCCACTCCTTCCCCTTAAACCCCGTGCCTCCTCCAAGCTTCCACATCCTGGAGGAAGTCGGCATCTGACTCCCCGTTATTTCAGGGAGCTGTTTCTGCGAGGTTAGTGTAGGTGCCTGGTGGCTAGCGCATGTCTGCCCCAGGGACAGGTGGCCAAGAGCTGCTGTCTCCTTGGGCCCAGTCCCTCAGGACAGGCATGTTCTCTGCCCAGACTCCTTCCTAAGAGTGGAGCACGCACCCTGCCCTACTCATCGCCTCCTGTCTCCTTAGCAGCCAGGCTTCTGTCTCTCTGCACTGGGAGCGGCTGATACTTGTATTGCCGGCTCTCCTGCTTCACAACCGTTTCCAGACCAGAAGGCCAACGGCTCCTGCTCTTTTCCCCGGACAGCGTACTTCACCTTCCACAGACATGCTTCTGGGGAGTGCAGTGAAAAACGTGTCCCTTTCCTTAAGGCTCTTTCCACAGGGGCCACTGCGCTTCTCTCTCAGGTAGAGGAGATTCCGAGGCATAGAGGGTTTCGCTCCATGCGGGTTTATTACACCGTGCTGAGGAGACCAGCTCAGGCAAACAGGAGCATCCCTCAGACCGGACTCTGATTTCCCAAAGAATGCTGTGCTTTGCCAGAGGGGATGCCAGGGCAAAGAGGCTTTCGCTCTATGTTGTTTTCTCCAATAGTGCTGCGAATACTAGGCTAAGGCAAGCAGCTACAGCAGCCCTCAATCCCGACTCTGATTTCCCAGCGACTGCTATGCTTTCGCAGACGTATTCAGCTTGGCACAAACCGCACTTCGCTGCTGCTAGCTCAGAAAGGAGTTGGGTGTTCACTCTGCGCGGCAGGGAAGAAGCGCCGCGGGAGTGCTGGGGCCTCTTGGGACTTGCTTTCCGGGGCTCCAAGTTCAAGCCCGGGGTTCACCTTGCTATGCCGAACTAAGCAGACACAGTCACAACTCTGCAGCAGCGTGCGTGTCCTAGCATGGCACTCTATGCCTATTACCATCTCCTGGGGCGGTAAGGCTTTGCCTTTTGCTCTGTTGCTCAGGCAGACTCGGGGTTACGCCTGTCCTTCACCACAGGAGGGAGAAGGCGACAGGGTCACTGCACACCGCCCGTGCACTCGGATGGGGAACCGTGGGGGACTGTCTCCACTCTTTCTCCGGCACACCCCCTCCCACCCACATCGCTGCCACATCTTGGTGGAAGACGTATCGGTCTGCCCGTTTCTCCATGTGGCTGTTTCTGTGAGTTCCGGGTATGGCACCTGGTGGCAAGCCCAAGTCTGCCCTTGGGACAGGTGGCCAAGGAGATGCTCTCCCCTTGGGACCAGAGGCCCAGGACAGGTCTGCCATCTGCCCAGACTCCTTCCTCAGCGTGGAACACGCGCCTCTGCCCTAGTCGACCCCTCATGTCTCCTTAGCAGCCAGGCTTCCATCTCTCCGCACAGGGAGCGGGTGACACTTGTCTTGCCACCGGCCTGCTGTTCGTGCCACGGCAGCCTATCCTGCTTTCCGAGCGTTTCCCGACCGCAAGGCCAACGGCTCGTTCTCTTCTCCGGGGGCGGCATGCTATGCCTTCCCCACACTTGGCTTCTCTCTCAGGCAGACGGGATGCTAGGGCAAAGAGTATTTCGCTCCATGCGTGTATCTTCCACAGAGCTGCGGAGACGAGCTCAGGCAAGCAGCAGCAGCATCCCCAAACCCAACTCTGATTTCCCAAGGAACGCTGTGCTTTCCCAGGGGAGATGCCCAGGCAAAGAGGCTTTCGCTGTGTGCGGGTTTCTCCCACCGCGAGACTGGGCTCAGGCAAGCAGCAGCAGCCCGCAGAACATTTCTCAGCGAATGCTGTGCTTTCGCAGAGGCTTTGGCTTGGAGCCAACAGCACTTTGCTGCTGCTTCCTCAGCAAGGCTTCAGTCGCGTCAGGGAAGAAGAGCTGCGGGAGAGCTGGTGCCTCTTGGGCCTTGCTTTCCCGGGCTCCATGTTCGCGTCCTGGGTTCATCCAGCCAGGCCTCACTAAGCAGACACAGCCACAACCCCGCAGTAGCGTGCGTAACCTAGGATGGCACTCTAGGCACACTACCATCTCCCAGTGTATGCATCGCTTGGCCTTTTACTCTGGCGCTCAGGCGGATTCTCGGACTAGGCCAGTGCCCTCCCCACAGGAAAGTAGAGGTGACAGGATCCCTGTCCACCGCACCAGCTCTGAATAGGGAGCTTTGGGGAACTGTCCCCACTCCTTCCACTGAAACCCCGTGCCTCCACCAAGCTTCCACATCCTGGAGGAAGACGGCATCTGACACCCCGTTATTTCAGGGAGCTGTTTCAGCGAGTTCAGAGTAGGCGCCTGGTGGCTAGTGCATGTCTGCCCCCGGGACAGGTGGCCAAGAGCTGCTGTCTCCTTGGGCCCAGTCCCTCAGGACAGGCATGTTCTCTGCCCAGACTCCTTCCTAAGAGTGGAGCACGCACCCTGCCCTACTCATCACCTCCTGTCTCCTTAGCAGCCAGGCTTCTGTCTCTCTGCACTGGGCGCGGCTGATACTTGTATTGCCGGCTCTCCTGCTTCACAACCGTTTCCAGACCAGAAGGCCAACGGCTCCTGCTCTTCTCCCCGGACAGCGTACTTCACCTTCCGCAGACATGCTCCTGGGGAGTGCAGTGAAAAACGTGTCCCTTTTCCTTAAGGCTCTTTCCACAGGGGCCACCGCGCTTCTCTCTCAGGCAGAGGAGTTTCCGAGGCATAGAGGGTTTCGCTCCATGCGGGTTTATTACACCGTGCTGAGGAGACCAGCTCAGGCAAACAGGAGCATCCCTCAGACCGGACTCTGATTTCCCAAAGAATGCTGTGCTTTGCCAGAGGGGATGCCAGGGCAAAGAAGCTTTCGCTCTATGCGATTTTCTCCAATAGTGCTGCGAATACTAGGCTAAGGCAAGCAGCAACAGCAGCCCTGAATCCCGACTCTGATTTCC
This sequence comes from Mustela lutreola, assembly GCF_030435805.1. Taxonomy (NCBI): domain Eukaryota; kingdom Metazoa; phylum Chordata; class Mammalia; order Carnivora; family Mustelidae; genus Mustela; species Mustela lutreola. The sequence continues at coordinate 63,989,390 of NC_081291.1, read as the reverse complement.
CAGCGACTGCTATGCTTTTGCAGACGTTTTCAGCTTGGCAGGTACCGCACTTCGCTGCTGCTTCCTCAGAAAGGCATTGGATGTTCACTCTGCACGGTAGGGAAGAAGAGCCGCGGGAGAGCTGGTGCCTCTTGGGAAGTGATATCCTGGGCTCCGAGTGTACGCGCGGGATTCACCTTGCTATGCCGAACTCAGCAGACACAGTCACCACCCTGCAGCAGCGTGCGTGTCCTAGCATAGCACTGTACGTCTATTACCATCTCCTGGGGTAGGTTAGGCTTTGCTTTTTGCTTCGGCTCTCGGGCAGACTCGGTGTCTAGGCCAGTGCCTTCAACACAGGAGATAGGAGGCGATCGGATACCTGCACAAGGCCCGTGAACTGAATAGGGAGCATTGGGGGACTGTGCCCACTCCTTCCCCTTAAACCCCGTGCCTCCTCCAAGCTTCCACATCCTGGAGGAAGTCGGCATCTGACTCCCCGTTATTTCAGGGAGCTGTTTCTGCGAGGTTAGTGTAGGTGCCTGGTGGCTAGCGCATGTCTGCCCCAGGGACAGGTGGCCAAGAGCTGCTGTCTCCTTGGGCCCAGTCCCTCAGGACAGGCATGTTCTCTGCCCAGACTCCTTCCTAAGAGTGGAGCACGCACCCTGCCCTACTCATCGCCTCCTGTCTCCTTAGCAGCCAGGCTTCTGTCTCTCTGCACTGGGAGCGGCTGATACTTGTATTGCCGGCTCTCCTGCTTCACAACCGTTTCCAGACCAGAAGGCCAACGGCTCCTGCTCTTTTCCCCGGACAGCGTACTTCACCTTCCACAGACATGCTTCTGGGGAGTGCAGTGAAAAACGTGTCCCTTTCCTTAAGGCTCTTTCCACAGGGGCCACTGCGCTTCTCTCTCAGGTAGAGGAGATTCCGAGGCATAGAGGGTTTCGCTCCATGCGGGTTTATTACACCGTGCTGAGGAGACCAGCTCAGGCAAACAGGAGCATCCCTCAGACCGGACTCTGATTTCCCAAAGAATGCTGTGCTTTGCCAGAGGGGATGCCAGGGCAAAGAGGCTTTCGCTCTATGTTGTTTTCTCCAATAGTGCTGCGAATACTAGGCTAAGGCAAGCAGCTACAGCAGCCCTCAATCCCGACTCTGATTTCCCAGCGACTGCTATGCTTTCGCAGACGTATTCAGCTTGGCACAAACCGCACTTCGCTGCTGCTAGCTCAGAAAGGAGTTGGGTGTTCACTCTGCGCGGCAGGGAAGAAGCGCCGCGGGAGTGCTGGGGCCTCTTGGGACTTGCTTTCCGGGGCTCCAAGTTCAAGCCCGGGGTTCACCTTGCTATGCCGAACTAAGCAGACACAGTCACAACTCTGCAGCAGCGTGCGTGTCCTAGCATGGCACTCTATGCCTATTACCATCTCCTGGGGCGGTAAGGCTTTGCCTTTTGCTCTGTTGCTCAGGCAGACTCGGGGTTACGCCTGTCCTTCACCACAGGAGGGAGAAGGCGACAGGGTCACTGCACACCGCCCGTGCACTCGGATGGGGAACCGTGGGGGACTGTCTCCACTCTTTCTCCGGCACACCCCCTCCCACCCACATCGCTGCCACATCTTGGTGGAAGACGTATCGGTCTGCCCGTTTCTCCATGTGGCTGTTTCTGTGAGTTCCGGGTATGGCACCTGGTGGCAAGCCCAAGTCTGCCCTTGGGACAGGTGGCCAAGGAGATGCTCTCCCCTTGGGACCAGAGGCCCAGGACAGGTCTGCCATCTGCCCAGACTCCTTCCTCAGCGTGGAACACGCGCCTCTGCCCTAGTCGACCCCTCATGTCTCCTTAGCAGCCAGGCTTCCATCTCTCCGCACAGGGAGCGGGTGACACTTGTCTTGCCACCGGCCTGCTGTTCGTGCCACGGCAGCCTATCCTGCTTTCCGAGCGTTTCCCGACCGCAAGGCCAACGGCTCGTTCTCTTCTCCGGGGGCGGCATGCTATGCCTTCCCCACACTTGGCTTCTCTCTCAGGCAGACGGGATGCTAGGGCAAAGAGTATTTCGCTCCATGCGTGTATCTTCCACAGAGCTGCGGAGACGAGCTCAGGCAAGCAGCAGCAGCATCCCCAAACCCAACTCTGATTTCCCAAGGAACGCTGTGCTTTCCCAGGGGAGATGCCCAGGCAAAGAGGCTTTCGCTGTGTGCGGGTTTCTCCCACCGCGAGACTGGGCTCAGGCAAGCAGCAGCAGCCCGCAGAACATTTCTCAGCGAATGCTGTGCTTTCGCAGAGGCTTTGGCTTGGAGCCAACAGCACTTTGCTGCTGCTTCCTCAGCAAGGCTTCAGTCGCGTCAGGGAAGAAGAGCTGCGGGAGAGCTGGTGCCTCTTGGGCCTTGCTTTCCCGGGCTCCATGTTCGCGTCCTGGGTTCACCCAGCCAGGCCTCACTAAGCAGACACAGCCACAACCCCGCAGTAGCGTGCGTAACCTAGGATGGCACTCTAGGCACACTACCATCTCCCAGTGTATGCATCGCTTGGCCTTTTACTCTGGCGCTCAGGCGGATTCTCGGACTAGGCCAGTGCCCTCCCCACAGGAAAGTAGAGGTGACAGGATCCCTGTCCACCGCACCAGCTCTGAATAGGGAGCTTTGGGGAACTGTCCCCACTCCTTCCACTGAAACCCCGTGCCTCCTCCAAGCTTCCACATCCTGGAGGAAGACGGCATCTGACACCCCGTTATTTCAGGGAGCTGTTTCTGCGAGTTCAGAGTAGGCGCCTGGTGGCTAGTGCATGTCTGCCCCCGGGACAGGTGGCCAAGAGCTGCTGTCTCCTTGGGCCCAGTCCCTCAGGACAGGCATGTTCTCTGCCCAGACTCCTTCCTAAGAGTGGAGCACGCACCCTGCCCTACTCATCACCTCCTGTCTCCTTAGCAGCCAGGCTTCTGTCTCTCTGCACTGGGCGCGGCTGATACTTGTATTGCCGGCTCTCCTGCTTCACAACCGTTTCCAGACCAGAAGGCCAACGGCTCCTGCTCTTCTCCCCGGACAGCGTACTTCACCTTCCGCAGACATACTCCTGGGGAGTGCAGTGAAAAACGTGTCCCTTTTCCTTAAGGCTCTTTCCACAGGGGCCACCGCGCTTCTCTCTCAGGCAGAGGAGTTTCCGAGGCATAGAGGGTTTCGCTCCATGCGGGTTTATTACACCGTGCTGAGGAGACCAGCTCAGGCAAACAGGAGCATCCCTCAGACCGGAATCTGATTTCCCAAAGAATGCTGTGCTTTGCCAGAGGGGATGCCAGGGCAAAGAAGCTTTCGCTCTATGCGATTTTCTCCAATAGTGCTGCGAATACTAGGCTAAGGCAAGCAGCAACAGCAGCCCTGAATCCCGACTCTGATTTCCCAGCGACTGCTATGCTTTTGCAGACGTTTTCAGCTTGGCAGGTACCGCACTTCGCTGCTGCTTCCTCAGAAAGGCATTGGATGTTCACTCTGCACGGTAGGGAAGAAGAGCCGCGGGAGAGCTGGTGCCTCTTGGGAAGTGATATCCTGGGCTCCGAGTGTACGCGCGGCATTCACCTTGCTATGCCGAACTCAGCAGACACAGTCACCACCCTGCAGCAGCGTGCGTGTCCTAGCATAGCACTGTACGTCTATTACCATCTCCTGGGGTAGGTTAGGCTTTGCTTTTTGCTTCGGCTCTCGGGCAGACTCGGTGTCTAGGCCAGTGCCTTCACCACAGGAGATAGGAGGCGATCGGATACCTGCACAAGGCCCGTGAACTGAATAGGGAGCATTGGGGGACTGTGCCCACTCCTTCCCCTTAAACCCCGTGCCTCCTCCAAGCTCCCACATCCTGGAGGAAGTCGGCATCTGACTCCCCGTTATTTCAGGGAGCTGTTTCTGCGAGGTTAGTGTAGGTGCCTGGTGGCTAGCGCATGTCTGCCCCAGGGACAGGTGGCCAAGAGCTGCTGTCTCCTTGGGCCCAGTCCCTCAGGACAGGCATGTTCTCTGCCCAGACTCCTTCCTAAGAGTGGAGCACGCACCCTGCCCTACTCATCGCCTCCTGTCTCCTTAGCAGCCAGGCTTCTGTCTCTCTGCACTGGGAGCGGCTGATACTTGTATTGCCGGCTCTCCTGCTTCACAACCGTTTCCAGACCAGAAGGCCAACGGCTCCTGCTCTTTTCCCCGGACAGCGTACTTCACCTTCCACAGACATGCTTCTGGGGAGTGCAGTGAAAAACGTGTCCCTTTCCTTAAGGCTCTTTCCACAGGGGCCACTGCGCTTCTCTCTCAGGTAGAGGAGATTCCGAGGCATAGAGGGTTTCGCTCCATGCGGGTTTATTACACCGTGCTGAGGAGACCAGCTCAGGCAAACAGGAGCATCCCTCAGACCGGACTCTGATTTCCCAAAGAATGCTGTGCTTTGCCAGAGGGGATGCCAGGGCAAAGAGGCTTTCGCTCTATGTTGTTTTCTCCAATAGTGCTGCGAATACTAGGCTAAGGCAAGCAGCTACAGCAGCCCTCAATCCCGACTCTGATTTCCCAGCGACTGCTATGCTTTCGCAGACGTATTCAGCTTGGCACAAACCGCACTTCGCTGCTGCTAGCTCAGAAAGGAGTTGGGTGTTCACTCTGCGCGGCAGGGAAGAAGCGCCGCGGGAGTGCTGGGGCCTCTTGGGACTTGCTTTCCGGGGCTCCAAGTTCAAGCCCGGGGTTCACCTTGCTATGCCGAACTAAGCAGACACAGTCACAACTCTGCAGCAGCGTGCGTGTCCTAGCATGGCACTCTATGCCTATTACCATCTCCTGGGGCGGTAAGGCTTTGCCTTTTGCTCTGTTGCTCAGGCAGACTCGGGGTTACGCCTGTCCTTCACCACAGGAGGGAGAAGGCGACAGGGTCACTGCACACCGCCCGTGCACTCGGATGGGGAACCGTGGGGGACTGTCTCCACTCTTTCTCCGGCACACCCCCTCCCACCCACATCGCTGCCACATCTTGGTGGAAGACGTATCGGTCTGCCCGTTTCTCCATGTGGCTGTTTCTGTGAGTTCCGGGTATGGCACCTGGTGGCAAGCCCAAGTCTGCCCTTGGGACAGGTGGCCAAGGAGATGCTCTCCCCTTGGGACCAGAGGCCCAGGACAGGTCTGCCATCTGCCCAGACTCCTTCCTCAGCGTGGAACACGCGCCTCTGCCCTAGTCGACCCCTCATGTCTCCTTAGCAGCCAGGCTTCCATCTCTCCGCACAGGGAGCGGGTGACACTTGACTTGCCACCGGCCTGCTGTTCGTGCCACGGCAGCCTATCCTGCTTTCCGAGCGTTTCCCGACCGCAAGGCCAACGGCTCGTTCTCTTCTCCGGGGGCGGCATGCTATGCCTTCCCCACACTTGGCTTCTCTCTCAGGCAGACGGGATGCTAGGGCAAAGAGTATTTCGCTCCATGCGTGTATCTTCCACAGAGCTGCGGAGACGAGCTCAGGCAAGCAGCAGCAGCATCCCCAAACCCAACTCTGATTTCCCAAGGAACGCTGTGCTTTCCCAGGGGAGATGCCCAGGCAAAGAGGCTTTCGCTGTGTGCGGGTTTCTCCCACCGCGAGACTGGGCTCAGGCAAGCAGCAGCAGCCCGCAGAACATTTCTCAGCGAATGCTGTGCTTTCGCAGAGGCTTTGGCTTGGAGCCAACAGCACTTTGCTGCTGCTTCCTCAGCAAGGCTTCAGTCGCGTCAGGGAAGAAGAGCTGCGGGAGAGCTGGTGCCTCTTGGGCCTTGCTTTCCCGGGCTCCATGTTCGCGTCCTGGGTTCACCCAGCCAGGCCTCACTAAGCAGACACAGCCACAACCCCGCAGTAGCGTGCGTAACCTAGGATGGCACTCTAGGCACACTACCATCTCCCAGTGTATGCATCGCTTGGCCTTTTACTCTGGCGCTCAGGCGGATTCTCGGACTAGGCCAGTGCCCTCCCCACAGGAAAGTAGAGGTGACAGGATCCCTGTCCACCGCACCAGCTCTGAATAGGGAGCTTTGGGGAACTGTCCCCACTCCTTCCACTGAAACCCCGTGCCTCCTCCAAGCTTCCACATCCTGGAGGAAGACGGCATCTGACACCCCGTTATTTCAGGGAGCTGTTTCTGCGAGTTCAGAGTAGGCGCCTGGTGGCTAGTGCATGTCTGCCCCCGGGACAGGTGGCCAAGAGCTGCTGTCTCCTTGGGCCCAGTCCCTCAGGACAGGCATGTTCTCTGCCCAGACTCCTTCCTAAGAGTGGAGCACGCACCCTGCCCTACTCATCACCTCCTGTCTCCTTAGCAGCCAGGCTTCTGTCTCTCTGCACTGGGCGCGGCTGATACTTGTATTGCCGGCTCTCCTGCTTCACAACCGTTTCCAGACCAGAAGGCCAACGGCTCCTGCTCTTCTCCCCGGACAGCGTACTTCACCTTCCGCAGACATGCTCCTGGGGAGTGCAGTGAAAAACGTGTCCCTTTTCCTTAAGGCTCTTTCCACAGGGGCCACCGCGCTTCTCTCTCAGGCAGAGGAGTTTCCGAGGCATAGAGGGTTTCGCTCCATGCGGGTTTATTACACCGTGCTGAGGAGACCAGCTCAGGCAAACAGGAGCATCCCTCAGACCGGAATCTGATTTCCCAAAGAATGCTGTGCTTTGCCAGAGGGGATGCCAGGGCAAAGAAGCTTTCGCTCTATGCGATTTTCTCCAATAGTGCTGCGAATACTAGGCTAAGGCAAGCAGCAACAGCAGCCCTGAATCCCGACTCTGATTTCCCAGCGACTGCTATGCTTTTGCAGACGTTTTCAGCTTGGCAGGTACCGCACTTCGCTGCTGCTTCCTCAGAAAGGCATTGGATGTTCACTCTGCACGGTAGGGAAGAAGAGCCGCGGGAGAGCTGGTGCCTCTTGGGAAGTGATATCCTGGGCTCCGAGTGTACGCGCGGCATTCACCTTGCTATGCCGAACTCAGCAGACACAGTCACCACCCTGCAGCAGCGTGCGTGTCCTAGCATAGCACTGTACGTCTATTACCATCTCCTGGGGTAGGTTAGGCTTTGCTTTTTGCTTCGGCTCTCGGGCAGACTCGGTGTCTAGGCCAGTGCCTTCACCACAGGAGATAGGAGGCGATCGGATACCTGCACAAGGCCCGTGAACTGAATAGGGAGCATTGGGGGACTGTGCCCACTCCTTCCCCTTAAACCCCGTGCCTCCTCCAAGCTTCCACATCCTGGAGGAAGTCGGCATCTGACTCCCCGTTATTTCAGGGAGCTGTTTCTGCGAGGTTAGTGTAGGTGCCTGGTGGCTAGCGCATGTCTGCCCCAGGGACAGGTGGCCAAGAGCTGCTGTCTCCTTGGGCCCAGTCCCTCAGGACAGGCATGTTCTCTGCCCAGACTCCTTCCTAAGAGTGGAGCACGCACCCTGCCCTACTCATCGCCTCCTGTCTCCTTAGCAGCCAGGCTTCTGTCTCTCTGCACTGGGAGCGGCTGATACTTGTATTGCCGGCTCTCCTGCTTCACAACCGTTTCCAGACCAGAAGGCCAACGGCTCCTGCTCTTTTCCCCGGACAGCGTACTTCACCTTCCACAGACATGCTTCTGGGGAGTGCAGTGAAAAACGTGTCCCTTTCCTTAAGGCTCTTTCCACAGGGGCCACTGCGCTTCTCTCTCAGGTAGAGGAGATTCCGAGGCATAGAGGGTTTCGCTCCATGCGGGTTTATTACACCGTGCTGGGGAGACCAGCTCAGGCAAACAGGAGCATCCCTCAGACCGGACTCTGATTTCCCAAAGAATGCTGTGCTTTGCCAGAGGGGATGCCAGGGCAAAGAGGCTTTCGCTCTATGTTGTTTTCTCCAATAGTACTGCGAATACTAGGCTAAGGCAAGCAGCTACAGCAGCCCTCAATCCCGACTCTGATTTCCCAGCGACTGCTATGCTTTCGCAGACGTATTCAGCTTGGCACAAACCGCACTTCGCTGCTGCTAGCTCAGAAAGGAGTTGGGTGTTCACTCTGCGCGGCAGGGAAGAAGCGCCGCGGGAGTGCTGGGGCCTCTTGGGACTTGCTTTCCGGGGCTCCAAGTTCAAGCCCGGGGTTCACCTTGCTATGCCGAACTAAGCAGACACAGTCACAACTCTGCAGCAGCGTGCGTGTCCTAGCATGGCACTCTATGCCTATTACCATCTCCTGGGGCGGTAAGGCTTTGCCTTTTGCTCTGTTGCTCAGGCAGACTCGGGGTTACGCCTGTCCTTCACCACAGGAGGGAGAAGGCGACAGGGTCACTGCACACCGCCCGTGCACTCGGATGGGGAACCGTGGGGGACTGTCTCCACTCTTTCTCCGGCACACCCCCTCCCACCCACATCGCTGCCACATCTTGGTGGAAGACGTATCGGTCTGCCCGTTTCTCCATGTGGCTGTTTCTGTGAGTTCCGGGTATGGCACCTGGTGGCAAGCCCAAGTCTGCCCTTGGGACAGGTGGCCAAGGAGATGCTCTCCCCTTGGGACCAGAGGCCCAGGACAGGTCTGCCATCTGCCCAGACTCCTTCCTCAGCGTGGAACACGCGCCTCTGCCCTAGTCGACCCCTCATGTCTCCTTAGCAGCCAGGCTTCCATCTCTCCGCACAGGGAGCGGGTGACACTTGTCTTGCCACCGGCCTGCTGTTCGTGCCACGGCAGCCTATCCTGCTTTCCGAGCGTTTCCCGACCGCAAGGCCAACGGCTCGTTCTCTTCTCCGGGGGCGGCATGCTATGCCTTCCCCACACTTGGCTTCTCTCTCAGGCAGACGGGATGCTAGGGCAAAGAGTATTTCGCTCCATGCGTGTATCTTCCACAGAGCTGCGGAGACGAGCTCAGGCAAGCAGCAGCAGCATCCCCAAACCCAACTCTGATTTCCCAAGGAACGCTGTGCTTTCCCAGGGGAGATGCCCAGGCAAAGAGGCTTTCGCTGTGTGCGGGTTTCTCCCACCGCGAGACTGGGCTCAGGCAAGCAGCAGCAGCCCGCAGAACATTTCTCAGCGAATGCTGTGCTTTCGCAGAGGCTTTGGCTTGGAGCCAACAGCACTTTGCTGCTGCTTCCTCAGCAAGGCTTCAGTCGCGTCAGGGAAGAAGAGCTGCGGGAGAGCTGGTGCCTCTTGGGCCTTGCTTTCCCGGGCTCCATGTTCGCGTCCTGGGTTCACCCAGCCAGGCCTCACTAAGCAGACACAGCCACAACCCCGCAGTAGCGTGCGTAACCTAGGATGGCACTCTAGGCACACTACCATCTCCCAGTGTATGCATCGCTTGGCCTTTTACTCTGGCGCTCAGGCGGATTCTCGGACTAGGCCAGTGCCCTCCCCACAGGAAAGTAGAGGTGACAGGATCCCTGTCCACCGCACCAGCTCTGAATAGGGAGCTTTGGGGAACTGTCCCCACTCCTTCCACTGAAACCCCGTGCCTCCTCCAAGCTTCCACATCCTGGAGGAAGACGGCATCTGACACCCCGTTATTTCAGGGAGCTGTTTCTGCGAGTTCAGAGTAGGCGCCTGGTGGCTAGTGCATGTCTGCCCCCGGGACAGGTGGCCAAGAGCTGCTGTCTCCTTGGGCCCAGTCCCTCAGGACAGGCATGTTCTCTGCCCAGACTCCTTCCTAAGAGTGGAGCACGCACCCTGCCCTACTCATCGCCTCCTGTCTCCTTAGCAGCCAGGCTTCTGTCTCTCTGCACTGGGAGCGGCTGATACTTGTATTGCCGGCTCTCCTGCTTCACAACCGTTTCCAGACCAGAAGGCCAACGGCTCCTGCTCTTCTCCCCGGACAGCGTACTTCACCTTCCGCAGACATGCTCCTGGGGAGTGCAGTGAAAAACGTGTCCCTTTTCCTTAAGGCTCTTTCCACAGGGGCCACCGCGCTTCTCTCTCAGGCAGAGGAGTTTCCGAGGCATAGAGGGTTTCGCTCCATGCGGGTTTATTACACCGTGCTGAGGAGACCAGCTCAGGCAAACAGGAGCATCCCTCAGACCGGACTCTGATTTCCCAAAGAATGCTGTGCTTTGCCAGAGGGGATGCCAGGGCAAAGAAGCTTTCGCTCTATGCGATTTTCTCCAATAGTGCTGCGAATACTAGGCTAAGGCAAGCAGCAACAGCAGCCCTGAATCCCGACTCTGATTTCCCAGCGACTGCTATGCTTTTGCAGACGTTTTCAGCTTGGCAGGTACCGCACTTCGCTGCTGCTTCCTCAGAAAGGCATTGGATGTTCACTCTGCACGGTAGGGAAGAAGAGCCGCGGGAGAGCTGGTGCCTCTTGGGAAGTGATATCCTGGGCTCCGAGTGTACGCGCGGGATTCACCTTGCTATGCCGAACTCAGCAGACACAGTCACCACCCTGCAGCAGCGTGCGTGTCCTAGCATAGCACTGTACGTCTATTACCATCTCCTGGGGTAGGTTAGGCTTTGCTTTTTGCTTCGGCTCTCGGGCAGACTCGGTGTCTAGGCCAGTGCCTTCACCACAGGAGATAGGAGGCGATCGGATACCTGCACAAGGCCCGTGAACTGAATAGGGAGCATTGGGGGACTGTGCCCACTCCTTCCCCTTAAACCCCGTGCCTCCTCCAAGCTTCCACATCCTGGAGGAAGTCGGCATCTGACTCCCCGTTATTTCAGGGAGCTGTTTCTGCGAGGTTAGTGTAGGTGCCTGGTGGCTAGCGCATGTCTGCCCCAGGGACAGGTGGCCAAGAGCTTCTGTCTCCTTGGGCCCAGTCCCTCAGGACAGGCATGTTCTCTGCCCAGACTCCTTCCTAAGAGTGGAGCACGCACCCTGCCCTACTCATCGCCTCCTGTCTCCTTAGCAGCCAGGCTTCTGTCTCTCTGCACTGGGAGCGGCTGATACTTGTATTGCCGGCTCTCCTGCTTCACAACCGTTTCCAGACCAGAAGGCCAACGGCTCCTGCTCTTTTCCCCGGACAGCGTACTTCACCTTCCACAGACATGCTTCTGGGGAGTGCAGTGAAAAACGTGTCCCTTTCCTTAAGGCTCTTTCCACAGGGGCCACTGCGCTTCTCTCTCAGGTAGAGGAGATTCCGAGGCATAGAGGGTTTCGCTCCATGCGGGTTTATTACACCGTGCTGAGGAGACCAGCTCAGGCAAACAGGAGCATCCCTCAGACCGGACTCTGATTTCCCAAAGAATGCTGTGCTTTGCCAGAGGGGATGCCAGGGCAAAGAGGCTTCCGCTCTATGTTGTTTTCTCCAATAGTGCTGCGAATACTAGGCTAAGGCAAGCAGCTACAGCAGCCCTCAATCCCGACTCTGATTTCCCAGCGACTGCTATGCTTTCGCAGACGTATTCAGCTTGGCACAAACCGCACTTCGCTGCTGCTAGCTCAGAAAGGAGTTGGGTGTTCACTCTGCGCGGCAGGGAAGAAGCGCCGCGGGAGTGCTGGGGCCTCTTGGGACTTGCTTTCCGGGGCTCCAAGTTCAAGCCCGGGGTTCACCTTGCTATGCCGAACTAAGCAGACACAGTCACAACTCTGCAGCAGCGTGCGTGTCCTAGCATGGCACTCTATGCCTATTACCATCTCCTGGGGCGGTAAGGCTTTGCCTTTTGCTCTGTTGCTCAGGCAGACTCGGGGTTACGCCTGTCCTTCACCACAGGAGGGAGAAGGCGACAGGGTCACTGCACACCGCCCGTGCACTCGGATGGGGAACCGTGGGGGACTGTCTCCACTCTTTCTCCGGCACACCCCCTCCCACCCACATCGCTGCCACATCTTGGTGGAAGACGTATCGGTCTGCCCGTTTCTCCATGTGGCTGTTTCTGTGAGTTCCGGGTATGGCACCTGGTGGCAAGCCCAAGTCTGCCCTTGGGACAGGTGGCCAAGGAGATGCTCTCCCCTTGGGACCAGAGGCCCAGGACAGGTCTGCCATCTGCCCAGACTCCTTCCTCAGCGTGGAACACGCGCCTCTGCCCTAGTCGACCCCTCATGTCTCCTTAGCAGCCAGGCTTCCATCTCTCCGCACAGGGAGCGGGTGACACTTGTCTTGCCACCGGCCTGCTGTTCGTGCCACGGCAGCCTATCCTGCTTTCCGAGCGTTTCCCGACCGCAAGGCCAACGGCTCGTTCTCTTCTCCGGGGGCGGCATGCTATGCCTTCCCCACACTTGGCTTCTCTCTCAGGCAGACGGGATGCTAGGGCAAAGAGTATTTCGCTCCATGCGTGTATCTTCCACAGAGCTGCGGAGACGAGCTCAGGCAAGCAGCAGCAGCATCCCCAAACCCAACTCTGATTTCCCAAGGAACGCTGTGCTTTCCCAGGGGAGATGCCCAGGCAAAGAGGCTTTCGCTGTGTGCGGGTTTCTCCCACCGCGAGACTGGGCTCAGGCAAGCAGCAGCAGCCCGCAGAACATTTCTCAGCGAATGCTGTGCTTTCGCAGAGGCTTTGGCTTGGAGCCAACAGCACTTTGCTGCTGCTTCCGCAGCAAGGCTTCAGTCGCGTCAGGGAAGAAGAGCTGCGGGAGAGCTGGTGCCTCTTGGGCCTTGCTTTCCCGGGCTCCATGTTCGCGTCCTGGGTTCACCCAGCCAGGCCTCACTAAGCAGACACAGCCACAACCCCGCAGTAGCGTGCGTAACCTAGGATGGCACTCTAGGCACACTCCCATCTCCCAGTGTATGCATCGCTTGGCCTTTTACTCTGGCGCTCAGGCGGATTCTCGGACTAGGCCAGTGCCCTCCCCACAGGAAAGTAGAGGTGACAGGATCCCTGTCCACCGCACCAGCTCTGAATAGGGAGCTTTGGGGAACTGTCCCCACTCCTTCCACTGAAACCCCGTGCCTCCTCCAAGCTTCCACATCCTGGAGGAAGACGGCATCTGACACCCCGTTATTTCAGGGAGCTGTTTCAGCGAGTTCAGAGTAGGCGCCTGGTGGCTAGTGCATGTCTGCCCCCGGGACAGGTGGCCAAGAGCTGCTGTCTCCTTGGGCCCAGTCCCTCAGGACAGGCATGTTCTCTGCCCAGACTCCTTCCTAAGAGTGGAGCACGCACCCTGCCCTACTCATCACCTCCTGTCTCCTTAGCAGCCAGGCTTCTGTCTCTCTGCACTGGGCACGGCTGATACTTGTATTGCCGGCTCTCCTGCTTCACAACCGTTTCCAGACCAGAAGGCCAACGGCTCCTGCTCTTCTCCCCGGACAGCGTACTTCACCTTCCGCAGACATGCTCCTGGGGAGTGCAGTGAAAAACGTGTCCCTTTTCCTTAAGGCTCTTTCCACAGGGGCCACCGCGCTTCTCTCTCAGGCAGAGGAGTTTCTGAGGCATAGAGGGTTTCGCTCCATGCGGGTTTATTACACCGTGCTGAGGAGACCAGCTCAGGCAAACAGGAGCATCCCTCAGACCGGAATCTGATTTCCCAAAGAATGCTGTGCTTTGCCAGAGGGGATGCCAGGGCAAAGAAGCTTTCGCTCTATGCGATTTTCTCCAATAGTGCTGCGAATACTAGGCTAAGGCAAGCAGCAACAGCAGCCCTGAATCCCGACTCTGATTTCCCAGCGACTGCTATGCTTTTGCAGACGTTTTCAGCTTGGCAGGTACCGCACTTCGCTGCTGCTTCCTCAGAAAGGCATTGGATGTTCACTCTGCACGGTAGGGAAGAAGAGCCGCGGGAGAGCTGGTGCCTCTTGGGAAGTGATATCCTGGGCTCCGAGTGTACGCGCGGGATTCACCTTGCTATGCCGAACTCAGCAGACACAGTCACCACCCTGCAGCAGCGTGCGTGTCCTAGCATAGCACTGTACGTCTATTACCATCTCCTGGGGTAGGTTAGGCTTTGCTTTTTGCTTCGGCTCTCGGGCAGACTCGGTGTCTAGGCCAGTGCCTTCACCACAGGAGATAGGAGGCGATCGGATACCTGCACAAGGCCCGTGAACTGAATAGGGAGCATTGGGGGACTGTGCCCACTCCTTCCCCTTAAACCCCGTGCCTCCTCCAAGCTTCCACATCCTGGAGGAAGTCGGCATCTGACTCCCCGTTATTTCAGGGAGCTGTTTCTGCGAGGTTAGTGTAGGTGCCTGGTGGCTAGCGCATGTCTGCCCCAGGGACAGGTGGCCAAGAGCTGCTGTCTCCTTGGGCCCAGTCCCTCAGGACAGGCATGTTCTCTGCCCAGACTCCTTCCTAAGAGTGGAGCACGCACCCTGCCCTACTCATCGCCTCCTGTCTCCTTAGCAGCCAGGCTTCTGTCTCTCTGCACTGGGAGCGGCTGATACTTGTATTGCCGGCTCTCCTGCTTCACAACCGTTTCCAGACCAGAAGGCCAACGGCTCCTGCTCTTTTCCCCGGACAGCGTACTTCACCTTCCACAGACATGCTTCTGGGGAGTGCAGTGAAAAACGTGTCCCTTTCCTTAAGGCTCTTTCCACAGGGGCCACTGCGCTTCTCTCTCAGGTAGAGGAGATTCCGAGGCATAGAGGGTTTCGCTCCATGCGGGTTTATTACACCGTGCTGAGGAGACCAGCTCAGGCAAACAGGAGCATCCCTCAGACCGGACTCTGATTTCCCAAAGAATGCTGTGCTTTGCCAGAGGGGATGCCAGGGCAAAGAGGCTTTCGCTCTATGTTGTTTTCTCCAATAGTGCTGCGAATACTAGGCTAAGGCAAGCAGCTACAGCAGCCCTCAATCCCGACTCTGATTTCCCAGCGACTGCTATGCTTTCGCAGACGTATTCAGCTTGGCACAAACCGCACTTCGCTGCTGCTAGCTCAGGAAGGAGTTGGGTGTTCACTCTGCGCGGCAGGGAAGAAGCGCCGCGGGAGTGCTGGGGCCTCTTGGGACTTGCTTTCCGGGGCTCCAAGTTCAAGCCCGGGGTTCACCTTGCTATGCCGAACTAAGCAGACACAGTCACAACTCTGCAGCAGCGTGCGTGTCCTAGCATGGCACTCTATGCCTATTACCATCTCCTGGGGCGGTAAGGCTTTGCCTTTTGCTCTGTTGCTCAGGCAGACTCGGGGTTACGCCTGTCCTTCACCACAGGAGGGAGAAGGCGACAGGGTCACTGCACACCGCCCGTGCACTCGGATGGGGAACCGTGGGGGACTGTCTCCACTCTTTCTCCGGCACACCCCCTCCCACCCACATCGCTGCCACATCTTGGTGGAAGACGTATCGGTCTGCCCGTTTCTCCATGTGGCTGTTTCTGTGAGTTCCGGGTATGGCACCTGGTGGCAAGCCCAAGTCTGCCCTTGGGACAGGTGGCCAAGGAGATGCTCTCCCCTTGGGACCAGAGGCCCAGGACCGGTCTGCCATCTGCCCAGACTCCTTCCTCAGCGTGGAACACGCGCCTCTGCCCTAGTCGACCCCTCATGTCTCCTTAGCAGCCAGGCTTCCATCTCTCCGCACAGGGAGCGGGTGACACTTGTCTTGCCACCGGCCTGCTGTTCGTGCCACGGCAGCCTATCCTGCTTTCCGAGCGTTTCCCGACCGCAAGGCCAACGGCTCGTTCTCTTCTCCGGGGGCGGCATGCTATGCCTTCCCCACACTTGGCTTCTCTCTCAGGCAGACGGGATGCTAGGGCAAAGAGTATTTCGCTCCATGCGTGTATCTTCCACAGAGCTGCGGAGACGAGCTCAGGCAAGCAGCAGCAGCATCCCCAAACCCAACTCTGATTTCCCAAGGAACGCTGTGCTTTCCCAGGGGAGATGCCCAGGCAAAGAGGCTTTCGCTGTGTGCGGGTTTCTCCCACCGCGAGACTGGGCTCAGGCAAGCAGCAGCAGCCCGCAGAACATTTCTCAGCGAATGCTGTGCTTTCGCAGAGGCTTTGGCTTGGAGCCAACAGCACTTTGCTGCTGCTTCCGCAGCAAGGCTTCAGTCGCGTCAGGGAAGAAGAGCTGCGGGAGAGCTGGTGCCTCTTGGGCCTTGCTTTCCCGGGCTCCATGTTCGCGTCCTGGGTTCATCCAGCCAGGCCTCACTAAGCAGACACAGCCACAACCCCGCAGTAGCGTGCGTAACCTAGGATGGCACTCTAGGCACACTACCATCTCCCAGTGTATGCATCGCTTGGCCTTTTACTCTGGCGCTCAGGCGGATTCTCGGACTAGGCCAGTGCCCTCCCCACAGGAAAGTAGAGGTGACAGGATCCCTGTCCACCGCACCAGCTCTGAATAGGGAGCTTTGGGGAACTGTCCCCACTCCTTCCACTGAAACCCCGTGCCTCCTCCAAGCTTCCACATCCTGGAGGAAGACGGCATCTGACACCCCGTTATTTCAGGGAGCTGTTTCTGCGAGTTCAGAGTAGGCGCCTGGTGGCTAGTGCATGTCTGCCCCCGGGACAGGTGGCCAAGAGCTGCTGTCTCCTTGGGCCCAGTCCCTCAGGACAGGCATGTTCTCTGCCCAGACTCCTTCCTAAGAGTGGAGCACGCACCCTGCCCTACTCATCACCTCCTGTCTCCTTAGCAGCCAGGCTTCTGTCTCTCTGCACTGGGCGCGGCTGATACTTGTATTGCCGGCTCTCCTGCTTCACAACCGTTTCCAGACCAGAAGGCCAACGGCTCCTGCTCTTCTCCCCGGACAGCGTACTTCACCTTCCGCAGACATGCTCCTGGGGAGTGCAGTGAAAAACGTGTCCCTTTTCCTTAAGGCTCTTTCCACAGGGGCCACCGCGCTTCTCTCTCAGGCAGAGGAGTTTCCGAGGCATAGAGGGTTTCGCTCCATGCGGGTTTATTACACCGTGCTGAGGAGACCAGCTCAGGCAAACAGGAGCATCCCTCAGACCGGAATCTGATTTCCCAAAGAATGCTGTGCTTTGCCTGAGGGGATGCCAGGGCAAAGAAGCTTTCGCTCTATGCGATTTTCTCCAATAGTGCTGCGAATACTAGGCTAAGGCAAGCAGCAACAGCAGCCCTGAATCCCGACTCTGATTTCCCAGCGACTGCTATGCTTTTGCAGACGTTTTCAGCTTGGCAGGTACCGCACTTCGCTGCTGCTTCCTCAGAAAGGCATTGGATGTTCACTCTGCACGGTAGGGAAGAAGAGCCGCGGGAGAGCTGGTGCCTCTTGGGAAGTGATATCCTGGGCTCCGAGTGTACGCGCGGGATTCACCTTGCTATGCCGAACTCAGCAGACACAGTCACCACCCTGCAGCAGCGTGCGTGTCCTAGCATAGCACTGTACGTCTATTACCATCTCCTGGGGTAGGTTAGGCTTTGCTTTTTGCTTCGGCTCTCGGGCAGACTCGGTGTCTAGGCCAGTGCCTTCACCACAGGAGATAGGAGGCGATCGGATACCTGCACAAGGCCCGTGAACTGAATAGGGAGCATTGGGGGACTGTGCCCACTCCTTCCCCTTAAACCCCGTGCCTCCTCCAAGCTTCCACATCCTGGAGGAAGTCGGCATCTGACTCCCCGTTATTTCAGGGAGCTGTTTCTGCGAGGTTAGTGTAGGTGCCTGGTGGCTAGCGCATGTCTGCCCCAGGGACAGGTGGCCAAGAGCTGCTGTCTCCTTGGGCCCAGTCCCTCAGGACAGGCATGTTCTCTGCCCAGACTCCTTCCTAAGAGTGGAGCACGCACCCTGCCCTACTCATCGCCTCCTGTCTCCTTAGCAGCCAGGCTTCTGTCTCTCTGCACTGGGAGCGGCTGATACTTGTATTGCCGGCTCTCCTGCTTCACAACCGTTTCCAGACCAGAAGGCCAACGGCTCCTGCTCTTTTCCCCGGACAGCGTACTTCACCTTCCACAGACATGCTTCTGGGGAGTGCAGTGAAAAACGTGTCCCTTTCCTTAAGGCTCTTTCCACAGGGGCCACTGCGCTTCTCTCTCAGGTAGAGGAGATTCCGAGGCATAGAGGGTTTCGCTCCATGCGGGTTTATTACACCGTGCTGAGGAGACCAGCTCAGGCAAACAGGAGCATCCCTCAGACCGGACTCTGATTTCCCAAAGAATGCTGTGCTTTGCCAGAGGGGATGCCAGGGCAAAGAGGCTTTCGCTCTATGTTGTTTTCTCCAATAGTGCTGCGAATACTAGGCTAAGGCAAGCAGCTACAGCAGCCCTCAATCCCGACTCTGATTTCCCAGCGACTGCTATGCTTTCGCAGACGTATTCAGCTTGGCACAAACCGCACTTCGCTGCTGCTAGCTCAGGAAGGAGTTGGGTGTTCACTCTGCGCGGCAGGGAAGAAGCGCCGCGGGAGTGCTGGGGCCTCTTGGGACTTGCTTTCCGGGGCTCCAAGTTCAAGCCCGGGGTTCACCTTGCTATGCCGAACTAAGCAGACACAGTCACAACTCTGCAGCAGCGTGCGTGTCCTAGCATGGCACTCTATGCCTATTACCATCTCCTGGGGCGGTAAGGCTTTGCCTTTTGCTCTGTTGCTCAGGCAGACTCGCGGTTACGCCTGTCCTTCACCACAGGAGGGAGAAGGCGACAGGGTCACTGCACACCGCCCGTGCACTCGGATGGGGAACCGTGGGGGACTGTCTCCACTCTTTCTCCGGCACACCCCCTCCCACCCACATCGCTGCCACATCTTGGTGGAAGACGTATCGGTCTGCCCGTTTCTCCATGTGGCTGTTTCTGTGAGTTCCGGGTATGGCACCTGGTGGCAAGCCCAAGTCTGCCCTTGGGACAGGTGGCCAAGGAGATGCTCTCCCCTTGGGACCAGAGGCCCAGGACCGGTCTGCCATCTGCCCAGACTCCTTCCTCAGCGTGGAACACGCGCCTCTGCCCTAGTCGACCCCTCATGTCTCCTTAGCAGCCAGGCTTCCATCTCTCCGCACAGGGAGCGGGTGACACTTGTCTTGCCACCGGCCTGCTGTTCGTGCCACGGCAGCCTATCCTGCTTTCCGAGCGTTTCCCGACCGCAAGGCCAACGGCTCGTTCTCTTCTCCGGGGGCGGCATGCTATGCCTTCCCCACACTTGGCTTCTCTCTCAGGCAGACGGGATGCTAGGGCAAAGAGTATTTCGCTCCATGCGTGTATCTTCCACAGAGCTGCGGAGACGAGCTCAGGCAAGCAGCAGCAGCATCCCCAAACCCAACTCTGATTTCCCAAGGAACGCTGTGCTTTCCCAGGGGAGATGCCCAGGCAAAGAGGCTTTCGCTGTGTGCGGGTTTCTCCCACCGCGAGACTGGGCTCAGGCAAGCAGCAGCAGCCCGCAGAACATTTCTCAGCGAATGCTGTGCTTTCGCAGAGGCTTTGGCTTGGAGCCAACAGCACTTTGCTGCTGCTTCCGCAGCAAGGCTTCAGTCGCGTCAGGGAAGAAGAGCTGCGGGAGAGCTGGTGCCTCTTGGGCCTTGCTTTCCCGGGCTCCATGTTCGCGTCCTGGGTTCACCCAGCCAGGCCTCACTAAGCAGACACAGCCACAACCCCGCAGTAGCGTGCGTAACCTAGGATGGCACTCTAGGCACACTACCATCTCCCAGTGTATGCATCGCTTGGCCTTTTACTCTGGCGCTCAGGCGGATTCTCGGACTAGGCCAGTGCCCTCCCCACAGGAAAGTAGAGGTGACAGGATCCCTGTCCACCGCACCAGCTCTGAATAGGGAGCTTTGGGGAACTGTCCCCACTCCTTCCACTGAAACCCCGTGCCTCCTCCAAGCTTCCACATCCTGGAGGAAGACGGCATCTGACACCCCGTTATTTCAGGGAGCTGTTTCAGCGAGTTCAGAGTAGGCGCCTGGTGGCTAGTGCATGTCTGCCCCCGGGACAGGTGGCCAAGAGCTGCTGTCTCCTTGGGCCCAGTCCCTCAGGACAGGCATGTTCTCTGCCCAGACTCCTTCCTAAGAGTGGAGCACGCACCCTGCCCTACTCATCACCTCCTGTCTCCTTAGCAGCCAGGCTTCTGTCTCTCTGCACTGGGCGCGGCTGATACTTGTATTGCCGGCTCTCCTGCTTCACAACCGTTTCCAGACCAGAAGGCCAACGGCTCCTGCTCTTCTCCCCGGACAGCGTACTTCACCTTCCGCAGACATGCTCCTGGGGAGTGCAGTGAAAAACGTGTCCCTTTTCCTTAAGGCTCTTTCCACAGGGGCCACCGCGCTTCTCTCTCAGGCAGAGGAGTTTCCGAGGCATAGAGGGTTTCGCTCCATGCGGGTTTATTACACCGTGCTGAGGAGACGAGCTCAGGCAAACAGGAGCATCCCTCAGACC
This sequence comes from Mustela lutreola, assembly GCF_030435805.1. Taxonomy (NCBI): domain Eukaryota; kingdom Metazoa; phylum Chordata; class Mammalia; order Carnivora; family Mustelidae; genus Mustela; species Mustela lutreola. The sequence goes on along the minus strand of NC_081291.1, from coordinate 63,969,338 downwards.
GGACTCTGATTTCCCAAAGAATGCTGTGCTTTGCCAGAGGGGATGCCAGGGCAAAGAAGCTTTCGCTCTATGCGATTTTCTCCAATAGTGCTGCGAATACTAGGCTAAGGCAAGCAGCAACAGCAGCCCTGAATCCCGACTCTGATTTCCCAGCGACTGCTATGCTTTTGCAGACGTTTTCAGCTTGGCAGGTACCGCACTTCGCTGCTGCTTCCTCAGAAAGGCATTGGATGTTCACTCTGCACGGTAGGGAAGAAGAGCCGCGGGAGAGCTGGTGCCTCTTGGGAAGTGATATCCTGGGCTCCGAGTGTACGCGCGGGATTCACCTTGCTATGCCGAACTCAGCAGACACAGTCACCACCCTGCAGCAGCGTGCGTGTCCTAGCATAGCACTGTACGTCTATTACCATCTCCTGGGGTAGGTTAGGCTTTGCTTTTTGCTTCGGCTCTCGGGCAGACTCGGTGTCTAGGCCAGTGCCTTCACCACAGGAGATAGGAGGCGATCGGATACCTGCACAAGGCCCGTGAACTGAATAGGGAGCATTGGGGGACTGTGCCCACTCCTTCCCCTTAAACCCCGTGCCTCCTCCAAGCTTCCACATCCTGGAGGAAGTCGGCATCTGACTCCCCGTTATTTCAGGGAGCTGTTTCTGCGAGGTTAGTGTAGGTGCCTGGTGGCTAGCGCATGTCTGCCCCAGGGACAGGTGGCCAAGAGCTGCTGTCTCCTTGGGCCCAGTCCCTCAGGACAGGCATGTTCTCTGCCCAGACTCCTTCCTAAGAGTGGAGCACGCACCCTGCCCTACTCATCGCCTCCTGTCTCCTTAGCAGCCAGGCTTCTGTCTCTCTGCACTGGGAGCGGCTGATACTTGTATTGCCGGCTCTCCTGCTTCACAACCGTTTCCAGACCAGAAGGCCAACGGCTCCTGCTCTTTTCCCCGGACAGCGTACTTCACCTTCCACAGACATGCTTCTGGGGAGTGCAGTGAAAAACGTGTCCCTTTCCTTAAGGCTCTTTCCACAGGGGCCACTGCGCTTCTCTCTCAGGTAGAGGAGATTCCGAGGCATAGAGGGTTTCGCTCCATGCGGGTTTATTACACCGTGCTGAGGAGACCAGCTCAGGCAAACAGGAGCATCCCTCAGACCGGACTCTGATTTCCCAAAGAATGCTGTGCTTTGCCAGAGGGGATGCCAGGGCAAAGAGGCTTTCGCTCTATGTTGTTTTCTCCAATAGTGCTGCGAATACTAGGCTAAGGCAAGCAGCTACAGCAGCCCTCAATCCCGACTCTGATTTCCCAGCGACTGCTATGCTTTCGCAGACGTATTCAGCTTGGCACAAACCGCACTTCGCTGCTGCTAGCTCAGGAAGGAGTTGGGTGTTCACTCTGCGCGGCAGGGAAGAAGCGCCGCGGGAGTGCTGGGGCCTCTTGGGACTTGCTTTCCGGGGCTCCAAGTTCAAGCCCGGGGTTCACCTTGCTATGCCGAACTAAGCAGACACAGTCACAACTCTGCAGCAGCGTGCGTGTCCTAGCATGGCACTCTATGCCTATTACCATCTCCTGGGGCGGTAAGGCTTTGCCTTTTGCTCTGTTGCTCAGGCAGACTCGGGGTTACGCCTGTCCTTCACCACAGGAGGGAGAAGGCGACAGGGTCACTGCACACCGCCCGTGCACTCGGATGGGGAACCGTGGGGGACTGTCTCCACTCTTTCTCCGGCACACCCCCTCCCACCCACATCGCTGCCACATCTTGGTGGAAGACGTATCGGTCTGCCCGTTTCTCCATGTGGCTGTTTCTGTGAGTTCCGGGTATGGCACCTGGTGGCAAGCCCAAGTCTGCCCTTGGGACAGGTGGCCAAGGAGATGCTCTCCCCTTGGGACCAGAGGCCCAGGACAGGTCTGCCATCTGCCCAGACTCCTTCCTCAGCGTGGAACACGCGCCTCTGCCCTAGTCGACCCCTCATGTCTCCTTAGCAGCCAGGCTTCCATCTCTCCGCACAGGGAGCGGGTGACACTTGTCTTGCCACCGGCCTGCTGTTCGTGTCACGGCAGCCTATCCTGCTTTCCGAGCGTTTCCCGACCGCAAGGCCAACGGCTCGTTCTCTTCTCCGGGGGCGGCATGCTATGCCTTCCCCACACTTGGCTTCTCTCTCAGGCAGACGGGATGCTAGGGCAAAGAGTATTTCGCTCCATGCGTGTATCTTCCACAGAGCTGCGGAGACGAGCTCAGGCAAGCAGCAGCAGCATCCCCAAACCCAACTCTGATTTCCCAAGGAACGCTGTGCTTTCCCAGGGGAGATGCCCAGGCAAAGAGGCTTTCGCTGTGTGCGGGTTTCTCCCACCGCGAGACTGGGCTCAGGCAAGCAGCAGCAGCCCGCAGAACATTTCTCAGCGAATGCTGTGCTTTCGCAGAGGCTTTGGCTTGGAGCCAACACCACTTTGCTGCTGCTTCCGCAGCAAGGCTTCAGTCGCGTCAGGGAAGAAGAGCTGCGGGAGAGCTGGTGCCTCTTGGGCCTTGCTTTCCCGGGCTCCATGTTCGCGTCCTGGGTTCATCCAGCCAGGCCTCACTAAGCAGACACAGCCACAACCCCGCAGTAGCGTGCGTAACCTAGGATGGCACTCTAGGCACACTACCATCTCCCAGTGTATGCATCGCTTGGCCTTTTACTCTGGCGCTCAGGCGGATTCTCGGACTAGGCCAGTGCCCTCCCCACAGGAAAGTAGAGGTGACAGGATCCCTGTCCACCGCACCAGCTCTGAATAGGGAGCTTTGGGGAACTGTCCCCACTCCTTCCACTGAAACCCCGTGCCTCCTCCAAGCTTCCACATCCTGGAGGAAGACGGCATCTGACACCCCGTTATTTCAGGGAGCTGTTTCAGCGAGTTCAGAGTAGGCGCCTGGTGGCTAGTGCATGTCTGCCCCCGGGACAGGTGGCCAAGAGCTGCTGTCTCCTTGGGCCCAGTCCCTCAGGACAGGCATGTTCTCTGCCCAGACTCCTTCCTAAGAGTGGAGCACGCACCCTGCCCTACTCATCACCTCCTGTCTCCTTAGCAGCCAGGCTTCTGTCTCTCTGCACTGGGCGCGGCTGATACTTGTATTGCCGGCTCTCCTGCTTCACAACCGTTTCCAGACCAGAAGGCCAACGGCTCCTGCTCTTCTCCCCGGACAGCGTACTTCACCTTCCGCAGACATGCTCCTGGGGAGTGCAGTGAAAAACGTGTCCCTTTTCCTTAAGGCTCTTTCCACAGGGGCCACCGCGCTTCTCTCTCAGGCAGAGGAGTTTCCGAGGCATAGAGGGTTTCGCTCCATGCGGGTTTATTACACCGTGCTGAGGAGACGAGCTCAGGCAAACAGGAGCATCCCTCAGACCGGACTCTGATTTCCCAAAGAATGCTGTGCTTTGCCAGAGGGGATGCCAGGGCAAAGAAGCTTTCGCTCTATGCGATTTTCTCCAATAGTGCTGCGAATACTAGGCTAAGGCAAGCAGCAACAGCAGCCCTGAATCCCGACTCTGATTTCCCAGCGACTGCTATGCTTTTGCAGACGTTTTCAGCTTGGCAGGTACCGCACTTCGCTGCTGCTTCCTCAGAAAGGCATTGGATGTTCACTCTGCACGGTAGGGAAGAAGAGCCGCGGGAGAGCTGGTGCCTCTTGGGAAGTGATATCCTGGGCTCCGAGTGTACGCGCGGGATTCACCTTGCTATGCCGAACTCAGCAGACACAGTCACCACCCTGCAGCAGCGTGCGTGTCCTAGCATAGCACTGTACGTCTATTACCATCTCCTGGGGTAGGTTAGGCTTTGCTTTTTGCTTCGGCTCTCGGGCAGACTCGGTGTCTAGGCCAGTGCCTTCACCACAGGAGATAGGAGGCGATCGGATACCTGCACAAGGCCCGTGAACTGAATAGGGAGCATTGGGGGACTGTGCCCACTCCTTCCCCTTAAACCCCGTGCCTCCTCCAAGCTTCCACATCCTGGAGGAAGTCGGCATCTGACTCCCCGTTATTTCAGGGAGCTGTTTCTGCGAGGTTAGTGTAGGTGCCTGGTGGCTAGCGCATGTCTGCCCCAGGGACAGGTGGCCAAGAGCTGCTGTCTCCTTGGGCCCAGTCCCTCAGGACAGGCATGTTCTCTGCCCAGACTCCTTCCTAAGAGTGGAGCACGCACCCTGCCCTACTCATCGCCTCCTGTCTCCTTAGCAGCCAGGCTTCTGTCTCTCTGCACTGGGAGCGGCTGATACTTGTATTGCCGGCTCTCCTGCTTCACAACCGTTTCCAGACCAGAAGGCCAACGGCTCCTGCTCTTTTCCCCGGACAGCGTACTTCACCTTCCACAGACATGCTTCTGGGGAGTGCAGTGAAAAACGTGTCCCTTTCCTTAAGGCTCTTTCCACAGGGGCCACTGCGCTTCTCTCTCAGGTAGAGGAGATTCCGAGGCATAGAGGGTTTCGCTCCATGCGGGTTTATTACACCGTGCTGAGGAGACCAGCTCAGGCAAACAGGAGCATCCCTCAGACCGGACTCTGATTTCCCAAAGAATGCTGTGCTTTGCCAGAGGGGATGCCAGGGCAAAGAGGCTTTCGCTCTATGTTGTTTTCTCCAATAGTGCTGCGAATACTAGGCTAAGGCAAGCAGCTACAGCAGCCCTCAATCCCGACTCTGATTTCCCAGCGACTGCTATGCTTTCGCAGACGTATTCAGCTTGGCACAAACCGCACTTCGCTGCTGCTAGCTCAGGAAGGAGTTGGGTGTTCACTCTGCGCGGCAGGGAAGAAGCGCCGCGGGAGTGCTGGGGCCTCTTGGGACTTGCTTTCCGGGGCTCCAAGTTCAAGCCCGGGGTTCACCTTGCTATGCCGAACTAAGCAGACACAGTCACAACTCTGCAGCAGCGTGCGTGTCCTAGCATGGCACTCTATGCCTATTACCATCTCCTGGGGCGGTAAGGCTTTGCCTTTTGCTCTGTTGCTCAGGCAGACTCGGGGTTACGCCTGTCCTTCACCACAGGAGGGAGAAGGCGACAGGGTCACTGCACACCGCCCGTGCACTCGGATGGGGAACCGTGGGGGACTGTCTCCACTCTTTCTCCGGCACACCCCCTCCCACCCACATCGCTGCCACATCTTGGTGGAAGACGTATCGGTCTGCCCGTTTCTCCATGTGGCTGTTTCTGTGAGTTCCGGGTATGGCACCTGGTGGCAAGCCCAAGTCTGCCCTTGGGACAGGTGGCCAAGGAGATGCTCTCCCCTTGGGACCAGAGGCCCAGGACAGGTCTGCCATCTGCCCAGACTCCTTCCTCAGCGTGGAACACGCGCCTCTGCCCTAGTCGACCCCTCATGTCTCCTTAGCAGCCAGGCTTCCATCTCTCCGCACAGGGAGCGGGTGACACTTGTCTTGCCACCGGCCTGCTGTTCGTGCCACGGCAGCCTATCCTGCTTTCCGAGCGTTTCCCGACCGCAAGGCCAACGGCTCGTTCTCTTCTCCGGGGGCGGCATGCTATGCCTTCCCCACACTTGGCTTCTCTCTCAGGCAGACGGGATGCTAGGGCAAAGAGTATTTCGCTCCATGCGTGTATCTTCCACAGAGCTGCGGAGACGAGCTCAGGCAAGCAGCAGCAGCATCCCCAAACCCAACTCTGATTTCCCAAGGAACGCTGTGCTTTCCCAGGGGAGATGCCCAGGCAAAGAGGCTTTTGCTGTGTGCGGGTTTCTCCCACCGCGAGACTGGGCTCAGGCAAGCAGCAGCAGCCCGCAGAACATTTCTCAGCGAATGCTGTGCTTTCGCAGAGGCTTTGGCTTGGAGCCAACAGCACTTTGCTGCTGCTTCCGCAGCAAGGCTTCAGTCGCGTCAGGGAAGAAGAGCTGCGGGAGAGCTGGTGCCTCTTGGGCCTTGCTTTCCCGGGCTCCATGTTCGCGTCCTGGGTTCACCCAGCCAGGCCTCAGTAAGCAGACACAGCCACAACCCCGCAGTAGCGTGCGTAACCTAGGATGGCACTCTAGGCACACTACCATCTCCCAGTGTATGCATCGCTTGGCCTTTTACTCTGGCGCTCAGGCGGATTCACGGACTAGGCCAGTGCCCTCCCCACAGGAAAGTAGAGGTGACAGGATCCCTGTCCACCGCACCAGCTCTGAATAGGGAGCTTTGGGGAACTGTCCCCACTCCTTCCACTGAAACCCCGTGCCTCCTCCAAGCTTCCACATCCTGGAGGAAGACGGCATCTGACACCCCGTTATTTCAGGGAGCTGTTTCAGCGAGTTCAGAGTAGGCGCCTGGTGGCTAGTGCATGTCTGCCCCCGGGACAGGTGGCCAAGAGCTGCTGTCTCCTTGGGCCCAGTCCCTCAGGACAGGCATGTTCTCTGCCCAGACTCCTTCCTAAGAGTGGAGCACGCACCCTGCCCTACTCATCACCTCCTGTCTCCTTAGCAGCCAGGCTTCTGTCTCTCTGCACTGGGCGCGGCTGATACTTGTATTGCCGGCTCTCCTGCTTCACAACCGTTTCCAGACCAGAAGGCCAACGGCTCCTGCTCTTCTCCCCGGACAGCGTACTTCACCTTCCGCAGACATGCTCCTGGGGAGTGCAGTGAAAAACGTGTCCCTTTTCCTTAAGGCTCTTTCCACAGGGGCCACCGCGCTTCTCTCTCAGGCAGAGGAGTTTCCGAGGCATAGAGGGTTTCGCTCCATGCGGGTTTATTACACCGTGCTGAGGAGACCAGCTCAGGCAAACAGGAGCATCCCTCAGACCGGAATCTGATTTCCCAAAGAATGCTGTGCTTTGCCAGAGGGGATGCCAGGGCAAAGAAGCTTTCGCTCTATGCGATTTTCTCCAATAGTGCTGCGAATACTAGGCTAAGGCAAGCAGCAACAGCAGCCCTGAATCCCGACTCTGATTTCCCAGCGACTGCTATGCTTTTGCAGACGTTTTCAGCTTGGCAGGTACCGCACTTCGCTGCTGCTTCCTCAGAAAGGCATTGGATGTTCACTCTGCACGGTAGGGAAGAAGAGCCGCGGGAGAGCTGGTGCCTCTTGGGAAGTGATATCCTGGGCTCCGAGTGTACGCGCGGGATTCACCTTGCTATGCCGAACTCAGCAGACACAGTCACCACCCTGCAGCAGCGTGCGTGTCCTAGCATAGCACTGTACGTCTATTACCATCTCCTGGGGTAGGTTAGGCTTTGCTTTTTGCTTCGGCTCTCGGGCAGACTCGGTGTCTAGGCCAGTGCCTTCACCACAGGAGATAGGAGGCGATCGGATACCTGCACAAGGCCCGTGAACTGAATAGGGAGCATTGGGGGACTGTGCCCACTCCTTCCCCTTAAACCCCGTGCCTCCTCCAAGCTTCCACATCCTGGAGGAAGTCGGCATCTGACTCCCCGTTATTTCAGGGAGCTGTTTCTGCGAGGTTAGTGTAGGTGCCTGGTGGCTAGCGCATGTCTGCCCCAGGGACAGGTGGCCAAGAGCTGCTGTCTCCTTGGGCCCAGTCCCTCAGGACAGGCATGTTCTCTGCCCAGACTCCTTCCTAAGAGTGGAGCACGCACCCTGCCCTACTCATCGCCTCCTGTCTCCTTAGCAGCCAGGCTTCTGTCTCTCTGCACTGGGAGCGGCTGATACTTGTATTGCCGGCTCTCCTGCTTCACAACCGTTTCCAGACCAGAAGGCCAACGGCTCCTGCTCTTTTCCCCGGACAGCGTACTTCACCTTCCACAGACATGCTTCTGGGGAGTGCAGTGAAAAACGTGTCCCTTTCCTTAAGGCTCTTTCCACAGGGGCCACTGCGCTTCTCTCTCAGGTAGAGGAGATTCCGAGGCATAGAGGGTTTCGCTCCATGCGGGTTTATTACACCGTGCTGAGGAGACCAGCTCAGGCAAACAGGAGCATCCCTCAGACCGGACTCTGATTTCCCAAAGAATGCTGTGCTTTGCCAGAGGGGATGCCAGGGCAAAGAGGCTTTCGCTCTATGTTGTTTTCTCCAATAGTGCTGCGAATACTAGGCTAAGGCAAGCAGCTACAGCAGCCCTCAATCCCGACTCTGATTTCCCAGCGACTGCTATGCTTTCGCAGACGTATTCAGCTTGGCACAAACCGCACTTCGCTGCTGCTAGCTCAGAAAGGAGTTGGGTGTTCACTCTGCGCGGCAGGGAAGAAGCGCCGCGGGAGTGCTGGGGCCTCTTGGGACTTGCTTTCCGGGGCTCCAAGTTCAAGCCCGGGGTTCACCTTGCTATGCCGAACTAAGCAGACACAGTCACAACTCTGCAGCAGCGTGCGTGTCCTAGCATGGCACTCTATGCCTATTACCATCTCCTGGGGCGGTAAGGCTTTGCCTTTTGCTCTGTTGCTCAGGCAGACTCGGGGTTACGCCTGTCCTTCACCACAGGAGGGAGAAGGCGACAGGGTCACTGCACACCGCCCGTGCACTCGGATGGGGAACCGTGGGGGACTGTCTCCACTCTTTCTCCGGCACACCCCCTCCCACCCACATCGCTGCCACATCTTGGTGGAAGACGTATCGGTCTGCCCGTTTCTCCATGTGGCTGTTTCTGTGAGTTCCGGGTATGGCACCTGGTGGCAAGCCCAAGTCTGCCCTTGGGACAGGTGGCCAAGGAGATGCTCTCCCCTTGGGACCAGAGGCCCAGGACCGGTCTGCCATCTGCCCAGACTCCTTCCTCAGCGTGGAACACGCGCCTCTGCCCTAGTCGACCCCTCATGTCTCCTTAGCAGCCAGGCTTCCATCTCTCCGCACAGGGAGCGGGTGACACTTGTCTTGCCACCGGCCTGCTGTTCGTGCCACGGCAGCCTATCCTGCTTTCCGAGCGTTTCCCGACCGCAAGGCCAACGGCTCGTTCTCTTCTCCGGGGGCGGCATGCTATGCCTTCCCCACACTTGGCTTCTCTCTCAGGCAGACGGGATGCTAGGGCAAAGAGTATTTCGCTCCATGCGTGTATCTTCCACAGAGCTGCGGAGACGAGCTCAGGCAAGCAGCAGCAGCATCCCCAAACCCAACTCTGATTTCCCAAGGAACGCTGTGCTTTCCCAGGGGAGATGCCCAGGCAAAGAGGCTTTCGCTGTGTGCGGGTTTCTCCCACCGCGAGACTGGGCTCAGGCAAGCAGCAGCAGCCCGCAGAACATTTCTCAGCGAATGCTGTGCTTTCGCAGAGGCTTTGGCTTGGAGCCAACAGCACTTTGCTGCTGCTTCCGCAGCAAGGCTTCAGTCGCGTCAGGGAAGAAGAGCTGCGGGAGAGCTGGTGCCTCTTGGGCCTTGCTTTCCCGGGCTCCATGTTCGCGTCCTGGGTTCATCCAGCCAGGCCTCACTAAGCAGACACAGCCACAACCCCGCAGTAGCGTGCGTAACCTAGGATGGCACTCTAGGCACACTACCATCTCCCAGTGTATGCATCGCTTGGCCTTTTACTCTGGCGCTCAGGCGGATTCTCGGACTAGGCCAGTGCCCTCCCCACAGGAAAGTAGAGGTGACAGGATCCCTGTCCACCGCACCAGCTCTGAATAGGGAGCTTTGGGGAACTGTCCCCACTCCTTCCACTGAAACCCCGTGCCTCCTCCAAGCTTCCACATCCTGGAGGAAGACGGCATCTGACACCCCGTTATTTCAGGGAGCTGTTTCAGCGAGTTCAGAGTAGGCGCCTGGTGGCTAGTGCATGTCTGCCCCCGGGACAGGTGGCCAAGAGCTGCTGTCTCCTTGGGCCCAGTCCCTCAGGACAGGCATGTTCTCTGCCCAGACTCCTTCCTAAGAGTGGAGCACGCACCCTGCCCTACTCATCACCTCCTGTCTCCTTAGCAGCCAGGCTTCTGTCTCTCTGCACTGGGCGCGGCTGATACTTGTATTGCCGGCTCTCCTGCTTCACAACCGTTTCCAGACCAGAAGGCCAACGGCTCCTGCTCTTCTCCCCGGACAGCGTACTTCACCTTCCGCAGACATGCTCCTGGGGAGTGCAGTGAAAAACGTGTCCCTTTTCCTTAAGGCTCTTTCCACAGGGGCCACCGCGCTTCTCTCTCAGGCAGAGGAGTTTCCGAGGCATAGAGGGTTTCGCTCCATGCGGGTTTATTACACCGTGCTGAGGAGACCAGCTCAGGCAAACAGGAGCATCCCTCAGACCGGACTCTGATTTCCCAAAGAATGCTGTGCTTTGCCAGAGGGGATGCCAGGGCAAAGAAGCTTTCGCTCTATGCGATTTTCTCCAATAGTGCTGCGAATACTAGGCTAAGGCAAGCAGCAACAGCAGCCCTGAATCCCGACTCTGATTTCCCAGCGACTGCTATGCTTTTGCAGACGTTTTCAGCTTGGCAGGTACCGCACTTCGCTGCTGCTTCCTCAGAAAGGCATTGGATGTTCACTCTGCACGGTAGGGAAGAAGAGCCGCGGGAGAGCTGGTGCCTCTTGGGAAGTGATATCCTGGGCTCCGAGTGTACGCGCGGGATTCACCTTGCTATGCCGAACTCAGCAGACACAGTCACCACCCTGCAGCAGCGTGCGTGTCCTAGCATAGCACTGTACGTCTATTACCATCTCCTGGGGTAGGTTAGGCTTTGCTTTTTGCTTCGGCTCTCGGGCAGACTCGGTGTCTAGGCCAGTGCCTTCACCACAGGAGATAGGAGGCGATCGGATACCTGCACAAGGCCCGTGAACTGAATAGGGAGCATTGGGGGACTGTGCCCACTCCTTCCCCTTAAACCCCGTGCCTCCTCCAAGCTTCCACATCCTGGAGGAAGTCGGCATCTGACTCCCCGTTATTTCAGGGAGCTGTTTCTGCGAGGTTAGTGTAGGTGCCTGGTGGCTAGCGCATGTCTGCCCCAGGGACAGGTGGCCAAGAGCTGCTGTCTCCTTGGGCCCAGTCCCTCAGGACAGGCATGTTCTCTGCCCAGACTCCTTCCTAAGAGTGGAGCACGCACCCTGCCCTACTCATCGCCTCCTGTCTCCTTAGCAGCCAGGCTTCTGTCTCTCTGCACTGGGAGCGGCTGATACTTGTATTGCCGGCTCTCCTGCTTCACAACCGTTTCCAGACCAGAAGGCCAACGGCTCCTGCTCTTTTCCCCGGACAGCGTACTTCACCTTCCACAGACATGCTTCTGGGGAGTGCAGTGAAAAACGTGTCCCTTTCCTTAAGGCTCTTTCCACAGGGGCCACTGCGCTTCTCTCTCAGGTAGAGGAGATTCCGAGGCATAGAGGGTTTCGCTCCATGCGGGTTTATTACACCGTGCTGAGGAGACCAGCTCAGGCAAACAGGAGCATCCCTCAGACCGGACTCTGATTTCCCAAAGAATGCTGTGCTTTGCCAGAGGGGATGCCAGGGCAAAGAGGCTTTCGCTCTATGTTGTTTTCTCCAATAGTGCTGCGAATACTAGGCTAAGGCAAGCAGCTACAGCAGCCCTCAATCCCGACTCTGATTTCCCAGCGACTGCTATGCTTTCGCAGACGTATTCAGCTTGGCACAAACCGCACTTCGCTGCTGCTAGCTCAGGAAGGAGTTGGGTGTTCACTCTGCGCGGCAGGGAAGAAGCGCCGCGGGAGTGCTGGGGCCTCTTGGGACTTGCTTTCCGGGGCTCCAAGTTCAAGCCCGGGGTTCACCTTGCTATGCCGAACTAAGCAGACACAGTCACAACTCTGCAGCAGCGTGCGTGTCCTAGCATGGCACTCTATGCCTATTACCATCTCCTGGGGCGGTAAGGCTTTGCCTTTTGCTCTGTTGCTCAGGCAGACTCGGGGTTACGCCTGTCCTTCACCACAGGAGGGAGAAGGCGACAGGGTCACTGCACACCGCCCGTGCACTCGGATGGGGAACCGTGGGGGACTGTCTCCACTCTTTCTCCGGCACACCCCCTCCCACCCACATCGCTGCCACATCTTGGTGGAAGACGTATCGGTCTGCCCGTTTCTCCATGTGGCTGTTTCTGTGAGTTCCGGGTATGGCACCTGGTGGCAAGCCCAAGTCTGCCCTTGGGACAGGTGGCCAAGGAGATGCTCTCCCCTTGGGACCAGAGGCCCAGGACAGGTCTGCCATCTGCCCAGACTCCTTCCTCAGCGTGGAACACGCGCCTCTGCCCTAGTCGACCCCTCATGTCTCCTTAGCAGCCAGGCTTCCATCTCTCCGCACAGGGAGCGGGTGACACTTGTCTTGCCACCGGCCTGCTGTTCGTGCCACGGCAGCCTATCCTGCTTTCCGAGCGTTTCCCGACCGCAAGGCCAACGGCTCGTTCTCTTCTCCGGGGGCGGCATGCTATGCCTTCCCCACACTTGGCTTCTCTCTCAGGCAGACGGGATGCTAGGGCAAAGAGTATTTCGCTCCATGCGTGTATCTTCCACAGAGCTGCGGAGACGAGCTCAGGCAAGCAGCAGCAGCATCCCCAAACCCAACTCTGATTTCCCAAGGAACGCTGTGCTTTCCCAGGGGAGATGCCCAGGCAAAGAGGCTTTCGCTGTGTGCGGGTTTCTCCCACCGCGAGACTGGGCGCAGGCAAGCAGCAGCAGCCCGCAGAACATTTCTCAGCGAATGCTGTGCTTTCGCAGAGGCTTTGGCTTGGAGCCAACAGCACTTTGCTGCTGCTTCCGCAGCAAGGCTTCAGTCGCGTCAGGGAAGAAGAGCTGCGGGAGAGCTGGTGCCTCTTGGGCCTTGCTTTCCCGGGCTCCATGTTCGCGTCCTGGGTTCATCCAGCCAGGCCTCACTAAGCAGACACAGCCACAACCCCGCAGTAGCGTGCGTAACCTAGGATGGCACTCTAGGCACACTACCATCTCCCAGTGTATGCATCGCTTGGCCTTTTACTCTGGCGCTCAGGCGGATTCTCGGACTAGGCCAGTGCCCTCCCCACAGGAAAGTAGAGGTGACAGGATCCCTGTCCACCGCACCAGCTCTGAATAGGGAGCTTTGGGGAACTGTCCCCACTCCTTCCACTGAAACCCCGTGCCTCCTCCAAGCTTCCACATCCTGGAGGAAGACGGCATCTGACACCCCGTTATTTCAGGGAGCTGTTTCAGCGAGTTCAGAGTAGGCGCCTGGTGGCTAGTGCATGTCTGCCCCCGGGACAGGTGGCCAAGAGCTGCTGTCTCCTTGGGCCCAGTCCCTCAGGACAGGCATGTTCTCTGCCCAGACTCCTTCCTAAGAGTGGAGCACGCACCCTGCCCTACTCATCACCTCCTGTCTCCTTAGCAGCCAGGCTTCTGTCTCTCTGCACTGGGCGCGGCTGATACTTGTATTGCCGGCTCTCCTGCTTCACAACCGTTTCCAGACCAGAAGGCCAACGGCTCCTGCTCTTCTCCCCGGACAGCGTACTTCACCTTCCGCAGACATGCTCCTGGGGAGTGCAGTGAAAAACGTGTCCCTTTTCCTTAAGGCTCTTTCCACAGGGGCCACCGCGCTTCTCTCTCAGGCAGAGGAGTTTCCGAGGCATAGAGGGTTTCGCTCCATGCGGGTTTATTACACCGTGCTGAGGAGACGAGCTCAGGCAAACAGGAGCATCCCTCAGACCGGACTCTGATTTCCCAAAGAATGCTGTGCTTTGCCAGAGGGGATGCCAGGGCAAAGAAGCTTTCGCTCTATGCGATTTTCTCCAATAGTGCTGCGAATACTAGGCTAAGGCAAGCAGCAACAGCAGCCCTGAATCCCGACTCTGATTTCCCAGCGACTGCTATGCTTTTGCAGACGTTTTCAGCTTGGCAGGTACCGCACTTCGCTGCTGCTTCCTCAGAAAGGCATTGGATGTTCACTCTGCACGGTAGGGAAGAAGAGCCGCGGGAGAGCTGGTGCCTCTTGGGAAGTGATATCCTGGGCTCCGAGTGTACGCGCGGGATTCACCTTGCTATGCCGAACTCAGCAGACACAGTCACCACCCTGCAGCAGCGTGCGTGTCCTAGCATAGCACTGTACGTCTATTACCATCTCCTGGGGTAGGTTAGGCTTTGCTTTTTGCTTCGGCTCTCGGGCAGACTCGGTGTCTAGGCCAGTGCCTTCACCACAGGAGATAGGAGGCGATCGGATACCTGCACAAGGCCCGTGAACTGAATAGGGAGCATTGGGGGACTGTGCCCACTCCTTCCCCTTAAACCCCGTGCCTCCTCCAAGCTTCCACATCCTGGAGGAAGTCGGCATCTGACTCCCCGTTATTTCAGGGAGCTGTTTCTGCGAGGTTAGTGTAGGTGCCTGGTGGCTAGCGCATGTCTGCCCCAGGGACAGGTGGCCAAGAGCTGCTGTCTCCTTGGGCCCAGTCCCTCAGGACAGGCATGTTCTCTGCCCAGACTCCTTCCTAAGAGTGGAGCACGCACCCTGCCCTACTCATCGCCTCCTGTCTCCTTAGCAGCCAGGCTTCTGTCTCTCTGCACTGGGAGCGGCTGATACTTGTATTGCCGGCTCTCCTGCTTCACAACCGTTTCCAGACCAGAAGGCCAACGGCTCCTGCTCTTTTCCCCGGACAGCGTACTTCACCTTCCACAGACATGCTTCTGGGGAGTGCAGTGAAAAACGTGTCCCTTTCCTTAAGGCTCTTTCCACAGGGGCCACTGCGCTTCTCTCTCAGGTAGAGGAGATTCCGAGGCATAGAGGGTTTCGCTCCATGCGGGTTTATTACACCGTGCTGAGGAGACCAGCTCAGGCAAACAGGAGCATCCCTCAGACCGGACTCTGATTTCCCAAAGAATGCTGTGCTTTGCCAGAGGGGATGCCAGGGCAAAGAGGCTTTCGCTCTATGTTGTTTTCTCCAATAGTGCTGCGAATACTAGGCTAAGGCAAGCAGCTACAGCAGCCCTCAATCCCGACTCTGATTTCCCAGCGACTGCTATGCTTTCGCAGACGTATTCAGCTTGGCACAAACCGCACTTCGCTGCTGCTAGCTCAGGAAGGAGTTGGGTGTTCACTCTGCGCGGCAGGGAAGAAGCGCCGCGGGAGTGCTGGGGCCTCTTGGGACTTGCTTTCCGGGGCTCCAAGTTCAAGCCCGGGGTTCACCTTGCTATGCCGAACTAAGCAGACACAGTCACAACTCTGCAGCAGCGTGCGTGTCCTAGCATGGCACTCTATGCCTATTACCATCTCCTGGGGCGGTAAGGCTTTGCCTTTTGCTCTGTTGCTCAGGCAGACTCGGGGTTACGCCTGTCCTTCACCACAGGAGGGAGAAGGCGACAGGGTCACTGCACACCGCCCGTGCACTCGGATGGGGAACCGTGGGGGACTGTCTCCACTCTTTCTCCGGCACACCCCCTCCCACCCACATCGCTGCCACATCTTGGTGGAAGACGTATCGGTCTGCCCGTTTCTCCATGTGGCTGTTTCTGTGAGTTCCGGGTATGGCACCTGGTGGCAAGCCCAAGTCTGCCCTTGGGACAGGTGGCCAAGGAGATGCTCTCCCCTTGGGACCAGAGGCCCAGGACAGGTCTGCCATCTGCCCAGACTCCTTCCTCAGCGTGGAACACGCGCCTCTGCCCTAGTCGACCCCTCATGTCTCCTTAGCAGCCAGGCTTCCATCTCTCCGCACAGGGAGCGGGTGACACTTGTCTTGCCACCGGCCTGCTGTTCGTGCCACGGCAGCCTATCCTGCTTTCCGAGCGTTTCCCGACCGCAAGGCCAACGGCTCGTTCTCTTCTCCGGGGGCGGCATGCTATGCCTTCCCCACACTTGGCTTCTCTCTCAGGCAGACGGGATGCTAGGGCAAAGAGTATTTCGCTCCATGCGTGTATCTTCCACAGAGCTGCGGAGACGAGCTCAGGCAAGCAGCAGCAGCATCCCCAAACCCAACTCTGATTTCCCAAGGAACGCTGTGCTTTCCCAGGGGAGATGCCCAGGCAAAGAGGCTTTCGCTGTGTGCGGGTTTCTCCCACCGCGAGACTGGGCTCAGGCAAGCAGCAGCAGCCCGCAGAACATTTCTCAGCGAATGCTGTGCTTTCGCAGAGGCTTTGGCTTGGAGCCAACAGCACTTTGCTGCTGCTTCCGCAGCAAGGCTTCAGTCGCGTCAGGGAAGAAGAGCTGCGGGAGAGCTGGTGCCTCTTGGGCCTTGCTTTCCCGGGCTCCATGTTCGCGTCCTGGGTTCACCCAGCCAGGCCTCACTAAGCAGACACAGCCACAACCCCGCAGTAGCGTGCGTAACCTAGGATGGCACTCTAGGCACACTACCATCTCCCAGTGTATGCATCGCTTGGCCTTTTACTCTGGCGCTCAGGCGGATTCTCGGACTAGGCCAGTGCCCTCCCCACAGGAAAGTAGAGGTGACAGGATCCCTGTCCACCGCACCAGCTCTGAATAGGGAGCTTTGGGGAACTGTCCCCACTCCTTCCACTGAAACCCCGTGCCTCCTCCAAGCTTCCACATCCTGGAGGAAGACGGCATCTGACACCCCGTTATTTCAGGGAGCTGTTTCAGCGAGTTCAGAGTAGGCGCCTGGTGGCTAGTGCATGTCTGCCCCCGGGACAGGTGGCCAAGAGCTGCTGTCTCCTTGGGCCCAGTCCCTCAGGACAGGCATGTTCTCTGCCCAGACTCCTTCCTAAGAGTGGAGCACGCACCCTGCCCTACTCATCACCTCCTGTCTCCTTAGCAGCCAGGCTTCTGTCTCTCTGCACTGGGCGCGGCTGATACTTGTATTGCCGGCTCTCCTGCTTCACAACCGTTTCCAGACCAGAAGGCCAACGGCTCCTGCTCTTCTCCCCGGACAGCGTACTTCACCTTCCGCAGACATGCTCCTGGGGAGTGCAGTGAAAAACGTGTCCCTTTTCCTTAAGGCTCTTTCCACAGGGGCCACCGCGCTTCTCTCTCAGGCAGAGGAGTTTCCGAGGCATAGAGGGTTTCGCTCCATGCGGGTTTATTACACCGTGCTGAGGAGACGAGCTCAGGCAAACAGGAGCATCCCTCAGACCGGACTCTGATTTCCCAAAGAATGCTGTGCTTTGCCAGAGGGGATGCCAGGGCAAAGAAGCTTTCGCTCTATGCGATTTTCTCCAATAGTGCTGCGAATACTAGGCTAAGGCAAGCAGCAACAGCAGCCCTGAATCCCGACTCTGATTTCCCAGCGACTGCTATGCTTTTGCAGACGTTTTCAGCTTGGCAGGTACCGCACTTCGCTGCTGCTTCCTCAGAAAGGCATTGGATGTTCACTCTGCACGGTAGGGAAGAAGAGCCGCGGGAGAGCTGGTGCCTCTTGGGAAGTGATATCCTGGGCTCCGAGTGTACGCGCGGGATTCACCTTGCTATGCCGAACTCAGCAGACACAGTCACCACCCTGCAGCAGCGTGCGTGTCCTAGCATAGCACTGTACGTCTATTACCATCTCCTGGGGTAGGTTAGGCTTTGCTTTTTGCTTCGGCTCTCGGGCAGACTCGGTGTCTAGGCCAGTGCCTTCACCACAGGAGATAGGAGGCGATCGGATACCTGCACAAGGCCCGTGAACTGAATAGGGAGCATTGGGGGACTGTGCCCACTCCTTCCCCTTAAACCCCGTGCCTCCTCCAAGCTTCCACATCCTGGAGGAAGTCGGCATCTGACTCCCCGTTATTTCAGGGAGCTGTTTCTGCGAGGTTAGTGTAGGTGCCTGGTGGCTAGCGCATGTCTGCCCCAGGGACAGGTGGCCAAGAGCTGCTGTCTCCTTGGGCCCAGTCCCTCAGGACAGGCATGTTCTCTGCCCAGACTCCTTCCTAAGAGTGGAGCACGCACCCTGCCCTACTCATCGCCTCCTGTCTCCTTAGCAGCCAGGCTTCTGTCTCTCTGCACTGGGAGCGGCTGATACTTGTATTGCCGGCTCTCCTGCTTCACAACCGTTTCCAGACCAGAAGGCCAACGGCTCCTGCTCTTTTCCCCGGACAGCGTACTTCACCTTCCACAGACATGCTTCTGGGGAGTGCAGTGAAAAACGTGTCCCTTTCCTTAAGGCTCTTTCCACAGGGGCCACTGCGCTTCTCTCTCAGGTAGAGGAGATTCCGAGGCATAGAGGGTTTCGCTCCATGCGGGTTTATTACACCGTGCTGAGGAGACCAGCTCAGGCAAACAGGAGCATCCCTCAGACCGGACTCTGATTTCCCAAAGAATGCTGTGCTTTGCCAGAGGGGATGCCAGGGCAAAGAGGCTTTCGCTCTATGTTGTTTTCTCCAATAGTGCTGCGAATACTAGGCTAAGGCAAGCAGCTACAGCAGCCCTCAATCCCGACTCTGATTTCCCAGCGACTGCTATGCTTTCGCAGACGTATTCAGCTTGGCACAAACCGCACTTCGCTGCTGCTAGCTCAGAAAGGAGTTGGGTGTTCACTCTGCGCGGCAGGGAAGAAGCGCCGCGGGAGTGCTGGGGCCTCTTGGGACTTGCTTTCCGGGGCTCCAAGTTCAAGCCCGGGGTTCACCTTGCTATGCCGAACTAAGCAGACACAGTCACAACTCTGCAGCAGCGTGCGTGTCCTAGCATGGCACTCTATGCCTATTACCATCTCCTGGGGCGGTAAGGCTTTGCCTTTTGCTCTGTTGCTCAGGCAGACTCGGGGTTACGCCTGTCCTTCACCACAGGAGGGAGAAGGCGACAGGGTCACTGCACACCGCCCGTGCACTCGGATGGGGAACCGTGGGGGACTGTCTCCACTCTTTCTCCGGCACACCCCCTCCCACCCACATCGCTGCCACATCTTGGTGGAAGACGTATCGGTCTGCCCGTTTCTCCATGTGGCTGTTTCTGTGAGTTCCGGGTATGGCACCTGGTGGCAAGCCCAAGTCTGCCCTTGGGACAGGTGGCCAAGGAGATGCTCTCCCCTTGGGACCAGAGGCCCAGGACAGGTCTGCCATCTGCCCAGACTCCTTCCTCAGCGTGGAACACGCGCCTCTGCCCTAGTCGACCCCTCATGTCTCCTTAGCAGCCAGGCTTCCATCTCTCCGCACAGGGAGCGGGTGACACTTGTCTTGCCACCGGCCTGCTGTTCGTGCCACGGCAGCCTATCCTGCTTTCCGAGCGTTTCCCGACCGCAAGGCCAACGGCTCGTTCTCTTCTCCGGGGGCGGCATGCTATGCCTTCCCCACACTTGGCTTCTCTCTCAGGCAGACGGGATGCTAGGGCAAAGAGTATTTCGCTCCATGCGTGTATCTTCCACAGAGCTGCGGAGACGAGCTCAGGCAAGCAGCAGCAGCATCCCCAAACCCAACTCTGATTTCCCAAGGAACGCTGTGCTTTCCCAGGGGAGATGCCCAGGCAAAGAGGCTTTCGCTGTGTGCGGGTTTCTCCCACCGCGAGACTGGGCTCAGGCAAGCAGCAGCAGCCCGCAGAACATTTCTCAGCGAATGCTGTGCTTTCGCAGAGGCTTTGGCTTGGAGCCAACAGCACTTTGCTGCTGCTTCCGCAGCAAGGCTTCAGTCGCGTCAGGGAAGAAGAGCTGCGGGAGAGCTGGTGCCTCTTGGGCCTTGCTTTCCCGGGCTCCATGTTCGCGTCCTGGGTTCACCCAGCCAGGCCTCACTAAGCAGACACAGCCACAACCCCGCAGTAGCGTGCGTAACCTAGGATGGCACTCTAGGCACACTACCATCTCCCAGTGTATGCATCGCTTGGCCTTTTACTCTGGCGCTCAGGCGGATTCTCGGACTAGGCCAGTGCCCTCCCCACAGGAAAGTAGAGGTGACAGGATCCCTGTCCACCGCACCAGCTCTGAATAGGGAGCTTTGGGGAACTGTCCCCACTCCTTCCACTGAAACCCCGTGCCTCCTCCAAGCTTCCACATCCTGGAGGAAGACGGCATCTGACACCCCGTTATTTCAGGGAGCTGTTTCAGCGAGTTCAGAGTAGGCGCCTGGTGGCTAGTGCATGTCTGCCCCCGGGACAGGTGGCCAAGAGCTGCTGTCTCCTTGGGCCCAGTCCCTCAGGACAGGCATGTTCTCTGCCCAGACTCCTTCCTAAGAGTGGAGCACGCACCCTGCCCTACTCATCACCTCCTGTCTCCTTAGCAGCCAGGCTTCTGTCTCTCTGCACTGGGCGCGGCTGATACTTGTATTGCCGGCTCTCCTGCTTCACAACCGTTTCCAGACCAGAAGGCCAACGGCTCCTGCTCTTCTCCCCGGACAGCGTACTTCACCTTCCGCAGACATGCTCCTGGGGAGTGCAGTGAAAAACGTGTCCCTTTTCCTTAAGGCTCTTTCCACAGGGGCCACCGCGCTTCTCTCTCAGGCAGAGGAGTTTCCGAGGCATAGAGGGTTTCGCTCCATGCGGGTTTATTACACCGTGCTGAGGAGACGAGCTCAGGCAAACAGGAGCATCCCTCAGACCGGACTCTGATTTCCCAAAGAATGCTGTGCTTTGCCAGAGGGGATGCCAGGGCAAAGAAGCTTTCGCTCTATGCGATTTTCTCCAATAGTGCTGCGAATACTAGGCTAAGGCAAGCAGCAACAGCAGCCCTGAATCCCGACTCTGATTTCCCAGCGACTGCTATGCTTTTGCAGACGTTTTCAGCTTGGCAGGTACCGCACTTCGCTGCTGCTTCCTCAGAAAGGCATTGGATGTTCACTCTGCACGGTAGGGAAGAAGAGCCGCGGGAGAGCTGGTGCCTCTTGGGAAGTGATATCCTGGGCTCCGAGTGTACGCGCGGGATTCACCTTGCTATGCCGAACTCAGCAGACACAGTCACCACCCTGCAGCAGCGTGCGTGTCCTAGCATAGCACTGTACGTCTATTACCATCTCCTGGGGTAGGTTAGGCTTTGCTTTTTGCTTCGGCTCTCGGGCAGACTCGGTGTCTAGGCCAGTGCCTTCACCACAGGAGATAGGAGGCGATCGGATACCTGCACAAGGCCCGTGAACTGAATAGGGAGCATTGGGGGACTGTGCCCACTCCTTCCCCTTAAACCCCGTGCCTCCTCCAAGCTTCCACATCCTGGAGGAAGTCGGCATCTGACTCCCCGTTATTTCAGGGAGCTGTTTCTGCGAGGTTAGTGTAGGTGCCTGGTGGCTAGCGCATGTCTGCCCCAGGGACAGGTGGCCAAGAGCTGCTGTCTCCTTGGGCCCAGTCCCTCAGGACAGGCATGTTCTCTGCCCAGACTCCTTCCTAAGAGTGGAGCACGCACCCTGCCCTACTCATCGCCTCCTGTCTCCTTAGCAGCCAGGCTTCTGTCTCTCTGCACTGGGAGCGGCTGATACTTGTATTGCCGGCTCTCCTGCTTCACAACCGTTTCCAGACCAGAAGGCCAACGGCTCCTGCTCTTTTCCCCGGACAGCGTACTTCACCTTCCACAGACATGCTTCTGGGGAGTGCAGTGAAAAACGTGTCCCTTTCCTTAAGGCTCTTTCCACAGGGGCCACTGCGCTTCTCTCTCAGGTAGAGGAGATTCCGAGGCATAGAGGGTTTCGCTCCATGCGGGTTTATTACACCGTGCTGAGGAGACCAGCTCAGGCAAACAGGAGCATCCCTCAGACCGGACTCTGATTTCCCAAAGAATGCTGTGCTTTGCCAGAGGGGATGCCAGGGCAAAGAGGCTTTCGCTCTATGTTGTTTTCTCCAATAGTGCTGCGAATACTAGGCTAAGGCAAGCAGCTACAGCAGCCCTCAATCCCGACTCTGATTTCCCAGCGACTGCTATGCTTTCGCAGACGTATTCAGCTTGGCACAAACCGCACTTCGCTGCTGCTAGCTCAGAAAGGAGTTGGGTGTTCACTCTGCGCGGCAGGGAAGAAGCGCCGCGGGAGTGCTGGGGCCTCTTGGGACTTGCTTTCCGGGGCTCCAAGTTCAAGCCCGGGGTTCACCTTGCTATGCCGAACTAAGCAGACACAGTCACAACTCTGCAGCAGCGTGCGTGTCCTAGCATGGCACTCTATGCCTATTACCATCTCCTGGGGCGGTAAGGCTTTGCCTTTTGCTCTGTTGCTCAGGCAGACTCGGGGTTACGCCTGTCCTTCACCACAGGAGGGAGAAGGCGACAGGGTCACTGCACACCGCCCGTGCACTCGGATGGGGAACCGTGGGGGACTGTCTCCACTCTTTCTCCGGCACACCCCCTCCCACCCACATCGCTGCCACATCTTGGTGGAAGACGTATCGGTCTGCCCGTTTCTCCATGTGGCTGTTTCTGTGAGTTCCGGGTATGGCACCTGGTGGCAAGCCCAAGTCTGCCCTTGGGACAGGTGGCCAAGGAGATGCTCTCCCCTTGGGACCAGAGGCCCAGGACAGGTCTGCCATCTGCCCAGACTCCTTCCTCAGCGTGGAACACGCGCCTCTGCCCTAGTCGACCCCTCATGTCTCCTTAGCAGCCAGGCTTCCATCTCTCCGCACAGGGAGCGGGTGACACTTGTCTTGCCACCGGCCTGCTGTTCGTGCCACGGCAGCCTATCCTGCTTTCCGAGCGTTTCCCGACCGCAAGGCCAACGGCTCGTTCTCTTCTCCGGGGGCGGCATGCTATGCCTTCCCCACACTTGGCTTCTCTCTCAGGCAGACGGGATGCTAGGGCAAAGAGTATTTCGCTCCATGCGTGTATCTTCCACAGAGCTGCGGAGACGAGCTCAGGCAAGCAGCAGCAGCATCCCCAAACCCAACTCTGATTTCCCAAGGAACGCTGTGCTTTCCCAGGGGAGATGCCCAGGCAAAGAGGCTTTCGCTGTGTGCGGGTTTCTCCCACCGCGAGACTGGGCTCAGGCAAGCAGCAGCAGCCCGCAGAACATTTCTCAGCGAATGCTGTGCTTTCGCAGAGGCTTTGGCTTGGAGCCAACAGCACTTTGCTGCTGCTTCCGCAGCAAGGCTTCAGTCGCGTCAGGGAAGAAGAGCTGCGGGAGAGCTGGTGCCTCTTGGGCCTTGCTTTCCCGGGCTCCATGTTCGCGTCCTGGGTTCACCCAGCCAGGCCTCACTAAGCAGACACAGCCACAACCCCGCAGTAGCGTGCGTAACCTAGGATGGCACTCTAGGCACACTACCATCTCCCAGTGTATGCATCGCTTGGCCTTTTACTCTGGCGCTCAGGCGGATTCTCGGACTAGGCCAGTGCCCTCCCCACAGGAAAGTAGAGGTGACAGGATCCCTGTCCACCGCACCAGCTCTGAATAGGGAGCTTTGGGGAACTGTCCCCACTCCTTCCACTGAAACCCCGTGCCTCCTCCAAGCTTCCACATCCTGGAGGAAGACGGCATCTGACACCCCGTTATTTCAGGGAGCTGTTTCAGCGAGTTCAGAGTAGGCGCCTGGTGGCTAGTGCATGTCTGCCCCCGGGACAGGTGGCCAAGAGCTGCTGTCTCCTTGGGCCCAGTCCCTCAGGACAGGCATGTTCTCTGCCCAGACTCCTTCCTAAGAGTGGAGCACGCACCCTGCCCTACTCATCACCTCCTGTCTCCTTAGCAGCCAGGCTTCTGTCTCTCTGCACTGGGCGCGGCTGATACTTGTATTGCCGGCTCTCCTGCTTCACAACCGTTTCCAGACCAGAAGGCCAACGGCTCCTGCTCTTCTCCCCGGACAGCGTACTTCACCTTCCGCAGACATGCTCCTGGGGAGTGCAGTGAAAAACGTGTCCCTTTTCCTTAAGGCTCTTTCCACAGGGGCCACCGCGCTTCTCTCTCAGGCAGAGGAGTTTCCGAGGCATAGAGGGTTTCGCTCCATGCGGGTTTATTACACCGTGCTGAGGAGACGAGCTCAGGCAAACAGGAGCATCCCTCAGACCGGACTCTGATTTCCCAAAGAATGCTGTGCTTTGCCAGAGGGGATGCCAGGGCAAAGAAGCTTTCGCTCTATGCGATTTTCTCCAATAGTGCTGCGAATACTAGGCTAAGGCAAGCAGCAACAGCAGCCCTGAATCCCGACTCTGATTTCCCAGCGACTGCTATGCTTTTGCAGACGTTTTCAGCTTGGCAGGTACCGCACTTCGCTGCTGCTTCCTCAGAAAGGCATTGGATGTTCACTCTGCACGGTAGGGAAGAAGAGCCGCGGGAGAGCTGGTGCCTCTTGGGAAGTGATATCCTGGGCTCCGAGTGTACGCGCGGGATTCACCTTGCTATGCCGAACTCAGCAGACACAGTCACCACCCTGCAGCAGCGTGCGTGTCCTAGCATAGCACTGTACGTCTATTACCATCTCCTGGGGTAGGTTAGGCTTTGCTTTTTGCTTCGGCTCTCGGGCAGACTCGGTGTCTAGGCCAGTGCCTTCACCACAGGAGATAGGAGGCGATCGGATACCTGCACAAGGCCCGTGAACTGAATAGGGAGCATTGGGGGACTGTGCCCACTCCTTCCCCTTAAACCCCGTGCCTCCTCCAAGCTTCCACATCCTGGAGGAAGTCGGCATCTGACTCCCCGTTATTTCAGGGAGCTGTTTCTGCGAGGTTAGTGTAGGTGCCTGGTGGCTAGCGCATGTCTGCCCCAGGGACAGGTGGCCAAGAGCTGCTGTCTCCTTGGGCCCAGTCCCTCAGGACAGGCATGTTCTCTGCCCAGACTCCTTCCTAAGAGTGGAGCACGCACCCTGCCCTACTCATCGCCTCCTGTCTCCTTAGCAGCCAGGCTTCTGTCTCTCTGCACTGGGAGCGGCTGATACTTGTATTGCCGGCTCTCCTGCTTCACAACCGTTTCCAGACCAGAAGGCCAACGGCTCCTGCTCTTTTCCCCGGACAGCGTACTTCACCTTCCACAGACATGCTTCTGGGGAGTGCAGTGAAAAACGTGTCCCTTTCCTTAAGGCTCTTTCCACAGGGGCCACTGCGCTTCTCTCTCAGGTAGAGGAGATTCCGAGGCATAGAGGGTTTCGCTCCATGCGGGTTTATTACACCGTGCTGAGGAGACCAGCTCAGGCAAACAGGAGCATCCCTCAGACCGGACTCTGATTTCCCAAAGAATGCTGTGCTTTGCCAGAGGGGATGCCAGGGCAAAGAGGCTTTCGCTCTATGTTGTTTTCTCCAATAGTGCTGCGAATACTAGGCTAAGGCAAGCAGCTACAGCAGCCCTCAATCCCGACTCTGATTTCCCAGCGACTGCTATGCTTTCGCAGACGTATTCAGCTTGGCACAAACCGCACTTCGCTGCTGCTAGCTCAGGAAGGAGTTGGGTGTTCACTCTGCGCGGCAGGGAAGAAGCGCCGCGGGAGTGCTGGGGCCTCTTGGGACTTGCTTTCCGGGGCTCCAAGTTCAAGCCCGGGGTTCACCTTGCTATGCCGAACTAAGCAGACACAGTCACAACTCTGCAGCAGCGTGCGTGTCCTAGCATGGCACTCTATGCCTATTACCATCTCCTGGGGCGGTAAGGCTTTGCCTTTTGCTCTGTTGCTCAGGCAGACTCGGGGTTACGCCTGTCCTTCACCACAGGAGGGAGAAGGCGACAGGGTCACTGCACACCGCCCGTGCACTCGGATGGGGAACCGTGGGGGACTGTCTCCACTCTTTCTCCGGCACACCCCCTCCCACCCACATCGCTGCCACATCTTGGTGGAAGACGTATCGGTCTGCCCGTTTCTCCATGTGGCTGTTTCTGTGAGTTCCGGGTATGGCACCTGGTGGCAAGCCCAAGTCTGCCCTTGGGACAGGTGGCCAAGGAGATGCTCTCCCCTTGGGACCAGAGGCCCAGGACAGGTCTGCCATCTGCCCAGACTCCTTCCTCAGCGTGGAACACGCGCCTCTGCCCTAGTCGACCCCTCATGTCTCCTTAGCAGCCAGGCTTCCATCTCTCCGCACAGGGAGCGGGTGACACTTGTCTTGCCACCGGCCTGCTGTTCGTGCCACGGCAGCCTATCCTGCTTTCCGAGCGTTTCCCGACCGCAAGGCCAACGGCTCGTTCTCTTCTCCGGGGGCGGCATGCTATGCCTTCCCCACACTTGGCTTCTCTCTCAGGCAGACGGGATGCTAGGGCAAAGAGTATTTCGCTCCATGCGTGTATCTTCCACAGAGCTGCGGAGACGAGCTCAGGCAAGCAGCAGCAGCATCCCCAAACCCAACTCTGATTTCCCAAGGAACGCTGTGCTTTCCCAGGGGAGATGCCCAGGCAAAGAGGCTTTCGCTGTGTGCGGGTTTCTCCCACCGCGAGACTGGGCTCAGGCAAGCAGCAGCAGCCCGCAGAACATTTCTCAGCGAATGCTGTGCTTTCGCAGAGGCTTTGGCTTGGAGCCAACAGCACTTTGCTGCTGCTTCCGCAGCAAGGCTTCAGTCGCGTCAGGGAAGAAGAGCTGCGGGAGAGCTGGTGCCTCTTGGGCCTTGCTTTCCCGGGCTCCATGTTCGCGTCCTGGGTTCATCCAGCCAGGCCTCACTAAGCAGACACAGCCACAACCCCGCAGTAGCGTGCGTAACCTAGGATGGCACTCTAGGCACACTACCATCTCCCAGTGTATGCATCGCTTGGCCTTTTACTCTGGCGCTCAGGCGGATTCTCGGACTAGGCCAGTGCCCTCCCCACAGGAAAGTAGAGGTGACAGGATCCCTGTCCACCGCACCAGCTCTGAATAGGGAGCTTTGGGGAACTGTCCCCACTCCTTCCACTGAAACCCCGTGCCTCCTCCAAGCTTCCACATCCTGGAGGAAGACGGCATCTGACACCCCGTTATTTCAGGGAGCTGTTTCAGCGAGTTCAGAGTAGGCGCCTGGTGGCTAGTGCATGTCTGCCCCCGGGACAGGTGGCCAAGAGCTGCTGTCTCCTTGGGCCCAGTCCCTCAGGACAGGCATGTTCTCTGCCCAGACTCCTTCCTAAGAGTGGAGCACGCACCCTGCCCTACTCATCACCTCCTGTCTCCTTAGCAGCCAGGCTTCTGTCTCTCTGCACTGGGCGCGGCTGATACTTGTATTGCCGGCTCTCCTGCTTCACAACCGTTTCCAGACCAGAAGGCCAACGGCTCCTGCTCTTCTCCCCGGACAGCGTACTTCACCTTCCGCAGACATGCTCCTGGGGAGTGCAGTGAAAAACGTGTCCCTTTTCCTTAAGGCTCTTTCCACAGGGGCCACCGCGCTTCTCTCTCAGGCAGAGG
Source organism: Mustela lutreola (assembly GCF_030435805.1). Classification (NCBI taxonomy): domain Eukaryota; kingdom Metazoa; phylum Chordata; class Mammalia; order Carnivora; family Mustelidae; genus Mustela; species Mustela lutreola. The sequence continues at coordinate 63,942,494 of NC_081291.1, read as the reverse complement.
AGTTTCCGAGGCATAGAGGGTTTCGCTCCATGCGGGTTTATTACACCGTGCTGAGGAGCCCAGCTCAGGCAAACAGGAGCATCCCTCAGACCGGACTCTGATTTCCCAAAGAATGCTGTGCTTTGCCAGAGGGGATGCCAGGGCAAAGAAGCTTTCGCTCTATGCGATTTTCTCCAATAGTGCTGCGAATACTAGGCTAAGGCAAGCAGCAACAGCAGCCCTGAATCCCGACTCTGATTTCCCAGCGACTGCTATGCTTTTGCAGACGTTTTCAGCTTGGCAGGTACCGCACTTTGCTGCTGCTTCCTCAGAAAGGCATTGGATGTTCACTCTGCACGGTAGGGAAGAAGAGCCGCGGGAGAGCTGGTGCCTCTTGGGAAGTGATATCCTGGGCTCCGAGTGTACGCGCGGGATTCACCTTGCTATGCCGAACTCAGAAGACACAGTCACCACCCTGCAGCAGCGTGCGTGTCCTAGCATAGCACTGTACGTCTATTACCATCTCCTGGGGTAGGTTAGGCTTTGCTTTTTGCTTCGGCTCTCGGGCAGACTCGGTGTCTAGGCCAGTGCCTTCAACACAGGAGATAGGAGGCGATCGGATACCTGCACAAGGCCCGTGAACTGAATAGGGAGCATTGGGGGACTGTGCCCACTCCTTCCCCTTAAACCCCGTGCCTCCTCCAAGCTTCCACATCCTGGAGGAAGTCGGCATCTGACTCCCCGTTATTTCAGGGAGCTGTTTCTGCGAGGTTAGTGTAGGTGCCTGGTGGCTAGCGCATGTCTGCCCCAGGGACAGGTGGCCAAGAGCTGCTGTCTCCTTGGGCCCAGTCCCTCAGGACAGGCATGTTCTCTGCCCAGACTCCTTCCTAAGAGTGGAGCACGCACCCTGCCCTACTCATCGCCTCCTGTCTCCTTAGCAGCCAGGCTTCTGTCTCTCTGCACTGGGAGCGGCTGATACTTGTATTGCCGGCTCTCCTGCTTCACAACCGTTTCCAGACCAGAAGGCCAACGGCTCCTGCTCTTTTCCCCGGACAGCGTACTTCACCTTCCACAGACATGCTTCTGGGGAGTGCAGTGAAAAACGTGTCCCTTTCCTTAAGGCTCTTTCCACAGGGGCCACTGCGCTTCTCTCTCAGGTAGAGGAGATTCCGAGGCATAGAGGGTTTCGCTCCATGCGGGTTTATTACACCGTGCTGAGGAGACCAGCTCAGGCAAACAGGAGCATCCCTCAGACCGGACTCTGATTTCCCAAAGAATGCTGTGCTTTGCCAGAGGGGATGCCAGGGCAAAGAGGCTTTCGCTCTATGTTGTTTTCTCCAATAGTGCTGCGAATACTAGGCTAAGGCAAGCAGCTACAGCAGCCCTCAATCCCGACTCTGATTTCCCAGCGACTGCTATGCTTTCGCAGACGTATTCAGCTTGGCACAAACCGCACTTCGCTGCTGCTAGCTCAGGAAGGAGTTGGGTGTTCACTCTGCGCGGCAGGGAAGAAGCGCCGCGGGAGTGCTGGGGCCTCTTGGGACTTGCTTTCCGGGGCTCCAAGTTCAAGCCCGGGGTTCACCTTGCTATGCCGAACTAAGCAGACACAGTCACAACTCTGCAGCAGCGTGCGTGTCCTAGCATGGCACTCTATGCCTATTACCATCTCCTGGGGCGGTAAGGCTTTGCCTTTTGCTCTGTTGCTCAGGCAGACTCGGGGTTACGCCTGTCCTTCACCACAGGAGGGAGAAGGCGACAGGGTCACTGCACACCGCCCGTGCACTCGGATGGGGAACCGTGGGGGACTGTCTCCACTCTTTCTCCGGCACACCCCCTCCCACCCACATCGCTGCCACATCTTGGTGGAAGACGTATCGGTCTGCCCGTTTCTCCATGTGGCTGTTTCTGTGAGTTCCGGGTATGGCACCTGGTGGCAAGCCCAAGTCTGCCCTTGGGACAGGTGGCCAAGGAGATGCTCTCCCCTTGGGACCAGAGGCCCAGGACAGGTCTGCCATCTGCCCAGACTCCTTCCTCAGCGTGGAACACGCGCCTCTGCCCTAGTCGACCCCTCATGTCTCCTTAGCAGCCAGGCTTCCATCTCTCCGCACAGGGAGCGGGTGACACTTGTCTTGCCACCGGCCTGCTGTTCGTGCCACGGCAGCCTATCCTGCTTTCCGAGCGTTTCCCGACCGCAAGGCCAACGGCTCGTTCTCTTCTCCGGGGGCGGCATGCTATGCCTTCCCCACACTTGGCTTCTCTCTCAGGCAGACGGGATGCTAGGGCAAAGAGTATTTCGCTCCATGCGTGTATCTTCCACAGAGCTGCGGAGACGAGCTCAGGCAAGCAGCAGCAGCATCCCCAAACCCAACTCTGATTTCCCAAGGAACGCTGTGCTTTCCCAGGGGAGATGCCCAGGCAAAGAGGCTTTCGCTGTGTGCGGGTTTCTCCCACCGCGAGACTGGGCTCAGGCAAGCAGCAGCAGCCCGCAGAACATTTCTCAGCGAATGCTGTGCTTTCGCAGAGGCTTTGGCTTGGAGCCAACAGCACTTTGCTGCTGCTTCCTCAGCAAGGCTTCAGTCGCGTCAGGGAAGAAGAGCTGCGGGAGAGCTGGTGCCTCTTGGGCCTTGCTTTCCCGGGCTCCATGTTCGCGTCCTGGGTTCACCCAGCCAGGCCTCACTAAGCAGACACAGCCACAACCCCGCAGTAGCGTGCGTAACCTAGGATGGCACTCTAGGCACACTCCCATCTCCCAGTGTATGCATCGCTTGGCCTTTTACTCTGGCGCTCAGGCGGATTCTCGGACTAGGCCAGTGCCCTCCCCACAGGAAAGTAGAGGTGACAGGATCCCTGTCCACCGCACCAGCTCTGAATAGGGAGCTTTGGGGAACTGTCCCCACTCCTTCCACTGAAACCCCGTGCCTCCTCCAAGCTTCCACATCCTGGAGGAAGACGGCATCTGACACCCCGTTATTTCAGGGAGCTGTTTCTGCGAGTTCAGAGTAGGCGCCTGGTGGCTAGTGCATGTCTGCCCCCGGGACAGGTGGCCAAGTGCTGCTGTCTCCTTGGGCCCAGTCCCTCAGGACAGGCATGTTCTCTGCCCAGACTCCTTCCTAAGAGTGGAGCACGCACCCTGCCCTACTCATCACCTCCTGTCTCCTTAGCAGCCAGGCTTCTGTCTCTCTGCACTGGGCGCGGCTGATACTTGTATTGCCGGCTCTCCTGCTTCACAACCGTTTCCAGACCAGAAGGCCAACGGCTCCTGCTCTTCTCCCCGGACAGCGTACTTCACCTTCCGCAGACATGCTCCTGGGGAGTGCAGTGAAAAACGTGTCCCTTTTCCTTAAGGCTCTTTCCACAGGGGCCACCGCGCTTCTCTCTCAGGCAGAGGAGTTTCCGAGGCATAGAGGGTTTCGCTCCATGCGGGTTTATTACACCGTGCTGAGGAGACCAGCTCAGGCAAACAGGAGCATCCCTCAGACCGGACTCTGATTTCCCAAAGAATGCTGTGCTTTGCCAGAGGGGATGCCAGGGCAAAGAAGCTTTCGCTCTATGCGATTTTCTCCAATAGTGCTGCGAATACTAGGCTAAGGCAAGCAGCAACAGCAGCCCTGAATCCCGACTCTGATTTCCCAGCGACTGCTATGCTTTTGCAGACGTTTTCAGCTTGGCAGGTACCGCACTTCGCTGCTGCTTCCTCAGAAAGGCATTGGATGTTCACTCTGCACGGTAGGGAAGAAGAGCCGCGGGAGAGCTGGTGCCTCTTGGGAAGTGATATCCTGGGCTCCGAGTGTACGCGCGGGATTCACCTTGCTATGCCGAACTCAGCAGACACAGTCACCACCCTGCAGCAGCGTGCGTGTCCTAGCATAGCACTGTACGTCTATTACCATCTCCTGGGGTAGGTTAGGCTTTGCTTTTTGCTTCGGCTCTCGGGCAGACTCGGTGTCTAGGCCAGTGCCTTCACCACAGGAGATAGGAGGCGATCGGATACCTGCACAAGGCCCGTGAACTGAATAGGGAGCATTGGGGGACTGTGCCCACTCCTTCCCCTTAAACCCCGTGCCTCCTCCAAGCTTCCACATCCTGGAGGAAGTCGGCATCTGACTCCCCGTTATTTCAGGGAGCTGTTTCTGCGAGGTTAGTGTAGGTGCCTGGTGGCTAGCGCATGTCTGCCCCAGGGACAGGTGGCCAAGAGCTGCTGTCTCCTTGGGCCCAGTCCCTCAGGACAGGCATGTTCTCTGCCCAGACTCCTTCCTAAGAGTGGAGCACGCACCCTGCCCTACTCATCGCCTCCTGTCTCCTTAGCAGCCAGGCTTCTGTCTCTCTGCACTGGGAGCGGCTGATACTTGTATTGCCGGCTCTCCTGCTTCACAACCGTTTCCAGACCAGAAGGCCAACGGCTCCTGCTCTTTTCCCCGGACAGCGTACTTCACCTTCCACAGACATGCTTCTGGGGAGTGCAGTGAAAAACGTGTCCCTTTCCTTAAGGCTCTTTCCACAGGGGCCACTGCGCTTCTCTCTCAGGTAGAGGAGATTCCGAGGCATAGAGGGTTTCGCTCCATGCGGGTTTATTACACCGTGCTGAGGAGACCAGCTCAGGCAAACAGGAGCATCCCTCAGACCGGACTCTGATTTCCCAAAGAATGCTGTGCTTTGCCAGAGGGGATGCCAGGGCAAAGAGGCTTTCGCTCTATGTTGTTTTCTCCAATAGTGCTGCGAATACTAGGCTAAGGCAAGCAGCTACAGCAGCCCTCAATCCCGACTCTGATTTCCCAGCGACTGCTATGCTTTCGCAGACGTATTCAGCTTGGCACAAACCGCACTTCGCTGCTGCTAGCTCAGGAAGGAGTTGGGTGTTCACTCTGCGCGGCAGGGAAGAAGCGCCGCGGGAGTGCTGGGGCCTCTTGGGACTTGCTTTCCGGGGCTCCAAGTTCAAGCCCGGGGTTCACCTTGCTATGCCGAACTAAGCAGACACAGTCACAACTCTGCAGCAGCGTGCGTGTCCTAGCATGGCACTCTATGCCTATTACCATCTCCTGGGGCGGTAAGGCTTTGCCTTTTGCTCTGTTGCTCAGGCAGACTCGGGGTTACGCCTGTCCTTCACCACAGGAGGGAGAAGGCGACAGGGTCACTGCACACCGCCCGTGCACTCGGATGGGGAACCGTGGGGGACTGTCTCCACTCTTTCTCCGGCACACCCCCTCCCACCCACATCGCTGCCACATCTTGGTGGAAGACGTATCGGTCTGCCCGTTTCTCCATGTGGCTGTTTCTGTGAGTTCCGGGTATGGCACCTGGTGGCAAGCCCAAGTCTGCCCTTGGGACAGGTGGCCAAGGAGATGCTCTCCCCTTGGGACCAGAGGCCCAGGACAGGTCTGCCATCTGCCCAGACTCCTTCCTCAGCGTGGAACACGCGCCTCTGCCCTAGTCGACCCCTCATGTCTCCTTAGCAGCCAGGCTTCCATCTCTCCGCACAGGGAGCGGGTGACACTTGTCTTGCCACCGGCCTGCTGTTCGTGCCACGGCAGCCTATCCTGCTTTCCGAGCGTTTCCCGACCGCAAGGCCAACGGCTCGTTCTCTTCTCCGGGGGCGGCATGCTATGCCTTCCCCACACTTGGCTTCTCTCTCAGGCAGACGGGATGCTAGGGCAAAGAGTATTTCGCTCCATGCGTGTATCTTCCACAGAGCTGCGGAGACGAGCTCAGGCAAGCAGCAGCAGCATCCCCAAACCCAACTCTGATTTCCCAAGGAACGCTGTGCTTTCCCAGGGGAGATGCCCAGGCAAAGAGGCTTTCGCTGTGTGCGGGTTTCTCCCACCGCGAGACTGGGCTCAGGCAAGCAGCAGCAGCCCGCAGAACATTTCTCAGCGAATGCTGTGCTTTCGCAGAGGCTTTGGCTTGGAGCCAACAGCACTTTGCTGCTGCTTCCGCAGCAAGGCTTCAGTCGCGTCAGGGAAGAAGAGCTGCGGGAGAGCTGGTGCCTCTTGGGCCTTGCTTTCCCGGGCTCCATGTTCGCGTCCTGGGTTCACCCAGCCAGGCCTCACTAAGCAGACACAGCCACAACCCCGCAGTAGCGTGCGTAACCTAGGATGGCACTCTAGGCACACTACCATCTCCCAGTGTATGCATCGCTTGGCCTTTTACTCTGGCGCTCAGGCGGATTCTCGGACTAGGCCAGTGCCCTCCCCACAGGAAAGTAGAGGTGACAGGATCCCTGTCCACCGCACCAGCTCTGAATAGGGAGCTTTGGGGAACTGTCCCCACTCCTTCCACTGAAACCCCGTGCCTCCTCCAAGCTTCCACATCCTGGAGGAAGACGGCATCTGACACCCCGTTATTTCAGGGAGCTGTTTCAGCGAGTTCAGAGTAGGCGCCTGGTGGCTAGTGCATGTCTGCCCCCGGGACAGGTGGCCAAGAGCTGCTGTCTCCTTGGGCCCAGTCCCTCAGGACAGGCATGTTCTCTGCCCAGACTCCTTCCTAAGAGTGGAGCACGCACCCTGCCCTACTCATCACCTCCTGTCTCCTTAGCAGCCAGGCTTCTGTCTCTCTGCACTGGGCGCGGCTGATACTTGTATTGCCGGCTCTCCTGCTTCACAACCGTTTCCAGACCAGAAGGCCAACGGCTCCTGCTCTTCTCCCCGGACAGCGTACTTCACCTTCCGCAGACATGCTCCTGGGGAGTGCAGTGAAAAACGTGTCCCTTTTCCTTAAGGCTCTTTCCACAGGGGCCACCGCGCTTCTCTCTCAGGCAGAGGAGTTTCCGAGGCATAGAGGGTTTCGCTCCATGCGGGTTTATTACACCGTGCTGAGGAGACCAGCTCAGGCAAACAGGAGCATCCCTCAGACCGGACTCTGATTTCCCAAAGAATGCTGTGCTTTGCCAGAGGGGATGCCAGGGCAAAGAAGCTTTCGCTCTATGCGATTTTCTCCAATAGTGCTGCGAATACTAGGCTAAGGCAAGCAGCAACAGCAGCCCTGAATCCCGACTCTGATTTCCCAGCGACTGCTATGCTTTTGCAGACGTTTTCAGCTTGGCAGGTACCGCACTTCGCTGCTGCTTCCTCAGAAAGGCATTGGATGTTCACTCTGCACGGTAGGGAAGAAGAGCCGCGGGAGAGCTGGTGCCTCTTGGGAAGTGATATCCTGGGCTCCGAGTGTACGCGCGGGATTCACCTTGCTATGCCGAACTCAGCAGACACAGTCACCACCCTGCAGCAGCGTGCGTGTCCTAGCATAGCACTGTACGTCTATTACCATCTCCTGGGGTAGGTTAGGCTTTGCTTTTTGCTTCGGCTCTCGGGCAGACTCGGTGTCTAGGCCAGTGCCTTCACCACAGGAGATAGGAGGCGATCGGATACCTGCACAAGGCCCGTGAACTGAATAGGGAGCATTGGGGGACTGTGCCCACTCCTTCCCCTTAAACCCCGTGCCTCCTCCAAGCTTCCACATCCTGGAGGAAGTCGGCATCTGACTCCCCGTTATTTCAGGGAGCTGTTTCTGCGAGGTTAGTGTAGGTGCCTGGTGGCTAGCGCATGTCTGCCCCAGGGACAGGTGGCCAAGAGCTGCTGTCTCCTTGGGCCCAGTCCCTCAGGACAGGCATGTTCTCTGCCCAGACTCCTTCCTAAGAGTGGAGCACGCACCCTGCCCTACTCATCGCCTCCTGTCTCCTTAGCAGCCAGGCTTCTGTCTCTCTGCACTGGGCGCGGCTGATACTTGTATTGCCGGCTCTCCTGCTTCACAACCGTTTCCAGACCAGAAGGCCAACGGCTCCTGCTCTTCTCCCCGGACATCGTACTTCACCTTCCGCAGACATGCTCCTGGGGAGTGCAGTGAAAAACGTGTCCCTTTTCCTTAAGGCTCTTTCCACAGGGGCCACCGCGCTTCTCTCTCAGGCAGAGGAGTTTCCGAGGCATAGAGGGTTTCGCTCCATGCGGGTTTATTACACCGTGCTGAGGAGACGAGCTCAGGCAAACAGGAGCATCCCTCAGACCGGACTCTGATTTCCCAAAGAATGCTGTGCTTTGCCAGAGGGGATGCCAGGGCAAAGAAGCTTTCGCTCTATGCGATTTTCTCCAATAGTGCTGCGAATACTAGGCTAAGGCAAGCAGCAACAGCAGCCCTGAATCCCGACTCTGATTTCCCAGCGACTGCTATGCTTTTGCAGACGTTTTCAGCTTGGCAGGTACCGCACTTCGCTGCTGCTTCCTCAGAAAGGCATTGGATGTTCACTCTGCACGGTAGGGAAGAAGAGCCGCGGGAGAGCTGGTGCCTCTTGGGAAGTGATATCCTGGGCTCCGAGTGTACGCGCGGGATTCACCTTGCTATGCCGAACTCAGCAGACACAGTCACCACCCTGCAGCAGCGTGCGTGTCCTAGCATAGCACTGTACGTCTATTACCATCTCCTGGGGTAGGTTAGGCTTTGCTTTTTGCTTCGGCTCTCGGGCAGACTCGGTGTCTAGGCCAGTGCCTTCACCACAGGAGATAGGAGGCGATCGGATACCTGCACAAGGCCCGTGAACTGAATAGGGAGCATTGGGGGACTGTGCCCACTCCTTCCCCTTAAACCCCGTGCCTCCTCCAAGCTTCCACATCCTGGAGGAAGTCGGCATCTGACTCCCCGTTATTTCAGGGAGCTGTTTCTGCGAGGTTAGTGTAGGTGCCTGGTGGCTAGCGCATGTCTGCCCCAGGGACAGGTGGCCAAGAGCTGCTGTCTCCTTGGGCCCAGTCCCTCAGGACAGGCATGTTCTCTGCCCAGACTCCTTCCTAAGAGTGGAGCACGCACCCTGCCCTACTCATCGCCTCCTGTCTCCTTAGCAGCCAGGCTTCTGTCTCTCTGCACTGGGAGCGGCTGATACTTGTATTGCCGGCTCTCCTGCTTCACAACCGTTTCCAGACCAGAAGGCCAACGGCTCCTGCTCTTTTCCCCGGACAGCGTACTTCACCTTCCACAGACATGCTTCTGGGGAGTGCAGTGAAAAACGTGTCCCTTTCCTTAAGGCTCTTTCCACAGGGGCCACTGCGCTTCTCTCTCAGGTAGAGGAGATTCCGAGGCATAGAGGGTTTCGCTCCATGCGGGTTTATTACACCGTGCTGAGGAGACCAGCTCAGGCAAACAGGAGCATCCCTCAGACCGGACTCTGATTTCCCAAAGAATGCTGTGCTTTGCCAGAGGGGATGCCAGGGCAAAGAGGCTTTCGCTCTATGTTGTTTTCTCCAATAGTGCTGCGAATACTAGGCTAAGGCAAGCAGCTACAGCAGCCCTCAATCCCGACTCTGATTTCCCAGCGACTGCTATGCTTTCGCAGTCGTATTCAGCTTGGCACAAACCGCACTTCGCTGCTGCTAGCTCAGGAAGGAGTTGGGTGTTCACTCTGCGCGGCAGGGAAGAAGCGCCGCGGGAGTGCTGGGGCCTCTTGGGACTTGCTTTCCGGGGCTCCAAGTTCAAGCCCGGGGTTCACCTTGCTATGCCGAACTAAGCAGACACAGTCACAACTCTGCAGCAGCGTGCGTGTCCTAGCATGGCACTCTATGCCTATTACCATCTCCTGGGGCGGTAAGGCTTTGCCTTTTGCTCTGTTGCTCAGGCAGACTCGGGGTTACGCCTGTCCTTCACCACAGGAGGGAGAAGGCGACAGGGTCACTGCACACCGCCCGTGCACTCGGATGGGGAACCGTGGGGGACTGTCTCCACTCTTTCTCCGGCACACCCCCTCCCACCCACATCGCTGCCACATCTTGGTGGAAGACGTATCGGTCTGCCCGTTTCTCCATGTGGCTGTTTCTGTGAGTTCCGGGTATGGCACCTGGTGGCAAGCCCAAGTCTGCCCTTGGGACAGGTGGCCAAGGAGATGCTCTCCCCTTGGGACCAGAGGCCCAGGACAGGTCTGCCATCTGCCCAGACTCCTTCCTCAGCGTGGAACACGCGCCTCTGCCCTAGTCGACCCCTCATGTCTCCTTAGCAGCCAGGCTTCCATCTCTCCGCACAGGGAGCGGGTGACACTTGTCTTGCCACCGGCCTGCTGTTCGTGCCACGGCAGCCTATCCTGCTTTCCGAGCGTTTCCCGACCGCAAGGCCAACGGCTCGTTCTCTTCTCCGGGGGCGGCATGCTATGCCTTCCCCACACTTGGCTTCTCTCTCAGGCAGACGGGATGCTAGGGCAAAGAGTATTTCGCTCCATGCGTGTATCTTCCACAGAGCTGCGGAGACGAGCTCAGGCAAGCAGCAGCAGCATCCCCAAACCCAACTCTGATTTCCCAAGGAACGCTGTGCTTTCCCAGGGGAGATGCCCAGGCAAAGAGGCTTTCGCTGTGTGCGGGTTTCTCCCACCGCGAGACTGGGCTCAGGCAAGCAGCAGCAGCCCGCAGAACATTTCTCAGCGAATGCTGTGCTTTCGCAGAGGCTTTGGCTTGGAGCCAACAGCACTTTGCTGCTGCTTCCTCAGCAAGGCTTCAGTCGCGTCAGGGAAGAAGAGCTGCGGGAGAGCTGGTGCCTCTTGGGCCTTGCTTTCCCGGGCTCCATGTTCGCGTCCTGGGTTCACCCAGCCAGGCCTCACTAAGCAGACACAGCCACAACCCCGCAGTAGCGTGCGTAACCTAGGATGGCACTCTAGGCACACTCCCATCTCCCAGTGTATGCATCGCTTGGCCTTTTACTCTGGCGCTCAGGCGGATTCTCGGACTAGGCCAGTGCCCTCCCCACAGGAAAGTAGAGGTGACAGGATCCCTGTCCACCGCACCAGCTCTGAATAGGGAGCTTTGGGGAACTGTCCCCACTCCTTCCACTGAAACCCCGTGCCTCCTCCAAGCTTCCACATCCTGGAGGAAGACGGCATCTGACACCCCGTTATTTCAGGGAGCTGTTTCTGCGAGTTCAGAGTAGGCGCCTGGTGGCTAGTGCATGTCTGCCCCCGGGACAGGTGGCCAAGTGCTGCTGTCTCCTTGGGCCCAGTCCCTCAGGACAGGCATGTTCTCTGCCCAGACTCCTTCCTAAGAGTGGAGCACGCACCCTGCCCTACTCATCACCTCCTGTCTCCTTAGCAGCCAGGCTTCTGTCTCTCTGCACTGGGCGCGGCTGATACTTGTATTGCCGGCTCTCCTGCTTCACAACCGTTTCCAGACCAGAAGGCCAACGGCTCCTGCTCTTCTCCCCGGACAGCGTACTTCACCTTCCGCAGACATGCTCCTGGGGAGTGCAGTGAAAAACGTGTCCCTTTTCCTTAAGGCTCTTTCCACAGGGGCCACCGCGCTTCTCTCTCAGGCAGAGGAGTTTCCGAGGCATAGAGGGTTTCGCTCCATGCGGGTTTATTACACCGTGCTGAGGAGACCAGCTCAGGCAAACAGGAGCATCCCTCAGACCGGACTCTGATTTCCCAAAGAATGCTGTGCTTTGCCAGAGGGGATGCCAGGGCAAAGAAGCTTTCGCTCTATGCGATTTTCTCCAATAGTGCTGCGAATACTAGGCTAAGGCAAGCAGCAACAGCAGCCCTGAATCCCGACTCTGATTTCCCAGCGACTGCTATGCTTTTGCAGACGTTTTCAGCTTGGCAGGTACCGCACTTCGCTGCTGCTTCCTCAGAAAGGCATTGGATGTTCACTCTGCACGGTAGGGAAGAAGAGCCGCGGGAGAGCTGGTGCCTCTTGGGAAGTGATATCCTGGGCTCCGAGTGTACGCGCGGGATTCACCTTGCTATGCCGAACTCAGCAGACACAGTCACCACCCTGCAGCAGCGTGCGTGTCCTAGCATAGCACTGTACGTCTATTACCATCTCCTGGGGTAGGTTAGGCTTTGCTTTTTGCTTCGGCTCTCGGGCAGACTCGGTGTCTAGGCCAGTGCCTTCACCACAGGAGATAGGAGGCGATCGGATACCTGCACAAGGCCCGTGAACTGAATAGGGAGCATTGGGGGACTGTGCCCACTCCTTCCCCTTAAACCCCGTGCCTCCTCCAAGCTTCCACATCCTGGAGGAAGTCGGCATCTGACTCCCCGTTATTTCAGGGAGCTGTTTCTGCGAGGTTAGTGTAGGTGCCTGGTGGCTAGCGCATGTCTGCCCCAGGGACAGGTGGCCAAGAGCTGCTGTCTCCTTGGGCCCAGTCCCTCAGGACAGGCATGTTCTCTGCCCAGACTCCTTCCTAAGAGTGGAGCACGCACCCTGCCCTACTCATCGCCTCCTGTCTCCTTAGCAGCCAGGCTTCTGTCTCTCTGCACTGGGAGCGGCTGATACTTGTATTGCCGGCTCTCCTGCTTCACAACCGTTTCCAGACCAGAAGGCCAACGGCTCCTGCTCTTTTCCCCGGACAGCGTACTTCACCTTCCACAGACATGCTTCTGGGGAGTGCAGTGAAAAACGTGTCCCTTTCCTTAAGGCTCTTTCCACAGGGGCCACTGCGCTTCTCTCTCAGGTAGAGGAGATTCCGAGGCATAGAGGGTTTCGCTCCATGCGGGTTTATTACACCGTGCTGAGGAGACCAGCTCAGGCAAACAGGAGCATCCCTCAGACCGGACTCTGATTTCCCAAAGAATGCTGTGCTTTGCCAGAGGGGATGCCAGGGCAAAGAGGCTTTCGCTCTATGTTGTTTTCTCCAATAGTGCTGCGAATACTAGGCTAAGGCAAGCAGCTACAGCAGCCCTCAATCCCGACTCTGATTTCCCAGCGACTGCTATGCTTTCGCAGACGTATTCAGCTTGGCACAAACCGCACTTCGCTGCTGCTAGCTCAGAAAGGAGTTGGGTGTTCACTCTGCGCGGCAGGGAAGAAGCGCCGCGGGAGTGCTGGGGCCTCTTGGGACTTGCTTTCCGGGGCTCCAAGTTCAAGCCCGGGGTTCACCTTGCTATGCCGAACTAAGCAGACACAGTCACAACTCTGCAGCAGCGTGCGTGTCCTAGCATGGCACTCTATGCCTATTACCATCTCCTGGGGCGGTAAGGCTTTGCCTTTTGCTCTGTTGCTCAGGCAGACTCGGGGTTACGCCTGTCCTTCACCACAGGAGGGAGAAGGCGACAGGGTCACTGCACACCGCCCGTGCACTCGGATGGGGAACCGTGGGGGACTGTCTCCACTCTTTCTCCGGCACACCCCCTCCCACCCACATCGCTGCCACATCTTGGTGGAAGACGTATCGGTCTGCCCGTTTCTCCATGTGGCTGTTTCTGTGAGTTCCGGGTATGGCACCTGGTGGCAAGCCCAAGTCTGCCCTTGGGACAGGTGGCCAAGGAGATGCTCTCCCCTTGGGACCAGAGGCCCAGGACAGGTCTGCCATCTGCCCAGACTCCTTCCTCAGCGTGGAACACGCGCCTCTGCCCTAGTCGACCCCTCATGTCTCCTTAGCAGCCAGGCTTCCATCTCTCCGCACAGGGAGCGGGTGACACTTGTCTTGCCACCGGCCTGCTGTTCGTGCCACGGCAGCCTATCCTGCTTTCCGAGCGTTTCCCGACCGCAAGGCCAACGGCTCGTTCTCTTCTCCGGGGGCGGCATGCTATGCCTTCCCCACACTTGGCTTCTCTCTCAGGCAGACGGGATGCTAGGGCAAAGAGTATTTCGCTCCATGCGTGTATCTTCCACAGAGCTGCGGAGACGAGCTCAGGCAAGCAGCAGCAGCATCCCCAAACCCAACTCTGATTTCCCAAGGAACGCTGTGCTTTCCCAGGGGAGATGCCCAGGCAAAGAGGCTTTCGCTGTGTGCGGGTTTCTCCCACCGCGAGACTGGGCTCAGGCAAGCAGCAGCAGCCCGCAGAACATTTCTCAGCGAATGCTGTGCTTTCGCAGAGGCTTTGGCTTGGAGCCAACAGCACTTTGCTGCTGCTTCCGCAGCAAGGCTTCAGTCGCGTCAGGGAAGAAGAGCTGCGGGAGAGCTGGTGCCTCTTGGGCCTTGCTTTCCCGGGCTCCATGTTCGCGTCCTGGGTTCACCCAGCCAGGCCTCACTAAGCAGACACAGCCACAACCCCGCAGTAGCGTGCGTAACCTAGGATGGCACTCTAGGCACACTACCATCTCCCAGTGTATGCATCGCTTGGCCTTTTACTCTGGCGCTCAGGCGGATTCTCGGACTAGGCCAGTGCCCTCCCCACAGGAAAGTAGAGGTGACAGGATCCCTGTCCACCGCACCAGCTCTGAATAGGGAGCTTTGGGGAACTGTCCCCACTCCTTCCACTGAAACCCCGTGCCTCCTCCAAGCTTCCACATCCTGGAGGAAGACGGCATCTGACACCCCGTTATTTCAGGGAGCTGTTTCAGCGAGTTCAGAGTAGGCGCCTGGTGGCTAGTGCATGTCTGCCCCCGGGACAGGTGGCCAAGAGCTGCTGTCTCCTTGGGCCCAGTCCCTCAGGACAGGCATGTTCTCTGCCCAGACTCCTTCCTAAGAGTGGAGCACGCACCCTGCCCTACTCATCACCTCCTGTCTCCTTAGCAGCCAGGCTTCTGTCTCTCTGCACTGGGCGCGGCTGATACTTGTATTGCCGGCTCTCCTGCTTCACAACCGTTTCCAGACCAGAAGGCCAACGGCTCCTGCTCTTCTCCCCGGACAGCGTACTTCACCTTCCGCAGACATGCTCCTGGGGAGTGCAGTGAAAAACGTGTCCCTTTTCCTTAAGGCTCTTTCCACAGGGGCCACCGCGCTTCTCTCTCAGGCAGAGGAGTTTCCGAGGCATAGAGGGTTTCGCTCCATGCGGGTTTATTACACCGTGCTGAGGAGACGAGCTCAGGCAAACAGGAGCATCCCTCAGACCGGACTCTGATTTCCCAAAGAATGCTGTGCTTTGCCAGAGGGGATGCCAGGGCAAAGAAGCTTTCGCTCTATGCGATTTTCTCCAATAGTGCTGCGAATACTAGGCTAAGGCAAGCAGCAACAGCAGCCCTGAATCCCGACTCTGATTTCCCAGCGACTGCTATGCTTTTGCAGACGTTTTCAGCTTGGCAGGTACCGCACTTCGCTGCTGCTTCCTCAGAAAGGCATTGGATGTTCACTCTGCACGGTAGGGAAGAAGAGCCGCGGGAGAGCTGGTGCCTCTTGGGAAGTGATATCCTGGGCTCCGAGTGTACGCGCGGGATTCACCTTGCTATGCCGAACTCAGCAGACACAGTCACCACCCTGCAGCAGCGTGCGTGTCCTAGCATAGCACTGTACGTCTATTACCATCTCCTGGGGTAGGTTAGGCTTTGCTTTTTGCTTCGGCTCTCGGGCAGACTCGGTGTCTAGGCCAGTGCCTTCACCACAGGAGATAGGAGGCGATCGGATACCTGCACAAGGCCCGTGAACTGAATAGGGAGCATTGGGGGACTGTGCCCACTCCTTCCCCTTAAACCCCGTGCCTCCTCCAAGCTTCCACATCCTGGAGGAAGTCGGCATCTGACTCCCCGTTATTTCAGGGAGCTGTTTCTGCGAGGTTAGTGTAGGTGCCTGGTGGCTAGCGCATGTCTGCCCCAGGGACAGGTGGCCAAGAGCTGCTGTCTCCTTGGGCCCAGTCCCTCAGGACAGGCATGTTCTCTGCCCAGACTCCTTCCTAAGAGTGGAGCACGCACCCTGCCCTACTCATCGCCTCCTGTCTCCTTAGCAGCCAGGCTTCTGTCTCTCTGCACTGGGAGCGGCTGATACTTGTATTGCCGGCTCTCCTGCTTCACAACCGTTTCCAGACCAGAAGGCCAACGGCTCCTGCTCTTTTCCCCGGACAGCGTACTTCACCTTCCACAGACATGCTTCTGGGGAGTGCAGTGAAAAACGTGTCCCTTTCCTTAAGGCTCTTTCCACAGGGGCCACTGCGCTTCTCTCTCAGGTAGAGGAGATTCCGAGGCATAGAGGGTTTCGTTCCATGCGGGTTTATTACACCGTGCTGAGGAGACCAGCTCAGGCAAACAGGAGCATCCCTCAGACCGGACTCTGATTTCCCAAAGAATGCTGTGCTTTGCCAGAGGGGATGCCAGGGCAAAGAGGCTTTCGCTCTATGTTGTTTTCTCCAATATTGCTGCGAATACTAGGCTAAGGCAAGCAGCTACAGCAGCCCTCAATCCCGACTCTGATTTCCCAGCGACTGCTATGCTTTCGCAGACGTATTCAGCTTGGCACAAACCGCACTTCGCTGCTGCTAGCTCAGAAAGGAGTTGGGTGTTCACTCTGCGCGGCAGGGAAGAAGCGCCGCGGGAGTGCTGGGGCCTCTTGGGACTTGCTTTCCGGGGCTCCAAGTTCAAGCCCGGGGTTCACCTTGCTATGCCGAACTAAGCAGACACAGTCACAACTCTGCAGCAGCGTGCGTGTCCTAGCATGGCACTCTATGCCTATTACCATCTCCTGGGGCGGTAAGGCTTTGCCTTTTGCTCTGTTGCTCAGGCAGACTCGGGGTTACGCCTGTCCTTCACCACAGGAGGGAGAAGGCGACAGGGTCACTGCACACCGCCCGTGCACTCGGATGGGGAACCGTGGGGGACTGTCTCCACTCTTTCTCCGGCACACCCCCTCCCACCCACATCGCTGCCACATCTTGGTGGAAGACGTATCGGTCTGCCCGTTTCTCCATGTGGCTGTTTCTGTGAGTTCCGGGTATGGCACCTGGTGGCAAGCCCAAGTCTGCCCTTGGGACAGGTGGCCAAGGAGATGCTCTCCCCTTGGGACCAGAGGCCCAGGACAGGTCTGCCATCTGCCCAGACTCCTTCCTCAGCGTGGAACACGCGCCTCTGCCCTAGTCGACCCCTCATGTCTCCTTAGCAGCCAGGCTTCCATCTCTCCGCACAGGGAGCGGGTGACACTTGTCTTGCCACCGGCCTGCTGTTCGTGCCACGGCAGCCTATCCTGCTTTCCGAGCGTTTCCCGACCGCAAGGCCAACGGCTCGTTCTCTTCTCCGGGGACGGCATGCTATGCCTTCCCCACACTTGGCTTCTCTCTCAGGCAGACGGGATGCTAGGGCAAAGAGTATTTCGCTCCATGCGTGTATCTTCCACAGAGCTGCGGAGACGAGCTCAGGCAAGCAGCAGCAGCATCCCCAAACCCAACTCTGATTTCCCAAGGAACGCTGTGCTTTCCCAGGGGAGATGCCCAGGCAAAGAGGCTTTCGCTGTGTGCGGGTTTCTCCCACCGCGAGACTGGGCTCAGGCAAGCAGCAGCAGCCCGCAGAACATTTCTCAGCGAATGCTGTGCTTTCGCAGAGGCTTTGGCTTGGAGCCAACAGCACTTTGCTGCTGCTTCCTCAGCAAGGCTTCAGTCGCGTCAGGGAAGAAGAGCTGCGGGAGAGCTGGTGCCTCTTGGGCCTTGCTTTCCCGGGCTCCATGTTCGCGTCCTGGGTTCACCCAGCCAGGCCTCACTAAGCAGACACAGCCACAACCCCGCAGTAGCGTGCGTAACCTAGGATGGCACTCTAGGCACACTCCCATCTCCCAGTGTATGCATCGCTTGGCCTTTTACTCTGGCGCTCAGGCGGATTCTCGGACTAGGCCAGTGCCCTCCCCACAGGAAAGTAGAGGTGACAGGATCCCTGTCCACCGCACCAGCTCTGAATAGGGAGCTTTGGGGAACTGTCCCCACTCCTTCCACTGAAACCCCGTGCCTCCTCCAAGCTTCCACATCCTGGAGGAAGACGGCATCTGACACCCCGTTATTTCAGGGAGCTGTTTCAGCGAGTTCAGAGTAGGCGCCTGGTGGCTAGTGCATGTCTGCCCCCGGGACAGGTGGCCAAGAGCTGCTGTCTCCTTGGGCCCAGTCCCTCAGGACAGGCATGTTCTCTGCCCAGACTCCTTCCTAAGAGTGGAGCACGCACCCTGCCCTACTCATCACCTCCTGTCTCCTTAGCAGCCAGGCTTCTGTCTCTCTGCACTGGGCGCGTCTGATACTTGTATTGCCGGCTCTCCTGCTTCACAACCGTTTCCAGACCAGAAGGCCAACGGCTCCTGCTCTTCTCCCCGGACAGCGTACTTCACCTTCCGCAGACATGCTCCTGGGGAGTGCAGTGAAAAACGTGTCCCTTTTCCTTAAGGCTCTTTCCACAGGGGCCACCGCGCTTCTCTCTCAGGCAGAGGAGTTTCCGAGGCATAGAGGGTTTCGCTCCATGCGGGTTTATTACACCGTGCTGAGGAGCCCAGCTCAGGCAAACAGGAGCATCCCTCAGACCGGACTCTGATTTCCCAAAGAATGCTGTGCTTTGCCAGAGGGGATGCCAGGGCAAAGAAGCTTTCGCTCTATGCGATTTTCTCCAATAGTGCTGCGAATACTAGGCTAAGGCAAGCAGCAACAGCAGCCCTGAATCCCGACTCTGATTTCCCAGCGACTGCTATGCTTTTGCAGACGTTTTCAGCTTGGCAGGTACCGCACTTCGCTGCTGCTTCCTCAGAAAGGCATTGGATGTTCACTCTGCACGGTAGGGAAGAAGAGCCGCGGGAGAGCTGGTGCCTCTTGGGAAGTGATATCCTGGGCTCCGAGTGTACGCGCGGGATTCACCTTGCTATGCCGAACTCAGCAGACACAGTCACCACCCTGCAGCAGCGTGCGTGTCCTAGCATAGCACTGTACGTCTATTACCATCTCCTGGGGTAGGTTAGGCTTTGCTTTTTGCTTCGGCTCTCGGGCAGACTCGGTGTCTAGGCCAGTGCCTTCAACACAGGAGATAGGAGGCGATCGGATACCTGCACAAGGCCCGTGAACTGAATAGGGAGCATTGGGGGACTGTGCCCACTCCTTCCCCTTAAACCCCGTGCCTCCTCCAAGCTTCCACATCCTGGAGGAAGTCGGCATCTGACTCCCCGTTATTTCAGGGAGCTGTTTCTGCGAGGTTAGTGTAGGTGCCTGGTGGCTAGCGCATGTCTGCCCCAGGGACAGGTGGCCAAGAGCTGCTGTCTCCTTGGGCCCAGTCCCTCAGGACAGGCATGTTCTCTGCCCAGACTCCTTCCTAAGAGTGGAGCACGCACCCTGCCCTACTCATCGCCTCCTGTCTCCTTAGCAGCCAGGCTTCTGTCTCTCTGCACTGGGAGCGGCTGATACTTGTATTGCCGGCTCTCCTGCTTCACAACCGTTTCCAGACCAGAAGGCCAACGGCTCCTGCTCTTTTCCCCGGACAGCGTACTTCACCTTCCACAGACATGCTTCTGGGGAGTGCAGTGAAAAACGTGTCCCTTTCCTTAAGGCTCTTTCCACAGGGGCCACTGCGCTTCTCTCTCAGGTAGAGGAGATTCCGAGGCATAGAGGGTTTCGCTCCATGCGGGTTTATTACACCGTGCTGAGGAGACCAGCTCAGGCAAACAGGAGCATCCCTCAGACCGGACTCTGATTTCCCAAAGAATGCTGTGCTTTGCCAGAGGGGATGCCAGGGCAAAGAGGCTTTCGCTCTATGTTGTTTTCTCCAATAGTGCTGCGAATACTAGGCTAAGGCAAGCAGCTACAGCAGCCCTCAATCCCGACTCTGATTTCCCAGCGACTGCTATGCTTTCGCAGACGTATTCAGCTTGGCACAAACCGCACTTCGCTGCTGCTAGCTCAGGAAGGAGTTGGGTGTTCACTCTGCGCGGCAGGGAAGAAGCGCCGCGGGAGTGCTGGGGCCTCTTGGGACTTGCTTTCCGGGGCTCCAAGTTCAAGCCCGGGGTTCACCTTGCTATGCCGAACTAAGCAGACACAGTCACAACTCTGCAGCAGCGTGCGTGTCCTAGCATGGCACTCTATGCCTATTACCATCTCCTGGGGCGGTAAGGCTTTGCCTTTTGCTCTGTTGCTCAGGCAGACTCGGGGTTACGCCTGTCCTTCACCACAGGAGGGAGAAGGCGACAGGGTCACTGCACACCGCCCGTGCACTCGGATGGGGAACCGTGGGGGACTGTCTCCACTCTTTCTCCGGCACACCCCCTCCCACCCACATCGCTGCCACATCTTGGTGGAAGACGTATCGGTCTGCCCGTTTCTCCATGTGGCTGTTTCTGTGAGTTCCGGGTATGGCACCTGGTGGCAAGCCCAAGTCTGCCCTTGGGACAGGTGGCCAAGGAGATGCTCTCCCCTTGGGACCAGAGGCCCAGGACAGGTCTGCCATCTGCCCAGACTCCTTCCTCAGCGTGGAACACGCGCCTCTGCCCTAGTCGACCCCTCATGTCTCCTTAGCAGCCAGGCTTCCATCTCTCCGCACAGGGAGCGGGTGACACTTGTCTTGCCACCGGCCTGCTGTTCGTGCCACGGCAGCCTATCCTGCTTTCCGAGCGTTTCCCGACCGCAAGGCCAACGGCTCGTTCTCTTCTCCGGGGGCGGCATGCTATGCCTTCCCCACACTTGGCTTCTCTCTCAGGCAGACGGGATGCTAGGGCAAAGAGTATTTCGCTCCATGCGTGTATCTTCCACAGAGCTGCGGAGACGAGCTCAGGCAAGCAGCAGCAGCATCCCCAAACCCAACTCTGATTTCCCAAGGAACGCTGTGCTTTCCCAGGGGAGATGCCCAGGCAAAGAGGCTTTCGCTGTGTGCGGGTTTCTCCCACCGCGAGACTGGGCTCAGGCAAGCAGCAGCAGCCCGCAGAACATTTCTCAGCGAATGCTGTGCTTTCGCAGAGGCTTTGGCTTGGAGCCAACAGCACTTTGCTGCTGCTTCCTCAGCAAGGCTTCAGTCGCGTCAGGGAAGAAGAGCTGCGGGAGAGCTGGTGCCTCTTGGGCCTTGCTTTCCCGGGCTCCATGTTCGCGTCCTGGGTTCACCCAGCCAGGCCTCACTAAGCAGACACAGCCACAACCCCGCAGTAGCGTGCGTAACCTAGGATGGCACTCTAGGCACACTCCCATCTCCCAGTGTATGCATCGCTTGGCCTTTTACTCTGGCGCTCAGGCGGATTCTCGGACTAGGCCAGTGCCCTCCCCACAGGAAAGTAGAGGTGACAGGATCCCTGTCCACCGCACCAGCTCTGAATAGGGAGCTTTGGGGAACTGTCCCCACTCCTTCCACTGAAAACCCGTGCCTCCTCCAAGCTTCCACATCCTGGAGGAAGACGGCATCTGACACCCCGTTATTTCAGGGAGCTGTTTCAGCGAGTTCAGAGTAGGCGCCTGGTGGCTAGTGCATGTCTGCCCCCGGGACAGGTGGCCAAGTGCTGCTGTCTCCTTGGGCCCAGTCCCTCAGGACAGGCATGTTCTCTGCCCAGACTCCTTCCTAAGAGTGGAGCACGCACCCTGCCCTACTCATCACCTCCTGTCTCCTTAGCAGCCAGGCTTCTGTCTCTCTGCACTGGGCGCGGCTGATACTTGTATTGCCGGCTCTCCTGCTTCACAACCGTTTCCAGACCAGAAGGCCAACGGCTCCTGCTCTTCTCCCCGGACAGCGTACTTCACCTTCCGCAGACATGCTCCTGGGGAGTGCAGTGAAAAACGTGTCCCTTTTCCTTAAGGCTCTTTCCACAGGGGCCACCGCGCTTCTCTCTCAGGCAGAGGAGTTTCCGAGGCATAGAGGGTTTCGCTCCATGCGGGTTTATTACACCGTGCTGAGGAGACCAGCTCAGGCAAACAGGAGCATCCCTCAGACCGGACTCTGATTTCCCAAAGAATGCTGTGCTTTGCCAGAGGGGATGCCAGGGCAAAGAAGCTTTCGCTCTATGCGATTTTCTCCAATAGTGCTGCGAATACTAGGCTAAGGCAAGCAGCAACAGCAGCCCTGAATCCCGACTCTGATTTCCCAGCGACTGCTATGCTTTTGCAGACGTTTTCAGCTTGGCAGGTACCGCACTTCGCTGCTGCTTCCTCAGAAAGGCATTGGATGTTCACTCTGCACGGTAGGGAAGAAGAGCCGCGGGAGAGCTGGTGCCTCTTGGGAAGTGATATCCTGGGCTCCGAGTGTACGCGCGGGATTCACCTTGCTATGCCGAACTCAGCAGACACAGTCACCACCCTGCAGCAGCGTGCGTGTCCTAGCATAGCACTGTACGTCTATTACCATCTCCTGGGGTAGGTTAGGCTTTGCTTTTTGCTTCGGCTCTCGGGCAGACTCGGTGTCTAGGCCAGTGCCTTCAACACAGGAGATAGGAGGCGATCGGATACCTGCACAAGGCCCGTGAACTGAATAGGGAGCATTGGGGGACTGTGCCCACTCCTTCCCCTTAAACCCCGTGCCTCCTCCAAGCTCCCACATCCTGGAGGAAGTCGGCATCTGACTCCCCGTTATTTCAGGGAGCTGTTTCTGCGAGGTTAGTGTAGGTGCCTGGTGGCTAGCGCATGTCTGCCCCAGGGACAGGTGGCCAAGAGCTGCTGTCTCCTTGGGCCCAGTCCCTCAGGACAGGCATGTTCTCTGCCCAGACTCCTTCCTAAGAGTGGAGCACGCACCCTGCCCTACTCATCGCCTCCTGTCTCCTTAGCAGCCAGGCTTCTGTCTCTCTGCACTGGGAGCGGCTGATACTTGTATTGCCGGCTCTCCTGCTTCACAACCGTTTCCAGACCAGAAGGCCAACGGCTCCTGCTCTTTTCCCCGGACAGCGTACTTCACCTTCCACAGACATGCTTCTGGGGAGTGCAGTGAAAAACGTGTCCCTTTCCTTAAGGCTCTTTCCACAGGGGCCACTGCGCTTCTCTCTCAGGTAGAGGAGATTCCGAGGCATAGAGGGTTTCGCTCCATGCGGGTTTATTACACCGTGCTGAGGAGACCAGCTCAGGCAAACAGGAGCATCCCTCAGACCGGACTCTGATTTCCCAAAGAATGCTGTGCTTTGCCAGAGGGGATGCCAGGGCAAAGAGGCTTTCGCTCTATGTTGTTTTCTCCAATAGTGCTGCGAATACTAGGCTAAGGCAAGCAGCTACAGCAGCCCTCAATCCCGACTCTGATTTCCCAGCGACTGCTATGCTTTCGCAGACGTATTCAGCTTGGCACAAACCGCACTTCGCTGCTGCTAGCTCAGAAAGGAGTTGGGTGTTCACTCTGCGCGGCAGGGAAGAAGCGCCGCGGGAGTGCTGGGGCCTCTTGGGACTTGCTTTCCGGGGCTCCAAGTTCAAGCCCGGGGTTCACCTTGCTATGCCGAACTAAGCAGACACAGTCACAACTCTGCAGCAGCGTGCGTGTCCTAGCATGGCACTCTATGCCTATTACCATCTCCTGGGGCGGTAAGGCTTTGCCTTTTGCTCTGTTGCTCAGGCAGACTCGGGGTTACGCCTGTCCTTCACCACAGGAGGGAGAAGGCGACAGGGTCACTGCACACCGCCCGTGCACTCGGATGGGGAACCGTGGGGGACTGTCTCCACTCTTTCTCCGGCACACCCCCTCCCACCCACATCGCTGCCACATCTTGGTGGAAGACGTATCGGTCTGCCCCTTTCTCCATGTGGCTGTTTCTGTGAGTTCCGGGTATGGCACCTGGTGGCAAGCCCAAGTCTGCCCTTGGGACAGGTGGCCAAGGAGATGTTCTCCCCTTGGGACCAGAGGCCCAGGACCGGTCTGCCATCTGCCCAGACTCCTTCTTCAGCGTGGAACACGCGCCTCTGCCCTAGTCGACCCCTCATGTCTCCTTAGCAGCCAGGCTTCCATCTCTCCGCACAGGGAGCGGGTGACACTTGTCTTGCCACCGGCCTGCTGTTCGTGCCACGGCAGCCTATCCTGCTTTCCGAGCGTTTCCCGACCGCAAGGCCAACGGCTCGTTCTCTTCTCCGGGGGCGGCATGCTATGCCTTCCCCACACTTGGCTTCTCTCTCAGGCAGACGGGATGCTAGGGCAAAGAGTATTTCGCTCCATGCGTGTATCTTCCACAGAGCTGCGGAGACGAGCTCAGGCAAGCAGCAGCAGCATCCCCAAACCCAACTCTGATTTCCCAAGGAACGCTGTGCTTTCCCAGGGGATATGCCCAGGCAAAGAGGCTTTCGCTGTGTGCGGGTTTCTCCCACCGCGAGACTGGGCTCAGGCAAGCAGCAGCAGCCCGCAGAACATTTCTCAGCGAATGCTGTGCTTTCGCAGAGGCTTTGGCTTGGAGCCAACAGCACTTTGCTGCTGCTTCCGCAGCAAGGCTTCAGTCGCGTCAGGGAAGAAGAGCTGCGGGAGAGCTGGTGCCTCTTGGTCCTTGCTTTCCCGGGCTCCATGTTCGCGTCCTGGGTTCACCCAGCCAGGCCTCACTAAGCAGACACAGCCACAACCCCGCAGTAGCGTGCGTAACCTAGGATGGCACTCTAGGCACACTACCATCTCCCAGTGTATGCATCGCTTGGCCTTTTACTCTGGCGCTCAGGCGGATTCTCGGACTAGGCCAGTGCCCTCCCCACAGGAACGTAGAGGTGACAGGATCCCTGTCCACCGCACCAGCTCTGAATAGGGAGCTTTGGGGAACTGTCCCCACTCCTTCCACTGAAACCCCGTGCCTCCTCCAAGCTTCCACATCCTGGAGGAAGACGGCATCTGACACCCCGTTATTTCAGGGAGCTGTTTCTGCGAGTTCAGAGTAGGCGCCTGGTGGCTAGTGCATGTCTGCCCCCGGGACAGGTGGCCAAGTGCTGCTGTCTCCTTGGGCCCAGTCCCTCAGGACAGGCATGTTCTCTGCCCAGACTCCTTCCTAAGAGTGGAGCACGCACCCTGCCCTACTCATCACCTCCTGTCTCCTTAGCAGCCAGGCTTCTGTCTCTCTGCACTGGGCGCGGCTGATACTTGTATTGCCGGCTCTCCTGCTTCACAACCGTTTCCAGACCAGAAGGCCAACGGCTCCTGCTCTTCTCCCCGGACAGCGTACTTCACCTTCCGCAGACATGCTCCTGGGGAGTGCAGTGAAAAACGTGTCCCTTTTCCTTAAGGCTCTTTCCACAGGGGCCACCGCGCTTCTCTCTCAGGCAGAGGAGTTTCCGAGGCATAGAGGGTTTCGCTCCATGCGGGTTTATTACACCGTGCTGAGGAGACGAGCTCAGGCAAACAGGAGCATCCCTCAGACCGGACTCTGATTTCCCAAAGAATGCTGTGCTTTGCCAGAGGGGATGCCAGGGCAAAGAAGCTTTCGCTCTATGCGATTTTCTCCAATAGTGCTGCGAATACTAGGCTAAGGCAAGCAGCAACAGCAGCCCTGAATCCCGACTCTGATTTCCCAGCGACTGCTATGCTTTTGCAGACGTTTTCAGCTTGGCAGGTACCGCACTTCGCTGCTGCTTCCTCAGAAAGGCATTGGATGTTCACTCTGCACGGTAGGGAAGAAGAGCCGCGGGAGAGCTGGTGCCTCTTGGGAAGTGATATCCTGGGCTCCGAGTGTACGCGCGGGATTCACCTTGCTATGCCGAACTCAGCAGACACAGTCACCACCCTGCAGCAGCGTGCGTGTCCTAGCATAGCACTGTACGTCTATTACCATCTCCTGGGGTAGGTTAGGCTTTGCTTTTTGCTTCGGCTCTCGGGCAGACTCGGTGTCTAGGCCAGTGCCTTCACCACAGGAGATAGGAGGCGATCGGATACCTGCACAAGGCCCGTGAACTGAATAGGGAGCATTGGGGGACTGTGCCCACTCCTTCCCCTTAAACCCCGTGCCTCCTCCAAGCTTCCACATCCTGGAGGAAGTCGGCATCTGACTCCCCGTTATTTCAGGGAGCTGTTTCTGCGAGGTTAGTGTAGGTGCCTGGTGGCTAGCGCATGTCTGCCCCAGGGACAGGTGGCCAAGAGCTGCTGTCTCCTTGGGCCCAGTCCCTCAGGACAGGCATGTTCTCTGCCCAGACTCCTTCCTAAGAGTGGAGCACGCACCCTGCCCTACTCATCGCCTCCTGTCTCCTTAGCAGCCAGGCTTCTGTCTCTCTGCACTGGGAGCGGCTGATACTTGTATTGCCGGCTCTCCTGCTTCACAACCGTTTCCAGACCAGAAGGCCAACGGCTCCTGCTCTTTTCCCCGGACAGCGTACTTCACCTTCCACAGACATGCTTCTGGGGAGTGCAGTGAAAAACGTGTCCCTTTCCTTAAGGCTCTTTCCACAGGGGCCACTGCGCTTCTCTCTCAGGTAGAGGAGATTCCGAGGCATAGAGGGTTTCGCTCCATGCGGGTTTATTACACCGTGCTGAGGAGACCAGCTCAGGCAAACAGGAGCATCCCTCAGACCGGACTCTGATTTCCCAAAGAATGCTGTGCTTTGCCAGAGGGGATGCCAGGGCAAAGAGGCTTTCGCTCTATGTTGTTTTCTCCAATAGTGCTGCGAATACTAGGCTAAGGCAAGCAGCTACAGCAGCCCTCAATCCCGACTCTGATTTCCCAGCGACTGCTATGCTTTCGCAGACGTATTCAGCTTGGCACAAACCGCACTTCGCTGCTGCTAGCTCAGAAAGGAGTTGGGTGTTCACTCTGCGCGGCAGGGAAGAAGCGCCGCGGGAGTGCTGGGGCCTCTTGGGACTTGCTTTCCGGGGCTCCAAGTTCAAGCCCGGGGTTCACCTTGCTATGCCGAACTAAGCAGACACAGTCACAACTCTGCAGCAGCGTGCGTGTCCTAGCATGGCACTCTATGCCTATTACCATCTCCTGGGGCGGTAAGGCTTTGCCTTTTGCTCTGTTGCTCAGGCAGACTCGGGGTTACGCCTGTCCTTCACCACAGGAGGGAGAAGGCGACAGGGTCACTGCACACCGCCCGTGCACTCGGATGGGGAACCGTGGGGGACTGTCTCCACTCTTTCTCCGGCACACCCCCTCCCACCCACATCGCTGCCACATCTTGGTGGAAGACGTATCGGTCTGCCCGTTTCTCCATGTGGCTGTTTCTGTGAGTTCCGGGTATGGCACCTGATGGCAAGCCCAAGTCTGCCCTTGGGACAGGTGGCCAAGGAGATGCTCTCCCCTTGGGACCAGAGGCCCAGGACAGGTCTGCCATCTGCCCAGACTCCTTCCTCAGCGTGGAACACGCGCCTCTGCCCTAGTCGACCCCTCATGTCTCCTTAGCAGCCAGGCTTCCATCTCTCCGCACAGGGAGCGGGTGACACTTGTCTTGCCACCGGCCTGCTGTTCGTGCCACGGCAGCCTATCCTGCTTTCCGAGCGTTTCCCGACCGCAAGGACAACGGCTCGTTCTCTTCTCCGGGGGCGGCATGCTATGCCTTCCCCACACTTGGCTTCTCTCTCAGGCAGACGGGATGCTAGGGCAAAGAGTATTTCGCTCCATGCGTGTATCTTCCACAGAGCTGCGGAGACGAGCTCAGGCAAGCAGCAGCAGCATCCCCAAACCCAACTCTCATTTCCCAAGGAACGCTGTGCTTTCCCAGGGGAGATGCCCAGGCAAAGAGGCTTTCGCTGTGTGCGGGTTTCTCCCACCGCGAGACTGGGCTCAGGCAAGCAGCAGCAGCCCGCAGAACATTTCTCAGCGAATGCTGTGCTTTCGCAGAGGCTTTGGCTTGGAGCCAACAGCACTTTGCTGCTGCTTCCTCAGCAAGGCTTCAGTCGCGTCAGGGAAGAAGAGCTGCGGGAGAGCTGGTGCCTCTTGGGCCTTGCTTTCCCGGGCTCCATGTTCGCGTCCTGGGTTCACCCAGCCAGGCCGCACTAAGCAGACACAGCCACAACCCCGCAGTAGCGTGCGTAACCTAGGATGGCACTCTAGGCACACTACCATCTCCCAGTGTATGCATCGCTTGGCCTTTTACTCTGGCGCTCAGGCGGATTCTCGGACTAGGCCAGTGCCCTCCCCACAGGAAAGTAGAGGTGACAGGATCCCTGTCCACCGCACCAGCTCTGAATAGGGAGCTTTGGGGAACTGTCCCCACTCCTTCCACTGAAACCCCGTGCCTCCTCCAAGCTTCCACATCCTGGAGGAAGACGGCATCTGACACCCCGTTATTTCAGGGAGCTGTTTCAGCGAGTTCAGAGTAGGCGCCTGGTGGCTAGTGCATGTCTGCCCCCGGGACAGGTGGCCAAGAGCTGCTGTCTCCTTGGGCCCAGTCCCTCAGGACAGGCATGTTCTCTGCCCAGACTCCTTCCTAAGAGTGGAGCACGCACCCTGCCCTACTCATCACCTCCTGTCTCCTTAGCAGCCAGGCTTCTGTCTCTCTGCACTGGGCGCGGCTGATACTTGTATTGCCGGCTCTCCTGCTTCACAACCGTTTCCAGACCAGAAGGCCAACGGCTCCTGCTCTTCTCCCCGGACAGCGTACTTCACCTTCCGCAGACATGCTCCTGGGGAGTGCAGTGAAAAACGTGTCCCTTTTCCTTAAGGCTCTTTCCACAGGGGCCACCGCGCTTCTCTCTCAGGCAGAGGAGTTTCCGAGGCATAGAGGGTTTCGCTCCATGCGGGTTTATTACACCGTGCTGAGGAGCCCAGCTCAGGCAAACAGGAGCATCCCTCAGACCGGACTCTGATTTCCCAAAGAATGCTGTGCTTTGCCAGAGGGGATGCCAGGGCAAAGAAGCTTTCGCTCTATGCGATTTTCTCCAATAGTGCTGCGAATACTAGGCTAAGGCAAGCAGCAACAGCAGCCCTGAATCCCGACTCTGATTTCCCAGCGACTGCTATGCTTTTGCAGACGTTTTCAGCTTGGCAGGTACCGCACTTCGCTGCTGCTTCCTCAGAAAGGCATTGGATGTTCACTCTGCACGGTAGGGAAGAAGAGCCGCGGGAGAGCTGGTGCCTCTTGGGAAGTGATATCCTGGGCTCCGAGTGTACGCGCGGGATTCACCTTGCTATGCCGAACTCAGCAGACACAGTCACCACCCTGCAGCAGCGTGCGTGTCCTAGCATAGCACTGTACGTCTATTACCATCTCCTGGGGTAGGTTAGGCTTTGCTTTTTGCTTCGGCTCTCGGGCAGACTCGGTGTCTAGGCCAGTGCCTTCAACACAGGAGATAGGAGGCGATCGGATACCTGCACAAGGCCCGTGAACTGAATAGGGAGCATTGGGGGACTGTGCCCACTCCTTCCCCTTAAACCCCGTGCCTCCTCCAAGCTTCCACATCCTGGAGGAAGTCGGCATCTGACTCCCCGTTATTTCAGGGAGCTGTTTCTGCGAGGTTAGTGTAGGTGCCTGGTGGCTAGCGCATGTCTGCCCCAGGGACAGGTGGCCAAGAGCTGCTGTCTCCTTGGGCCCAGTCCCTCAGGACAGGCATGTTCTCTGCCCAGACTCCTTCCTAAGAGTGGAGCACGCACCCTGCCCTACTCATCGCCTCCTGTCTCCTTAGCAGCCAGGCTTCTGTCTCTCTGCACTGGGAGCGGCTGATACTTGTATTGCCGGCTCTCCTGCTTCACAACCGTTTCCAGACCAGAAGGCCAACGGCTCCTGCTCTTTTCCCCGGACAGCGTACTTCACCTTCCACAGACATGCTTCTGGGGAGTGCAGTGAAAAACGTGTCCCTTTCCTTAAGGCTCTTTCCACAGGGGCCACTGCGCTTCTCTCTCAGGTAGAGGAGATTCCGAGGCATAGAGGGTTTCGCTCCATGCGGGTTTATTACACCGTGCTGAGGAGACCAGCTCAGGCAAACAGGAGCATCCCTCAGACCGGACTCTGATTTCCCAAAGAATGCTGTGCTTTGCCAGAGGGGATGCCAGGGCAAAGAGGCTTTCGCTCTATGTTGTTTTCTCCAATAGTGCTGCGAATACTAGGCTAAGGCAAGCAGCTACAGCAGCCCTCAATCCCGACTCTGATTTCCCAGCGACTGCTATGCTTTCGCAGACGTATTCAGCTTGGCACAAACCGCACTTCGCTGCTGCTAGCTCAGGAAGGAGTTGGGTGTTCACTCTGCGCGGCAGGGAAGAAGCGCCGCGGGAGTGCTGGGGCCTCTTGGGACTTGCTTTCCGGGGCTCCAAGTTCAAGCCCGGGGTTCACCTTGCTATGCCGAACTAAGCAGACACAGTCACAACTCTGCAGCAGCGTGCGTGTCCTAGCATGGCACTCTATGCCTATTACCATCTCCTGGGGCGGTAAGGCTTTGCCTTTTGCTCTGTTGCTCAGGCAGACTCGGGGTTACGCCTGTCCTTCACCACAGGAGGGAGAAGGCGACAGGGTCACTGCACACCGCCCGTGCACTCGGATGGGGAACCGTGGGGGACTGTCTCCACTCTTTCTCCGGCACACCCCCTCCCACCCACATCGCTGCCACATCTTGGTGGAAGACGTATCGGTCTGCCCGTTTCTCCATGTGGCTGTTTCTGTGAGTTCCGGGTATGGCACCTGGTGGCAAGCCCAAGTCTGCCCTTGGGACAGGTGGCCAAGGAGATGCTCTCCCCTTGGGACCAGAGGCCCAGGACAGGTCTGCCATCTGCCCAGACTCCTTCCTCAGCGTGGAACACGCGCCTCTGCCCTAGTCGACCCCTCATGTCTCCTTAGCAGCCAGGCTTCCATCTCTCCGCACAGGGAGCGGGTGACACTTGTCTTGCCACCGGCCTGCTGTTCGTGCCACGGCAGCCTATCCTGCTTTCCGAGCGTTTCCCGACCGCAAGGCCAACGGCTCGTTCTCTTCTCCGGGGGCGGCATGCTATGCCTTCCCCACACTTGGCTTCTCTCTCAGGCAGACGGGATGCTAGGGCAAAGAGTATTTCGCTCCATGCGTGTATCTTCCACAGAGCTGCGGAGACGAGCTCAGGCAAGCAGCAGCAGCATCCCCAAACCCAACTCTGATTTCCCAAGGAACGCTGTGCTTTCCCAGGGGAGATGCCCAGGCAAAGAGGCTTTCGCTGTGTGCGGGTTTCTCCCACCGCGAGACTGGGCTCAGGCAAGCAGCAGCAGCCCGCAGAACATTTCTCAGCGAATGCTGTGCTTTCGCAGAGGCTTTGGCTTGGAGCCAACAGCACTTTGCTGCTGCTTCCTCAGCAAGGCTTCAGTCGCGTCAGGGAAGAAGAGCTGCGGGAGAGCTGGTGCCTCTTGGGCCTTGCTTTCCCGGGCTCCATGTTCGCGTCCTGGGTTCACCCAGCCAGGCCTCACTAAGCAGACACAGCCACAACCCCGCAGTAGCGTGCGTAACCTAGGATGGCACTCTAGGCACACTCCCATCTCCCAGTGTATGCATCGCTTGGCCTTTTACTCTGGCGCTCAGGCGGATTCTCGGACTAGGCCAGTGCCCTCCCCACAGGAAAGTAGAGGTGACAGGATCCCTGTCCACCGCACCAGCTCTGAATAGGGAGCTTTGGGGAACTGTCCCCACTCCTTCCACTGAAACCCCGTGCCTCCTCCAAGCTTCCACATCCTGGAGGAAGACGGCATCTGACACCCCGTTATTTCAGGGAGCTGTTTCAGCGAGTTCAGAGTAGGCGCCTGGTGGCTAGTGCATGTCTGCCCCCGGGACAGGTGGCCAAGAGCTGCTGTCTCCTTGGGCCCAGTCCCTCAGGACAGGCATGTTCTCTGCCCAGACTCCTTCCTAAGAGTGGAGCACGCACCCTGCCCTACTCATCACCTCCTGTCTCCTTAGCAGCCAGGCTTCTGTCTCTCTGCACTGGGCGCGGCTGATACTTGTATTGCCGGCTCTCCTGCTTCACAACCGTTTCCAGACCAGAAGGCCAACGGCTCCTGCTCTTCTCCAAGGACAGCGTACTTCACCTTCCGCAGACATGCTCCTGGGGAGTGCAGTGAAAAACGTGTCCCTTTTCCTTAAGGCTCTTTCCACAGGGGCCACTGCGCTTCTCTCTCAGGCAGAGGAGTTTCCGAGGCATAGAGGGTTTCGCTCCATGCGGGTTTATTACACCGTGCTGAGGAGACCAGCTCAGGCAAACAGGAGCATCCCTCAGACCGGACTCTGATTTCCCAAAGAATGCTGTGCTTTGCCAGAGGGGATGCCAGGGCAAAGAAGCTTTCGCTCTATGCGATTTTCTCCAATAGTGCTGCGAATACTAGGCTAAGGAAAGCAGCAACAGCAGCCCTGAATCCCGACTCTGATTTCCCAGCGACTGCTATGCTTTTGCAGACGTTTTCAGCTTGGCAGGTACCGCACTTCGCTGCTGCTTCCTCAGAAAGGCATTGGATGTTCACTCTGCACGGTAGGGAAGAAGAGCCGCGGGAGAGCTGGTGCCTCTTGGGAAGTGATATCCTGGGCTCCGAGTGTACGCGCGGGATTCACCTTGCTATGCCGAACTCAGCAGACACAGTCACCACCCTGCAGCAGCGTGCGTGTCCTAGCATAGCACTGTACGTCTATTACCATCTCCTGGGGTAGGTTAGGCTTTGCTTTTTGCTTCGGCTCTCGGGCAGACTCGGTGTCTAGGCCAGTGCCTTCACCACAGGAGATAGGAGGCGATCGGATACCTGCACAAGGCCCGTGAACTGAATAGGGAGCATTGGGGGACTGTGCCCACTCCTTCCCCTTAAACCCCGTGCCTCCTCCAAGCTCCCACATCCTGGAGGAAGTCGGCATCTGACTCCCCGTTATTTCAGGGAGCTGTTTCTGCGAGGTTAGTGTAGGTGCCTGGTGGCTAGCGCATGTCTGCCCCAGGGACAGGTGGCCAAGAGCTGCTGTCTCCTTGGGCCCAGTCCCTCAGGACAGGCATGTTCTCTGCCCAGACTCCTTCCTAAGAGTGGAGCACGCACCCTGCCCTACTCATCGCCTCCTGTCTCCTTAGCAGCCAGGCTTCTGTCTCTCTGCACTGGGAGCGGCTGATACTTGTATTGCCGGCTCTCCTGCTTCACAACCGTTTCCAGACCAGAAGGCCAACGGCTCCTGCTCTTTTCCCCGGACAGCGTACTTCACCTTCCACAGACATGCTTCTGGGGAGTGCAGTGAAAAACGTGTCCCTTTCCTTAAGGCTCTTTCCACAGGGGCCACTGCGCTTCTCTCTCAGGTAGAGGAGATTCCGAGGCATAGAGGGTTTCGCTCCATGCGGGTTTATTACACCGTGCTGAGGAGACCAGCTCAGGCAAACAGGAGCATCCCTCAGACCGGACTCTGATTTCCCAAAGAATGCTGTGCTTTGCCAGAGGGGATGCCAGGGCAAAGAGGCTTTCGCTCTATGTTGTTTTCTCCAATAGTGCTGCGAATACTAGGCTAAGGCAAGCAGCTACAGCAGCCCTCAATCCCGACTCTGATTTCCCAGCGACTGCTATGCTTTCGCAGACGTATTCAGCTTGGCACAAACCGCACTTCGCTGCTGCTAGCTCAGAAAGGAGTTGGGTGTTCACTCTGCGCGGCAGGGAAGAAGCGCCGCGGGAGTGCTGGGGCCTCTTGGGACTTGCTTTCCGGGGCTCCAAGTTCAAGCCCGGGGTTCACCTTGCTATGCCGAACTAAGCAGACACAGTCACAACTCTGCAGCAGCGTGCGTGTCCTAGCATGGCACTCTATGCCTATTACCATCTCCTGGGGCGGTAAGGCTTTGCCTTTTGCTCTGTTGCTCAGGCAGACTCGGGGTTACGCCTGTCCTTCACCACAGGAGGGAGAAGGCGACAGGGTCACTGCACACCGCCCGTGCACTCGGATGGGGAACCGTGGGGGACTGTCTCCACTCTTTCTCCGGCACACCCCCTCCCACCCACATCGCTGCCACATCTTGGTGGAAGACGTATCGGTCTGCCCCTTTCTCCATGTGGCTGTTTCTGTGAGTTCCGGGTATGGCACCTGGTGGCAAGCCCAAGTCTGCCCTTGGGACAGGTGGCCAAGGAGATGTTCTCCCCTTGGGACCAGAGGCCCAGGACCGGTCTGCCATCTGCCCAGACTCCTTCTTCAGCGTGGAACACGCGCCTCTGCCCTAGTCGACCCCTCATGTCTCCTTAGCAGCCAGGCTTCCATCTCTCCGCACAGGGAGCGGGTGACACTTGTCTTGCCACCGGCCTGCTGTTCGTGCCACGGCAGCCTATCCTGCTTTCCGAGCGTTTCCCGACCGCAAGGCCAACGGCTCGTTCTCTTCTCCGGGGGCGGCATGCTATGCCTTCCCCACACTTGGCTTCTCTCTCAGGCAGACGGGATGCTAGGGCAAAGAGTATTTCGCTCCATGCGTGTATCTTCCACAGAGCTGCGGAGACGAGCTCAGGCAAGCAGCAGCAGCATCCCCAAACCCAACTCTGATTTCCCAAGGAACGCTGTGCTTTCCCAGGGGATATGCCCAGGCAAAGAGGCTTTCGCTGTGTGCGGGTTTCTCCCACCGCGAGACTGGGCTCAGGCAAGCAGCAGCAGCCCGCAGAACATTTCTCAGCGAATGCTGTGCTTTCGCAGAGGCTTTGGCTTGGAGCCAACAGCACTTTGCTGCTGCTTCCGCAGCAAGGCTTCAGTCGCGTCAGGGAAGAAGAGCTGCGGGAGAGCTGGTGCCTCTTGGTCCTTGCTTTCCCGGGCTCCATGTTCGCGTCCTGGGTTCACCCAGCCAGGCCTCACTAAGCAGACACAGCCACAACCCCGCAGTAGCGTGCGTAACCTAGGATGGCACTCTAGGCACACTACCATCTCCCAGTGTATGCATCGCTTGGCCTTTTACTCTGGCGCTCAGGCGGATTCTCGGACTAGGCCAGTGCCCTCCCCACAGGAACGTAGAGGTGACAGGATCCCTGTCCACCGCACCAGCTCTGAATAGGGAGCTTTGGGGAACTGTCCCCACTCCTTCCACTGAAACCCCGTGCCTCCTCCAAGCTTCCACATCCTGGAGGAAGACGGCATCTGACACCCCGTTATTTCAGGGAGCTGTTTCAGCGAGTTCAAAGTAGGCGCCTGGTGGCTAGTGCATGTCTGCCCCCGGGACACGTGGCCAAGAGCTGCTGTCTCCTTGGGCCCAGTCCCTCAGGACAGGCATGTTCTCTGCCCAGACTCCTTCCTAAGAGTGGAGCACGCACCCTGCCCTACTCATCACCTCCTGTCTCCTTAGCAGCCAGGGTTCTGTCTCTCTGCACTGGGCGCGGCTGATACTTGTATTGCCGGCTCTCCTGCTTCACAACCGTTTCCAGACCAGAAGGCCAACGGCTCCTGCTCTTCTCCCCGGACAGCGTACTTCACCTTCCGCAGACATGCTCCTGGGGAGTGCAGTGAAAAACGTGTCCCTTTTCCTTAAGGCTCTTTCCACAGGGGCCACCGCGCTTCTCTCTCAGGCAGAGGAGTTTCCGAGGCATAGAGGGTTTCGCTCCATGCGGGTTTATTACACCGTGCTGAGGAGACCAGCTCAGGCAAACAGGAGCATCCCTCAGACCGGACTCTGATTTCCCAAAGAATGCTGTGCTTTGCCAGAGGGGATGCCAGGGCAAAGACGCTTTCGCTCTATGCGATTTTCTCCAATAGTGCTGCGAATACTAGGCTAAGGCAAGCAGCAATAGCAGCCCTGAATCCCGACTCTGATTTCCCAGCGACTGCTATGCTTTTGCAGACGTTTTCAGCTTGGCAGGTACCGCACTTCGCTGCTGCTTCCTCAGAAAGGCATTGGATGTTCACTCTGCACGGTAGGGAAGAAGAGCCGCGGGAGAGCTGGTGCCTCTTGGGAAGTGATATCCTGGGCTCCGAGTGTACGCGCGGGATTCACCTTGCTATGCCGAACTCAGCAGACACAGTCACCACCCTGCAGCAGCGTGCGTGTCCTAGCATAGCACTGTACGTCTATTACCATCTCCTGGGGTAGGTTAGGCTTTGCTTTTTGCTTCGGCTCTCGGGCAGACTCGGTGTCTAGGCCAGTGCCTTCACCACAGGAGATAGGAGGCGATCGGATACCTGCACAAGGCCCGTGAACTGAATAGGGAGCATTGGGGGACTGTGCCCACTCCTTCCCCTTAAACCCCGTGCCTCCTCCAAGCTTCCACATCCTGGAGGAAGTCGGCATCTGACTCCCCGTTATTTCAGGGAGCTGTTTCTGCGAGGTTAGTGTAGGTGCCTGGTGGCTAGCGCATGTCTGCCCCAGGGACAGGTGGCCAAGAGCTGCTGTCTCCTTGGGCCCAGTCCCTCAGGACAGGCATGTTCTCTGCCCAGACTCCTTCCTAAGAGTGGAGCACGCACCCTGCCCTACTCATCGCCTCCTGTCTCCTTAGCAGCCAGGCTTCTGTCTCTCTGCACTGGGAGCGGCTGATACTTGTATTGCCGGCTCTCCTGCTTCACAACCGTTTCCAGACCAGAAGGCCAACGGCTCCTGCTCTTTTCCCCGGACAGCGTACTTCACCTTCCACAGACATGCTTCTGGGGAGTGCAGTGAAAAACGTGTCCCTTTCCTTAAGGCTCTTTCCACAGGGGCCACTGCGCTTCTCTCTCAGGTAGAGGAGATTCCGAGGCATAGAGGGTTTCGCTCCATGCGGGTTTATTACACCGTGCTGAGGAGACCAGCTCAGGCAAACAGGAGCATCCCTCAGACCGGACTCTGATTTCCCAAAGAATGCTGTGCTTTGCCAGAGGGGATGCCAGGGCAAAGAGGCTTTCGCTCTATGTTGTTTTCTCCAATAGTGCTGCGAATACTAGGCTAAGGCAAGCAGCTACAGCAGCCCTCAATCCCGACTCTGATTTCCCAGCGACTGCTATGCTTTCGCAGACGTATTCAGCTTGGCACAAACCGCACTTCGCTGCTGCTAGCTCAGGAAGGAGTTGGGTGTTCACTCTGCGCGGCAGGGAAGAAGCGCCGCGGGAGTGCTGGGGCCTCTTGGGACTTGCTTTCCGGGGCTCCAAGTTCAAGCCCGGGGTTCACCTTGCTATGCCGAACTAAGCAGACACAGTCACAACTCTGCAGCAGCGTGCGTGTCCTAGCATGGCACTCTATGCCTATTACCATCTCCTGGGGCGGTAAGGCTTTGCCTTTTGCTCTGTTGCTCAGGCAGACTCGGGGTTACGCCTGTCCTTCACCACAGGAGGGAGAAGGCGACAGGGTCACTGCACACCGCCCGTGCACTCGGATGGGGAACCGTGGGGGACTGTCTCCACTCTTTCTCCGGCACACCCCCTCCCACCCACATCGCTGCCACATCTTGGTGGAAGACGTATCGGTCTGCCCGTTTCTCCATGTGGCTGTTTCTGTGAGTTCCGGGTATGGCACCTGGTGGCAAGCCCAAGTCTGCCCTTGGGACAGGTGGCCAAGGAGATGCTCTCCCCTTGGGACCAGAGGCCCAGGACAGGTCTGCCATCTGCCCAGACTCCTTCCTCAGCGTGGAACACGCGCCTCTGCCCTAGTCGACCCCTCATGTCTCCTTAGCAGCCAGGCTTCCATCTCTCCGCACAGGGAGCGGGTGACACTTGTCTTGCCACCGGCCTGCTGTTCGTGCCACGGCAGCCTATCCTGCTTTCCGAGCGTTTCCCGACCGCAAGGCCAACGGCTCGTTCTCTTCTCCGGGGGCGGCATGCTATGCCTTCCCCACACTTGGCTTCTCTCTCAGGCAGACGGGATGCTAGGGCAAAGAGTATTTCGCTCCATGCGTGTATCTTCCACAGAGCTGCGGAGACGAGCTCAGGCAAGCAGCAGCAGCATCCCCAAACCCAACTCTGATTTCCCAAGGAACGCTGTGCTTTCCCAGGGGAGATGCCCAGGCAAAGAGGCTTTCGCTGTGTGCGGGTTTCTCCCACCGCGAGACTGGGCTCAGGCAAGCAGCAGCAGCCCGCAGAACATTTCTCAGCGAATGCTGTGCTTTCGCAGAGGCTTTGGCTTGGAGCCAACAGCACTTTGCTGCTGCTTCCTCAGCAAGGCTTCAGTCGCGTCAGGGAAGAAGAGCTGCGGGAGAGCTGGTGCCTCTTGGGCCTTGCTTTCCCGGGCTCCATGTTCGCGTCCTGGGTTCACCCAGCCAGGCCTCACTAAGCAGACACAGCCACAACCCCGCAGTAGCGTGCGTAACCTAGGATGGCACTCTAGGCACACTCCCATCTCCCAGTGTATGCATCGCTTGGCCTTTTACTCTGGCGCTCAGGCGGATTCTCGGACTAGGCCAGTGCCCTCCCCACAGGAAAGTAGAGGTGACAGGATCCCTGTCCACCGCACCAGCTCTGAATAGGGAGCTTTGGGGAACTGTCCCCACTCCTTCCACTGAAACCCCGTGCCTCCTCCAAGCTTCCACATCCTGGAGGAAGACGGCATCTGACACCCCGTTATTTCAGGGAGCTGTTTCTGCGAGTTCAGAGTAGGCGCCTGGTGGCTAGTGCATGTCTGCCCCCGGGACAGGTGGCCAAGTGCTGCTGTCTCCTTGGGCCCAGTCCCTCAGGACAGGCATGTTCTCTGCCCAGACTCCTTCCTAAGAGTGGAGCACGCACCCTGCCCTACTCATCACCTCCTGTCTCCTTAGCAGCCAGGCTTCTGTCTCTCTGCACTGGGCGCGGCTGATACTTGTATTGCCGGCTCTCCTGCTTCACAACCGTTTCCAGACCAGAAGGCCAACGGCTCCTGCTCTTCTCCCCGGACAGCGTACTTCACCTTCCGCAGACATGCTCCTGGGGAGTGCAGTGAAAAACGTGTCCCTTTTCCTTAAGGCTCTTTCCACAGGGGCCACCGCGCTTCTCTCTCAGGCAGAGGAGTTTCCGAGGCATAGAGGGTTTCGCTCCATGCGGGTTTATTACACCGTGCTGAGGAGACGAGCTCAGGCAAACAGGAGCATCCCTCAGACCGGACTCTGATTTCCCAAAGAATGCTGTGCTTTGCCAGAGGGGATGCCAGGGCAAAGAAGCTTTCGCTCTATGCGATTTTCTCCAATAGTGCTGCGAATACTAGGCTAAGGCAAGCAGCAACAGCAGCCCTGAATCCCGACTCTGATTTCCCAGCGACTGCTATGCTTTTGCAGACGTTTTCAGCTTGGCAGGTACCGCACTTCGCTGCTGCTTCCTCAGAAAGGCATTGGATGTTCACTCTGCACGGTAGGGAAGAAGAGCCGCGGGAGAGCTGGTGCCTCTTGGGAAGTGATATCCTGGGCTCCGAGTGTACGCGCGGGATTCACCTTGCTATGCCGAACTCAGCAGACACAGTCACCACCCTGCAGCAGCGTGCGTGTCCTAGCATAGCACTGTACGTCTATTACCATCTCCTGGGGTAGGTTAGGCTTTGCTTTTTGCTTCGGCTCTCGGGCAGACTCGGTGTCTAGGCCAGTGCCTTCAACACAGGAGATAGGAGGCGATCGGATACCTGCACAAGGCCCGTGAACTGAATAGGGAGCATTGGGGGACTGTGCCCACTCCTTCCCCTTAAACCCCGTGCCTCCTCCAAGCTTCCACATCCTGGAGGAAGTCGGCATCTGACTCCCCGTTATTTCAGGGAGCTGTTTCTGCGAGGTTAGTGTAGGTGCCTGGTGGCTAGCGCATGTCTGCCCCAGGGACAGGTGGCCAAGAGCTGCTGTCTCCTTGGGCCCAGTCCCTCAGGACAGGCATGTTCTCTGCCCAGACTCCTTCCTAAGAGTGGAGCACGCACCCTGCCCTACTCATCGCCTCCTGTCTCCTTAGCAGCCAGGCTTCTGTCTCTCTGCACTGGGAGCGGCTGATACTTGTATTGCCGGCTCTCCTGCTTCACAACCGTTTCCAGACCAGAAGGCCAACGGCTCCTGCTCTTTTCCCCGGACAGCGTACTTCACCTTCCACAGACATGCTTCTGGGGAGTGCAGTGAAAAACGTGTCCCTTTCCTTAAGGCTCTTTCCACAGGGGCCACTGCGCTTCTCTCTCAGGTAGAGGAGATTCCGAGGCATAGAGGGTTTCGCTCCATGCGGGTTTATTACACCGTGCTGAGGAGACCAGCTCAGGCAAACAGGAGCATCCCTCAGACCGGACTCTGATTTCCCAAAGAATGCTGTGCTTTGCCAGAGGGGATGCCAGGGCAAAGAGGCTTTCGCTCTATGTTGTTTTCTCCAATAGTGCTGCGAATACTAGGCTAAGGCAAGCAGCTACAGCAGCCCTCAATCCCGACTCTGATTTCCCAGCGACTGCTATGCTTTCGCAGACGTATTCAGCTTGGCACAAACCGCACTTCGCTGCTGCTAGCTCAGGAAGGAGTTGGGTGTTCACTCTGCGCGGCAGGGAAGAAGCGCCGCGGGAGTGCTGGGGCCTCTTGGGACTTGCTTTCCG
The DNA here is from genome assembly GCF_030435805.1 of Mustela lutreola. Classification (NCBI taxonomy): domain Eukaryota; kingdom Metazoa; phylum Chordata; class Mammalia; order Carnivora; family Mustelidae; genus Mustela; species Mustela lutreola. The sequence continues at coordinate 63,902,780 of NC_081291.1, read as the reverse complement.
GGGCTCCAAGTTCAAGCCCGGGGTTCACCTTGCTATGCCGAACTAAGCAGACACAGTCACAACTCTGCAGCAGCGTGCGTGTCCTAGCATGGCACTCTATGCCTATTACCATCTCCTGGGGCGGTAAGGCTTTGCCTTTTGCTCTGTTGCTCAGGCAGACTCGGGGTTACGCCTGTCCTTCACCACAGGAGGGAGAAGGCGACAGGGTCACTGCACACCGCCCGTGCACTCGGATGGGGAACCGTGGGGGACTGTCTCCACTCTTTCTCCGGCACACCCCCTCCCACCCACATCGCTGCCACATCTTGGTGGAAGACGTATCGGTCTGCCCGTTTCTCCATGTGGCTGTTTCTGTGAGTTCCGGGTATGGCACCTGGTGGCAAGCCCAAGTCTGCCCTTGGGACAGGTGGCCAAGGAGATGCTCTCCCCTTGGGACCAGAGGCCCAGGACAGGTCTGCCATCTGCCCAGACTCCTTCCTCAGCGTGGAACACGCGCCTCTGCCCTAGTCGACCCCTCATGTCTCCTTAGCAGCCAGGCTTCCATCTCTCCGCACAGGGAGCGGGTGACACTTGTCTTGCCACCGGCCTGCTGTTCGTGCCACGGCAGCCTATCCTGCTTTCCGAGCGTTTCCCGACCGCAAGGCCAACGGCTCGTTCTCTTCTCCGGGGGCGGCATGCTATGCCTTCCCCACACTTGGCTTCTCTCTCAGGCAGACGGGATGCTAGGGCAAAGAGTATTTCGCTCCATGCGTGTATCTTCCACAGAGCTGCGGAGACGAGCTCAGGCAAGCAGCAGCAGCATCCCCAAACCCAACTCTGATTTCCCAAGGAACGCTGTGCTTTCCCAGGGGAGATGCCCAGGCAAAGAGGCTTTCGCTGTGTGCGGGTTTCTCCCACCGCGAGACTGGGCTCAGGCAAGCAGCAGCAGCCCGCAGAACATTTCTCAGCGAATGCTGTGCTTTCGCAGAGGCTTTGGCTTGGAGCCAACAGCACTTTGCTGCTGCTTCCTCAGCAAGGCTTCAGTCGCGTCAGGGAAGAAGAGCTGCGGGAGAGCTGGTGCCTCTTGGGCCTTGCTTTCCCGGGCTCCATGTTCGCGTCCTGGGTTCACCCAGCCAGGCCTCACTAAGCAGACACAGCCACAACCCCGCAGTAGCGTGCGTAACCTAGGATGGCACTCTAGGCACACTCCCATCTCCCAGTGTATGCATCGCTTGGCCTTTTACTCTGGCGCTCAGGCGGATTCTCGGACTAGGCCAGTGCCCTCCCCACAGGAAAGTAGAGGTGACAGGATCCCTGTCCACCGCACCAGCTCTGAATAGGGAGCTTTGGGGAACTGTCCCCACTCCTTCCACTGAAACCCCGTGCCTCCTCCAAGCTTCCACATCCTGGAGGAAGACGGCATCTGACACCCCGTTATTTCAGGGAGCTGTTTCAGCGAGTTCAGAGTAGGCGCCTGGTGGCTAGTGCATGTCTGCCCCCGGGACAGGTGGCCAAGAGCTGCTGTCTCCTTGGGCCCAGTCCCTCAGGACAGGCATGTTCTCTGCCCAGACTCCTTCCTAAGAGTGGAGCACGCACCCTGCCCTACTCATCACCTCCTGTCTCCTTAGCAGCCAGGCTTCTGTCTCTCTGCACTGGGCGCGGCTGATACTTGTATTGCCGGCTCTCCTGCTTCACAACCGTTTCCAGACCAGAAGGCCAACGGCTCCTGCTCTTCTCCAAGGACAGCGTACTTCACCTTCCGCAGACATGCTCCTGGGGAGTGCAGTGAAAAACGTGTCCCTTTTCCTTAAGGCTCTTTCCACAGGGGCCACTGCGCTTCTCTCTCAGGCAGAGGAGTTTCCGAGGCATAGAGGGTTTCGCTCCATGCGGGTTTATTACACCGTGCTGAGGAGACCAGCTCAGGCAAACAGGAGCATCCCTCAGACCGGACTCTGATTTCCCAAAGAATGCTGTGCTTTGCCAGAGGGGATGCCAGGGCAAAGAAGCTTTCGCTCTATGCGATTTTCTCCAATAGTGCTGCGAATACTAGGCTAAGGAAAGCAGCAACAGCAGCCCTGAATCCCGACTCTGATTTCCCAGCGACTGCTATGCTTTTGCAGACGTTTTCAGCTTGGCAGGTACCGCACTTCGCTGCTGCTTCCTCAGAAAGGCATTGGATGTTCACTCTGCACGGTAGGGAAGAAGAGCCGCGGGAGAGCTGGTGCCTCTTGGGAAGTGATATCCTGGGCTCCGAGTGTACGCGCGGGATTCACCTTGCTATGCCGAACTCAGCAGACACAGTCACCACCCTGCAGCAGCGTGCGTGTCCTAGCATAGCACTGTACGTCTATTACCATCTCCTGGGGTAGGTTAGGCTTTGCTTTTTGCTTCGGCTCTCGGGCAGACTCGGTGTCTAGGCCAGTGCCTTCACCACAGGAGATAGGAGGCGATCGGATACCTGCACAAGGCCCGTGAACTGAATAGGGAGCATTGGGGGACTGTGCCCACTCCTTCCCCTTAAACCCCGTGCCTCCTCCAAGCTCCCACATCCTGGAGGAAGTCGGCATCTGACTCCCCGTTATTTCAGGGAGCTGTTTCTGCGAGGTTAGTGTAGGTGCCTGGTGGCTAGCGCATGTCTGCCCCAGGGACAGGTGGCCAAGAGCTGCTGTCTCCTTGGGCCCAGTCCCTCAGGACAGGCATGTTCTCTGCCCAGACTCCTTCCTAAGAGTGGAGCACGCACCCTGCCCTACTCATCGCCTCCTGTCTCCTTAGCAGCCAGGCTTCTGTCTCTCTGCACTGGGAGCGGCTGATACTTGTATTGCCGGCTCTCCTGCTTCACAACCGTTTCCAGACCAGAAGGCCAACGGCTCCTGCTCTTTTCCCCGGACAGCGTACTTCACCTTCCACAGACATGCTTCTGGGGAGTGCAGTGAAAAACGTGTCCCTTTCCTTAAGGCTCTTTCCACAGGGGCCACTGCGCTTCTCTCTCAGGTAGAGGAGATTCCGAGGCATAGAGGGTTTCGCTCCATGCGGGTTTATTACACCGTGCTGAGGAGACCAGCTCAGGCAAACAGGAGCATCCCTCAGACCGGACTCTGATTTCCCAAAGAATGCTGTGCTTTGCCAGAGGGGATGCCAGGGCAAAGAGGCTTTCGCTCTATGTTGTTTTCTCCAATAGTGCTGCGAATACTAGGCTAAGGCAAGCAGCTACAGCAGCCCTCAATCCCGACTCTGATTTCCCAGCGACTGCTATGCTTTCGCAGACGTATTCAGCTTGGCACAAACCGCACTTCGCTGCTGCTAGCTCAGAAAGGAGTTGGGTGTTCACTCTGCGCGGCAGGGAAGAAGCGCCGCGGGAGTGCTGGGGCCTCTTGGGACTTGCTTTCCGGGGCTCCAAGTTCAAGCCCGGGGTTCACCTTGCTATGCCGAACTAAGCAGACACAGTCACAACTCTGCAGCAGCGTGCGTGTCCTAGCATGGCACTCTATGCCTATTACCATCTCCTGGGGCGGTAAGGCTTTGCCTTTTGCTCTGTTGCTCAGGCAGACTCGGGGTTACGCCTGTCCTTCACCACAGGAGGGAGAAGGCGACAGGGTCACTGCACACCGCCCGTGCACTCGGATGGGGAACCGTGGGGGACTGTCTCCACTCTTTCTCCGGCACACCCCCTCCCACCCACATCGCTGCCACATCTTGGTGGAAGACGTATCGGTCTGCCCCTTTCTCCATGTGGCTGTTTCTGTGAGTTCCGGGTATGGCACCTGGTGGCAAGCCCAAGTCTGCCCTTGGGACAGGTGGCCAAGGAGATGTTCTCCCCTTGGGACCAGAGGCCCAGGACCGGTCTGCCATCTGCCCAGACTCCTTCTTCAGCGTGGAACACGCGCCTCTGCCCTAGTCGACCCCTCATGTCTCCTTAGCAGCCAGGCTTCCATCTCTCCGCACAGGGAGCGGGTGACACTTGTCTTGCCACCGGCCTGCTGTTCGTGCCACGGCAGCCTATCCTGCTTTCCGAGCGTTTCCCGACCGCAAGGCCAACGGCTCGTTCTCTTCTCCGGGGGCGGCATGCTATGCCTTCCCCACACTTGGCTTCTCTCTCAGGCAGACGGGATGCTAGGGCAAAGAGTATTTCGCTCCATGCGTGTATCTTCCACAGAGCTGCGGAGACGAGCTCAGGCAAGCAGCAGCAGCATCCCCAAACCCAACTCTGATTTCCCAAGGAACGCTGTGCTTTCCCAGGGGATATGCCCAGGCAAAGAGGCTTTCGCTGTGTGCGGGTTTCTCCCACCGCGAGACTGGGCTCAGGCAAGCAGCAGCAGCCCGCAGAACATTTCTCAGCGAATGCTGTGCTTTCGCAGAGGCTTTGGCTTGGAGCCAACAGCACTTTGCTGCTGCTTCCGCAGCAAGGCTTCAGTCGCGTCAGGGAAGAAGAGCTGCGGGAGAGCTGGTGCCTCTTGGTCCTTGCTTTCCCGGGCTCCATGTTCGCGTCCTGGGTTCACCCAGCCAGGCCTCACTAAGCAGACACAGCCACAACCCCGCAGTAGCGTGCGTAACCTAGGATGGCACTCTAGGCACACTACCATCTCCCAGTGTATGCATCGCTTGGCCTTTTACTCTGGCGCTCAGGCGGATTCTCGGACTAGGCCAGTGCCCTCCCCACAGGAACGTAGAGGTGACAGGATCCCTGTCCACCGCACCAGCTCTGAATAGGGAGCTTTGGGGAACTGTCCCCACTCCTTCCACTGAAACCCCGTGCCTCCTCCAAGCTTCCACATCCTGGAGGAAGACGGCATCTGACACCCCGTTATTTCAGGGAGCTGTTTCAGCGAGTTCAAAGTAGGCGCCTGGTGGCTAGTGCATGTCTGCCCCCGGGACACGTGGCCAAGAGCTGCTGTCTCCTTGGGCCCAGTCCCTCAGGACAGGCATGTTCTCTGCCCAGACTCCTTCCTAAGAGTGGAGCACGCACCCTGCCCTACTCATCACCTCCTGTCTCCTTAGCAGCCAGGCTTCTGTCTCTCTGCACTGGGCGCGGCTGATACTTGTATTGCCGGCTCTCCTGCTTCACAACCGTTTCCAGACCAGAAGGCCAACGGCTCCTGCTCTTCTCCCCGGACAGCGTACTTCACCTTCCGCAGACATGCTCCTGGGGAGTGCAGTGAAAAACGTGTCCCTTTTCCTTAAGGCTCTTTCCACAGGGGCCACCGCGCTTCTCTCTCAGGCAGAGGAGTTTCCGAGGCATAGAGGGTTTCGCTCCATGCGGGTTTATTACACCGTGCTGAGGAGACCAGCTCAGGCAAACAGGAGCATCCCTCAGACCGGACTCTGATTTCCCAAAGAATGCTGTGCTTTGCCAGAGGGGATGCCAGGGCAAAGACGCTTTCGCTCTATGCGATTTTCTCCAATAGTGCTGCGAATACTAGGCTAAGGCAAGCAGCAATAGCAGCCCTGAATCCCGACTCTGATTTCCCAGCGACTGCTATGCTTTTGCAGACGTTTTCAGCTTGGCAGGTACCGCACTTCGCTGCTGCTTCCTCAGAAAGGCATTGGATGTTCACTCTGCACGGTAGGGAAGAAGAGCCGCGGGAGAGCTGGTGCCTCTTGGGAAGTGATATCCTGGGCTCCGAGTGTACGCGCGGGATTCACCTTGCTATGCCGAACTCAGCAGACACAGTCACCACCCTGCAGCAGCGTGCGTGTCCTAGCATAGCACTGTACGTCTATTACCATCTCCTGGGGTAGGTTAGGCTTTGCTTTTTGCTTCGGCTCTCGGGCAGACTCGGTGTCTAGGCCAGTGCCTTCACCACAGGAGATAGGAGGCGATCGGATACCTGCACAAGGCCCGTGAACTGAATAGGGAGCATTGGGGGACTGTGCCCACTCCTTCCCCTTAAACCCCGTGCCTCCTCCAAGCTTCCACATCCTGGAGGAAGTCGGCATCTGACTCCCCGTTATTTCAGGGAGCTGTTTCTGCGAGGTTAGTGTAGGTGCCTGGTGGCTAGCGCATGTCTGCCCCAGGGACAGGTGGCCAAGAGCTGCTGTCTCCTTGGGCCCAGTCCCTCAGGACAGGCATGTTCTCTGCCCAGACTCCTTCCTAAGAGTGGAGCACGCACCCTGCCCTACTCATCGCCTCCTGTCTCCTTAGCAGCCAGGCTTCTGTCTCTCTGCACTGGGAGCGGCTGATACTTGTATTGCCGGCTCTCCTGCTTCACAACCGTTTCCAGACCAGAAGGCCAACGGCTCCTGCTCTTTTCCCCGGACAGCGTACTTCACCTTCCACAGACATGCTTCTGGGGAGTGCAGTGAAAAACGTGTCCCTTTCCTTAAGGCTCTTTCCACAGGGGCCACTGCGCTTCTCTCTCAGGTAGAGGAGATTCCGAGGCATAGAGGGTTTCGCTCCATGCGGGTTTATTACACCGTGCTGAGGAGACCAGCTCAGGCAAACAGGAGCATCCCTCAGACCGGACTCTGATTTCCCAAAGAATGCTGTGCTTTGCCAGAGGGGATGCCAGGGCAAAGAGGCTTTCGCTCTATGTTGTTTTCTCCAATAGTGCTGCGAATACTAGGCTAAGGCAAGCAGCTACAGCAGCCCTCAATCCCGACTCTGATTTCCCAGCGACTGCTATGCTTTCGCAGACGTATTCAGCTTGGCACAAACCGCACTTCGCTGCTGCTAGCTCAGGAAGGAGTTGGGTGTTCACTCTGCGCGGCAGGGAAGAAGCGCCGCGGGAGTGCTGGGGCCTCTTGGGACTTGCTTTCCGGGGCTCCAAGTTCAAGCCCGGGGTTCACCTTGCTATGCCGAACTAAGCAGACACAGTCACAACTCTGCAGCAGCGTGCGTGTCCTAGCATGGCACTCTATGCCTATTACCATCTCCTGGGGCGGTAAGGCTTTGCCTTTTGCTCTGTTGCTCAGGCAGACTCGGGGTTACGCCTGTCCTTCACCACAGGAGGGAGAAGGCGACAGGGTCACTGCACACCGCCCGTGCACTCGGATGGGGAACCGTGGGGGACTGTCTCCACTCTTTCTCCGGCACACCCCCTCCCACCCACATCGCTGCCACATCTTGGTGGAAGACGTATCGGTCTGCCCGTTTCTCCATGTGGCTGTTTCTGTGAGTTCCGGGTATGGCACCTGGTGGCAAGCCCAAGTCTGCCCTTGGGACAGGTGGCCAAGGAGATGCTCTCCCCTTGGGACCAGAGGCCCAGGACCGGTCTGCCATCTGCCCAGACTCCTTCCTCAGCGTGGAACACGCGCCTCTGCCCTAGTCGACCCCTCATGTCTCCTTAGCAGCCAGGCTTCCATCTCTCCGCACAGGGAGCGGGTGACACTTGTCTTGCCACCGGCCTGCTGTTCGTGCCACGGCAGCCTATCCTGCTTTCCGAGCGTTTCCCGACCGCAAGGCCAACGGCTCGTTCTCTTCTCCGGGGGCGGCATGCTATGCCTTCCCCACACTTGGCTTCTCTCTCAGGCAGACGGGATGCTAGGGCAAAGAGTATTTCGCTCCATGCGTGTATCTTCCACAGAGCTGCGGAGACGAGCTCAGGCAAGCAGCAGCAGCATCCCCAAACCCAACTCTGATTTCCCAAGGAACGCTGTGCTTTCCCAGGGGAGATGCCCAGGCAAAGAGGCTTTCGCTGTGTGCGGGTTTCTCCCACCGCGAGACTGGGCTCAGGCAAGCAGCAGCAGCCCGCAGAACATTTCTCAGCGAATGCTGTGCTTTCGCAGAGGCTTTGGCTTGGAGCCAACAGCACTTTGCTGCTGCTTCCTCAGCAAGGCTTCAGTCGCGTCAGGGAAGAAGAGCTGCGGGAGAGCTGGTGCCTCTTGGGCCTTGCTTTCCCGGGCTCCATGTTCGCGTCCTGGGTTCACCCAGCCAGGCCTCACTAAGCAGACACAGCCACAACCCCGCAGTAGCGTGCGTAACCTAGGATGGCACTCTAGGCACACTCCCATCTCCCAGTGTATGCATCGCTTGGCCTTTTACTCTGGCGCTCAGGCGGATTCTCGGACTAGGCCAGTGCCCTCCCCACAGGAAAGTAGAGGTGACAGGATCCCTGTCCACCGCACCAGCTCTGAATAGGGAGCTTTGGGGAACTGTCCCCACTCCTTCCACTGAAACCCCGTGCCTCCTCCAAGCTTCCACATCCTGGAGGAAGACGGCATCTGACACCCCGTTATTTCAGGGAGCTGTTTCTGCGAGTTCAGAGTAGGCGCCTGGTGGCTAGTGCATGTCTGCCCCCGGGACAGGTGGCCAAGTGCTGCTGTCTCCTTGGGCCCAGTCCCTCAGGACAGGCATGTTCTCTGCCCAGACTCCTTCCTAAGAGTGGAGCACGCACCCTGCCCTACTCATCACCTCCTGTCTCCTTAGCAGCCAGGCTTCTGTCTCTCTGCACTGGGCGCGGCTGATACTTGTATTGCCGGCTCTCCTGCTTCACAACCGTTTCCAGACCAGAAGGCCAACGGCTCCTGCTCTTCTCCCCGGACAGCGTACTTCACCTTCCGCAGACATGCTCCTGGGGAGTGCAGTGAAAAACGTGTCCCTTTTCCTTAAGGCTCTTTCCACAGGGGCCACCGCGCTTCTCTCTCAGGCAGAGGAGTTTCCGAGGCATAGAGGGTTTCGCTCCATGCGGGTTTATTACACCGTGCTGAGGAGACGAGCTCAGGCAAACAGGAGCATCCCTCAGACCGGACTCTGATTTCCCAAAGAATGCTGTGCTTTGCCAGAGGGGATGCCAGGGCAAAGAAGCTTTCGCTCTATGCGATTTTCTCCAATAGTGCTGCGAATACTAGGCTAAGGCAAGCAGCAACAGCAGCCCTGAATCCCGACTCTGATTTCCCAGCGACTGCTATGCTTTTGCAGACGTTTTCAGCTTGGCAGGTACCGCACTTCGCTGCTGCTTCCTCAGAAAGGCATTGGATGTTCACTCTGCACGGTAGGGAAGAAGAGCCGCGGGAGAGCTGGTGCCTCTTGGGAAGTGATATCCTGGGCTCCGAGTGTACGCGCGGGATTCACCTTGCTATGCCGAACTCAGCAGACACAGTCACCACCCTGCAGCAGCGTGCGTGTCCTAGCATAGCACTGTACGTCTATTACCATCTCCTGGGGTAGGTTAGGCTTTGCTTTTTGCTTCGGCTCTCGGGCAGACTCGGTGTCTAGGCCAGTGCCTTCAACACAGGAGATAGGAGGCGATCGGATACCTGCACAAGGCCCGTGAACTGAATAGGGAGCATTGGGGGACTGTGCCCACTCCTTCCCCTTAAACCCCGTGCCTCCTCCAAGCTTCCACATCCTGGAGGAAGTCGGCATCTGACTCCCCGTTATTTCAGGGAGCTGTTTCTGCGAGGTTAGTGTAGGTGCCTGGTGGCTAGCGCATGTCTGCCCCAGGGACAGGTGGCCAAGAGCTGCTGTCTCCTTGGGCCCAGTCCCTCAGGACAGGCATGTTCTCTGCCCAGACTCCTTCCTAAGAGTGGAGCACGCACCCTGCCCTACTCATCGCCTCCTGTCTCCTTAGCAGCCAGGCTTCTGTCTCTCTGCACTGGGAGCGGCTGATACTTGTATTGCCGGCTCTCCTGCTTCACAACCGTTTCCAGACCAGAAGGCCAACGGCTCCTGCTCTTTTCCCCGGACAGCGTACTTCACCTTCCACAGACATGCTTCTGGGGAGTGCAGTGAAAAACGTGTCCCTTTCCTTAAGGCTCTTTCCACAGGGGCCACTGCGCTTCTCTCTCAGGTAGAGGAGATTCCGAGGCATAGAGGGTTTCGCTCCATGCGGGTTTATTACACCGTGCTGAGGAGACCAGCTCAGGCAAACAGGAGCATCCCTCAGACCGGACTCTGATTTCCCAAAGAATGCTGTGCTTTGCCAGAGGGGATGCCAGGGCAAAGAGGCTTTCGCTCTATGTTGTTTTCTCCAATAGTGCTGCGAATACTAGGCTAAGGCAAGCAGCTACAGCAGCCCTCAATCCCGACTCTGATTTCCCAGCGACTGCTATGCTTTCGCAGACGTATTCAGCTTGGCACAAACCGCACTTCGCTGCTGCTAGCTCAGGAAGGAGTTGGGTGTTCACTCTGCGCGGCAGGGAAGAAGCGCCGCGGGAGTGCTGGGGCCTCTTGGGACTTGCTTTCCGGGGCTCCAAGTTCAAGCCCGGGGTTCACCTTGCTATGCCGAACTAAGCAGACACAGTCACAACTCTGCAGCAGCGTGCGTGTCCTAGCATGGCACTCTATGCCTATTACCATCTCCTGGGGCGGTAAGGCTTTGCCTTTTGCTCTGTTGCTCAGGCAGACTCGGGGTTACGCCTGTCCTTCACCACAGGAGGGAGAAGGCGACAGGGTCACTGCACACCGCCCGTGCACTCGGATGGGGAACCGTGGGGGACTGTCTCCACTCTTTCTCCGGCACACCCCCTCCCACCCACATCGCTGCCACATCTTGGTGGAAGACGTATCGGTCTGCCCGTTTCTCCATGTGGCTGTTTCTGTGAGTTCCGGGTATGGCACCTGGTGGCAAGCCCAAGTCTGCCCTTGGGACAGGTGGCCAAGGAGATGCTCTCCCCTTGGGACCAGAGGCCCAGGACAGGTCTGCCATCTGCCCAGACTCCTTCCTCAGCGTGGAACACGCGCCTCTGCCCTAGTCGACCCCTCATGTCTCCTTAGCAGCCAGGCTTCCATCTCTCCGCACAGGGAGCGGGTGACACTTGTCTTGCCACCGGCCTGCTGTTCGTGCCACGGCAGCCTATCCTGCTTTCCGAGCGTTTCCCGACCGCAAGGCCAACGGCTCGTTCTCTTCTCCGGGGGCGGCATGCTATGCCTTCCCCACACTTGGCTTCTCTCTCAGGCAGACGGGATGCTAGGGCAAAGAGTATTTCGCTCCATGCGTGTATCTTCCACAGAGCTGCGGAGACGAGCTCAGGCAAGCAGCAGCAGCATCCCCAAACCCAACTCTGATTTCCCAAGGAACGCTGTGCTTTCCCAGGGGAGATGCCCAGGCAAAGAGGCTTTCGCTGTGTGCGGGTTTCTCCCACCGCGAGACTGGGCTCAGGCAAGCAGCAGCAGCCCGCAGAACATTTCTCAGCGAATGCTGTGCTTTCGCAGAGGCTTTGGCTTGGAGCCAACAGCACTTTGCTGCTGCTTCCTCAGCAAGGCTTCAGTCGCGTCAGGGAAGAAGAGCTGCGGGAGAGCTGGTGCCTCTTGGGCCTTGCTTTCCCGGGCTCCATGTTCGCGTCCTGGGTTCACCCAGCCAGGCCTCACTAAGCAGACACAGCCACAACCCCGCAGTAGCGTGCGTAACCTAGGATGGCACTCTAGGCACACTCCCATCTCCCAGTGTATGCATCGCTTGGCCTTTTACTCTGGCGCTCAGGCGGATTCTCGGACTAGGCCAGTGCCCTCCCCACAGGAAAGTAGAGGTGACAGGATCCCTGTCCACCGCACCAGCTCTGAATAGGGAGCTTTGGGGAACTGTCCCCACTCCTTCCACTGAAACCCCGTGCCTCCTCCAAGCTTCCACATCCTGGAGGAAGACGGCATCTGACACCCCGTTATTTCAGGGAGCTGTTTCAGCGAGTTCAGAGTAGGCGCCTGGTGGCTAGTGCATGTCTGCCCCCGGGACAGGTGGCCAAGAGCTGCTGTCTCCTTGGGCCCAGTCCCTCAGGACAGGCATGTTCTCTGCCCAGACTCCTTCCTAAGAGTGGAGCACGCACCCTGCCCTACTCATCACCTCCTGTCTCCTTAGCAGCCAGGCTTCTGTCTCTCTGCACTGGGCGCGGCTGATACTTGTATTGCCGGCTCTCCTGCTTCACAACCGTTTCCAGACCAGAAGGCCAACGGCTCCTGCTCTTCTCCAAGGACAGCGTACTTCACCTTCCGCAGACATGCTCCTGGGGAGTGCAGTGAAAAACGTGTCCCTTTTCCTTAAGGCTCTTTCCACAGGGGCCACTGCGCTTCTCTCTCAGGCAGAGGAGTTTCCGAGGCATAGAGGGTTTCGCTCCATGCGGGTTTATTACACCGTGCTGAGGAGACCAGCTCAGGCAAACAGGAGCATCCCTCAGACCGGACTCTGATTTCCCAAAGAATGCTGTGCTTTGCCAGAGGGGATGCCAGGGCAAAGAAGCTTTCGCTCTATGCGATTTTCTCCAATAGTGCTGCGAATACTAGGCTAAGGAAAGCAGCAACAGCAGCCCTGAATCCCGACTCTGATTTCCCAGCGACTGCTATGCTTTTGCAGACGTTTTCAGCTTGGCAGGTACCGCACTTCGCTGCTGCTTCCTCAGAAAGGCATTGGATGTTCACTCTGCACGGTAGGGAAGAAGAGCCGCGGGAGAGCTGGTGCCTCTTGGGAAGTGATATCCTGGGCTCCGAGTGTACGCGCGGGATTCACCTTGCTATGCCGAACTCAGCAGACACAGTCACCACCCTGCAGCAGCGTGCGTGTCCTAGCATAGCACTGTACGTCTATTACCATCTCCTGGGGTAGGTTAGGCTTTGCTTTTTGCTTCGGCTCTCGGGCAGACTCGGTGTCTAGGCCAGTGCCTTCACCACAGGAGATAGGAGGCGATCGGATACCTGCACAAGGCCCGTGAACTGAATAGGGAGCATTGGGGGACTGTGCCCACTCCTTCCCCTTAAACCCCGTGCCTCCTCCAAGCTCCCACATCCTGGAGGAAGTCGGCATCTGACTCCCCGTTATTTCAGGGAGCTGTTTCTGCGAGGTTAGTGTAGGTGCCTGGTGGCTAGCGCATGTCTGCCCCAGGGACAGGTGGCCAAGAGCTGCTGTCTCCTTGGGCCCAGTCCCTCAGGACAGGCATGTTCTCTGCCCAGACTCCTTCCTAAGAGTGGAGCACGCACCCTGCCCTACTCATCGCCTCCTGTCTCCTTAGCAGCCAGGCTTCTGTCTCTCTGCACTGGGAGCGGCTGATACTTGTATTGCCGGCTCTCCTGCTTCACAACCGTTTCCAGACCAGAAGGCCAACGGCTCCTGCTCTTTTCCCCGGACAGCGTACTTCACCTTCCACAGACATGCTTCTGGGGAGTGCAGTGAAAAACGTGTCCCTTTCCTTAAGGCTCTTTCCACAGGGGCCACTGCGCTTCTCTCTCAGGTAGAGGAGATTCCGAGGCATAGAGGGTTTCGCTCCATGCGGGTTTATTACACCGTGCTGAGGAGACCAGCTCAGGCAAACAGGAGCATCCCTCAGACCGGACTCTGATTTCCCAAAGAATGCTGTGCTTTGCCAGAGGGGATGCCAGGGCAAAGAGGCTTTCGCTCTATGTTGTTTTCTCCAATAGTGCTGCGAATACTAGGCTAAGGCAAGCAGCTACAGCAGCCCTCAATCCCGACTCTGATTTCCCAGCGACTGCTATGCTTTCGCAGACGTATTCAGCTTGGCACAAACCGCACTTCGCTGCTGCTAGCTCAGAAAGGAGTTGGGTGTTCACTCTGCGCGGCAGGGAAGAAGCGCCGCGGGAGTGCTGGGGCCTCTTGGGACTTGCTTTCCGGGGCTCCAAGTTCAAGCCCGGGGTTCACCTTGCTATGCCGAACTAAGCAGACACAGTCACAACTCTGCAGCAGCGTGCGTGTCCTAGCATGGCACTCTATGCCTATTACCATCTCCTGGGGCGGTAAGGCTTTGCCTTTTGCTCTGTTGCTCAGGCAGACTCGGGGTTACGCCTGTCCTTCACCACAGGAGGGAGAAGGCGACAGGGTCACTGCACACCGCCCGTGCACTCGGATGGGGAACCGTGGGGGACTGTCTCCACTCTTTCTCCGGCACACCCCCTCCCACCCACATCGCTGCCACATCTTGGTGGAAGACGTATCGGTCTGCCCCTTTCTCCATGTGGCTGTTTCTGTGAGTTCCGGGTATGGCACCTGGTGGCAAGCCCAAGTCTGCCCTTGGGACAGGTGGCCAAGGAGATGTTCTCCCCTTGGGACCAGAGGCCCAGGACCGGTCTGCCATCTGCCCAGACTCCTTCTTCAGCGTGGAACACGCGCCTCTGCCCTAGTCGACCCCTCATGTCTCCTTAGCAGCCAGGCTTCCATCTCTCCGCACAGGGAGCGGGTGACACTTGTCTTGCCACCGGCCTGCTGTTCGTGCCACGGCAGCCTATCCTGCTTTCCGAGCGTTTCCCGACCGCAAGGCCAACGGCTCGTTCTCTTCTCCGGGGGCGGCATGCTATGCCTTCCCCACACTTGGCTTCTCTCTCAGGCAGACGGGATGCTAGGGCAAAGAGTATTTCGCTCCATGCGTGTATCTTCCACAGAGCTGCGGAGACGAGCTCAGGCAAGCAGCAGCAGCATCCCCAAACCCAACTCTGATTTCCCAAGGAACGCTGTGCTTTCCCAGGGGATATGCCCAGGCAAAGAGGCTTTCGCTGTGTGCGGGTTTCTCCCACCGCGAGACTGGGCTCAGGCAAGCAGCAGCAGCCCGCAGAACATTTCTCAGCGAATGCTGTGCTTTCGCAGAGGCTTTGGCTTGGAGCCAACAGCACTTTGCTGCTGCTTCCGCAGCAAGGCTTCAGTCGCGTCAGGGAAGAAGAGCTGCGGGAGAGCTGGTGCCTCTTGGTCCTTGCTTTCCCGGGCTCCATGTTCGCGTCCTGGGTTCACCCAGCCAGGCCTCACTAAGCAGACACAGCCACAACCCCGCAGTAGCGTGCGTAACCTAGGATGGCACTCTAGGCACACTACCATCTCCCAGTGTATGCATCGCTTGGCCTTTTACTCTGGCGCTCAGGCGGATTCTCGGACTAGGCCAGTGCCCTCCCCACAGGAACGTAGAGGTGACAGGATCCCTGTCCACCGCACCAGCTCTGAATAGGGAGCTTTGGGGAACTGTCCCCACTCCTTCCACTGAAACCCCGTGCCTCCTCCAAGCTTCCACATCCTGGAGGAAGACGGCATCTGACACCCCGTTATTTCAGGGAGCTGTTTCAGCGAGTTCAGAGTAGGCGCCTGGTGGCTAGTGCATGTCTGCCCCCGGGACACGTGGCCAAGAGCTGCTGTCTCCTTGGGCCCAGTCCCTCAGGACAGGCATGTTCTCTGCCCAGACTCCTTCCTAAGAGTGGAGCACGCACCCTGCCCTACTCATCACCTCCTGTCTCCTTAGCAGCCAGGGTTCTGTCTCTCTGCACTGGGCGCGGCTGATACTTGTATTGCCGGCTCTCCTGCTTCACAACCGTTTCCAGACCAGAAGGCCAACGGCTCCTGCTCTTCTCCCCGGACAGCGTACTTCACCTTCCGCAGACATGCTCCTGGGGAGTGCAGTGAAAAACGTGTCCCTTTTCCTTAAGGCTCTTTCCACAGGGGCCACCGCGCTTCTCTCTCAGGCAGAGGAGTTTCCGAGGCATAGAGGGTTTCGCTCCATGCGGGTTTATTACACCGTGCTGAGGAGACCAGCTCAGGCAAACAGGAGCATCCCTCAGACCGGACTCTGATTTCCCAAAGAATGCTGTGCTTTGCCAGAGGGGATGCCAGGGCAAAGACGCTTTCGCTCTATGCGATTTTCTCCAATAGTGCTGCGAATACTAGGCTAAGGCAAGCAGCAATAGCAGCCCTGAATCCCGACTCTGATTTCCCAGCGACTGCTATGCTTTTGCAGACGTTTTCAGCTTGGCAGGTACCGCACTTCGCTGCTGCTTCCTCAGAAAGGCATTGGATGTTCACTCTGCACGGTAGGGAAGAAGAGCCGCGGGAGAGCTGGTGCCTCTTGGGAAGTGATATCCTGGGCTCCGAGTGTACGCGCGGGATTCACCTTGCTATGCCGAACTCAGCAGACACAGTCACCACCCTGCAGCAGCGTGCGTGTCCTAGCATAGCACTGTACGTCTATTACCATCTCCTGGGGTAGGTTAGGCTTTGCTTTTTGCTTCGGCTCTCGGGCAGACTCGGTGTCTAGGCCAGTGCCTTCACCACAGGAGATAGGAGGCGATCGGATACCTGCACAAGGCCCGTGAACTGAATAGGGAGCATTGGGGGACTGTGCCCACTCCTTCCCCTTAAACCCCGTGCCTCCTCCAAGCTTCCACATCCTGGAGGAAGTCGGCATCTGACTCCCCGTTATTTCAGGGAGCTGTTTCTGCGAGGTTAGTGTAGGTGCCTGGTGGCTAGCGCATGTCTGCCCCAGGGACAGGTGGCCAAGAGCTGCTGTCTCCTTGGGCCCAGTCCCTCAGGACAGGCATGTTCTCTGCCCAGACTCCTTCCTAAGAGTGGAGCACGCACCCTGCCCTACTCATCGCCTCCTGTCTCCTTAGCAGCCAGGCTTCTGTCTCTCTGCACTGGGAGCGGCTGATACTTGTATTGCCGGCTCTCCTGCTTCACAACCGTTTCCAGACCAGAAGGCCAACGGCTCCTGCTCTTTTCCCCGGACAGCGTACTTCACCTTCCACAGACATGCTTCTGGGGAGTGCAGTGAAAAACGTGTCCCTTTCCTTAAGGCTCTTTCCACAGGGGCCACTGCGCTTCTCTCTCAGGTAGAGGAGATTCCGAGGCATAGAGGGTTTCGCTCCATGCGGGTTTATTACACCGTGCTGAGGAGACCAGCTCAGGCAAACAGGAGCATCCCTCAGACCGGACTCTGATTTCCCAAAGAATGCTGTGCTTTGCCAGAGGGGATGCCAGGGCAAAGAGGCTTTCGCTCTATGTTGTTTTCTCCAATAGTGCTGCGAATACTAGGCTAAGGCAAGCAGCTACAGCAGCCCTCAATCCCGACTCTGATTTCCCAGCGACTGCTATGCTTTCGCAGACGTATTCAGCTTGGCACAAACCGCACTTCGCTGCTGCTAGCTCAGGAAGGAGTTGGGTGTTCACTCTGCGCGGCAGGGAAGAAGCGCCGCGGGAGTGCTGGGGCCTCTTGGGACTTGCTTTCCGGGGCTCCAAGTTCAAGCCCGGGGTTCACCTTGCTATGCCGAACTAAGCAGACACAGTCACAACTCTGCAGCAGCGTGCGTGTCCTAGCATGGCACTCTATGCCTATTACCATCTCCTGGGGCGGTAAGGCTTTGCCTTTTGCTCTGTTGCTCAGGCAGACTCGGGGTTACGCCTGTCCTTCACCACAGGAGGGAGAAGGCGACAGGGTCACTGCACACCGCCCGTGCACTCGGATGGGGAACCGTGGGGGACTGTCTCCACTCTTTCTCCGGCACACCCCCTCCCACCCACATCGCTGCCACATCTTGGTGGAAGACGTATCGGTCTGCCCGTTTCTCCATGTGGCTGTTTCTGTGAGTTCCGGGTATGGCACCTGGTGGCAAGCCCAAGTCTGCCCTTGGGACAGGTGGCCAAGGAGATGCTCTCCCCTTGGGACCAGAGGCCCAGGACAGGTCTGCCATCTGCCCAGACTCCTTCCTCAGCGTGGAACACGCGCCTCTGCCCTAGTCGACCCCTCATGTCTCCTTAGCAGCCAGGCTTCCATCTCTCCGCACAGGGAGCGGGTGACACTTGTCTTGCCACCGGCCTGCTGTTCGTGCCACGGCAGCCTATCCTGCTTTCCGAGCGTTTCCCGACCGCAAGGCCAACGGCTCGTTCTCTTCTCCGGGGGCGGCATGCTATGCCTTCCCCACACTTGGCTTCTCTCTCAGGCAGACGGGATGCTAGGGCAAAGAGTATTTCGCTCCATGCGTGTATCTTCCACAGAGCTGCGGAGACGAGCTCAGGCAAGCAGCAGCAGCATCCCCAAACCCAACTCTGATTTCCCAAGGAACGCTGTGCTTTCCCAGGGGAGATGCCCAGGCAAAGAGGCTTTCGCTGTGTGCGGGTTTCTCCCACCGCGAGACTGGGCTCAGGCAAGCAGCAGCAGCCCGCAGAACATTTCTCAGCGAATGCTGTGCTTTCGCAGAGGCTTTGGCTTGGAGCCAACAGCACTTTGCTGCTGCTTCCTCAGCAAGGCTTCAGTCGCGTCAGGGAAGAAGAGCTGCGGGAGAGCTGGTGCCTCTTGGGCCTTGCTTTCCCGGGCTCCATGTTCGCGTCCTGGGTTCACCCAGCCAGGCCTCACTAAGCAGACACAGCCACAACCCCGCAGTAGCGTGCGTAACCTAGGATGGCACTCTAGGCACACTCCCATCTCCCAGTGTATGCATCGCTTGGCCTTTTACTCTGGCGCTCAGGCGGATTCTCGGACTAGGCCAGTGCCCTCCCCACAGGAAAGTAGAGGTGACAGGATCCCTGTCCACCGCACCAGCTCTGAATAGGGAGCTTTGGGGAACTGTCCCCACTCCTTCCACTGAAACCCCGTGCCTCCTCCAAGCTTCCACATCCTGGAGGAAGACGGCATCTGACACCCCGTTATTTCAGGGAGCTGTTTCTGCGAGTTCAGAGTAGGCGCCTGGTGGCTAGTGCATGTCTGCCCCCGGGACAGGTGGCCAAGTGCTGCTGTCTCCTTGGGCCCAGTCCCTCAGGACAGGCATGTTCTCTGCCCAGACTCCTTCCTAAGAGTGGAGCACGCACCCTGCCCTACTCATCACCTCCTGTCTCCTTAGCAGCCAGGCTTCTGTCTCTCTGCACTGGGCGCGGCTGATACTTGTATTGCCGGCTCTCCTGCTTCACAACCGTTTCCAGACCAGAAGGCCAACGGCTCCTGCTCTTCTCCCCGGACAGCGTACTTCACCTTCCGCAGACATGCTCCTGGGGAGTGCAGTGAAAAACGTGTCCCTTTTCCTTAAGGCTCTTTCCACAGGGGCCACCGCGCTTCTCTCTCAGGCAGAGGAGTTTCCGAGGCATAGAGGGTTTCGCTCCATGCGGGTTTATTACACCGTGCTGAGGAGACGAGCTCAGGCAAACAGGAGCATCCCTCAGACCGGACTCTGATTTCCCAAAGAATGCTGTGCTTTGCCAGAGGGGATGCCAGGGCAAAGAAGCTTTCGCTCTATGCGATTTTCTCCAATAGTGCTGCGAATACTAGGCTAAGGCAAGCAGCAACAGCAGCCCTGAATCCCGACTCTGATTTCCCAGCGACTGCTATGCTTTTGCAGACGTTTTCAGCTTGGCAGGTACCGCACTTCGCTGCTGCTTCCTCAGAAAGGCATTGGATGTTCACTCTGCACGGTAGGGAAGAAGAGCCGCGGGAGAGCTGGTGCCTCTTGGGAAGTGATATCCTGGGCTCCGAGTGTACGCGCGGGATTCACCTTGCTATGCCGAACTCAGCAGACACAGTCACCACCCTGCAGCAGCGTGCGTGTCCTAGCATAGCACTGTACGTCTATTACCATCTCCTGGGGTAGGTTAGGCTTTGCTTTTTGCTTCGGCTCTCGGGCAGACTCGGTGTCTAGGCCAGTGCCTTCACCACAGGAGATAGGAGGCGATCGGATACCTGCACAAGGCCCGTGAACTGAATAGGGAGCATTGGGGGACTGTGCCCACTCCTTCCCCTTAAACCCCGTGCCTCCTCCAAGCTTCCACATCCTGGAGGAAGTCGGCATCTGACTCCCCGTTATTTCAGGGAGCTGTTTCTGCGAGGTTAGTGTAGGTGCCTGGTGGCTAGCGCATGTCTGCCCCAGGGACAGGTGGCCAAGAGCTGCTGTCTCCTTGGGCCCAGTCCCTCAGGACAGGCATGTTCTCTGCCCAGACTCCTTCCTAAGAGTGGAGCACGCACCCTGCCCTACTCATCGCCTCCTGTCTCCTTAGCAGCCAGGCTTCTGTCTCTCTGCACTGGGAGCGGCTGATACTTGTATTGCCGGCTCTCCTGCTTCACAACCGTTTCCAGACCAGAAGGCCAACGGCTCCTGCTCTTTTCCCCGGACAGCGTACTTCACCTTCCACAGACATGCTTCTGGGGAGTGCAGTGAAAAACGTGTCCCTTTCCTTAAGGCTCTTTCCACAGGGGCCACTGCGCTTCTCTCTCAGGTAGAGGAGATTCCGAGGCATAGAGGGTTTCGCTCCATGCGGGTTTATTACACCGTGCTGAGGAGACCAGCTCAGGCAAACAGGAGCATCCCTCAGACCGGACTCTGATTTCCCAAAGAATGCTGTGCTTTGCCAGAGGGGATGCCAGGGCAAAGAGGCTTTCGCTCTATGTTGTTTTCTCCAATAGTGCTGCGAATACTAGGCTAAGGCAAGCAGCTACAGCAGCCCTCAATCCCGACTCTGATTTCCCAGCGACTGCTATGCTTTCGCAGACGTATTCAGCTTGGCACAAACCGCACTTCGCTGCTGCTAGCTCAGGAAGGAGTTGGGTGTTCACTCTGCGCGGCAGGGAAGAAGCGCCGCGGGAGTGCTGGGGCCTCTTGGGACTTGCTTTCCGGGGCTCCAAGTTCAAGCCCGGGGTTCACCTTGCTATGCCGAACTAAGCAGACACAGTCACAACTCTGCAGCAGCGTGCGTGTCCTAGCATGGCACTCTATGCCTATTACCATCTCCTGGGGCGGTAAGGCTTTGCCTTTTGCTCTGTTGCTCAGGCAGACTCGGGGTTACGCCTGTCCTTCACCACAGGAGGGAGAAGGCGACAGGGTCACTGCACACCGCCCGTGCACTCGGATGGGGAACCGTGGGGGACTGTCTCCACTCTTTCTCCGGCACACCCCCTCCCACCCACATCGCTGCCACATCTTGGTGGAAGACGTATCGGTCTGCCCGTTTCTCCATGTGGCTGTTTCTGTGAGTTCCGGGTATGGCACCTGGTGGCAAGCCCAAGTCTGCCCTTGGGACAGGTGGCCAAGGAGATGCTCTCCCCTTGGGACCAGAGGCCCAGGACAGGTCTGCCATCTGCCCAGACTCCTTCCTCAGCGTGGAACACGCGCCTCTGCCCTAGTCGACCCCTCATGTCTCCTTAGCAGCCAGGCTTCCATCTCTCCGCACAGGGAGCGGGTGACACTTGTCTTGCCACCGGCCTGCTGTTCGTGCCACGGCAGCCTATCCTGCTTTCCGAGCGTTTCCCGACCGCAAGGCCAACGGCTCGTTCTCTTCTCCGGGGGCGGCATGCTATGCCTTCCCCACACTTGGCTTCTCTCTCAGGCAGACGGGATGCTAGGGCAAAGAGTATTTCGCTCCATGCGTGTATCTTCCACAGAGCTGCGGAGACGAGCTCAGGCAAGCAGCAGCAGCATCCCCAAACCCAACTCTGATTTCCCAAGGAACGCTGTGCTTTCCCAGGGGAGATGCCCAGGCAAAGAGGCTTTCGCTGTGTGCGGGTTTCTCCCACCGCGAGACTGGGCTCAGGCAAGCAGCAGCAGCCCGCAGAACATTTCTCAGCGAATGCTGTGCTTTCGCAGAGGCTTTGGCTTGGAGCCAACAGCACTTTGCTGCTGCTTCCTCAGCAAGGCTTCAGTCGCGTCAGGGAAGAAGAGCTGCGGGAGAGCTGGTGCCTCTTGGGCCTTGCTTTCCCGGGCTCCATGTTCGCGTCCTGGGTTCACCCAGCCAGGCCTCACTAAGCAGACACAGCCACAACCCCGCAGTAGCGTGCGTAACCTAGGATGGCACTCTAGGCACACTCCCATCTCCCAGTGTATGCATCGCTTGGCCTTTTACTCTGGCGCTCAGGCGGATTCTCGGACTAGGCCAGTGCCCTCCCCACAGGAAAGTAGAGGTGACAGGATCCCTGTCCACCGCACCAGCTCTGAATAGGGAGCTTTGGGGAACTGTCCCCACTCCTTCCACTGAAACCCCGTGCCTCCTCCAAGCTTCCACATCCTGGAGGAAGACGGCATCTGACACCCCGTTATTTCAGGGAGCTGTTTCTGCGAGTTCAGAGTAGGCGCCTGGTGGCTAGTGCATGTCTGCCCCCGGGACAGGTGGCCAAGTGCTGCTGTCTCCTTGGGCCCAGTCCCTCAGGACAGGCATGTTCTCTGCCCAGACTCCTTCCTAAGAGTGGAGCACGCACCCTGCCCTACTCATCACCTCCTGTCTCCTTAGCAGCCAGGCTTCTGTCTCTCTGCACTGGGCGCGGCTGATACTTGTATTGCCGGCTCTCCTGCTTCACAACCGTTTCCAGACCAGAAGGCCAACGGCTCCTGCTCTTCTCCCCGGACAGCGTACTTCACCTTCCGCAGACATGCTCCTGGGGAGTGCAGTGAAAAACGTGTCCCTTTTCCTTAAGGCTCTTTCCACAGGGGCCACCGCGCTTCTCTCTCAGGCAGAGGAGTTTCCGAGGCATAGAGGGTTTCGCTCCATGCGGGTTTATTACACCGTGCTGAGGAGACGAGCTCAGGCAAACAGGAGCATCCCTCAGACCGGACTCTGATTTCCCAAAGAATGCTGTGCTTTGCCAGAGGGGATGCCAGGGCAAAGAAGCTTTCGCTCTATGCGATTTTCTCCAATAGTGCTGCGAATACTAGGCTAAGGCAAGCAGCAACAGCAGCCCTGAATCCCGACTCTGATTTCCCAGCGACTGCTATGCTTTTGCAGACGTTTTCAGCTTGGCAGGTACCGCACTTCGCTGCTGCTTCCTCAGAAAGGCATTGGATGTTCACTCTGCACGGTAGGGAAGAAGAGCCGCGGGAGAGCTGGTGCCTCTTGGGAAGTGATATCCTGGGCTCCGAGTGTACGCGCGGGATTCACCTTGCTATGCCGAACTCAGCAGACACAGTCACCACCCTGCAGCAGCGTGCGTGTCCTAGCATAGCACTGTACGTCTATTACCATCTCCTGGGGTAGGTTAGGCTTTGCTTTTTGCTTCGGCTCTCGGGCAGACTCGGTGTCTAGGCCAGTGCCTTCACCACAGGAGATAGGAGGCGATCGGATACCTGCACAAGGCCCGTGAACTGAATAGGGAGCATTGGGGGACTGTGCCCACTCCTTCCCCTTAAACCCCGTGCCTCCTCCAAGCTTCCACATCCTGGAGGAAGTCGGCATCTGACTCCCCGTTATTTCAGGGAGCTGTTTCTGCGAGGTTAGTGTAGGTGCCTGGTGGCTAGCGCATGTCTGCCCCAGGGACAGGTGGCCAAGAGCTGCTGTCTCCTTGGGCCCAGTCCCTCAGGACAGGCATGTTCTCTGCCCAGACTCCTTCCTAAGAGTGGAGCACGCACCCTGCCCTACTCATCGCCTCCTGTCTCCTTAGCAGCCAGGCTTCTGTCTCTCTGCACTGGGAGCGGCTGATACTTGTATTGCCGGCTCTCCTGCTTCACAACCGTTTCCAGACCAGAAGGCCAACGGCTCCTGCTCTTTTCCCCGGACAGCGTACTTCACCTTCCACAGACATGCTTCTGGGGAGTGCAGTGAAAAACGTGTCCCTTTCCTTAAGGCTCTTTCCACAGGGGCCACTGCGCTTCTCTCTCAGGTAGAGGAGATTCCGAGGCATAGAGGGTTTCGCTCCATGCGGGTTTATTACACCGTGCTGAGGAGACCAGCTCAGGCAAACAGGAGCATCCCTCAGACCGGACTCTGATTTCCCAAAGAATGCTGTGCTTTGCCAGAGGGGATGCCAGGGCAAAGAGGCTTTCGCTCTATGTTGTTTTCTCCAATAGTGCTGCGAATACTAGGCTAAGGCAAGCAGCTACAGCAGCCCTCAATCCCGACTCTGATTTCCCAGCGACTGCTATGCTTTCGCAGACGTATTCAGCTTGGCACAAACCGCACTTCGCTGCTGCTAGCTCAGGAAGGAGTTGGGTGTTCACTCTGCGCGGCAGGGAAGAAGCGCCGCGGGAGTGCTGGGGCCTCTTGGGACTTGCTTTCCGGGGCTCCAAGTTCAAGCCCGGGGTTCACCTTGCTATGCCGAACTAAGCAGACACAGTCACAACTCTGCAGCAGCGTGCGTGTCCTAGCATGGCACTCTATGCCTATTACCATCTCCTGGGGCGGTAAGGCTTTGCCTTTTGCTCTGTTGCTCAGGCAGACTCGGGGTTACGCCTGTCCTTCACCACAGGAGGGAGAAGGCGACAGGGTCACTGCACACCGCCCGTGCACTCGGATGGGGAACCGTGGGGGACTGTCTCCACTCTTTCTCCGGCACACCCCCTCCCACCCACATCGCTGCCACATCTTGGTGGAAGACGTATCGGTCTGCCCGTTTCTCCATGTGGCTGTTTCTGTGAGTTCCGGGTATGGCACCTGGTGGCAAGCCCAAGTCTGCCCTTGGGACAGGTGGCCAAGGAGATGCTCTCCCCTTGGGACCAGAGGCCCAGGACAGGTCTGCCATCTGCCCAGACTCCTTCCTCAGCGTGGAACACGCGCCTCTGCCCTAGTCGACCCCTCATGTCTCCTTAGCAGCCAGGCTTCCATCTCTCCGCACAGGGAGCGGGTGACACTTGTCTTGCCACCGGCCTGCTGTTCGTGCCACGGCAGCCTATCCTGCTTTCCGAGCGTTTCCCGACCGCAAGGCCAACGGCTCGTTCTCTTCTCCGGGGGCGGCATGCTATGCCTTCCCCACACTTGGCTTCTCTCTCAGGCAGACGGGATGCTAGGGCAAAGAGTATTTCGCTCCATGCGTGTATCTTCCACAGAGCTGCGGAGACGAGCTCAGGCAAGCAGCAGCAGCATCCCCAAACCCAACTCTGATTTCCCAAGGAACGCTGTGCTTTCCCAGGGGAGATGCCCAGGCAAAGAGGCTTTCGCTGTGTGCGGGTTTCTCCCACCGCGAGACTGGGCTCAGGCAAGCAGCAGCAGCCCGCAGAACATTTCTCAGCGAATGCTGTGCTTTCGCAGAGGCTTTGGCTTGGAGCCAACAGCACTTTGCTGCTGCTTCCTCAGCAAGGCTTCAGTCGCGTCAGGGAAGAAGAGCTGCGGGAGAGCTGGTGCCTCTTGGGCCTTGCTTTCCCGGGCTCCATGTTCGCGTCCTGGGTTCACCCAGCCAGGCCTCACTAAGCAGACACAGCCACAACCCCGCAGTAGCGTGCGTAACCTAGGATGGCACTCTAGGCACACTCCCATCTCCCAGTGTATGCATCGCTTGGCCTTTTACTCTGGCGCTCAGGCGGATTCTCGGACTAGGCCAGTGCCCTCCCCACAGGAAAGTAGAGGTGACAGGATCCCTGTCCACCGCACCAGCTCTGAATAGGGAGCTTTGGGGAACTGTCCCCACTCCTTCCACTGAAACCCCGTGCCTCCTCCAAGCTTCCACATCCTGGAGGAAGACGGCATCTGACACCCCGTTATTTCAGGGAGCTGTTTCTGCGAGTTCAGAGTAGGCGCCTGGTGGCTAGTGCATGTCTGCCCCCGGGACAGGTGGCCAAGTGCTGCTGTCTCCTTGGGCCCAGTCCCTCAGGACAGGCATGTTCTCTGCCCAGACTCCTTCCTAAGAGTGGAGCACGCACCCTGCCCTACTCATCACCTCCTGTCTCCTTAGCAGCCAGGCTTCTGTCTCTCTGCACTGGGCGCGGCTGATACTTGTATTGCCGGCTCTCCTGCTTCACAACCGTTTCCAGACCAGAAGGCCAACGGCTCCTGCTCTTCTCCCCGGACAGCGTACTTCACCTTCCGCAGACATGCTCCTGGGGAGTGCAGTGAAAAACGTGTCCCTTTTCCTTAAGGCTCTTTCCACAGGGGCCACCGCGCTTCTCTCTCAGGCAGAGGAGTTTCCGAGGCATAGAGGGTTTCGCTCCATGCGGGTTTATTACACCGTGCTGAGGAGACCAGCTCAGGCAAACAGGAGCATCCCTCAGACCGGACTCTGATTTCCCAAAGAATGCTGTGCTTTGCCAGAGGGGATGCCAGGGCAAAGAAGCTTTCGCTCTATGCGATTTTCTCCAATAGTGCTGCGAATACTAGGCTAAGGCAAGCAGCAACAGCAGCCCTGAATCCCGACTCTGATTTCCCAGCGACTGCTATGCTTTTGCAGACGTTTTCAGCTTGGCAGGTACCGCACTTCGCTGCTGCTTCCTCAGAAAGGCATTGGATGTTCACTCTGCACGGTAGGGAAGAAGAGCCGCGGGAGAGCTGGTGCCTCTTGGGAAGTGATATCCTGGGCTCCGAGTGTACGCGCGGGATTCACCTTGCTATGCCGAACTCAGCAGACACAGTCACCACCCTGCAGCAGCGTGCGTGTCCTAGCATAGCACTGTACGTCTATTACCATCTCCTGGGGTAGGTTAGGCTTTGCTTTTTGCTTCGGCTCTCGGGCAGACTCGGTGTCTAGGCCAGTGCCTTCACCACAGGAGATAGGAGGCGATCGGATACCTGCACAAGGCCCGTGAACTGAATAGGGAGCATTGGGGGACTGTGCCCACTCCTTCCCCTTAAACCCCGTGCCTCCTCCAAGCTTCCACATCCTGGAGGAAGTCGGCATCTGACTCCCCGTTATTTCAGGGAGCTGTTTCTGCGAGGTTAGTGTAGGTGCCTGGTGGCTAGCGCATGTCTGCCCCAGGGACAGGTGGCCAAGAGCTGCTGTCTCCTTGGGCCCAGTCCCTCAGGACAGGCATGTTCTCTGCCCAGACTCCTTCCTAAGAGTGGAGCACGCACCCTGCCCTACTCATCGCCTCCTGTCTCCTTAGCAGCCAGGCTTCTGTCTCTCTGCACTGGGAGCGGCTGATACTTGTATTGCCGGCTCTCCTGCTTCACAACCGTTTCCAGACCAGAAGGCCAACGGCTCCTGCTCTTTTCCCCGGACAGCGTACTTCACCTTCCACAGACATGCTTCTGGGGAGTGCAGTGAAAAACGTGTCCCTTTCCTTAAGGCTCTTTCCACAGGGGCCACTGCGCTTCTCTCTCAGGTAGAGGAGATTCCGAGGCATAGAGGGTTTCGCTCCATGCGGGTTTATTACACCGTGCTGAGGAGACCAGCTCAGGCAAACAGGAGCATCCCTCAGACCGGACTCTGATTTCCCAAAGAATGCTGTGCTTTGCCAGAGGGGATGCCAGGGCAAAGAGGCTTTCGCTCTATGTTGTTTTCTCCAATAGTGCTGCGAATACTAGGCTAAGGCAAGCAGCTACAGCAGCCCTCAATCCCGACTCTGATTTCCCAGCGACTGCTATGCTTTCGCAGACGTATTCAGCTTGGCACAAACCGCACTTCGCTGCTGCTAGCTCAGGAAGGAGTTGGGTGTTCACTCTGCGCGGCAGGGAAGAAGCGCCGCGGGAGTGCTGGGGCCTCTTGGGACTTGCTTTCCGGGGCTCCAAGTTCAAGCCCGGGGTTCACCTTGCTATGCCGAACTAAGCAGACACAGTCACAACTCTGCAGCAGCGTGCGTGTCCTAGCATGGCACTCTATGCCTATTACCATCTCCTGGGGCGGTAAGGCTTTGCCTTTTGCTCTGTTGCTCAGGCAGACTCGGGGTTACGCCTGTCCTTCACCACAGGAGGGAGAAGGCGACAGGGTCACTGCACACCGCCCGTGCACTCGGATGGGGAACCGTGGGGGACTGTCTCCACTCTTTCTCCGGCACACCCCCTCCCACCCACATCGCTGCCACATCTTGGTGGAAGACGTATCGGTCTGCCCGTTTCTCCATGTGGCTGTTTCTGTGAGTTCCGGGTATGGCACCTGGTGGCAAGCCCAAGTCTGCCCTTGGGACAGGTGGCCAAGGAGATGCTCTCCCCTTGGGACCAGAGGCCCAGGACAGGTCTGCCATCTGCCCAGACTCCTTCCTCAGCGTGGAACACGCGCCTCTGCCCTAGTCGACCCCTCATGTCTCCTTAGCAGCCAGGCTTCCATCTCTCCGCACAGGGAGCGGGTGACACTTGTCTTGCCACCGGCCTGCTGTTCGTGCCACGGCAGCCTATCCTGCTTTCCGAGCGTTTCCCGACCGCAAGGCCAACGGCTCGTTCTCTTCTCCGGGGGCGGCATGCTATGCCTTCCCCACACTTGGCTTCTCTCTCAGGCAGACGGGATGCTAGGGCAAAGAGTATTTCGCTCCATGCGTGTATCTTCCACAGAGCTGCGGAGACGAGCTCAGGCAAGCAGCAGCAGCATCCCCAAACCCAACTCTGATTTCCCAAGGAACGCTGTGCTTTCCCAGGGGAGATGCCCAGGCAAAGAGGCTTTCGCTGTGTGCGGGTTTCTCCCACCGCGAGACTGGGCTCAGGCAAGCAGCAGCAGCCCGCAGAACATTTCTCAGCGAATGCTGTGTTTTCGCAGAGGCTTTGGCTTGGAGCCAACAGCACTTTGCTGCTGCTTCCTCAGCAAGGCTTCAGTCGCGTCAGGGAAGAAGAGCTGCGGGAGAGCTGGTGCCTCTTGGGCCTTGCTTTCCCGGGCTCCATGTTCGCGTCCTGGGTTCACCCAGCCAGGCCTCACTAAGCAGACACAGCCACAACCCCGCAGTAGCGTGCGTAACCTAGGATGGCACTCTAGGCACACTCCCATCTCCCAGTGTATGCATCGCTTGGCCTTTTACTCTGGCGCTCAGGCGGATTCTCGGACTAGGCCAGTGCCCTCCCCACAGGAAAGTAGAGGTGACAGGATCCCTGTCCACCGCACCAGCTCTGAATAGGGAGCTTTGGGGAACTGTCCCCACTCCTTCCACTGAAACCCCGTGCCTCCTCCAAGCTTCCACATCCTGGAGGAAGACGGCATCTGACACCCCGTTATTTCAGGGAGCTGTTTCTGCGAGTTCAGAGTAGGCGCCTGGTGGCTAGTGCATGTCTGCCCCCGGGACAGGTGGCCAAGTGCTGCTGTCTCCTTGGGCCCAGTCCCTCAGGACAGGCATGTTCTCTGCCCAGACTCCTTCCTAAGAGTGGAGCACGCACCCTGCCCTACTCATCACCTCCTGTCTCCTTAGCAGCCAGGCTTCTGTCTCTCTGCACTGGGCGCGGCTGATACTTGTATTGCCGGCTCTCCTGCTTCACAACCGTTTCCAGACCAGAAGGCCAACGGCTCCTGCTCTTCTCCCCGGACAGCGTACTTCACCTTCCGCAGACATGCTCCTGGGGAGTGCAGTGAAAAACGTGTCCCTTTTCCTTAAGGCTCTTTCCACAGGGGCCACCGCGCTTCTCTCTCAGGCAGAGGAGTTTCCGAGGCATAGAGGGTTTCGCTCCATGCGGGTTTATTACACCGTGCTGAGGAGACCAGCTCAGGCAAACAGGAGCATCCCTCAGACCGGACTCTGATTTCCCAAAGAATGCTGTGCTTTGCCAGAGGGGATGCCAGGGCAAAGAAGCTTTCGCTCTATGCGATTTTCTCCAATAGTGCTGCGAATACTAGGCTAAGGCAAGCAGCAACAGCAGCCCTGAATCCCGACTCTGATTTCCCAGCGACTGCTATGCTTTTGCAGACGTTTTCAGCTTGGCAGGTACCGCACTTCGCTGCTGCTTCCTCAGAAAGGCATTGGATGTTCACTCTGCACGGTAGGGAAGAAGAGCCGCGGGAGAGCTGGTGCCTCTTGGGAAGTGATATCCTGGGCTCCGAGTGTACGCGCGGGATTCACCTTGCTATGCCGAACTCAGCAGACACAGTCACCACCCTGCAGCAGCGTGCGTGTCCTAGCATAGCACTGTACGTCTATTACCATCTCCTGGGGTAGGTTAGGCTTTGCTTTTTGCTTCGGCTCTCGGGCAGACTCGGTGTCTAGGCCAGTGCCTTCACCACAGGAGATAGGAGGCGATCGGATACCTGCACAAGGCCCGTGAACTGAATAGGGAGCATTGGGGGACTGTGCCCACTCCTTCCCCTTAAACCCCGTGCCTCCTCCAAGCTTCCACATCCTGGAGGAAGTCGGCATCTGACTCCCCGTTATTTCAGGGAGCTGTTTCTGCGAGGTTAGTGTAGGTGCCTGGTGGCTAGCGCATGTCTGCCCCAGGGACAGGTGGCCAAGAGCTGCTGTCTCCTTGGGCCCAGTCCCTCAGGACAGGCATGTTCTCTGCCCAGACTCCTTCCTAAGAGTGGAGCACGCACCCTGCCCTACTCATCGCCTCCTGTCTCCTTAGCAGCCAGGCTTCTGTCTCTCTGCACTGGGAGCGGCTGATACTTGTATTGCCGGCTCTCCTGCTTCACAACCGTTTCCAGACCAGAAGGCCAACGGCTCCTGCTCTTTTCCCCGGACAGCGTACTTCACCTTCCACAGACATGCTTCTGGGGAGTGCAGTGAAAAACGTGTCCCTTTCCTTAAGGCTCTTTCCACAGGGGCCACTGCGCTTCTCTCTCAGGTAGAGGAGATTCCGAGGCATAGAGGGTTTCGCTCCATGCGGGTTTATTACACCGTGCTGAGGAGACCAGCTCAGGCAAACAGGAGCATCCCTCAGACCGGACTCTGATTTCCCAAAGAATGCTGTGCTTTGCCAGAGGGGATGCCAGGGCAAAGAGGCTTTCGCTCTATGCGATTTTCTCCAATAGTGCTGCGAATACTAGGCTAAGGCAAGCAGCAACAGCAGCCCTGAATCCCGACTCTGATTTCCCAGCGACTGCTATGCTTTTGCAGACGTTTTCAGCTTGGCAGGTACCGCACTTCGCTGCTGCTTCCTCAGAAAGGCATTGGATGTTCACTCTGCACGGTAGGGAAGAAGAGCCGCGGGAGAGCTGGTGCCTCTTGGGAAGTGATATCCTGGGCTCCGAGTGTACGCGCGGGATTCACCTTGCTATGCCGAACTCAGCAGACACAGTCACCACCCTGCAGCAGCGTGCGTGTCCTAGCATAGCACTGTACGTCTATTACCATCTCCTGGGGTAGGTTAGGCTTTGCTTTTTGCTTCGGCTCTCGGGCAGACTCGGTGTCTAGGCCAGTGCCTTCACCACAGGAGATAGGAGGCGATCGGATACCTGCACAAGGCCCGTGAACTGAATAGGGAGCATTGGGGGACTGTGCCCACTCCTTCCCCTTAAACCCCGTGCCTCCTCCAAGCTTCCACATCCTGGAGGAAGTCGGCATCTGACTCCCCGTTATTTCAGGGAGCTGTTTCTGCGAGGTTAGTGTAGGTGCCTGGTGGCTAGCGCATGTCTGCCCCAGGGACAGGTGGCCAAGAGCTGCTGTCTCCTTGGGCCCAGTCCCTCAGGACAGGCATGTTCTCTGCCCAGACTCCTTCCTAAGAGTGGAGCACGCACCCTGCCCTACTCATCGCCTCCTGTCTCCTTAGCAGCCAGGCTTCTGTCTCTCTGCACTGGGAGCGGCTGATACTTGTATTGCCGGCTCTCCTGCTTCACAACCGTTTCCAGACCAGAAGGCCAACGGCTCCTGCTCTTTTCCCCGGACAGCGTACTTCACCTTCCACAGACATGCTTCTGGGGAGTGCAGTGAAAAACGTGTCCCTTTCCTTAAGGCTCTTTCCACAGGGGCCACTGCGCTTCTCTCTCAGGTAGAGGAGATTCCGAGGCATAGAGGGTTTCGCTCCATGCGGGTTTATTACACCGTGCTGAGGAGACCAGCTCAGGCAAACAGGAGCATCCCTCAGACCGGACTCTGATTTCCCAAAGAATGCTGTGCTTTGCCAGAGGGGATGCCAGGGCAAAGAGGCTTTCGCTCTATGTTGTTTTCTCCAATAGTGCTGCGAATACTAGGCTAAGGCAAGCAGCTACAGCAGCCCTCAATCCCGACTCTGATTTCCCAGCGACTGCTATGCTTTCGCAGACGTATTCAGCTTGGCACAAACCGCACTTCGCTGCTGCTAGCTCAGGAAGGAGTTGGGTGTTCACTCTGCGCGGCAGGGAAGAAGCGCCGCGGGAGTGCTGGGGCCTCTTGGGACTTGCTTTCCGGGGCTCCAAGTTCAAGCCCGGGGTTCACCTTGCTATGCCGAACTAAGCAGACACAGTCACAACTCTGCAGCAGCGTGCGTGTCCTAGCATGGCACTCTATGCCTATTACCATCTCCTGGGGCGGTAAGGCTTTGCCTTTTGCTCTGTTGCTCAGGCAGACTCGGGGTTACGCCTGTCCTTCACCACAGGAGGGAGAAGGCGACAGGGTCACTGCACACCGCCCGTGCACTCGGATGGGGAACCGTGGGGGACTGTCTCCACTCTTTCTCCGGCACACCCCCTCCCACCCACATCGCTGCCACATCTTGGTGGAAGACGTATCGGTCTGCCCGTTTCTCCATGTGGCTGTTTCTGTGAGTTCCGGGTATGGCACCTGGTGGCAAGCCCAAGTCTGCCCTTGGGACAGGTGGCCAAGGAGATGCTCTCCCCTTGGGACCAGAGGCCCAGGACAGGTCTGCCATCTGCCCAGACTCCTTCCTCAGCGTGGAACACGCGCCTCTGCCCTAGTCGACCCCTCATGTCTCCTTAGCAGCCAGGCTTCCATCTCTCCGCACAGGGAGCGGGTGACACTTGTCTTGCCACCGGCC
The DNA here is from genome assembly GCF_030435805.1 of Mustela lutreola. Classification (NCBI taxonomy): domain Eukaryota; kingdom Metazoa; phylum Chordata; class Mammalia; order Carnivora; family Mustelidae; genus Mustela; species Mustela lutreola. The sequence goes on along the minus strand of NC_081291.1, from coordinate 63,870,747 downwards.
TGCTGTTCGTGCCACGGCAGCCTATCCTGCTTTCCGAGCGTTTCCCGACCGCAAGGCCAACGGCTCGTTCTCTTCTCCGGGGGCGGCATGCTATGCCTTCCCCACACTTGGCTTCTCTCTCAGGCAGACGGGATGCTAGGGCAAAGAGTATTTCGCTCCATGCGTGTATCTTCCACAGAGCTGCGGAGACGAGCTCAGGCAAGCAGCAGCAGCATCCCCAAACCCAACTCTGATTTCCCAAGGAACGCTGTGCTTTCCCAGGGGAGATGCCCAGGCAAAGAGGCTTTCGCTGTGTGCGGGTTTCTCCCACCGCGAGACTGGGCTCAGGCAAGCAGCAGCAGCCCGCAGAACATTTCTCAGCGAATGCTGTGCTTTCGCAGAGGCTTTGGCTTGGAGCCAACAGCACTTTGCTGCTGCTTCCTCAGCAAGGCTTCAGTCGCGTCAGGGAAGAAGAGCTGCGGGAGAGCTGGTGCCTCTTGGGCCTTGCTTTCCCGGGCTCCATGTTCGCGTCCTGGGTTCACCCAGCCAGGCCTCACTAAGCAGACACAGCCACAACCCCGCAGTAGCGTGCGTAACCTAGGATGGCACTCTAGGCACACTCCCATCTCCCAGTGTATGCATCGCTTGGCCTTTTACTCTGGCGCTCAGGCGGATTCTCGGACTAGGCCAGTGCCCTCCCCACAGGAAAGTAGAGGTGACAGGATCCCTGTCCACCGCACCAGCTCTGAATAGGGAGCTTTGGGGAACTGTCCCCACTCCTTCCACTGAAACCCCGTGCCTCCTCCAAGCTTCCACATCCTGGAGGAAGACGGCATCTGACACCCCGTTATTTCAGGGAGCTGTTTCAGCGAGTTCAGAGTAGGCGCCTGGTGGCTAGTGCATGTCTGCCCCCGGGACAGGTGGCCAAGAGCTGCTGTCTCCTTGGGCCCAGTCCCTCAGGACAGGCATGTTCTCTGCCCAGACTCCTTCCTAAGAGTGGAGCACGCACCCTGCCCTACTCATCACCTCCTGTCTCCTTAGCAGCCAGGCTTCTGTCTCTCTGCACTGGGCGCGGCTGATACTTGTATTGCCGGCTCTCCTGCTTCACAACCGTTTCCAGACCAGAAGGCCAACGGCTCCTGCTCTTCTCCCCGGACAGCGTACTTCACCTTCCGCAGACATGCTCCTGGGGAGTGCAGTGAAAAACGTGTCCCTTTTCCTTAAGGCTCTTTCCACAGGGGCCACCGCGCTTCTCTCTCAGGCAGAGGAGTTTCCGAGGCATAGAGGGTTTCGCTCCATGCGGGTTTATTACACCGTGCTGAGGAGACCAGCTCAGGCAAACAGGAGCATCCCTCAGACCGGACTCTGATTTCCCAAAGAATGCTGTGCTTTGCCAGAGGGGATGCCAGGGCAAAGAAGCTTTCGCTCTATGCGATTTTCTCCAATAGTGCTGCGAATACTAGGCTAAGGCAAGCAGCAATAGCAGCCCTGAATCCCGACTCTGATTTCCCAGCGACTGCTATGCTTTTGCAGACGTTTTCAGCTTGGCAGGTACCGCACTTCGCTGCTGCTTCCTCAGAAAGGCATTGGATGTTCACTCTGCACGGTAGGGAAGAAGAGCCGCGGGAGAGCTGGTGCCTCTTGGGAAGTGATATCCTGGGCTCCGAGTGTACGCGCGGGATTCACCTTGCTATGCCGAACTCAGCAGACACAGTCACCACCCTGCAGCAGCGTGCGTGTCCTAGCATAGCACTGTACGTCTATTACCATCTCCTGGGGTAGGTTAGGCTTTGCTTTTTGCTTCGGCTCTCAGGCAGACTCGGTGTCTAGGCCAGTGCCTTCACCACAGGAGATAGGAGGCGATCGGATACCTGCACAAGGCCCGTGAACTGAATAGGGAGCATTGGGGGACTGTGCCCACTCCTTCCCCTTAAACCCCGTGCCTCCTCCAAGCTTCCACATCCTGGAGGAAGTCGGCATCTGACTCCCCGTTATTTCAGGGAGCTGTTTCTGCGAGGTTAGTGTAGGTGCCTGGTGGCTAGCGCATGTCTGCCCCAGGGACAGGTGGCCAAGAGCTGCTGTCTCCTTGGGCCCAGTCCCTCAGGACAGGCATGTTCTCTGCCCAGACTCCTTCCTAAGAGTGGAGCACGCACCCTGCCCTACTCATCGCCTCCTGTCTCCTTAGCAGCCAGGCTTCTGTCTCTCTGCACTGGGAGCGGCTGATACTTGTATTGCCGGCTCTCCTGCTTCACAACCGTTTCCAGACCAGAAGGCCAACGGCTCCTGCTCTTTTCCCCGGACAGCGTACTTCACCTTCCACAGACATGCTTCTGGGGAGTGCAGTGAAAAACGTGTCCCTTTCCTTAAGGCTCTTTCCACAGGGGCCACTGCGCTTCTCTCTCAGGTAGAGGAGATTCCGAGGCATAGAGGGTTTCGCTCCATGCGGGTTTATTACACCGTGCTGAGGAGACCAGCTCAGGCAAACAGGAGCATCCCTCAGACCGGACTCTGATTTCCCAAAGAATGCTGTGCTTTGCCAGAGGGGATGCCAGGGCAAAGAGGCTTTCGCTCTATGTTGTTTTCTCCAATAGTGCTGCGAATACTAGGCTAAGGCAAGCAGCTACAGCAGCCCTCAATCCCGACTCTGATTTCCCAGCGACTGCTATGCTTTCGCAGACGTATTCAGCTTGGCACAAACCGCACTTCGCTGCTGCTAGCTCAGGAAGGAGTTGGGTGTTCACTCTGCGCGGCAGGGAAGAAGCGCCGCGGGAGTGCTGGGGCCTCTTGGGACTTGCTTTCCGGGGCTCCAAGTTCAAGCCCGGGGTTCACCTTGCTATGCCGAACTAAGCAGACACAGTCACAACTCTGCAGCAGCGTGCGTGTCCTAGCATGGCACTCTATGCCTATTACCATCTCCTGGGGCGGTAAGGCTTTGCCTTTTGCTCTGTTGCTCAGGCAGACTCGGGGTTACGCCTGTCCTTCACCACAGGAGGGAGAAGGCGACAGGGTCACTGCACACCGCCCGTGCACTCGGATGGGGAACCGTGGGGGACTGTCTCCACTCTTTCTCCGGCACACCCCCTCCCACCCACATCGCTGCCACATCTTGGTGGAAGACGTATCGGTCTGCCCGTTTCTCCATGTGGCTGTTTCTGTGAGTTCCGGGTATGGCACCTGGTGGCAAGCCCAAGTCTGCCCTTGGGACAGGTGGCCAAGGAGATGCTCTCCCCTTGGGACCAGAGGCCCAGGACAGGTCTGCCATCTGCCCAGACTCCTTCCTCAGCGTGGAACACGCGCCTCTGCCCTAGTCGACCCCTCATGTCTCCTTAGCAGCCAGGCTTCCATCTCTCCGCACAGGGAGCGGGTGACACTTGTCTTGCCACCGGCCTGCTGTTCGTGCCACGGCAGCCTATCCTGCTTTCCGAGCGTTTCCCGACCGCAAGGCCAACGGCTCGTTCTCTTCTCCGGGGGCGGCATGCTATGCCTTCCCCACACTTGGCTTCTCTCTCAGGCAGACGGGATGCTAGGGCAAAGAGTATTTCGCTCCATGCGTGTATCTTCCACAGAGCTGCGGAGACGAGCTCAGGCAAGCAGCAGCAGCATCCCCAAACCCAACTCTGATTTCCCAAGGAACGCTGTGCTTTCCCAGGGGAGATGCCCAGGCAAAGAGGCTTTCGCTGTGTGCGGGTTTCTCCCACCGCGAGACTGGGCTCAGGCAAGCAGCAGCAGCCCGCAGAACATTTCTCAGCGAATGCTGTGCTTTCGCAGAGGCTTTGGCTTGGAGCCAACAGCACTTTGCTGCTGCTTCCTCAGCAAGGCTTCAGTCGCGTCAGGGAAGAAGAGCTGCGGGAGAGCTGGTGCCTCTTGGGCCTTGCTTTCCCGGGCTCCATGTTCGCGTCCTGGGTTCACCCAGCCAGGCCTCACTAAGCAGACACAGCCACAACCCCGCAGTAGCGTGCGTAACCTAGGATGGCACTCTAGGCACACTCCCATCTCCCAGTGTATGCATCGCTTGGCCTTTTACTCTGGCGCTCAGGCGGATTCTCGGACTAGGCCAGTGCCCTCCCCACAGGAAAGTAGAGGTGACAGGATCCCTGTCCACCGCACCAGCTCTGAATAGGGAGCTTTGGGGAACTGTCCCCACTCCTTCCACTGAAACCCCGTGCCTCCTCCAAGCTTCCACATCCTGGAGGAAGACGGCATCTGACACCCCGTTATTTCAGGGAGCTGTTTCTGCGAGTTCAGAGTAGGCGCCTGGTGGCTAGTGCATGTCTGCCCCCGGGACAGGTGGCCAAGTGCTGCTGTCTCCTTGGGCCCAGTCCCTCAGGACAGGCATGTTCTCTGCCCAGACTCCTTCCTAAGAGTGGAGCACGCACCCTGCCCTACTCATCACCTCCTGTCTCCTTAGCAGCCAGGCTTCTGTCTCTCTGCACTGGGCGCGGCTGATACTTGTATTGCCGGCTCTCCTGCTTCACAACCGTTTCCAGACCAGAAGGCCAACGGCTCCTGCTCTTCTCCCCGGACAGCGTACTTCACCTTCCGCAGACATGCTCCTGGGGAGTGCAGTGAAAAACGTGTCCCTTTTCCTTAAGGCTCTTTCCACAGGGGCCACCGCGCTTCTCTCTCAGGCAGAGGAGTTTCCGAGGCATAGAGGGTTTCGCTCCATGCGGGTTTATTACACCGTGCTGAGGAGACCAGCTCAGGCAAACAGGAGCATCCCTCAGACCGGACTCTGATTTCCCAAAGAATGCTGTGCTTTGCCAGAGGGGATGCCAGGGCAAAGAAGCTTTCGCTCTATGCGATTTTCTCCAATAGTGCTGCGAATACTAGGCTAAGGCAAGCAGCAACAGCAGCCCTGAATCCCGACTCTGATTTCCCAGCGACTGCTATGCTTTTGCAGACGTTTTCAGCTTGGCAGGTACCGCACTTCGCTGCTGCTTCCTCAGAAAGGCATTGGATGTTCACTCTGCACGGTAGGGAAGAAGAGCCGCGGGAGAGCTGGTGCCTCTTGGGAAGTGATATCCTGGGCTCCGAGTGTACGCGCGGGATTCACCTTGCTATGCCGAACTCAGCAGACACAGTCACCACCCTGCAGCAGCGTGCGTGTCCTAGCATAGCACTGTACGTCTATTACCATCTCCTGGGGTAGGTTAGGCTTTGCTTTTTGCTTCGGCTCTCGGGCAGACTCGGTGTCTAGGCCAGTGCCTTCACCACAGGAGATAGGAGGCGATCGGATACCTGCACAAGGCCCGTGAACTGAATAGGGAGCATTGGGGGACTGTGCCCACTCCTTCCCCTTAAACCCCGTGCCTCCTCCAAGCTTCCACATCCTGGAGGAAGTCGGCATCTGACTCCCCGTTATTTCAGGGAGCTGTTTCTGCGAGGTTAGTGTAGGTGCCTGGTGGCTAGCGCATGTCTGCCCCAGGGACAGGTGGCCAAGAGCTGCTGTCTCCTTGGGCCCAGTCCCTCAGGACAGGCATGTTCTCTGCCCAGACTCCTTCCTAAGAGTGGAGCACGCACCCTGCCCTACTCATCGCCTCCTGTCTCCTTAGCAGCCAGGCTTCTGTCTCTCTGCACTGGGAGCGGCTGATACTTGTATTGCCGGCTCTCCTGCTTCACAACCGTTTCCAGACCAGAAGGCCAACGGCTCCTGCTCTTTTCCCCGGACAGCGTACTTCACCTTCCACAGACATGCTTCTGGGGAGTGCAGTGAAAAACGTGTCCCTTTCCTTAAGGCTCTTTCCACAGGGGCCACTGCGCTTCTCTCTCAGGTAGAGGAGATTCCGAGGCATAGAGGGTTTCGCTCCATGCGGGTTTATTACACCGTGCTGAGGAGACCAGCTCAGGCAAACAGGAGCATCCCTCAGACCGGACTCTGATTTCCCAAAGAATGCTGTGCTTTGCCAGAGGGGATGCCAGGGCAAAGAGGCTTTCGCTCTATGTTGTTTTCTCCAATAGTGCTGCGAATACTAGGCTAAGGCAAGCAGCTACAGCAGCCCTCAATCCCGACTCTGATTTCCCAGCGACTGCTATGCTTTCGCAGACGTATTCAGCTTGGCACAAACCGCACTTCGCTGCTGCTAGCTCAGGAAGGAGTTGGGTGTTCACTCTGCGCGGCAGGGAAGAAGCGCCGCGGGAGTGCTGGGGCCTCTTGGGACTTGCTTTCCGGGGCTCCAAGTTCAAGCCCGGGGTTCACCTTGCTATGCCGAACTAAGCAGACACAGTCACAACTCTGCAGCAGCGTGCGTGTCCTAGCATGGCACTCTATGCCTATTACCATCTCCTGGGGCGGTAAGGCTTTGCCTTTTGCTCTGTTGCTCAGGCAGACTCGGGGTTACGCCTGTCCTTCACCACAGGAGGGAGAAGGCGACAGGGTCACTGCACACCGCCCGTGCACTCGGATGGGGAACCGTGGGGGACTGTCTCCACTCTTTCTCCGGCACACCCCCTCCCACCCACATCGCTGCCACATCTTGGTGGAAGACGTATCGGTCTGCCCGTTTCTCCATGTGGCTGTTTCTGTGAGTTCCGGGTATGGCACCTGGTGGCAAGCCCAAGTCTGCCCTTGGGACAGGTGGCCAAGGAGATGCTCTCCCCTTGGGACCAGAGGCCCAGGACAGGTCTGCCATCTGCCCAGACTCCTTCCTCAGCGTGGAACACGCGCCTCTGCCCTAGTCGACCCCTCATGTCTCCTTAGCAGCCAGGCTTCCATCTCTCCGCACAGGGAGCGGGTGACACTTGTCTTGCCACCGGCCTGCTGTTCGTGCCACGGCAGCCTATCCTGCTTTCCGAGCGTTTCCCGACCGCAAGGCCAACGGCTCGTTCTCTTCTCCGGGGGCGGCATGCTATGCCTTCCCCACACTTGGCTTCTCTCTCAGGCAGACGGGATGCTAGGGCAAAGAGTATTTCGCTCCATGCGTGTATCTTCCACAGAGCTGCGGAGACGAGCTCAGGCAAGCAGCAGCAGCATCCCCAAACCCAACTCTGATTTCCCAAGGAACGCTGTGCTTTCCCAGGGGAGATGCCCAGGCAAAGAGGCTTTCGCTGTGTGCGGGTTTCTCCCACCGCGAGACTGGGCTCAGGCAAGCAGCAGCAGCCCGCAGAACATTTCTCAGCGAATGCTGTGCTTTCGCAGAGGCTTTGGCTTGGAGCCAACAGCACTTTGCTGCTGCTTCCTCAGCAAGGCTTCAGTCGCGTCAGGGAAGAAGAGCTGCGGGAGAGCTGGTGCCTCTTGGGCCTTGCTTTCCCGGGCTCCATGTTCGCGTCCTGGGTTCACCCAGCCAGGCCTCACTAAGCAGACACAGCCACAACCCCGCAGTAGCGTGCGTAACCTAGGATGGCACTCTAGGCACACTCCCATCTCCCAGTGTATGCATCGCTTGGCCTTTTACTCTGGCGCTCAGGCGGATTCTCGGACTAGGCCAGTGCCCTCCCCACAGGAAAGTAGAGGTGACAGGATCCCTGTCCACCGCACCAGCTCTGAATAGGGAGCTTTGGGGAACTGTCCCCACTCCTTCCACTGAAACCCCGTGCCTCCTCCAAGCTTCCACATCCTGGAGGAAGACGGCATCTGACACCCCGTTATTTCAGGGAGCTGTTTCTGCGAGTTCAGAGTAGGCGCCTGGTGGCTAGTGCATGTCTGCCCCCGGGACAGGTGGCCAAGTGCTGCTGTCTCCTTGGGCCCAGTCCCTCAGGACAGGCATGTTCTCTGCCCAGACTCCTTCCTAAGAGTGGAGCACGCACCCTGCCCTACTCATCACCTCCTGTCTCCTTAGCAGCCAGGCTTCTGTCTCTCTGCACTGGGCGCGGCTGATACTTGTATTGCCGGCTCTCCTGCTTCACAACCGTTTCCAGACCAGAAGGCCAACGGCTCCTGCTCTTCTCCCCGGACAGCGTACTTCACCTTCCGCAGACATGCTCCTGGGGAGTGCAGTGAAAAACGTGTCCCTTTTCCTTAAGGCTCTTTCCACAGGGGCCACCGCGCTTCTCTCTCAGGCAGAGGAGTTTCCGAGGCATAGAGGGTTTCGCTCCATGCGGGTTTATTACACCGTGCTGAGGAGACCAGCTCAGGCAAACAGGAGCATCCCTCAGACCGGACTCTGATTTCCCAAAGAATGCTGTGCTTTGCCAGAGGGGATGCCAGGGCAAAGAAGCTTTCGCTCTATGCGATTTTCTCCAATAGTGCTGCGAATACTAGGCTAAGGCAAGCAGCAACAGCAGCCCTGAATCCCGACTCTGATTTCCCAGCGACTGCTATGCTTTTGCAGACGTTTTCAGCTTGGCAGGTACCGCACTTCGCTGCTGCTTCCTCAGAAAGGCATTGGATGTTCACTCTGCACGGTAGGGAAGAAGAGCCGCGGGAGAGCTGGTGCCTCTTGGGAAGTGATATCCTGGGCTCCGAGTGTACGCGCGGGATTCACCTTGCTATGCCGAACTCAGCAGACACAGTCACCACCCTGCAGCAGCGTGCGTGTCCTAGCATAGCACTGTACGTCTATTACCATCTCCTGGGGTAGGTTAGGCTTTGCTTTTTGCTTCGGCTCTCGGGCAGACTCGGTGTCTAGGCCAGTGCCTTCACCACAGGAGATAGGAGGCGATCGGATACCTGCACAAGGCCCGTGAACTGAATAGGGAGCATTGGGGGACTGTGCCCACTCCTTCCCCTTAAACCCCGTGCCTCCTCCAAGCTTCCACATCCTGGAGGAAGTCGGCATCTGACTCCCCGTTATTTCAGGGAGCTGTTTCTGCGAGGTTAGTGTAGGTGCCTGGTGGCTAGCGCATGTCTGCCCCAGGGACAGGTGGCCAAGAGCTGCTGTCTCCTTGGGCCCAGTCCCTCAGGACAGGCATGTTCTCTGCCCAGACTCCTTCCTAAGAGTGGAGCACGCACCCTGCCCTACTCATCGCCTCCTGTCTCCTTAGCAGCCAGGCTTCTGTCTCTCTGCACTGGGAGCGGCTGATACTTGTATTGCCGGCTCTCCTGCTTCACAACCGTTTCCAGACCAGAAGGCCAACGGCTCCTGCTCTTTTCCCCGGACAGCGTACTTCACCTTCCACAGACATGCTTCTGGGGAGTGCAGTGAAAAACGTGTCCCTTTCCTTAAGGCTCTTTCCACAGGGGCCACTGCGCTTCTCTCTCAGGTAGAGGAGATTCCGAGGCATAGAGGGTTTCGCTCCATGCGGGTTTATTACACCGTGCTGAGGAGACCAGCTCAGGCAAACAGGAGCATCCCTCAGACCGGACTCTGATTTCCCAAAGAATGCTGTGCTTTGCCAGAGGGGATGCCAGGGCAAAGAGGCTTTCGCTCTATGTTGTTTTCTCCAATAGTGCTGCGAATACTAGGCTAAGGCAAGCAGCTACAGCAGCCCTCAATCCCGACTCTGATTTCCCAGCGACTGCTATGCTTTCGCAGACGTATTCAGCTTGGCACAAACCGCACTTCGCTGCTGCTAGCTCAGAAAGGAGTTGGGTGTTCACTCTGCGCGGCAGGGAAGAAGCGCCGCGGGAGTGCTGGGGCCTCTTGGGACTTGCTTTCCGGGGCTCCAAGTTCAAGCCCGGGGTTCACCTTGCTATGCCGAACTAAGCAGACACAGTCACAACTCTGCAGCAGCGTGCGTGTCCTAGCATGGCACTCTATGCCTATTACCATCTCCTGGGGCGGTAAGGCTTTGCCTTTTGCTCTGTTGCTCAGGCAGACTCGGGGTTACGCCTGTCCTTCACCACAGGAGGGAGAAGGCGACAGGGTCACTGCACACCGCCCGTGCACTCGGATGGGGAACCGTGGGGGACTGTCTCCACTCTTTCTCCGGCACACCCCCTCCCACCCACATCGCTGCCACATCTTGGTGGAAGACGTATCGGTCTGCCCGTTTCTCCATGTGGCTGTTTCTGTGAGTTCCGGGTATGGCACCTGGTGGCAAGCCCAAGTCTGCCCTTGGGACAGGTGGCCAAGGAGATGCTCTCCCCTTGGGACCAGAGGCCCAGGACAGGTCTGCCATCTGCCCAGACTCCTTCCTCAGCGTGGAACACGCGCCTCTGCCCTAGTCGACCCCTCATGTCTCCTTAGCAGCCAGGCTTCCATCTCTCCGCACAGGGAGCGGGTGACACTTGTCTTGCCACCGGCCTGCTGTTCGTGCCACGGCAGCCTATCCTGCTTTCCGAGCGTTTCCCGACCGCAAGGCCAACGGCTCGTTCTCTTCTCCGGGGGCGGCATGCTATGCCTTCCCCACACTTGGCTTCTCTCTCAGGCAGACGGGATGCTAGGGCAAAGAGTATTTCGCTCCATGCGTGTATCTTCCACAGAGCTGCGGAGACGAGCTCAGGCAAGCAGCAGCAGCATCCCCAAACCCAACTCTGATTTCCCAAGGAACGCTGTGCTTTCCCAGGGGAGATGCCCAGGCAAAGAGGCTTTCGCTGTGTGCGGGTTTCTCCCACCGCGAGACTGGGCTCAGGCAAGCAGCAGCAGCCCGCAGAACATTTCTCAGCGAATGCTGTGCTTTCGCAGAGGCTTTGGCTTGGAGCCAACAGCACTTTGCTGCTGCTTCCTCAGCAAGGCTTCAGTCGCGTCAGGGAAGAAGAGCTGCGGGAGAGCTGGTGCCTCTTGGGCCTTGCTTTCCCAGGCTCCATGTTCGCGTCCTGGGTTCACCCAGCCAGGCCTCACTAAGCAGACACAGCCACAACCCCGCAGTAGCGTGCGTAACCTAGGATGGCACTCTAGGCACACTCCCATCTCCCAGTGTATGCATCGCTTGGCCTTTTACTCTGGCGCTCAGGCGGATTCTCGGACTAGGCCAGTGCCCTCCCCACAGGAAAGTAGAGGTGACAGGATCCCTGTCCACCGCACCAGCTCTGAATAGGGAGCTTTGGGGAACTGTCCCCACTCCTTCCACTGAAACCCCGTGCCTCCTCCAAGCTTCCACATCCTGGAGGAAGACGGCATCTGACACCCCGTTATTTCAGGGAGCTGTTTCTGCGAGTTCAGAGTAGGCGCCTGGTGGCTAGTGCATGTCTGCCCCCGGGACAGGTGGCCAAGTGCTGCTGTCTCCTTGGGCCCAGTCCCTCAGGACAGGCATGTTCTCTGCCCAGACTCCTTCCTAAGAGTGGAGCACGCACCCTGCCCTACTCATCACCTCCTGTCTCCTTAGCAGCCAGGCTTCTGTCTCTCTGCACTGGGCGCGGCTGATACTTGTATTGCCGGCTCTCCTGCTTCACAACCGTTTCCAGACCAGAAGGCCAACGGCTCCTGCTCTTCTCCCCGGACAGCGTACTTCACCTTCCGCAGACATGCTCCTGGGGAGTGCAGTGAAAAACGTGTCCCTTTTCCTTAAGGCTCTTTCCACAGGGGCCACCGCGCTTCTCTCTCAGGCAGAGGAGTTTCCGAGGCATAGAGGGTTTCGCTCCATGCGGGTTTATTACACCGTGCTGAGGAGACCAGCTCAGGCAAACAGGAGCATCCCTCAGACCGGACTCTGATTTCCCAAAGAATGCTGTGCTTTGCCAGAGGGGATGCCAGGGCAAAGAAGCTTTCGCTCTATGCGATTTTCTCCAATAGTGCTGCGAATACTAGGCTAAGGCAAGCAGCAACAGCAGCCCTGAATCCCGACTCTGATTTCCCAGCGACTGCTATGCTTTTGCAGACGTTTTCAGCTTGGCAGGTACCGCACTTCGCTGCTGCTTCCTCAGAAAGGCATTGGATGTTCACTCTGCACGGTAGGGAAGAAGAGCCGCGGGAGAGCTGGTGCCTCTTGGGAAGTGATATCCTGGGCTCCGAGTGTACGCGCGGGATTCACCTTGCTATGCCGAACTCAGCAGACACAGTCACCACCCTGCAGCAGCGTGCGTGTCCTAGCATAGCACTGTACGTCTATTACCATCTCCTGGGGTAGGTTAGGCTTTGCTTTTTGCTTCGGCTCTCGGGCAGACTCGGTGTCTAGGCCAGTGCCTTCACCACAGGAGATAGGAGGCGATCGGATACCTGCACAAGGCCCGTGAACTGAATAGGGAGCATTGGGGGACTGTGCCCACTCCTTCCCCTTAAACCCCGTGCCTCCTCCAAGCTTCCACATCCTGGAGGAAGTCGGCATCTGACTCCCCGTTATTTCAGGGAGCTGTTTCTGCGAGGTTAGTGTAGGTGCCTGGTGGCTAGCGCATGTCTGCCCCAGGGACAGGTGGCCAAGAGCTGCTGTCTCCTTGGGCCCAGTCCCTCAGGACAGGCATGTTCTCTGCCCAGACTCCTTCCTAAGAGTGGAGCACGCACCCTGCCCTACTCATCGCCTCCTGTCTCCTTAGCAGCCAGGCTTCTGTCTCTCTGCACTGGGAGCGGCTGATACTTGTATTGCCGGCTCTCCTGCTTCACAACCGTTTCCAGACCAGAAGGCCAACGGCTCCTGCTCTTTTCCCTGGACAGCGTACTTCACCTTCCACAGACATGCTTCTGGGGAGTGCAGTGAAAAACGTGTCCCTTTCCTTAAGGCTCTTTCCACAGGGGCCACTGCGCTTCTCTCTCAGGTAGAGGAGATTCCGAGGCATAGAGGGTTTCGCTCCATGCGGGTTTATTACACCGTGCTGAGGAGACCAGCTCAGGCAAACAGGAGCATCCCTCAGACCGGACTCTGATTTCCCAAAGAATGCTGTGCTTTGCCAGAGGGGATGCCAGGGCAAAGAGGCTTTCGCTCTATGTTGTTTTCTCCAATAGTGCTGCGAATACTAGGCTAAGGCAAGCAGCTACAGCAGCCCTCAATCCCGACTCTGATTTCCCAGCGACTGCTATGCTTTCGCAGACGTATTCAGCTTGGCACAAACCGCACTTCGCTGCTGCTAGCTCAGAAAGGAGTTGGGTGTTCACTCTGCGCGGCAGGGAAGAAGCGCCGCGGGAGTGCTGGGGCCTCTTGGGACTTGCTTTCCGGGGCTCCAAGTTCAAGCCCGGGGTTCACCTTGCTATGCCGAACTAAGCAGACACAGTCACAACTCTGCAGCAGCGTGCGTGTCCTAGCATGGCACTCTATGCCTATTACCATCTCCTGGGGCGGTAAGGCTTTGCCTTTTGCTCTGTTGCTCAGGCAGACTCGGGGTTACGCCTGTCCTTCACCACAGGAGGGAGAAGGCGACAGGGTCACTGCACACCGCCCGTGCACTCGGATGGGGAACCGTGGGGGACTGTCTCCACTCTTTCTCCGGCACACCCCCTCCCACCCACATCGCTGCCACATCTTGGTGGAAGACGTATCGGTCTGCCCGTTTCTCCATGTGGCTGTTTCTGTGAGTTCCGGGTATGGCACCTGGTGGCAAGCCCAAGTCTGCCCTTGGGACAGGTGGCCAAGGAGATGCTCTCCCCTTGGGACCAGAGGCCCAGGACAGGTCTGCCATCTGCCCAGACTCCTTCCTCAGCGTGGAACACGCGCCTCTGCCCTAGTCGACCCCTCATGTCTCCTTAGCAGCCAGGCTTCCATCTCTCCGCACAGGGAGCGGGTGACACTTGTCTTGCCACCGGCCTGCTGTTCGTGCCACGGCAGCCTATCCTGCTTTCCGAGCGTTTCCCGACCGCAAGGCCAACGGCTCGTTCTCTTCTCCGGGGGCGGCATGCTATGCCTTCCCCACACTTGGCTTCTCTCTCAGGCAGACGGGATGCTAGGGCAAAGAGTATTTCGCTCCATGCGTGTATCTTCCACAGAGCTGCGGAGACGAGCTCAGGCAAGCAGCAGCAGCATCCCCAAACCCAACTCTGATTTCCCAAGGAACGCTGTGCTTTCCCAGGGGAGATGCCCAGGCAAAGAGGCTTTCGCTGTGTGCGGGTTTCTCCCACCGCGAGACTGGGCTCAGGCAAGCAGCAGCAGCCCGCAGAACATTTCTCAGCGAATGCTGTGCTTTCGCAGAGGCTTTGGCTTGGAGCCAACAGCACTTTGCTGCTGCTTCCTCAGCAAGGCTTCAGTCGCGTCAGGGAAGAAGAGCTGCGGGAGAGCTGGTGCCTCTTGGGCCTTGCTTTCCCGGGCTCCATGTTCGCGTCCTGGGTTCACCCAGCCAGGCCTCACTAAGCAGACACAGCCACAACCCCGCAGTAGCGTGCGTAACCTAGGATGGCACTCTAGGCACACTCCCATCTCCCAGTGTATGCATCGCTTGGCCTTTTACTCTGGCGCTCAGGCGGATTCTCGGACTAGGCCAGTGCCCTCCCCACAGGAAAGTAGAGGTGACAGGATCCCTGTCCACCGCACCAGCTCTGAATAGGGAGCTTTGGGGAACTGTCCCCACTCCTTCCACTGAAACCCCGTGCCTCCTCCAAGCTTCCACATCCTGGAGGAAGACGGCATCTGACACCCCGTTATTTCAGGGAGCTGTTTCTGCGAGTTCAGAGTAGGCGCCTGGTGGCTAGTGCATGTCTGCCCCCGGGACAGGTGGCCAAGTGCTGCTGTCTCCTTGGGCCCAGTCCCTCAGGACAGGCATGTTCTCTGCCCAGACTCCTTCCTAAGAGTGGAGCACGCACCCTGCCCTACTCATCACCTCCTGTCTCCTTAGCAGCCAGGCTTCTGTCTCTCTGCACTGGGCGCGGCTGATACTTGTATTGCCGGCTCTCCTGCTTCACAACCGTTTCCAGACCAGAAGGCCAACGGCTCCTGCTCTTCTCCCCGGACAGCGTACTTCACCTTCCGCAGACATGCTCCTGGGGAGTGCAGTGAAAAACGTGTCCCTTTTCCTTAAGGCTCTTTCCACAGGGGCCACCGCGCTTCTCTCTCAGGCAGAGGAGTTTCCGAGGCATAGAGGGTTTCGCTCCATGCGGGTTTATTACACCGTGCTGAGGAGACCAGCTCAGGCAAACAGGAGCATCCCTCAGACCGGACTCTGATTTCCCAAAGAATGCTGTGCTTTGCCAGAGGGGATGCCAGGGCAAAGAAGCTTTCGCTCTATGCGATTTTCTCCAATAGTGCTGCGAATACTAGGCTAAGGCAAGCAGCAACAGCAGCCCTGAATCCCGACTCTGATTTCCCAGCGACTGCTATGCTTTTGCAGACGTTTTCAGCTTGGCAGGTACCGCACTTCGCTGCTGCTTCCTCAGAAAGGCATTGGATGTTCACTCTGCACGGTAGGGAAGAAGAGCCGCGGGAGAGCTGGTGCCTCTTGGGAAGTGATATCCTGGGCTCCGAGTGTACGCGCGGGATTCACCTTGCTATGCCGAACTCAGCAGACACAGTCACCACCCTGCAGCAGCGTGCGTGTCCTAGCATAGCACTGTACGTCTATTACCATCTCCTGGGGTAGGTTAGGCTTTGCTTTTTGCTTCGGCTCTCGGGCAGACTCGGTGTCTAGGCCAGTGCCTTCACCACAGGAGATAGGAGGCGATCGGATACCTGCACAAGGCCCGTGAACTGAATAGGGAGCATTGGGGGACTGTGCCCACTCCTTCCCCTTAAACCCCGTGCCTCCTCCAAGCTTCCACATCCTGGAGGAAGTCGGCATCTGACTCCCCGTTATTTCAGGGAGCTGTTTCTGCGAGGTTAGTGTAGGTGCCTGGTGGCTAGCGCATGTCTGCCCCAGGGACAGGTGGCCAAGAGCTGCTGTCTCCTTGGGCCCAGTCCCTCAGGACAGGCATGTTCTCTGCCCAGACTCCTTCCTAAGAGTGGAGCACGCACCCTGCCCTACTCATCGCCTCCTGTCTCCTTAGCAGCCAGGCTTCTGTCTCTCTGCACTGGGAGCGGCTGATACTTGTATTGCCGGCTCTCCTGCTTCACAACCGTTTCCAGACCAGAAGGCCAACGGCTCCTGCTCTTTTCCCCGGACAGCGTACTTCACCTTCCACAGACATGCTTCTGGGGAGTGCAGTGAAAAACGTGTCCCTTTCCTTAAGGCTCTTTCCACAGGGGCCACTGCGCTTCTCTCTCAGGTAGAGGAGATTCCGAGGCATAGAGGGTTTCGCTCCATGCGGGTTTATTACACCGTGCTGAGGAGACCAGCTCAGGCAAACAGGAGCATCCCTCAGACCGGACTCTGATTTCCCAAAGAATGCTGTGCTTTGCCAGAGGGGATGCCAGGGCAAAGAGGCTTTCGCTCTATGTTGTTTTCTCCAATAGTGCTGCGAATACTAGGCTAAGGCAAGCAGCTACAGCAGCCCTCAATCCCGACTCTGATTTCCCAGCGACTGCTATGCTTTCGCAGACGTATTCAGCTTGGCACAAACCGCACTTCGCTGCTGCTAGCTCAGGAAGGAGTTGGGTGTTCACTCTGCGCGGCAGGGAAGAAGCGCCGCGGGAGTGCTGGGGCCTCTTGGGACTTGCTTTCCGGGGCTCCAAGTTCAAGCCCGGGGTTCACCTTGCTATGCCGAACTAAGCAGACACAGTCACAACTCTGCAGCAGCGTGCGTGTCCTAGCATGGCACTCTATGCCTATTACCATCTCCTGGGGCGGTAAGGCTTTGCCTTTTGCTCTGTTGCTCAGGCAGACTCGGGGTTACGCCTGTCCTTCACCACAGGAGGGAGAAGGCGACAGGGTCACTGCACACCGCCCGTGCACTCGGATGGGGAACCGTGGGGGACTGTCTCCACTCTTTCTCCGGCACACCCCCTCCCACCCACATCGCTGCCACATCTTGGTGGAAGACGTATCGGTCTGCCCGTTTCTCCATGTGGCTGTTTCTGTGAGTTCCGGGTATGGCACCTGGTGGCAAGCCCAAGTCTGCCCTTGGGACAGGTGGCCAAGGAGATGCTCTCCCCTTGGGACCAGAGGCCCAGGACAGGTCTGCCATCTGCCCAGACTCCTTCCTCAGCGTGGAACACGCGCCTCTGCCCTAGTCGACCCCTCATGTCTCCTTAGCAGCCAGGCTTCCATCTCTCCGCACAGGGAGCGGGTGACACTTGTCTTGCCACCGGCCTGCTGTTCGTGCCACGGCAGCCTATCCTGCTTTCCGAGCGTTTCCCGACCGCAAGGCCAACGGCTCGTTCTCTTCTCCGGGGGCGGCATGCTATGCCTTCCCCACACTTGGCTTCTCTCTCAGGCAGACGGGATGCTAGGGCAAAGAGTATTTCGCTCCATGCGTGTATCTTCCACAGAGCTGCGGAGACGAGCTCAGGCAAGCAGCAGCAGCATCCCCAAACCCAACTCTGATTTCCCAAGGAACGCTGTGCTTTCCCAGGGGAGATGCCCAGGCAAAGAGGCTTTCGCTGTGTGCGGGTTTCTCCCACCGCGAGACTGGGCTCAGGCAAGCAGCAGCAGCCCGCAGAACATTTCTCAGCGAATGCTGTGCTTTCGCAGAGGCTTTGGCTTGGAGCCAACAGCACTTTGCTGCTGCTTCCTCAGCAAGGCTTCAGTCGCGTCAGGGAAGAAGAGCTGCGGGAGAGCTGGTGCCTCTTGGGCCTTGCTTTCCCGGGCTCCATGTTCGCGTCCTGGGTTCACCCAGCCAGGCCTCACTAAGCAGACACAGCCACAACCCCGCAGTAGCGTGCGTAACCTAGGATGGCACTCTAGGCACACTCCCATCTCCCAGTGTATGCATCGCTTGGCCTTTTACTCTGGCGCTCAGGCGGATTCTCGGACTAGGCCAGTGCCCTCCCCACAGGAAAGTAGAGGTGACAGGATCCCTGTCCACCGCACCAGCTCTGAATAGGGAGCTTTGGGGAACTGTCCCCACTCCTTCCACTGAAACCCCGTGCCTCCTCCAAGCTTCCACATCCTGGAGGAAGACGGCATCTGACACCCCGTTATTTCAGGGAGCTGTTTCTGCGAGTTCAGAGTAGGCGCCTGGTGGCTAGTGCATGTCTGCCCCCGGGACAGGTGGCCAAGTGCTGCTGTCTCCTTGGGCCCAGTCCCTCAGGACAGGCATGTTCTCTGCCCAGACTCCTTCCTAAGAGTGGAGCACGCACCCTGCCCTACTCATCACCTCCTGTCTCCTTAGCAGCCAGGCTTCTGTCTCTCTGCACTGGGCGCGGCTGATACTTGTATTGCCGGCTCTCCTGCTTCACAACCGTTTCCAGACCAGAAGGCCAACGGCTCCTGCTCTTCTCCCCGGACAGCGTACTTCACCTTCCGCAGACATGCTCCTGGGGAGTGCAGTGAAAAACGTGTCCCTTTTCCTTAAGGCTCTTTCCACAGGGGCCACCGCGCTTCTCTCTCAGGCAGAGGAGTTTCCGAGGCATAGAGGGTTTCGCTCCATGCGGGTTTATTACACCGTGCTGAGGAGACCAGCTCAGGCAAACAGGAGCATCCCTCAGACCGGACTCTGATTTCCCAAAGAATGCTGTGCTTTGCCAGAGGGGATGCCAGGGCAAAGAAGCTTTCGCTCTATGCGATTTTCTCCAATAGTGCTGCGAATACTAGGCTAAGGCAAGCAGCAACAGCAGCCCTGAATCCCGACTCTGATTTCCCAGCGACTGCTATGCTTTTGCAGACGTTTTCAGCTTGGCAGGTACCGCACTTCGCTGCTGCTTCCTCAGAAAGGCATTGGATGTTCACTCTGCACGGTAGGGAAGAAGAGCCGCGGGAGAGCTGGTGCCTCTTGGGAAGTGATATCCTGGGCTCCGAGTGTACGCGCGGGATTCACCTTGCTATGCCGAACTCAGCAGACACAGTCACCACCCTGCAGCAGCGTGCGTGTCCTAGCATAGCACTGTACGTCTATTACCATCTCCTGGGGTAGGTTAGGCTTTGCTTTTTGCTTCGGCTCTCGGGCAGACTCGGTGTCTAGGCCAGTGCCTTCACCACAGGAGATAGGAGGCGATCGGATACCTGCACAAGGCCCGTGAACTGAATAGGGAGCATTGGGGGACTGTGCCCACTCCTTCCCCTTAAACCCCGTGCCTCCTCCAAGCTTCCACATCCTGGAGGAAGTCGGCATCTGACTCCCCGTTATTTCAGGGAGCTGTTTCTGCGAGGTTAGTGTAGGTGCCTGGTGGCTAGCGCATGTCTGCCCCAGGGACAGGTGGCCAAGAGCTGCTGTCTCCTTGGGCCCAGTCCCTCAGGACAGGCATGTTCTCTGCCCAGACTCCTTCCTAAGAGTGGAGCACGCACCCTGCCCTACTCATCGCCTCCTGTCTCCTTAGCAGCCAGGCTTCTGTCTCTCTGCACTGGGAGCGGCTGATACTTGTATTGCCGGCTCTCCTGCTTCACAACCGTTTCCAGACCAGAAGGCCAACGGCTCCTGCTCTTTTCCCCGGACAGCGTACTTCACCTTCCACAGACATGCTTCTGGGGAGTGCAGTGAAAAACGTGTCCCTTTCCTTAAGGCTCTTTCCACAGGGGCCACTGCGCTTCTCTCTCAGGTAGAGGAGATTCCGAGGCATAGAGGGTTTCGCTCCATGCGGGTTTATTACACCGTGCTGAGGAGACCAGCTCAGGCAAACAGGAGCATCCCTCAGACCGGACTCTGATTTCCCAAAGAATGCTGTGCTTTGCCAGAGGGGATGCCAGGGCAAAGAGGCTTTCGCTCTATGTTGTTTTCTCCAATAGTGCTGCGAATACTAGGCTAAGGCAAGCAGCTACAGCAGCCCTCAATCCCGACTCTGATTTCCCAGCGACTGCTATGCTTTCGCAGACGTATTCAGCTTGGCACAAACCGCACTTCGCTGCTGCTAGCTCAGGAAGGAGTTGGGTGTTCACTCTGCGCGGCAGGGAAGAAGCGCCGCGGGAGTGCTGGGGCCTCTTGGGACTTGCTTTCCGGGGCTCCAAGTTCAAGCCCGGGGTTCACCTTGCTATGCCGAACTAAGCAGACACAGTCACAACTCTGCAGCAGCGTGCGTGTCCTAGCATGGCACTCTATGCCTATTACCATCTCCTGGGGCGGTAAGGCTTTGCCTTTTGCTCTGTTGCTCAGGCAGACTCGGGGTTACGCCTGTCCTTCACCACAGGAGGGAGAAGGCGACAGGGTCACTGCACACCGCCCGTGCACTCGGATGGGGAACCGTGGGGGACTGTCTCCACTCTTTCTCCGGCACACCCCCTCCCACCCACATCGCTGCCACATCTTGGTGGAAGACGTATCGGTCTGCCCGTTTCTCCATGTGGCTGTTTCTGTGAGTTCCGGGTATGGCACCTGGTGGCAAGCCCAAGTCTGCCCTTGGGACAGGTGGCCAAGGAGATGCTCTCCCCTTGGGACCAGAGGCCCAGGACAGGTCTGCCATCTGCCCAGACTCCTTCCTCAGCGTGGAACACGCGCCTCTGCCCTAGTCGACCCCTCATGTCTCCTTAGCAGCCAGGCTTCCATCTCTCCGCACAGGGAGCGGGTGACACTTGTCTTGCCACCGGCCTGCTGTTCGTGCCACGGCAGCCTATCCTGCTTTCCGAGCGTTTCCCGACCGCAAGGCCAACGGCTCGTTCTCTTCTCCGGGGGCGGCATGCTATGCCTTCCCCACACTTGGCTTCTCTCTCAGGCAGACGGGATGCTAGGGCAAAGAGTATTTCGCTCCATGCGTGTATCTTCCACAGAGCTGCGGAGACGAGCTCAGGCAAGCAGCAGCAGCATCCCCAAACCCAACTCTGATTTCCCAAGGAACGCTGTGCTTTCCCAGGGGAGATGCCCAGGCAAAGAGGCTTTCGCTGTGTGCGGGTTTCTCCCACCGCGAGACTGGGCTCAGGCAAGCAGCAGCAGCCCGCAGAACATTTCTCAGCGAATGCTGTGCTTTCGCAGAGGCTTTGGCTTGGAGCCAACAGCACTTTGCTGCTGCTTCCTCAGCAAGGCTTCAGTCGCGTCAGGGAAGAAGAGCTGCGGGAGAGCTGGTGCCTCTTGGGCCTTGCTTTCCCGGGCTCCATGTTCGCGTCCTGGGTTCACCCAGCCAGGCCTCACTAAGCAGACACAGCCACAACCCCGCAGTAGCGTGCGTAACCTAGGATGGCACTCTAGGCACACTCCCATCTCCCAGTGTATGCATCGCTTGGCCTTTTACTCTGGCGCTCAGGCGGATTCTCGGACTAGGCCAGTGCCCTCCCCACAGGAAAGTAGAGGTGACAGGATCCCTGTCCACCGCACCAGCTCTGAATAGGGAGCTTTGGGGAACTGTCCCCACTCCTTCCACTGAAACCCCGTGCCTCCTCCAAGCTTCCACATCCTGGAGGAAGACGGCATCTGACACCCCGTTATTTCAGGGAGCTGTTTCTGCGAGTTCAGAGTAGGCGCCTGGTGGCTAGTGCATGTCTGCCCCCGGGACAGGTGGCCAAGTGCTGCTGTCTCCTTGGGCCCAGTCCCTCAGGACAGGCATGTTCTCTGCCCAGACTCCTTCCTAAGAGTGGAGCACGCACCCTGCCCTACTCATCACCTCCTGTCTCCTTATCAGCCAGGCTTCTGTCTCTCTGCACTGGGCGCGGCTGATACTTGTATTGCCGGCTCTCCTGCTTCACAACCGTTTCCAGACCAGAAGGCCAACGGCTCCTGCTCTTCTCCCCGGACAGCGTACTTCACCTTCCGCAGACATGCTCCTGGGGAGTGCAGTGAAAAACGTGTCCCTTTTCCTTAAGGCTCTTTCCACAGGGGCCACCGCGCTTCTCTCTCAGGCAGAGGAGTTTCCGAGGCATAGAGGGTTTCGCTCCATGCGGGTTTATTACACCGTGCTGAGGAGACCAGCTCAGGCAAACAGGAGCATCCCTCAGACCGGACTCTGATTTCCCAAAGAATGCTGTGCTTTGCCAGAGGGGATGCCAGGGCAAAGAAGCTTTCGCTCTATGCGATTTTCTCCAATAGTGCTGCGAATACTAGGCTAAGGCAAGCAGCAACAGCAGCCCTGAATCCCGACTCTGATTTCCCAGCGACTGCTATGCTTTTGCAGACGTTTTCAGCTTGGCAGGTACCGCACTTCGCTGCTGCTTCCTCAGAAAGGCATTGGATGTTCACTCTGCACGGTAGGGAAGAAGAGCCGCGGGAGAGCTGGTGCCTCTTGGGAAGTGATATCCTGGGCTCCGAGTGTACGCGCGGGATTCACCTTGCTATGCCGAACTCAGCAGACACAGTCACCACCCTGCAGCAGCGTGCGTGTCCTAGCATAGCACTGTACGTCTATTACCATCTCCTGGGGTAGGTTAGGCTTTGCTTTTTGCTTCGGCTCTCGGGCAGACTCGGTGTCTAGGCCAGTGCCTTCACCACAGGAGATAGGAGGCGATCGGATACCTGCACAAGGCCCGTGAACTGAATAGGGAGCATTGGGGGACTGTGCCCACTCCTTCCCCTTAAACCCCGTGCCTCCTCCAAGCTTCCACATCCTGGAGGAAGTCGGCATCTGACTCCCCGTTATTTCAGGGAGCTGTTTCTGCGAGGTTAGTGTAGGTGCCTGGTGGCTAGCGCATGTCTGCCCCAGGGACAGGTGGCCAAGAGCTGCTGTCTCCTTGGGCCCAGTCCCTCAGGACAGGCATGTTCTCTGCCCAGACTCCTTCCTAAGAGTGGAGCACGCACCCTGCCCTACTCATCGCCTCCTGTCTCCTTAGCAGCCAGGCTTCTGTCTCTCTGCACTGGGAGCGGCTGATACTTGTATTGCCGGCTCTCCTGCTTCACAACCGTTTCCAGACCAGAAGGCCAACGGCTCCTGCTCTTTTCCCCGGACAGCGTACTTCACCTTCCACAGACATGCTTCTGGGGAGTGCAGTGAAAAACGTGTCCCTTTCCTTAAGGCTCTTTCCACAGGGGCCACTGCGCTTCTCTCTCAGGTAGAGGAGATTCCGAGGCATAGAGGGTTTCGCTCCATGCGGGTTTATTACACCGTGCTGAGGAGACCAGCTCAGGCAAACAGGAGCATCCCTCAGACCGGACTCTGATTTCCCAAAGAATGCTGTGCTTTGCCAGAGGGGATGCCAGGGCAAAGAGGCTTTCGCTCTATGTTGTTTTCTCCAATAGTGCTGCGAATACTAGGCTAAGGCAAGCAGCTACAGCAGCCCTCAATCCCGACTCTGATTTCCCAGCGACTGCTATGCTTTCGCAGACGTATTCAGCTTGGCACAAACCGCACTTCGCTGCTGCTAGCTCAGGAAGGAGTTGGGTGTTCACTCTGCGCGGCAGGGAAGAAGCGCCGCGGGAGTGCTGGGGCCTCTTGGGACTTGCTTTCCGGGGCTCCAAGTTCAAGCCCGGGGTTCACCTTGCTATGCCGAACTAAGCAGACACAGTCACAACTCTGCAGCAGCGTGCGTGTCCTAGCATGGCACTCTATGCCTATTACCATCTCCTGGGGCGGTAAGGCTTTGCCTTTTGCTCTGTTGCTCAGGCAGACTCGGGGTTACGCCTGTCCTTCACCACAGGAGGGAGAAGGCGACAGGGTCACTGCACACCGCCCGTGCACTCGGATGGGGAACCGTGGGGGACTGTCTCCACTCTTTCTCCGGCACACCCCCTCCCACCCACATCGCTGCCACATCTTGGTGGAAGACGTATCGGTCTGCCCGTTTCTCCATGTGGCTGTTTCTGTGAGTTCCGGGTATGGCACCTGGTGGCAAGCCCAAGTCTGCCCTTGGGACAGGTGGCCAAGGAGATGCTCTCCCCTTGGGACCAGAGGCCCAGGACAGGTCTGCCATCTGCCCAGACTCCTTCCTCAGCGTGGAACACGCGCCTCTGCCCTAGTCGACCCCTCATGTCTCCTTAGCAGCCAGGCTTCCATCTCTCCGCACAGGGAGCGGGTGACACTTGTCTTGCCACCGGCCTGCTGTTCGTGCCACGGCAGCCTATCCTGCTTTCCGAGCGTTTCCCGACCGCAAGGCCAACGGCTCGTTCTCTTCTCCGGGGGCGGCATGCTATGCCTTCCCCACACTTGGCTTCTCTCTCAGGCAGACGGGATGCTAGGGCAAAGAGTATTTCGCTCCATGCGTGTATCTTCCACAGAGCTGCGGAGACGAGCTCAGGCAAGCAGCAGCAGCATCCCCAAACCCAACTCTGATTTCCCAAGGAACGCTGTGCTTTCCCAGGGGAGATGCCCAGGCAAAGAGGCTTTCGCTGTGTGCGGGTTTCTCCCACCGCGAGACTGGGCTCAGGCAAGCAGCAGCAGCCCGCAGAACATTTCTCAGCGAATGCTGTGCTTTCGCAGAGGCTTTGGCTTGGAGCCAACAGCACTTTGCTGCTGCTTCCTCAGCAAGGCTTCAGTCGCGTCAGGGAAGAAGAGCTGCGGGAGAGCTGGTGCCTCTTGGGCCTTGCTTTCCCGGGCTCCATGTTCGCGTCCTGGGTTCACCCAGCCAGGCCTCACTAAGCAGACACAGCCACAACCCCGCAGTAGCGTGCGTAACCTAGGATGGCACTCTAGGCACACTCCCATCTCCCAGTGTATGCATCGCTTGGCCTTTTACTCTGGCGCTCAGGCGGATTCTCGGACTAGGCCAGTGCCCTCCCCACAGGAAAGTAGAGGTGACAGGATCCCTGTCCACCGCACCAGCTCTGAATAGGGAGCTTTGGGGAACTGTCCCCACTCCTTCCACTGAAACCCCGTGCCTCCTCCAAGCTTCCACATCCTGGAGGAAGACGGCATCTGACACCCCGTTATTTCAGGGAGCTGTTTCTGCGAGTTCAGAGTAGGCGCCTGGTGGCTAGTGCATGTCTGCCCCCGGGACAGGTGGCCAAGTGCTGCTGTCTCCTTGGGCCCAGTCCCTCAGGACAGGCATGTTCTCTGCCCAGACTCCTTCCTAAGAGTGGAGCACGCACCCTGCCCTACTCATCACCTCCTGTCTCCTTAGCAGCCAGGCTTCTGTCTCTCTGCACTGGGCGCGGCTGATACTTGTATTGCCGGCTCTCCTGCTTCACAACCGTTTCCAGACCAGAAGGCCAACGGCTCCTGCTCTTCTCCCCGGACAGCGTACTTCACCTTCCGCAGACATGCTCCTGGGGAGTGCAGTGAAAAACGTGTCCCTTTTCCTTAAGGCTCTTTCCACAGGGGCCACCGCGCTTCTCTCTCAGGCAGAGGAGTTTCCGAGGCATAGAGGGTTTCGCTCCATGCGGGTTTATTACACCGTGCTGAGGAGACCAGCTCAGGCAAACAGGAGCATCCCTCAGACCGGACTCTGATTTCCCAAAGAATGCTGTGCTTTGCCAGAGGGGATGCCAGGGCAAAGAAGCTTTCGCTCTATGCGATTTTCTCCAATAGTGCTGCGAATACTAGGCTAAGGCAAGCAGCAACAGCAGCCCTGAATCCCGACTCTGATTTCCCAGCGACTGCTATGCTTTTGCAGACGTTTTCAGCTTGGCAGGTACCGCACTTCGCTGCTGCTTCCTCAGAAAGGCATTGGATGTTCACTCTGCACGGTAGGGAAGAAGAGCCGCGGGAGAGCTGGTGCCTCTTGGGAAGTGATATCCTGGGCTCCGAGTGTACGCGCGGGATTCACCTTGCTATGCCGAACTCAGCAGACACAGTCACCACCCTGCAGCAGCGTGCGTGTCCTAGCATAGCACTGTACGTCTATTACCATCTCCTGGGGTAGGTTAGGCTTTGCTTTTTGCTTCGGCTCTCGGGCAGACTCGGTGTCTAGGCCAGTGCCTTCACCACAGGAGATAGGAGGCGATCGGATACCTGCACAAGGCCCGTGAACTGAATAGGGAGCATTGGGGGACTGTGCCCACTCCTTCCCCTTAAACCCCGTGCCTCCTCCAAGCTTCCACATCCTGGAGGAAGTCGGCATCTGACTCCCCGTTATTTCAGGGAGCTGTTTCTGCGAGGTTAGTGTAGGTGCCTGGTGGCTAGCGCATGTCTGCCCCAGGGACAGGTGGCCAAGAGCTGCTGTCTCCTTGGGCCCAGTCCCTCAGGACAGGCATGTTCTCTGCCCAGACTCCTTCCTAAGAGTGGAGCACGCACCCTGCCCTACTCATCGCCTCCTGTCTCCTTAGCAGCCAGGCTTCTGTCTCTCTGCACTGGGAGCGGCTGATACTTGTATTGCCGGCTCTCCTGCTTCACAACCGTTTCCAGACCAGAAGGCCAACGGCTCCTGCTCTTTTCCCCGGACAGCGTACTTCACCTTCCACAGACATGCTTCTGGGGAGTGCAGTGAAAAACGTGTCCCTTTCCTTAAGGCTCTTTCCACAGGGGCCACTGCGCTTCTCTCTCAGGTAGAGGAGATTCCGAGGCATAGAGGGTTTCGCTCCATGCGGGTTTATTACACCGTGCTGAGGAGACCAGCTCAGGCAAACAGGAGCATCCCTCAGACCGGACTCTGATTTCCCAAAGAATGCTGTGCTTTGCCAGAGGGGATGCCAGGGCAAAGAAGCTTTCGCTCTATGCGATTTTCTCCAATAGTGCTGCGAATACTAGGCTAAGGCAAGCAGCAACAGCAGCCCTGAATCCCGACTCTGATTTCCCAGCGACTGCTATGCTTTTGCAGACGTTTTCAGCTTGGCAGGTACCGCACTTCGCTGCTGCTTCCTCAGAAAGGCATTGGATGTTCACTCTGCACGGTAGGGAAGAAGAGCCGCGGGAGAGCTGGTGCCTCTTGGGAAGTGATATCCTGGGCTCCGAGTGTACGCGCGGGATTCACCTTGCTATGCCGAACTCAGCAGACACAGTCACCACCCTGCAGCAGCGTGCGTGTCCTAGCATAGCACTGTACGTCTATTACCATCTCCTGGGGTAGGTTAGGCTTTGCTTTTTGCTTCGGCTCTCGGGCAGACTCGGTGTCTAGGCCAGTGCCTTCACCACAGGAGATAGGAGGCGATCGGATACCTGCACAAGGCCCGTGAACTGAATAGGGAGCATTGGGGGACTGTGCCCACTCCTTCCCCTTAAACCCCGTGCCTCCTCCAAGCTTCCACATCCTGGAGGAAGTCGGCATCTGACTCCCCGTTATTTCAGGGAGCTGTTTCTGCGAGGTTAGTGTAGGTGCCTGGTGGCTAGCGCATGTCTGCCCCAGGGACAGGTGGCCAAGAGCTGCTGTCTCCTTGGGCCCAGTCCCTCAGGACAGGCATGTTCTCTGCCCAGACTCCTTCCTAAGAGTGGAGCACGCACCCTGCCCTACTCATCGCCTCCTGTCTCCTTAGCAGCCAGGCTTCTGTCTCTCTGCACTGGGAGCGGCTGATACTTGTATTGCCGGCTCTCCTGCTTCACAACCGTTTCCAGACCAGAAGGCCAACGGCTCCTGCTCTTTTCCCCGGACAGCGTACTTCACCTTCCACAGACATGCTTCTGGGGAGTGCAGTGAAAAACGTGTCCCTTTCCTTAAGGCTCTTTCCACAGGGGCCACTGCGCTTCTCTCTCAGGTAGAGGAGATTCCGAGGCATAGAGGGTTTCGCTCCATGCGGGTTTATTACACCGTGCTGAGGAGACCAGCTCAGGCAAACAGGAGCATCCCTCAGACCGGACTCTGATTTCCCAAAGAATGCTGTGCTTTGCCAGAGGGGATGCCAGGGCAAAGAGGCTTTCGCTCTATGTTGTTTTCTCCAATAGTGCTGCGAATACTAGGCTAAGGCAAGCAGCTACAGCAGCCCTCAATCCCGACTCTGATTTCCCAGCGACTGCTATGCTTTCGCAGACGTATTCAGCTTGGCACAAACCGCACTTCGCTGCTGCTAGCTCAGGAAGGAGTTGGGTGTTCACTCTGCGCGGCAGGGAAGAAGCGCCGCGGGAGTGCTGGGGCCTCTTGGGACTTGCTTTCCGGGGCTCCAAGTTCAAGCCCGGGGTTCACCTTGCTATGCCGAACTAAGCAGACACAGTCACAACTCTGCAGCAGCGTGCGTGTCCTAGCATGGCACTCTATGCCTATTACCATCTCCTGGGGCGGTAAGGCTTTGCCTTTTGCTCTGTTGCTCAGGCAGACTCGGGGTTACGCCTGTCCTTCACCACAGGAGGGAGAAGGCGACAGGGTCACTGCACACCGCCCGTGCACTCGGATGGGGAACCGTGGGGGACTGTCTCCACTCTTTCTCCGGCACACCCCCTCCCACCCACATCGCTGCCACATCTTGGTGGAAGACGTATCGGTCTGCCCGTTTCTCCATGTGGCTGTTTCTGTGAGTTCCGGGTATGGCACCTGGTGGCAAGCCCAAGTCTGCCCTTGGGACAGGTGGCCAAGGAGATGCTCTCCCCTTGGGACCAGAGGCCCAGGACAGGTCTGCCATCTGCCCAGACTCCTTCCTCAGCGTGGAACACGCGCCTCTGCCCTAGTCGACCCCTCATGTCTCCTTAGCAGCCAGGCTTCCATCTCTCCGCACAGGGAGCGGGTGACACTTGTCTTGCCACCGGCCTGCTGTTCGTGCCACGGCAGCCTATCCTGCTTTCCGAGCGTTTCCCGACCGCAAGGCCAACGGCTCGTTCTCTTCTCCGGGGGCGGCATGCTATGCCTTCCCCACACTTGGCTTCTCTCTCAGGCAGACGGGATGCTAGGGCAAAGAGTATTTCGCTCCATGCGTGTATCTTCCACAGAGCTGCGGAGACGAGCTCAGGCAAGCAGCAGCAGCATCCCCAAACCCAACTCTGATTTCCCAAGGAACGCTGTGCTTTCCCAGGGGAGATGCCCAGGCAAAGAGGCTTTCGCTGTGTGCGGGTTTCTCCCACCGCGAGACTGGGCTCAGGCAAGCAGCAGCAGCCCGCAGAACATTTCTCAGCGAATGCTGTGCTTTCGCAGAGGCTTTGGCTTGGAGCCAACAGCACTTTGCTGCTGCTTCCTCAGCAAGGCTTCAGTCGCGTCAGGGAAGAAGAGCTGCGGGAGAGCTGGTGCCTCTTGGGCCTTGCTTTCCCGGGCTCCATGTTCGCGTCCTGGGTTCACCCAGCCAGGCCTCACTAAGCAGACACAGCCACAACCCCGCAGTAGCGTGCGTAACCTAGGATGGCACTCTAGGCACACTCCCATCTCCCAGTGTATGCATCGCTTGGCCTTTTACTCTGGCGCTCAGGCGGATTCTCGGACTAGGCCAGTGCCCTCCCCACAGGAAAGTAGAGGTGACAGGATCCCTGTCCACCGCACCAGCTCTGAATAGGGAGCTTTGGGGAACTGTCCCCACTCCTTCCACTGAAACCCCGTGCCTCCTCCAAGCTTCCACATCCTGGAGGAAGACGGCATCTGACACCCCGTTATTTCAGGGAGCTGTTTCTGCGAGTTCAGAGTAGGCGCCTGGTGGCTAGTGCATGTCTGCCCCCGGGACAGGTGGCCAAGTGCTGCTGTCTCCTTGGGCCCAGTCCCTCAGGACAGGCATGTTCTCTGCCCAGACTCCTTCCTAAGAGTGGAGCACGCACCCTGCCCTACTCATCACCTCCTGTCTCCTTAGCAGCCAGGCTTCTGTCTCTCTGCACTGGGCGCGGCTGATACTTGTATTGCCGGCTCTCCTGCTTCACAACCGTTTCCAGACCAGAAGGCCAACGGCTCCTGCTCTTCTCCCCGGACAGCGTACTTCACCTTCCGCAGACATGCTCCTGGGGAGTGCAGTGAAAAACGTGTCCCTTTTCCTTAAGGCTCTTTCCACAGGGGCCACCGCGCTTCTCTCTCAGGCAGAGGAGTTTCCGAGGCATAGAGGGTTTCGCTCCATGCGGGTTTATTACACCGTGCTGAGGAGACCAGCTCAGGCAAACAGGAGCATCCCTCAGACCGGACTCTGATTTCCCAAAGAATGCTGTGCTTTGCCAGAGGGGATGCCAGGGCAAAGAAGCTTTCGCTCTATGCGATTTTCTCCAATAGTGCTGCGAATACTAGGCTAAGGCAAGCAGCAACAGCAGCCCTGAATCCCGACTCTGATTTCCCAGCGACTGCTATGCTTTTGCAGACGTTTTCAGCTTGGCAGGTACCGCACTTCGCTGCTGCTTCCTCAGAAAGGCATTGGATGTTCACTCTGCACGGTAGGGAAGAAGAGCCGCGGGAGAGCTGGTGCCTCTTGGGAAGTGATATCCTGGGCTCCGAGTGTACGCGCGGGATTCACCTTGCTATGCCGAACTCAGCAGACACAGTCACCACCCTGCAGCAGCGTGCGTGTCCTAGCATAGCACTGTACGTCTATTACCATCTCCTGGGGTAGGTTAGGCTTTGCTTTTTGCTTCGGCTCTCGGGCAGACTCGGTGTCTAGGCCAGTGCCTTCACCACAGGAGATAGGAGGCGATCGGATACCTGCACAAGGCCCGTGAACTGAATAGGGAGCATTGGGGGACTGTGCCCACTCCTTCCCCTTAAACCCCGTGCCTCCTCCAAGCTTCCACATCCTGGAGGAAGTCGGCATCTGACTCCCCGTTATTTCAGGGAGCTGTTTCTGCGAGGTTAGTGTAGGTGCCTGGTGGCTAGCGCATGTCTGCCCCAGGGACAGGTGGCCAAGAGCTGCTGTCTCCTTGGGCCCAGTCCCTCAGGACAGGCATGTTCTCTGCCCAGACTCCTTCCTAAGAGTGGAGCACGCACCCTGCCCTACTCATCGCCTCCTGTCTCCTTAGCAGCCAGGCTTCTGTCTCTCTGCACTGGGAGCGGCTGATACTTGTATTGCCGGCTCTCCTGCTTCACAACCGTTTCCAGACCAGAAGGCCAACGGCTCCTGCTCTTTTCCCCGGACAGCGTACTTCACCTTCCACAGACATGCTTCTGGGGAGTGCAGTGAAAAACGTGTCCCTTTCCTTAAGGCTCTTTCCACAGGGGCCACTGCGCTTCTCTCTCAGGTAGAGGAGATTCCGAGGCATAGAGGGTTTCGCTCCATGCGGGTTTATTACACCGTGCTGAGGAGACCAGCTCAGGCAAACAGGAGCATCCCTCAGACCGGACTCTGATTTCCCAAAGAATGCTGTGCTTTGCCAGAGGGGATGCCAGGGCAAAGAGGCTTTCGCTCTATGTTGTTTTCTCCAATAGTGCTGCGAATACTAGGCTAAGGCAAGCAGCTACAGCAGCCCTCAATCCCGACTCTGATTTCCCAGCGACTGCTATGCTTTCGCAGACGTATTCAGCTTGGCACAAACCGCACTTCGCTGCTGCTAGCTCAGGAAGGAGTTGGGTGTTCACTCTGCGCGGCAGGGAAGAAGCGCCGCGGGAGTGCTGGGGCCTCTTGGGACTTGCTTTCCGGGGCTCCAAGTTCAAGCCCGGGGTTCACCTTGCTATGCCGAACTAAGCAGACACAGTCACAACTCTGCAGCAGCGTGCGTGTCCTAGCATGGCACTCTATGCCTATTACCATCTCCTGGGGCGGTAAGGCTTTGCCTTTTGCTCTGTTGCTCAGGCAGACTCGGGGTTACGCCTGTCCTTCACCACAGGAGGGAGAAGGCGACAGGGTCACTGCACACCGCCCGTGCACTCGGATGGGGAACCGTGGGGGACTGTCTCCACTCTTTCTCCGGCACACCCCCTCCCACCCACATCGCTGCCACATCTTGGTGGAAGACGTATCGGTCTGCCCGTTTCTCCATGTGGCTGTTTCTGTGAGTTCCGGGTATGGCACCTGGTGGCAAGCCCAAGTCTGCCCTTGGGACAGGTGGCCAAGGAGATGCTCTCCCCTTGGGACCAGAGGCCCAGGACAGGTCTGCCATCTGCCCAGACTCCTTCCTCAGCGTGGAACACGCGCCTCTGCCCTAGTCGACCCCTCATGTCTCCTTAGCAGCCAGGCTTCCATCTCTCCGCACAGGGAGCGGGTGACACTTGTCTTGCCACCGGCCTGCTGTTCGTGCCACGGCAGCCTATCCTGCTTTCCGAGCGTTTCCCGACCGCAAGGCCAACGGCTCGTTCTCTTCTCCGGGGGCGGCATGCTATGCCTTCCCCACACTTGGCTTCTCTCTCAGGCAGACGGGATGCTAGGGCAAAGAGTATTTCGCTCCATGCGTGTATCTTCCACAGAGCTGCGGAGACGAGCTCAGGCAAGCAGCAGCAGCATCCCCAAACCCAACTCTGATTTCCCAAGGAACGCTGTGCTTTCCCAGGGGAGATGCCCAGGCAAAGAGGCTTTCGCTGTGTGCGGGTTTCTCCCACCGCGAGACTGGGCTCAGGCAAGCAGCAGCAGCCCGCAGAACATTTCTCAGCGAATGCTGTGCTTTCGCAGAGGCTTTGGCTTGGAGCCAACAGCACTTTGCTGCTGCTTCCTCAGCAAGGCTTCAGTCGCGTCAGGGAAGAAGAGCTGCGGGAGAGCTGGTGCCTCTTGGGCCTTGCTTTCCCGGGCTCCATGTTCGCGTCCTGGGTTCACCCAGCCAGGCCTCACTAAGCAGACACAGCCACAACCCCGCAGTAGCGTGCGTAACCTAGGATGGCACTCTAGGCACACTCCCATCTCCCAGTGTATGCATCGCTTGGCCTTTTACTCTGGCGCTCAGGCGGATTCTCGGACTAGGCCAGTGCCCTCCCCACAGGAAAGTAGAGGTGACAGGATCCCTGTCCACCGCACCAGCTCTGAATAGGGAGCTTTGGGGAACTGTCCCCACTCCTTCCACTGAAACCCCGTGCCTCCTCCAAGCTTCCACATCCTGGAGGAAGACGGCATCTGACACCCCGTTATTTCAGGGAGCTGTTTCTGCGAGTTCAGAGTAGGCGCCTGGTGGCTAGTGCATGTCTGCCCCCGGGACAGGTGGCCAAGTGCTGCTGTCTCCTTGGGCCCAGTCCCTCAGGACAGGCATGTTCTCTGCCCAGACTCCTTCCTAAGAGTGGAGCACGCACCCTGCCCTACTCATCACCTCCTGTCTCCTTAGCAGCCAGGCTTCTGTCTCTCTGCACTGGGCGCGGCTGATACTTGTATTGCCGGCTCTCCTGCTTCACAACCGTTTCCAGACCAGAAGGCCAACGGCTCCTGCTCTTCTCCCCGGACAGCGTACTTCACCTTCCGCAGACATGCTCCTGGGGAGTGCAGTGAAAAACGTGTCCCTTTTCCTTAAGGCTCTTTCCACAGGGGCCACCGCGCTTCTCTCTCAGGCAGAGGAGTTTCCGAGGCATAGAGGGTTTCGCTCCATGCGGGTTTATTACACCGTGCTGAGGAGACCAGCTCAGGCAAACAGGAGCATCCCTCAGACCGGACTCTGATTTCCCAAAGAATGCTGTGCTTTGCCAGAGGGGATGCCAGGGCAAAGAAGCTTTCGCTCTATGCGATTTTCTCCAATAGTGCTGCGAATACTAGGCTAAGGCAAGCAGCAACAGCAGCCCTGAATCCCGACTCTGATTTCCCAGCGACTGCTATGCTTTTGCAGACGTTTTCAGCTTGGCAGGTACCGCACTTCGCTGCTGCTTCCTCAGAAAGGCATTGGATGTTCACTCTGCACGGTAGGGAAGAAGAGCCGCGGGAGAGCTGGTGCCTCTTGGGAAGTGATATCCTGGGCTCCGAGTGTACGCGCGGGATTCACCTTGCTATGCCGAACTCAGCAGACACAGTCACCACCCTGCAGCAGCGTGCGTGTCCTAGCATAGCACTGTACGTCTATTACCATCTCCTGGGGTAGGTTAGGCTTTGCTTTTTGCTTCGGCTCTCGGGCAGACTCGGTGTCTAGGCCAGTGCCTTCACCACAGGAGATAGGAGGCGATCGGATACCTGCACAAGGCCCGTGAACTGAATAGGGAGCATTGGGGGACTGTGCCCACTCCTTCCCCTTAAACCCCGTGCCTCCTCCAAGCTTCCACATCCTGGAGGAAGTCGGCATCTGACTCCCCGTTATTTCAGGGAGCTGTTTCTGCGAGGTTAGTGTAGGTGCCTGGTGGCTAGCGCATGTCTGCCCCAGGGACAGGTGGCCAAGAGCTGCTGTCTCCTTGGGCCCAGTCCCTCAGGACAGGCATGTTCTCTGCCCAGACTCCTTCCTAAGAGTGGAGCACGCACCCTGCCCTACTCATCGCCTCCTGTCTCCTTAGCAGCCAGGCTTCTGTCTCTCTGCACTGGGAGCGGCTGATACTTGTATTGCCGGCTCTCCTGCTTCACAACCGTTTCCAGACCAGAAGGCCAACGGCTCCTGCTCTTTTCCCCGGACAGCGTACTTCACCTTCCACAGACATGCTTCTGGGGAGTGCAGTGAAAAACGTGTCCCTTTCCTTAAGGCTCTTTCCACAGGGGCCACTGCGCTTCTCTCTCAGGTAGAGGAGATTCCGAGGCATAGAGGGTTTCGCTCCATGCGGGTTTATTACACCGTGCTGAGGAGACCAGCTCAGGCAAACAGGAGCATCCCTCAGACCGGACTCTGATTTCCCAAAGAATGCTGTGCTTTGCCAGAGGGGATGCCAGGGCAAAGAGGCTTTCGCTCTATGTTGTTTTCTCCAATAGTGCTGCGAATACTAGGCTAAGGCAAGCAGCTACAGCAGCCCTCAATCCCGACTCTGATTTCCCAGCGACTGCTATGCTTTCGCAGACGTATTCAGCTTGGCACAAACCGCACTTCGCTGCTGCTAGCTCAGGAAGGAGTTGGGTGTTCACTCTGCGCGGCAGGGAAGAAGCGCCGCGGGAGTGCTGGGGCCTCTTGGGACTTGCTTTCCGGGGCTCCAAGTTCAAGCCCGGGGTTCACCTTGCTATGCCGAACTAAGCAGACACAGTCACAACTCTGCAGCAGCGTGCGTGTCCTAGCATGGCACTCTATGCCTATTACCATCTCCTGGGGCGGTAAGGCTTTGCCTTTTGCTCTGTTGCTCAGGCAGACTCGGGGTTACGCCTGTCCTTCACCACAGGAGGGAGAAGGCGACAGGGTCACTGCACACCGCCCGTGCACTCGGATGGGGAACCGTGGGGGACTGTCTCCACTCTTTCTCCGGCACACCCCCTCCCACCCACATCGCTGCCACATCTTGGTGGAAGACGTATCGGTCTGCCCGTTTCTCCATGTGGCTGTTTCTGTGAGTTCCGGGTATGGCACCTGGTGGCAAGCCCAAGTCTGCCCTTGGGACAGGTGGCCAAGGAGATGCTCTCCCCTTGGGACCAGAGGCCCAGGACAGGTCTGCCATCTGCCCAGACTCCTTCCTCAGCGTGGAACACGCGCCTCTGCCCTAGTCGACCCCTCATGTCTCCTTAGCAGCCAGGCTTCCATCTCTCCGCACAGGGAGCGGGTGACACTTGTCTTGCCACCGGCCTGCTGTTCGTGCCACGGCAGCCTATCCTGCTTTCCGAGCGTTTCCCGACCGCAAGGCCAACGGCTCGTTCTCTTCTCCGGGGGCGGCATGCTATGCCTTCCCCACACTTGGCTTCTCTCTCAGGCAGACGGGATGCTAGGGCAAAGAGTATTTCGCTCCATGCGTGTATCTTCCACAGAGCTGCGGAGACGAGCTCAGGCAAGCAGCAGCAGCATCCCCAAACCCAACTCTGATTTCCCAAGGAACGCTGTGCTTTCCCAGGGGAGATGCCCAGGCAAAGAGGCTTTCGCTGTGTGCGGGTTTCTCCCACCGCGAGACTGGGCTCAGGCAAGCAGCAGCAGCCCGCAGAACATTTCTCAGCGAATGCTGTGCTTTCGCAGAGGCTTTGGCTTGGAGCCAACAGCACTTTGCTGCTGCTTCCTCAGCAAGGCTTCAGTCGCGTCAGGGAAGAAGAGCTGCGGGAGAGCTGGTGCCTCTTGGGCCTTGCTTTCCCGGGCTCCATGTTCGCGTCCTGGGTTCACCCAGCCAGGCCTCACTAAGCAGACACAGCCACAACCCCGCAGTAGCGTGCGTAACCTAGGATGGCACTCTAGGCACACTCCCATCTCCCAGTGTATGCATCGCTTGGCCTTTTACTCTGGCGCTCAGGCGGATTCTCGGACTAGGCCAGTGCCCTCCCCACAGGAAAGTAGAGGTGACAGGATCCCTGTCCACCGCACCAGCTCTGAATAGGGAGCTTTGGGGAACTGTCCCCACTCCTTCCACTGAAACCCCGTGCCTCCTCCAAGCTTCCACATCCTGGAGGAAGACGGCATCTGACACCCCGTTATTTCAGGGAGCTGTTTCTGCGAGTTCAGAGTAGGCGCCTGGTGGCTAGTGCATGTCTGCCCCCGGGACAGGTGGCCAAGTGCTGCTGTCTCCTTGGGCCCAGTCCCTCAGGACAGGCATGTTCTCTGCCCAGACTCCTTCCTAAGAGTGGAGCACGCACCCTGCCCTACTCATCACCTCCTGTCTCCTTAGCAGCCAGGCTTCTGTCTCTCTGCACTGGGCGCGGCTGATACTTGTATTGCCGGCTCTCCTGCTTCACAACCGTTTCCAGACCAGAAGGCCAACGGCTCCTGCTCTTCTCCCCGGACAGCGTACTTCACCTTCCGCAGACATGCTCCTGGGGAGTGCAGTGAAAAACGTGTCCCTTTTCCTTAAGGCTCTTTCCACAGGGGCCACCGCGCTTCTCTCTCAGGCAGAGGAGTTTCCGAGGCATAGAGGGTTTCGCTCCATGCGGGTTTATTACACCGTGCTGAGGAGACCAGCTCAGGCAAACAGGAGCATCCCTCAGACCGGACTCTGATTTCCCAAAGAATGCTGTGCTTTGCCAGAGGGGATGCCAGGGCAAAGAAGCTTTCGCTCTATGCGATTTTCTCCAATAGTGCTGCGAATACTAGGCTAAGGCAAGCAGCAACAGCAGCCCTGAATCCCGACTCTGATTTCCCAGCGACTGCTATGCTTTTGCAGACGTTTTCAGCTTGGCAGGTACCGCACTTCGCTGCTGCTTCCTCAGAAAGGCATTGGATGTTCACTCTGCACGGTAGGGAAGAAGAGCCGCGGGAGAGCTGGTGCCTCTTGGGAAGTGATATCCTGGGCTCCGAGTGTACGCGCGGGATTCACCTTGCTATGCCGAACTCAGCAGACACAGTCACCACCCTGCAGCAGCGTGCGTGTCCTAGCATAGCACTGTACGTCTATTACCATCTCCTGGGGTAGGTTAGGCTTTGCTTTTTGCTTCGGCTCTCGGGCAGACTCGGTGTCTAGGCCAGTGCCTTCACCACAGGAGATAGGAGGCGATCGGATACCTGCACAAGGCCCGTGAACTGAATAGGGAGCATTGGGGGACTGTGCCCACTCCTTCCCCTTAAACCCCGTGCCTCCTCCAAGCTTCCACATCCTGGAGGAAGTCGGCATCTGACTCCCCGTTATTTCAGGGAGCTGTTTCTGCGAGGTTAGTGTAGGTGCCTGGTGGCTAGCGCATGTCTGCCCCAGGGACAGGTGGCCAAGAGCTGCTGTCTCCTTGGGCCCAGTCCCTCAGGACAGGCATGTTCTCTGCCCAGACTCCTTCCTAAGAGTGGAGCACGCACCCTGCCCTACTCATCGCCTCCTGTCTCCTTAGCAGCCAGGCTTCTGTCTCTCTGCACTGGGAGCGGCTGATACTTGTATTGCCGGCTCTCCTGCTTCACAACCGTTTCCAGACCAGAAGGCCAACGGCTCCTGCTCTTTTCCCCGGACAGCGTACTTCACCTTCCACAGACATGCTTCTGGGGAGTGCAGTGAAAAACGTGTCCCTTTCCTTAAGGCTCTTTCCACAGGGGCCACTGCGCTTCTCTCTCAGGTAGAGGAGATTCCGAGGCATAGAGGGTTTCGCTCCATGCGGGTTTATTACACCGTGCTGAGGAGACCAGCTCAGGCAAACAGGAGCATCCCTCAGACCGGACTCTGATTTCCCAAAGAATGCTGTGCTTTGCCAGAGGGGATGCCAGGGCAAAGAGGCTTTCGCTCTATGTTGTTTTCTCCAATAGTGCTGCGAATACTAGGCTAAGGCAAGCAGCTACAGCAGCCCTCAATCCCGACTCTGATTTCCCAGCGACTGCTATGCTTTCGCAGACGTATTCAGCTTGGCACAAACCGCACTTCGCTGCTGCTAGCTCAGGAAGGAGTTGGGTGTTCACTCTGCGCGGCAGGGAAGAAGCGCCGCGGGAGTGCTGGGGCCTCTTGGGACTTGCTTTCCGGGGCTCCAAGTTCAAGCCCGGGGTTCACCTTGCTATGCCGAACTAAGCAGACACAGTCACAACTCTGCAGCAGCGTGCGTGTCCTAGCATGGCACTCTATGCCTATTACCATCTCCTGGGGCGGTAAGGCTTTGCCTTTTGCTCTGTTGCTCAGGCAGACTCGGGGTTACGCCTGTCCTTCACCACAGGAGGGAGAAGGCGACAGGGTCACTGCACACCGCCCGTGCACTCGGATGGGGAACCGTGGGGGACTGTCTCCACTCTTTCTCCGGCACACCCCCTCCCACCCACATCGCTGCCACATCTTGGTGGAAGACGTATCGGTCTGCCCGTTTCTCCATGTGGCTGTTTCTGTGAGTTCCGGGTATGGCACCTGGTGGCAAGCCCAAGTCTGCCCTTGGGACAGGTGGCCAAGGAGATGCTCTCCCCTTGGGACCAGAGGCCCAGGACAGGTCTGCCATCTGCCCAGACTCCTTCCTCAGCGTGGAACACGCGCCTCTGCCCTAGTCGACCCCTCATGTCTCCTTAGCAGCCAGGCTTCCATCTCTCCGCACAGGGAGCGGGTGACACTTGTCTTGCCACCGGCCTGCTGTTCGTGCCACGGCAGCCTATCCTGCTTTCCGAGCGTTTCCCGACCGCAAGGCCAACGGCTCGTTCTCTTCTCCGGGGGCGGCATGCTATGCCTTCCCCACACTTGGCTTCTCTCTCAGGCAGACGGGATGCTAGGGCAAAGAGTATTTCGCTCCATGCGTGTATCTTCCACAGAGCTGCGGAGACGAGCTCAGGCAAGCAGCAGCAGCATCCCCAAACCCAACTCTGATTTCCCAAGGAACGCTGTGCTTTCCCAGGGGAGATGCCCAGGCAAAGAGGCTTTCGCTGTGTGCGGGTTTCTCCCACCGCGAGACTGGGCTCAGGCAAGCAGCAGCAGCCCGCAGAACATTTCTCAGCGAATGCTGTGCTTTCGCAGAGGCTTTGGCTTGGAGCCAACAGCACTTTGCTGCTGCTTCCTCAGCAAGGCTTCAGTCGCGTCAGGGAAGAAGAGCTGCGGGAGAGCTGGTGCCTCTTGGGCCTTGCTTTCCCGGGCTCCATGTTCGCGTCCTGGGTTCACCCAGCCAGGCCTCACTAAGCAGACACAGCCACAACCCCGCAGTAGCGTGCGTAACCTAGGATGGCACTCTAGGCACACTCCCATCTCCCAGTGTATGCATCGCTTGGCCTTTTACTCTGGCGCTCAGGCGGATTCTCGGACTAGGCCAGTGCCCTCCCCACAGGAAAGTAGAGGTGACAGGATCCCTGTCCACCGCACCAGCTCTGAATAGGGAGCTTTGGGGAACTGTCCCCACTCCTTCCACTGAAACCCCGTGCCTCCTCCAAGCTTCCACATCCTGGAGGAAGACGGCATCTGACACCCCGTTATTTCAGGGAGCTGTTTCTGCGAGTTCAGAGTAGGCGCCTGGTGGCTAGTGCATGTCTGCCCCCGGGACAGGTGGCCAAGTGCTGCTGTCTCCTTGGGCCCAGTCCCTCAGGACAGGCATGTTCTCTGCCCAGACTCCTTCCTAAGAGTGGAGCACGCACCCTGCCCTACTCATCACCTCCTGTCTCCTTAGCAGCCAGGCTTCTGTCTCTCTGCACTGGGCGCGGCTGATACTTGTATTGCCGGCTCTCCTGCTTCACAACCGTTTCCAGACCAGAAGGCCAACGGCTCCTGCTCTTCTCCCCGGACAGCGTACTTCACCTTCCGCAGACATGCTCCTGGGGAGTGCAGTGAAAAACGTGTCCCTTTTCCTTAAGGCTCTTTCCACAGGGGCCACCGCGCTTCTCTCTCAGGCAGAGGAGTTTCCGAGGCATAGAGGGTTTCGCTCCATGCGGGTTTATTACACCGTGCTGAGGAGACCAGCTCAGGCAAACAGGAGCATCCCTCAGACCGGACTCTGATTTCCCAAAGAATGCTGTGCTTTGCCAGAGGGGATGCCAGGGCAAAGAAGCTTTCGCTCTATGCGATTTTCTCCAATAGTGCTGCGAATACTAGGCTAAGGCAAGCAGCAACAGCAGCCCTGAATCCCGACTCTGATTTCCCAGCGACTGCTATGCTTTTGCAGACGTTTTCAGCTTGGCAGGTACCGCACTTCGCTGCTGCTTCCTCAGAAAGGCATTGGATGTTCACTCTGCACGGTAGGGAAGAAGAGCCGCGGGAGAGCTGGTGCCTCTTGGGAAGTGATATCCTGGGCTCCGAGTGTACGCGCGGGATTCACCTTGCTATGCCGAACTCAGCAGACACAGTCACCACCCTGCAGCAGCGTGCGTGTCCTAGCATAGCACTGTACGTCTATTACCATCTCCTGGGGTAGGTTAGGCTTTGCTTTTTGCTTCGGCTCTCGGGCAGACTCGGTGTCTAGGCCAGTGCCTTCACCACAGGAGATAGGAGGCGATCGGATACCTGCACAAGGCCCGTGAACTGAATAGGGAGCATTGGGGGACTGTGCCCACTCCTTCCCCTTAAACCCCGTGCCTCCTCCAAGCTTCCACATCCTGGAGGAAGTCGGCATCTGACTCCCCGTTATTTCAGGGAGCTGTTTCTGCGAGGTTAGTGTAGGTGCCTGGTGGCTAGCGCATGTCTGCCCCAGGGACAGGTGGCCAAGAGCTGCTGTCTCCTTGGGCCCAGTCCCTCAGGACAGGCATGTTCTCTGCCCAGACTCCTTCCTAAGAGTGGAGCACGCACCCTGCCCTACTCATCGCCTCCTGTCTCCTTAGCAGCCAGGCTTCTGTCTCTCTGCACTGGGAGCGGCTGATACTTGTATTGCCGGCTCTCCTGCTTCACAACCGTTTCCAGACCAGAAGGCCAACGGCTCCTGCTCTTTTCCCCGGACAGCGTACTTCACCTTCCACAGACATGCTTCTGGGGAGTGCAGTGAAAAACGTGTCCCTTTCCTTAAGGCTCTTTCCACAGGGGCCACTGCGCTTCTCTCTCAGGTAGAGGAGATTCCGAGGCATAGAGGGTTTCGCTCCATGCGGGTTTATTACACCGTGCTGAGGAGACCAGCTCAGGCAAACAGGAGCATCCCTCAGACCGGACTCTGATTTCCCAAAGAATGCTGTGCTTTGCCAGAGGGGATGCCAGGGCAAAGAGGCTTTCGCTCTATGTTGTTTTCTCCAATAGTGCTGCGAATACTAGGCTAAGGCAAGCAGCTACAGCAGCCCTCAATCCCGACTCTGATTTCCCAGCGACTGCTATGCTTTCGCAGACGTATTCAGCTTGGCACAAACCGCACTTCGCTGCTGCTAGCTCAGGAAGGAGTTGGGTGTTCACTCTGCGCGGCAGGGAAGAAGCGCCGCGGGAGTGCTGGGGCCTCTTGGGACTTGCTTTCCGGGGCTCCAAGTTCAAGCCCGGGGTTCACCTTGCTATGCCGAACTAAGCAGACACAGTCACAACTCTGCAGCAGCGTGCGTGTCCTAGCATGGCACTCTATGCCTATTACCATCTCCTGGGGCGGTAAGGCTTTGCCTTTTGCTCTGTTGCTCAGGCAGACTCGGGGTTACGCCTGTCCTTCACCACAGGAGGGAGAAGGCGACAGGGTCACTGCACACCGCCCGTGCACTCGGATGGGGAACCGTGGGGGACTGTCTCCACTCTTTCTCCGGCACACCCCCTCCCACCCACATCGCTGCCACATCTTGGTGGAAGACGTATCGGTCTGCCCGTTTCTCCATGTGGCTGTTTCTGTGAGTTCCGGGTATGGCACCTGGTGGCAAGCCCAAGTCTGCCCTTGGGACAGGTGGCCAAGGAGATGCTCTCCCCTTGGGACCAGAGGCCCAGGACAGGTCTGCCATCTGCCCAGACTCCTTCCTCAGCGTGGAACACGCGCCTCTGCCCTAGTCGACCCCTCATGTCTCCTTAGCAGCCAGGCTTCCATCTCTCCGCACAGGGAGCGGGTGACACTTGTCTTGCCACCGGCCTGCTGTTCGTGCCACGGCAGCCTATCCTGCTTTCCGAGCGTTTCCCGACCGCAAGGCCAACGGCTCGTTCTCTTCTCCGGGGGCGGCATGCTATGCCTTCCCCACACTTGGCTTCTCTCTCAGGCAGACGGGATGCTAGGGCAAAGAGTATTTCGCTCCATGCGTGTATCTTCCACAGAGCTGCGGAGACGAGCTCAGGCAAGCAGCAGCAGCATCCCCAAACCCAACTCTGATTTCCCAAGGAACGCTGTGCTTTCCCAGGGGAGATGCCCAGGCAAAGAGGCTTTCGCTGTGTGCGGGTTTCTCCCACCGCGAGACTGGGCTCAGGCAAGCAGCAGCAGCCCGCAGAACATTTCTCAGCGAATGCTGTGCTTTCGCAGAGGCTTTGGCTTGGAGCCAACAGCACTTTGCTGCTGCTTCCTCAGCAAGGCTTCAGTCGCGTCAGGGAAGAAGAGCTGCGGGAGAGCTGGTGCCTCTTGGGCCTTGCTTTCCCGGGCTCCATGTTCGCGTCCTGGGTTCACCCAGCCAGGCCTCACTAAGCAGACACAGCCACAACCCCGCAGTAGCGTGCGTAACCTAGGATGGCACTCTAGGCACACTCCCATCTCCCAGTGTATGCATCGCTTGGCCTTTTACTCTGGCGCTCAGGCGGATTCTCGGACTAGGCCAGTGCCCTCCCCACAGGAAAGTAGAGGTGACAGGATCCCTGTCCACCGCACCAGCTCTGAATAGGGAGCTTTGGGGAACTGTCCCCACTCCTTCCACTGAAACCCCGTGCCTCCTCCAAGCTTCCACATCCTGGAGGAAGACGGCATCTGACACCCCGTTATTTCAGGGAGCTGTTTCTGCGAGTTCAGAGTAGGCGCCTGGTGGCTAGTGCATGTCTGCCCCCGGGACAGGTGGCCAAGTGCTGCTGTCTCCTTGGGCCCAGTCCCTCAGGACAGGCATGTTCTCTGCCCAGACTCCTTCCTAAGAGTGGAGCACGCACCCTGCCCTACTCATCACCTCCTGTCTCCTTAGCAGCCAGGCTTCTGTCTCTCTGCACTGGGCGCGGCTGATACTTGTATTGCCGGCTCTCCTGCTTCACAACCGTTTCCAGACCAGAAGGCCAACGGCTCCTGCTCTTCTCCCCGGACAGCGTACTTCACCTTCCGCAGACATGCTCCTGGGGAGTGCAGTGAAAAACGTGTCCCTTTTCCTTAAGGCTCTTTCCACAGGGGCCACCGCGCTTCTCTCTCAGGCAGAGGAGTTTCCGAGGCATAGAGGGTTTCGCTCCATGCGGGTTTATTACACCGTGCTGAGGAGACCAGCTCAGGCAAACAGGAGCATCCCTCAGACCGGACTCTGATTTCCCAAAGAATGCTGTGCTTTGCCAGAGGGGATGCCAGGGCAAAGAAGCTTTCGCTCTATGCGATTTTCTCCAATAGTGCTGCGAATACTAGGCTAAGGCAAGCAGCAACAGCAGCCCTGAATCCCGACTCTGATTTCCCAGCGACTGCTATGCTTTTGCAGACGTTTTCAGCTTGGCAGGTACCGCACTTCGCTGCTGCTTCCTCAGAAAGGCATTGGATGTTCACTCTGCACGGTAGGGAAGAAGAGCCGCGGGAGAGCTGGTGCCTCTTGGGAAGTGATATCCTGGGCTCCGAGTGTACGCGCGGGATTCACCTTGCTATGCCGAACTCAGCAGACACAGTCACCACCCTGCAGCAGCGTGCGTGTCCTAGCATAGCACTGTACGTCTATTACCATCTCCTGGGGTAGGTTAGGCTTTGCTTTTTGCTTCGGCTCTCGGGCAGACTCGGTGTCTAGGCCAGTGCCTTCACCACAGGAGATAGGAGGCGATCGGATACCTGCACAAGGCCCGTGAACTGAATAGGGAGCATTGGGGGACTGTGCCCACTCCTTCCCCTTAAACCCCGTGCCTCCTCCAAGCTTCCACATCCTGGAGGAAGTCGGCATCTGACTCCCCGTTATTTCAGGGAGCTGTTTCTGCGAGGTTAGTGTAGGTGCCTGGTGGCTAGCGCATGTCTGCCCCAGGGACAGGTGGCCAAGAGCTGCTGTCTCCTTGGGCCCAGTCCCTCAGGACAGGCATGTTCTCTGCCCAGACTCCTTCCTAAGAGTGGAGCACGCACCCTGCCCTACTCATCGCCTCCTGTCTCCTTAGCAGCCAGGCTTCTGTCTCTCTGCACTGGGAGCGGCTGATACTTGTATTGCCGGCTCTCCTGCTTCACAACCGTTTCCAGACCAGAAGGCCAACGGCTCCTGCTCTTTTCCCCGGACAGCGTACTTCACCTTCCACAGACATGCTTCTGGGGAGTGCAGTGAAAAACGTGTCCCTTTCCTTAAGGCTCTTTCCACAGGGGCCACTGCGCTTCTCTCTCAGGTAGAGGAGATTCCGAGGCATAGAGGGTTTCGCTCCATGCGGGTTTATTACACCGTGCTGAGGAGACCAGCTCAGGCAAACAGGAGCATCCCTCAGACCGGACTCTGATTTCCCAAAGAATGCTGTGCTTTGCCAGAGGGGATGCCAGGGCAAAGAAGCTTTCGCTCTATGCGATTTTCTCCAATAGTGCTGCGAATACTAGGCTAAGGCAAGCAGCAACAGCAGCCCTGAATCCCGACTCTGATTTCCCAGCGACTGCTATGCTTTTGCAGACGTTTTCAGCTTGGCAGGTACCGCACTTCGCTGCTGCTTCCTCAGAAAGGCATTGGATGTTCACTCTGCACGGTAGGGAAGAAGAGCCGCGGGAGAGCTGGTGCCTCTTGGGAAGTGATATCCTGGGCTCCGAGTGTACGCGCGGGATTCACCTTGCTATGCCGAACTCAGCAGACACAGTCACCACCCTGCAGCAGCGTGCGTGTCCTAGCATAGCACTGTACGTCTATTACCATCTCCTGGGGTAGGTTAGGCTTTGCTTTTTGCTTCGGCTCTCGGGCAGACTCGGTGTCTAGGCCAGTGCCTTCACCACAGGAGATAGGAGGCGATCGGATACCTGCACAAGGCCCGTGAACTGAATAGGGAGCATTGGGGGACTGTGCCCACTCCTTCCCCTTAAACCCCGTGCCTCCTCCAAGCTTCCACATCCTGGAGGAAGTCGGCATCTGACTCCCCGTTATTTCAGGGAGCTGTTTCTGCGAGGTTAGTGTAGGTGCCTGGTGGCTAGCGCATGTCTGCCCCAGGGACAGGTGGCCAAGAGCTGCTGTCTCCTTGGGCCCAGTCCCTCAGGACAGGCATGTTCTCTGCCCAGACTCCTTCCTAAGAGTGGAGCACGCACCCTGCCCTACTCATCGC
This sequence comes from Mustela lutreola, assembly GCF_030435805.1. Classification (NCBI taxonomy): domain Eukaryota; kingdom Metazoa; phylum Chordata; class Mammalia; order Carnivora; family Mustelidae; genus Mustela; species Mustela lutreola. The sequence goes on along the minus strand of NC_081291.1, from coordinate 63,825,908 downwards.
CTCCTGTCTCCTTAGCAGCCAGGCTTCTGTCTCTCTGCACTGGGAGCGGCTGATACTTGTATTGCCGGCTCTCCTGCTTCACAACCGTTTCCAGACCAGAAGGCCAACGGCTCCTGCTCTTTTCCCCGGACAGCGTACTTCACCTTCCACAGACATGCTTCTGGGGAGTGCAGTGAAAAACGTGTCCCTTTCCTTAAGGCTCTTTCCACAGGGGCCACTGCGCTTCTCTCTCAGGTAGAGGAGATTCCGAGGCATAGAGGGTTTCGCTCCATGCGGGTTTATTACACCGTGCTGAGGAGACCAGCTCAGGCAAACAGGAGCATCCCTCAGACCGGACTCTGATTTCCCAAAGAATGCTGTGCTTTGCCAGAGGGGATGCCAGGGCAAAGAGGCTTTCGCTCTATGTTGTTTTCTCCAATAGTGCTGCGAATACTAGGCTAAGGCAAGCAGCTACAGCAGCCCTCAATCCCGACTCTGATTTCCCAGCGACTGCTATGCTTTCGCAGACGTATTCAGCTTGGCACAAACCGCACTTCGCTGCTGCTAGCTCAGGAAGGAGTTGGGTGTTCACTCTGCGCGGCAGGGAAGAAGCGCCGCGGGAGTGCTGGGGCCTCTTGGGACTTGCTTTCCGGGGCTCCAAGTTCAAGCCCGGGGTTCACCTTGCTATGCCGAACTAAGCAGACACAGTCACAACTCTGCAGCAGCGTGCGTGTCCTAGCATGGCACTCTATGCCTATTACCATCTCCTGGGGCGGTAAGGCTTTGCCTTTTGCTCTGTTGCTCAGGCAGACTCGGGGTTACGCCTGTCCTTCACCACAGGAGGGAGAAGGCGACAGGGTCACTGCACACCGCCCGTGCACTCGGATGGGGAACCGTGGGGGACTGTCTCCACTCTTTCTCCGGCACACCCCCTCCCACCCACATCGCTGCCACATCTTGGTGGAAGACGTATCGGTCTGCCCGTTTCTCCATGTGGCTGTTTCTGTGAGTTCCGGGTATGGCACCTGGTGGCAAGCCCAAGTCTGCCCTTGGGACAGGTGGCCAAGGAGATGCTCTCCCCTTGGGACCAGAGGCCCAGGACAGGTCTGCCATCTGCCCAGACTCCTTCCTCAGCGTGGAACACGCGCCTCTGCCCTAGTCGACCCCTCATGTCTCCTTAGCAGCCAGGCTTCCATCTCTCCGCACAGGGAGCGGGTGACACTTGTCTTGCCACCGGCCTGCTGTTCGTGCCACGGCAGCCTATCCTGCTTTCCGAGCGTTTCCCGACCGCAAGGCCAACGGCTCGTTCTCTTCTCCGGGGGCGGCATGCTATGCCTTCCCCACACTTGGCTTCTCTCTCAGGCAGACGGGATGCTAGGGCAAAGAGTATTTCGCTCCATGCGTGTATCTTCCACAGAGCTGCGGAGACGAGCTCAGGCAAGCAGCAGCAGCATCCCCAAACCCAACTCTGATTTCCCAAGGAACGCTGTGCTTTCCCAGGGGAGATGCCCAGGCAAAGAGGCTTTCGCTGTGTGCGGGTTTCTCCCACCGCGAGACTGGGCTCAGGCAAGCAGCAGCAGCCCGCAGAACATTTCTCAGCGAATGCTGTGCTTTCGCAGAGGCTTTGGCTTGGAGCCAACAGCACTTTGCTGCTGCTTCCTCAGCAAGGCTTCAGTCGCGTCAGGGAAGAAGAGCTGCGGGAGAGCTGGTGCCTCTTGGGCCTTGCTTTCCCGGGCTCCATGTTCGCGTCCTGGGTTCACCCAGCCAGGCCTCACTAAGCAGACACAGCCACAACCCCGCAGTAGCGTGCGTAACCTAGGATGGCACTCTAGGCACACTCCCATCTCCCAGTGTATGCATCGCTTGGCCTTTTACTCTGGCGCTCAGGCGGATTCTCGGACTAGGCCAGTGCCCTCCCCACAGGAAAGTAGAGGTGACAGGATCCCTGTCCACCGCACCAGCTCTGAATAGGGAGCTTTGGGGAACTGTCCCCACTCCTTCCACTGAAACCCCGTGCCTCCTCCAAGCTTCCACATCCTGGAGGAAGACGGCATCTGACACCCCGTTATTTCAGGGAGCTGTTTCTGCGAGTTCAGAGTAGGCGCCTGGTGGCTAGTGCATGTCTGCCCCCGGGACAGGTGGCCAAGTGCTGCTGTCTCCTTGGGCCCAGTCCCTCAGGACAGGCATGTTCTCTGCCCAGACTCCTTCCTAAGAGTGGAGCACGCACCCTGCCCTACTCATCACCTCCTGTCTCCTTAGCAGCCAGGCTTCTGTCTCTCTGCACTGGGCGCGGCTGATACTTGTATTGCCGGCTCTCCTGCTTCACAACCGTTTCCAGACCAGAAGGCCAACGGCTCCTGCTCTTCTCCCCGGACAGCGTACTTCACCTTCCGCAGACATGCTCCTGGGGAGTGCAGTGAAAAACGTGTCCCTTTTCCTTAAGGCTCTTTCCACAGGGGCCACCGCGCTTCTCTCTCAGGCAGAGGAGTTTCCGAGGCATAGAGGGTTTCGCTCCATGCGGGTTTATTACACCGTGCTGAGGAGACCAGCTCAGGCAAACAGGAGCATCCCTCAGACCGGACTCTGATTTCCCAAAGAATGCTGTGCTTTGCCAGAGGGGATGCCAGGGCAAAGAAGCTTTCGCTCTATGCGATTTTCTCCAATAGTGCTGCGAATACTAGGCTAAGGCAAGCAGCAACAGCAGCCCTGAATCCCGACTCTGATTTCCCAGCGACTGCTATGCTTTTGCAGACGTTTTCAGCTTGGCAGGTACCGCACTTCGCTGCTGCTTCCTCAGAAAGGCATTGGATGTTCACTCTGCACGGTAGGGAAGAAGAGCCGCGGGAGAGCTGGTGCCTCTTGGGAAGTGATATCCTGGGCTCCGAGTGTACGCGCGGGATTCACCTTGCTATGCCGAACTCAGCAGACACAGTCACCACCCTGCAGCAGCGTGCGTGTCCTAGCATAGCACTGTACGTCTATTACCATCTCCTGGGGTAGGTTAGGCTTTGCTTTTTGCTTCGGCTCTCGGGCAGACTCGGTGTCTAGGCCAGTGCCTTCACCACAGGAGATAGGAGGCGATCGGATACCTGCACAAGGCCCGTGAACTGAATAGGGAGCATTGGGGGACTGTGCCCACTCCTTCCCCTTAAACCCCGTGCCTCCTCCAAGCTTCCACATCCTGGAGGAAGTCGGCATCTGACTCCCCGTTATTTCAGGGAGCTGTTTCTGCGAGGTTAGTGTAGGTGCCTGGTGGCTAGCGCATGTCTGCCCCAGGGACAGGTGGCCAAGAGCTGCTGTCTCCTTGGGCCCAGTCCCTCAGGACAGGCATGTTCTCTGCCCAGACTCCTTCCTAAGAGTGGAGCACGCACCCTGCCCTACTCATCGCCTCCTGTCTCCTTAGCAGCCAGGCTTCTGTCTCTCTGCACTGGGAGCGGCTGATACTTGTATTGCCGGCTCTCCTGCTTCACAACCGTTTCCAGACCAGAAGGCCAACGGCTCCTGCTCTTTTCCCCGGACAGCGTACTTCACCTTCCACAGACATGCTTCTGGGGAGTGCAGTGAAAAACGTGTCCCTTTCCTTAAGGCTCTTTCCACAGGGGCCACTGCGCTTCTCTCTCAGGTAGAGGAGATTCCGAGGCATAGAGGGTTTCGCTCCATGCGGGTTTATTACACCGTGCTGAGGAGACCAGCTCAGGCAAACAGGAGCATCCCTCAGACCGGACTCTGATTTCCCAAAGAATGCTGTGCTTTGCCAGAGGGGATGCCAGGGCAAAGAGGCTTTCGCTCTATGTTGTTTTCTCCAATAGTGCTGCGAATACTAGGCTAAGGCAAGCAGCTACAGCAGCCCTCAATCCCGACTCTGATTTCCCAGCGACTGCTATGCTTTCGCAGACGTATTCAGCTTGGCACAAACCGCACTTCGCTGCTGCTAGCTCAGGAAGGAGTTGGGTGTTCACTCTGCGCGGCAGGGAAGAAGCGCCGCGGGAGTGCTGGGGCCTCTTGGGACTTGCTTTCCGGGGCTCCAAGTTCAAGCCCGGGGTTCACCTTGCTATGCCGAACTAAGCAGACACAGTCACAACTCTGCAGCAGCGTGCGTGTCCTAGCATGGCACTCTATGCCTATTACCATCTCCTGGGGCGGTAAGGCTTTGCCTTTTGCTCTGTTGCTCAGGCAGACTCGGGGTTACGCCTGTCCTTCACCACAGGAGGGAGAAGGCGACAGGGTCACTGCACACCGCCCGTGCACTCGGATGGGGAACCGTGGGGGACTGTCTCCACTCTTTCTCCGGCACACCCCCTCCCACCCACATCGCTGCCACATCTTGGTGGAAGACGTATCGGTCTGCCCGTTTCTCCATGTGGCTGTTTCTGTGAGTTCCGGGTATGGCACCTGGTGGCAAGCCCAAGTCTGCCCTTGGGACAGGTGGCCAAGGAGATGCTCTCCCCTTGGGACCAGAGGCCCAGGACAGGTCTGCCATCTGCCCAGACTCCTTCCTCAGCGTGGAACACGCGCCTCTGCCCTAGTCGACCCCTCATGTCTCCTTAGCAGCCAGGCTTCCATCTCTCCGCACAGGGAGCGGGTGACACTTGTCTTGCCACCGGCCTGCTGTTCGTGCCACGGCAGCCTATCCTGCTTTCCGAGCGTTTCCCGACCGCAAGGCCAACGGCTCGTTCTCTTCTCCGGGGGCGGCATGCTATGCCTTCCCCACACTTGGCTTCTCTCTCAGGCAGACGGGATGCTAGGGCAAAGAGTATTTCGCTCCATGCGTGTATCTTCCACAGAGCTGCGGAGACGAGCTCAGGCAAGCAGCAGCAGCATCCCCAAACCCAACTCTGATTTCCCAAGGAACGCTGTGCTTTCCCAGGGGAGATGCCCAGGCAAAGAGGCTTTCGCTGTGTGCGGGTTTCTCCCACCGCGAGACTGGGCTCAGGCAAGCAGCAGCAGCCCGCAGAACATTTCTCAGCGAATGCTGTGCTTTCGCAGAGGCTTTGGCTTGGAGCCAACAGCACTTTGCTGCTGCTTCCTCAGCAAGGCTTCAGTCGCGTCAGGGAAGAAGAGCTGCGGGAGAGCTGGTGCCTCTTGGGCCTTGCTTTCCCGGGCTCCATGTTCGCGTCCTGGGTTCACCCAGCCAGGCCTCACTAAGCAGACACAGCCACAACCCCGCAGTAGCGTGCGTAACCTAGGATGGCACTCTAGGCACACTCCCATCTCCCAGTGTATGCATCGCTTGGCCTTTTACTCTGGCGCTCAGGCGGATTCTCGGACTAGGCCAGTGCCCTCCCCACAGGAAAGTAGAGGTGACAGGATCCCTGTCCACCGCACCAGCTCTGAATAGGGAGCTTTGGGGAACTGTCCCCACTCCTTCCACTGAAACCCCGTGCCTCCTCCAAGCTTCCACATCCTGGAGGAAGACGGCATCTGACACCCCGTTATTTCAGGGAGCTGTTTCTGCGAGTTCAGAGTAGGCGCCTGGTGGCTAGTGCATGTCTGCCCCCGGGACAGGTGGCCAAGTGCTGCTGTCTCCTTGGGCCCAGTCCCTCAGGACAGGCATGTTCTCTGCCCAGACTCCTTCCTAAGAGTGGAGCACGCACCCTGCCCTACTCATCACCTCCTGTCTCCTTAGCAGCCAGGCTTCTGTCTCTCTGCACTGGGCGCGGCTGATACTTGTATTGCCGGCTCTCCTGCTTCACAACCGTTTCCAGACCAGAAGGCCAACGGCTCCTGCTCTTCTCCCCGGACAGCGTACTTCACCTTCCGCAGACATGCTCCTGGGGAGTGCAGTGAAAAACGTGTCCCTTTTCCTTAAGGCTCTTTCCACAGGGGCCACCGCGCTTCTCTCTCAGGCAGAGGAGTTTCCGAGGCATAGAGGGTTTCGCTCCATGCGGGTTTATTACACCGTGCTGAGGAGACCAGCTCAGGCAAACAGGAGCATCCCTCAGACCGGACTCTGATTTCCCAAAGAATGCTGTGCTTTGCCAGAGGGGATGCCAGGGCAAAGAAGCTTTCGCTCTATGCGATTTTCTCCAATAGTGCTGCGAATACTAGGCTAAGGCAAGCAGCAACAGCAGCCCTGAATCCCGACTCTGATTTCCCAGCGACTGCTATGCTTTTGCAGACGTTTTCAGCTTGGCAGGTACCGCACTTCGCTGCTGCTTCCTCAGAAAGGCATTGGATGTTCACTCTGCACGGTAGGGAAGAAGAGCCGCGGGAGAGCTGGTGCCTCTTGGGAAGTGATATCCTGGGCTCCGAGTGTACGCGCGGGATTCACCTTGCTATGCCGAACTCAGCAGACACAGTCACCACCCTGCAGCAGCGTGCGTGTCCTAGCATAGCACTGTACGTCTATTACCATCTCCTGGGGTAGGTTAGGCTTTGCTTTTTGCTTCGGCTCTCGGGCAGACTCGGTGTCTAGGCCAGTGCCTTCACCACAGGAGATAGGAGGCGATCGGATACCTGCACAAGGCCCGTGAACTGAATAGGGAGCATTGGGGGACTGTGCCCACTCCTTCCCCTTAAACCCCGTGCCTCCTCCAAGCTTCCACATCCTGGAGGAAGTCGGCATCTGACTCCCCGTTATTTCAGGGAGCTGTTTCTGCGAGGTTAGTGTAGGTGCCTGGTGGCTAGCGCATGTCTGCCCCAGGGACAGGTGGCCAAGAGCTGCTGTCTCCTTGGGCCCAGTCCCTCAGGACAGGCATGTTCTCTGCCCAGACTCCTTCCTAAGAGTGGAGCACGCACCCTGCCCTACTCATCGCCTCCTGTCTCCTTAGCAGCCAGGCTTCTGTCTCTCTGCACTGGGAGCGGCTGATACTTGTATTGCCGGCTCTCCTGCTTCACAACCGTTTCCAGACCAGAAGGCCAACGGCTCCTGCTCTTTTCCCCGGACAGCGTACTTCACCTTCCACAGACATGCTTCTGGGGAGTGCAGTGAAAAACGTGTCCCTTTCCTTAAGGCTCTTTCCACAGGGGCCACTGCGCTTCTCTCTCAGGTAGAGGAGATTCCGAGGCATAGAGGGTTTCGCTCCATGCGGGTTTATTACACCGTGCTGAGGAGACCAGCTCAGGCAAACAGGAGCATCCCTCAGACCGGACTCTGATTTCCCAAAGAATGCTGTGCTTTGCCAGAGGGGATGCCAGGGCAAAGAGGCTTTCGCTCTATGTTGTTTTCTCCAATAGTGCTGCGAATACTAGGCTAAGGCAAGCAGCTACAGCAGCCCTCAATCCCGACTCTGATTTCCCAGCGACTGCTATGCTTTCGCAGACGTATTCAGCTTGGCACAAACCGCACTTCGCTGCTGCTAGCTCAGGAAGGAGTTGGGTGTTCACTCTGCGCGGCAGGGAAGAAGCGCCGCGGGAGTGCTGGGGCCTCTTGGGACTTGCTTTCCGGGGCTCCAAGTTCAAGCCCGGGGTTCACCTTGCTATGCCGAACTAAGCAGACACAGTCACAACTCTGCAGCAGCGTGCGTGTCCTAGCATGGCACTCTATGCCTATTACCATCTCCTGGGGCGGTAAGGCTTTGCCTTTTGCTCTGTTGCTCAGGCAGACTCGGGGTTACGCCTGTCCTTCACCACAGGAGGGAGAAGGCGACAGGGTCACTGCACACCGCCCGTGCACTCGGATGGGGAACCGTGGGGGACTGTCTCCACTCTTTCTCCGGCACACCCCCTCCCACCCACATCGCTGCCACATCTTGGTGGAAGACGTATCGGTCTGCCCGTTTCTCCATGTGGCTGTTTCTGTGAGTTCCGGGTATGGCACCTGGTGGCAAGCCCAAGTCTGCCCTTGGGACAGGTGGCCAAGGAGATGCTCTCCCCTTGGGACCAGAGGCCCAGGACAGGTCTGCCATCTGCCCAGACTCCTTCCTCAGCGTGGAACACGCGCCTCTGCCCTAGTCGACCCCTCATGTCTCCTTAGCAGCCAGGCTTCCATCTCTCCGCACAGGGAGCGGGTGACACTTGTCTTGCCACCGGCCTGCTGTTCGTGCCACGGCAGCCTATCCTGCTTTCCGAGCGTTTCCCGACCGCAAGGCCAACGGCTCGTTCTCTTCTCCGGGGGCGGCATGCTATGCCTTCCCCACACTTGGCTTCTCTCTCAGGCAGACGGGATGCTAGGGCAAAGAGTATTTCGCTCCATGCGTGTATCTTCCACAGAGCTGCGGAGACGAGCTCAGGCAAGCAGCAGCAGCATCCCCAAACCCAACTCTGATTTCCCAAGGAACGCTGTGCTTTCCCAGGGGAGATGCCCAGGCAAAGAGGCTTTCGCTGTGTGCGGGTTTCTCCCACCGCGAGACTGGGCTCAGGCAAGCAGCAGCAGCCCGCAGAACATTTCTCAGCGAATGCTGTGCTTTCGCAGAGGCTTTGGCTTGGAGCCAACAGCACTTTGCTGCTGCTTCCTCAGCAAGGCTTCAGTCGCGTCAGGGAAGAAGAGCTGCGGGAGAGCTGGTGCCTCTTGGGCCTTGCTTTCCCGGGCTCCATGTTCGCGTCCTGGGTTCACCCAGCCAGGCCTCACTAAGCAGACACAGCCACAACCCCGCAGTAGCGTGCGTAACCTAGGATGGCACTCTAGGCACACTCCCATCTCCCAGTGTATGCATCGCTTGGCCTTTTACTCTGGCGCTCAGGCGGATTCTCGGACTAGGCCAGTGCCCTCCCCACAGGAAAGTAGAGGTGACAGGATCCCTGTCCACCGCACCAGCTCTGAATAGGGAGCTTTGGGGAACTGTCCCCACTCCTTCCACTGAAACCCCGTGCCTCCTCCAAGCTTCCACATCCTGGAGGAAGACGGCATCTGACACCCCGTTATTTCAGGGAGCTGTTTCTGCGAGTTCAGAGTAGGCGCCTGGTGGCTAGTGCATGTCTGCCCCCGGGACAGGTGGCCAAGTGCTGCTGTCTCCTTGGGCCCAGTCCCTCAGGACAGGCATGTTCTCTGCCCAGACTCCTTCCTAAGAGTGGAGCACGCACCCTGCCCTACTCATCACCTCCTGTCTCCTTAGCAGCCAGGCTTCTGTCTCTCTGCACTGGGCGCGGCTGATACTTGTATTGCCGGCTCTCCTGCTTCACAACCGTTTCCAGACCAGAAGGCCAACGGCTCCTGCTCTTCTCCCCGGACAGCGTACTTCACCTTCCGCAGACATGCTCCTGGGGAGTGCAGTGAAAAACGTGTCCCTTTTCCTTAAGGCTCTTTCCACAGGGGCCACCGCGCTTCTCTCTCAGGCAGAGGAGTTTCCGAGGCATAGAGGGTTTCGCTCCATGCGGGTTTATTACACCGTGCTGAGGAGACCAGCTCAGGCAAACAGGAGCATCCCTCAGACCGGACTCTGATTTCCCAAAGAATGCTGTGCTTTGCCAGAGGGGATGCCAGGGCAAAGAAGCTTTCGCTCTATGCGATTTTCTCCAATAGTGCTGCGAATACTAGGCTAAGGCAAGCAGCAACAGCAGCCCTGAATCCCGACTCTGATTTCCCAGCGACTGCTATGCTTTTGCAGACGTTTTCAGCTTGGCAGGTACCGCACTTCGCTGCTGCTTCCTCAGAAAGGCATTGGATGTTCACTCTGCACGGTAGGGAAGAAGAGCCGCGGGAGAGCTGGTGCCTCTTGGGAAGTGATATCCTGGGCTCCGAGTGTACGCGCGGGATTCACCTTGCTATGCCGAACTCAGCAGACACAGTCACCACCCTGCAGCAGCGTGCGTGTCCTAGCATAGCACTGTACGTCTATTACCATCTCCTGGGGTAGGTTAGGCTTTGCTTTTTGCTTCGGCTCTCGGGCAGACTCGGTGTCTAGGCCAGTGCCTTCACCACAGGAGATAGGAGGCGATCGGATACCTGCACAAGGCCCGTGAACTGAATAGGGAGCATTGGGGGACTGTGCCCACTCCTTCCCCTTAAACCCCGTGCCTCCTCCAAGCTTCCACATCCTGGAGGAAGTCGGCATCTGACTCCCCGTTATTTCAGGGAGCTGTTTCTGCGAGGTTAGTGTAGGTGCCTGGTGGCTAGCGCATGTCTGCCCCAGGGACAGGTGGCCAAGAGCTGCTGTCTCCTTGGGCCCAGTCCCTCAGGACAGGCATGTTCTCTGCCCAGACTCCTTCCTAAGAGTGGAGCACGCACCCTGCCCTACTCATCGCCTCCTGTCTCCTTAGCAGCCAGGCTTCTGTCTCTCTGCACTGGGAGCGGCTGATACTTGTATTGCCGGCTCTCCTGCTTCACAACCGTTTCCAGACCAGAAGGCCAACGGCTCCTGCTCTTTTCCCCGGACAGCGTACTTCACCTTCCACAGACATGCTTCTGGGGAGTGCAGTGAAAAACGTGTCCCTTTCCTTAAGGCTCTTTCCACAGGGGCCACTGCGCTTCTCTCTCAGGTAGAGGAGATTCCGAGGCATAGAGGGTTTCGCTCCATGCGGGTTTATTACACCGTGCTGAGGAGACCAGCTCAGGCAAACAGGAGCATCCCTCAGACCGGACTCTGATTTCCCAAAGAATGCTGTGCTTTGCCAGAGGGGATGCCAGGGCAAAGAGGCTTTCGCTCTATGTTGTTTTCTCCAATAGTGCTGCGAATACTAGGCTAAGGCAAGCAGCTACAGCAGCCCTCAATCCCGACTCTGATTTCCCAGCGACTGCTATGCTTTCGCAGACGTATTCAGCTTGGCACAAACCGCACTTCGCTGCTGCTAGCTCAGGAAGGAGTTGGGTGTTCACTCTGCGCGGCAGGGAAGAAGCGCCGCGGGAGTGCTGGGGCCTCTTGGGACTTGCTTTCCGGGGCTCCAAGTTCAAGCCCGGGGTTCACCTTGCTATGCCGAACTAAGCAGACACAGTCACAACTCTGCAGCAGCGTGCGTGTCCTAGCATGGCACTCTATGCCTATTACCATCTCCTGGGGCGGTAAGGCTTTGCCTTTTGCTCTGTTGCTCAGGCAGACTCGGGGTTACGCCTGTCCTTCACCACAGGAGGGAGAAGGCGACAGGGTCACTGCACACCGCCCGTGCACTCGGATGGGGAACCGTGGGGGACTGTCTCCACTCTTTCTCCGGCACACCCCCTCCCACCCACATCGCTGCCACATCTTGGTGGAAGACGTATCGGTCTGCCCCTTTCTCCATGTGGCTGTTTCTGTGAGTTCCGGGTATGGCACCTGGTGGCAAGCCCAAGTCTGCCCTTGGGACAGGTGGCCAAGGAGATGCTCTCCCCTTGGGACCAGAGGCCCAGGACAGGTCTGCCATCTGCCCAGACTCCTTCCTCAGCGTGGAACACGCGCCTCTGCCCTAGTCGACCCCTCATGTCTCCTTAGCAGCCAGGCTTCCATCTCTCCGCACAGGGAGCGGGTGACACTTGTCTTGCCACCGGCCTGCTGTTCGTGCCACGGCAGCCTATCCTGCTTTCCGAGCGTTTCCCGACCGCAAGGCCAACGGCTCGTTCTCTTCTCCGGGGGCGGCATGCTATGCCTTCCCCACACTTGGCTTCTCTCTCAGGCAGACGGGATGCTAGGGCAAAGAGTATTTCGCTCCATGCGTGTATCTTCCACAGAGCTGCGGAGACGAGCTCAGGCAAGCAGCAGCAGCATCCCCAAACCCAACTCTGATTTCCCAAGGAACGCTGTGCTTTCCCAGGGGAGATGCCCAGGCAAAGAGGCTTTCGCTGTGTGCGGGTTTCTCCCACCGCGAGACTGGGCTCAGGCAAGCAGCAGCAGCCCGCAGAACATTTCTCAGCGAATGCTGTGCTTTCGCAGAGGCTTTGGCTTGGAGCCAACAGCACTTTGCTGCTGCTTCCTCAGCAAGGCTTCAGTCGCGTCAGGGAAGAAGAGCTGCGGGAGAGCTGGTGCCTCTTGGGCCTTGCTTTCCCGGGCTCCATGTTCGCGTCCTGGGTTCACCCAGCCAGGCCTCACTAAGCAGACACAGCCACAACCCCGCAGTAGCGTGCGTAACCTAGGATGGCACTCTAGGCACACTCCCATCTCCCAGTGTATGCATCGCTTGGCCTTTTACTCTGGCGCTCAGGCGGATTCTCGGACTAGGCCAGTGCCCTCCCCACAGGAAAGTAGAGGTGACAGGATCCCTGTCCACCGCACCAGCTCTGAATAGGGAGCTTTGGGGAACTGTCCCCACTCCTTCCACTGAAACCCCGTGCCTCCTCCAAGCTTCCACATCCTGGAGGAAGACGGCATCTGACACCCCGTTATTTCAGGGAGCTGTTTCTGCGAGTTCAGAGTAGGCGCCTGGTGGCTAGTGCATGTCTGCCCCCGGGACAGGTGGCCAAGTGCTGCTGTCTCCTTGGGCCCAGTCCCTCAGGACAGGCATGTTCTCTGCCCAGACTCCTTCCTAAGAGTGGAGCACGCACCCTGCCCTACTCATCACCTCCTGTCTCCTTAGCAGCCAGGCTTCTGTCTCTCTGCACTGGGCGCGGCTGATACTTGTATTGCCGGCTCTCCTGCTTCACAACCGTTTCCAGACCAGAAGGCCAACGGCTCCTGCTCTTCTCCCCGGACAGCGTACTTCACCTTCCGCAGACATGCTCCTGGGGAGTGCAGTGAAAAACGTGTCCCTTTTCCTTAAGGCTCTTTCCACAGGGGCCACCGCGCTTCTCTCTCAGGCAGAGGAGTTTCCGAGGCATAGAGGGTTTCGCTCCATGCGGGTTTATTACACCGTGCTGAGGAGACCAGCTCAGGCAAACAGGAGCATCCCTCAGACCGGACTCTGATTTCCCAAAGAATGCTGTGCTTTGCCAGAGGGGATGCCAGGGCAAAGAAGCTTTCGCTCTATGCGATTTTCTCCAATAGTGCTGCGAATACTAGGCTAAGGCAAGCAGCAACAGCAGCCCTGAATCCCGACTCTGATTTCCCAGCGACTGCTATGCTTTTGCAGACGTTTTCAGCTTGGCAGGTACCGCACTTCGCTGCTGCTTCCTCAGAAAGGCATTGGATGTTCACTCTGCACGGTAGGGAAGAAGAGCCGCGGGAGAGCTGGTGCCTCTTGGGAAGTGATATCCTGGGCTCCGAGTGTACGCGCGGGATTCACCTTGCTATGCCGAACTCAGCAGACACAGTCACCACCCTGCAGCAGCGTGCGTGTCCTAGCATAGCACTGTACGTCTATTACCATCTCCTGGGGTAGGTTAGGCTTTGCTTTTTGCTTCGGCTCTCGGGCAGACTCGGTGTCTAGGCCAGTGCCTTCACCACAGGAGATAGGAGGCGATCGGATACCTGCACAAGGCCCGTGAACTGAATAGGGAGCATTGGGGGACTGTGCCCACTCCTTCCCCTTAAACCCCGTGCCTCCTCCAAGCTTCCACATCCTGGAGGAAGTCGGCATCTGACTCCCCGTTATTTCAGGGAGCTGTTTCTGCGAGGTTAGTGTAGGTGCCTGGTGGCTAGCGCATGTCTGCCCCAGGGACAGGTGGCCAAGAGCTGCTGTCTCCTTGGGCCCAGTCCCTCAGGACAGGCATGTTCTCTGCCCAGACTCCTTCCTAAGAGTGGAGCACGCACCCTGCCCTACTCATCGCCTCCTGTCTCCTTAGCAGCCAGGCTTCTGTCTCTCTGCACTGGGAGCGGCTGATACTTGTATTGCCGGCTCTCCTGCTTCACAACCGTTTCCAGACCAGAAGGCCAACGGCTCCTGCTCTTTTCCCCGGACAGCGTACTTCACCTTCCACAGACATGCTTCTGGGGAGTGCAGTGAAAAACGTGTCCCTTTCCTTAAGGCTCTTTCCACAGGGGCCACTGCGCTTCTCTCTCAGGTAGAGGAGATTCCGAGGCATAGAGGGTTTCGCTCCATGCGGGTTTATTACACCGTGCTGAGGAGACCAGCTCAGGCAAACAGGAGCATCCCTCAGACCGGACTCTGATTTCCCAAAGAATGCTGTGCTTTGCCAGAGGGGATGCCAGGGCAAAGAGGCTTTCGCTCTATGTTGTTTTCTCCAATAGTGCTGCGAATACTAGGCTAAGGCAAGCAGCTACAGCAGCCCTCAATCCCGACTCTGATTTCCCAGCGACTGCTATGCTTTCGCAGACGTATTCAGCTTGGCACAAACCGCACTTCGCTGCTGCTAGCTCAGGAAGGAGTTGGGTGTTCACTCTGCGCGGCAGGGAAGAAGCGCCGCGGGAGTGCTGGGGCCTCTTGGGACTTGCTTTCCGGGGCTCCAAGTTCAAGCCCGGGGTTCACCTTGCTATGCCGAACTAAGCAGACACAGTCACAACTCTGCAGCAGCGTGCGTGTCCTAGCATGGCACTCTATGCCTATTACCATCTCCTGGGGCGGTAAGGCTTTGCCTTTTGCTCTGTTGCTCAGGCAGACTCGGGGTTACGCCTGTCCTTCACCACAGGAGGGAGAAGGCGACAGGGTCACTGCACACCGCCCGTGCACTCGGATGGGGAACCGTGGGGGACTGTCTCCACTCTTTCTCCGGCACACCCCCTCCCACCCACATCGCTGCCACATCTTGGTGGAAGACGTATCGGTCTGCCCGTTTCTCCATGTGGCTGTTTCTGTGAGTTCCGGGTATGGCACCTGGTGGCAAGCCCAAGTCTGCCCTTGGGACAGGTGGCCAAGGAGATGCTCTCCCCTTGGGACCAGAGGCCCAGGACAGGTCTGCCATCTGCCCAGACTCCTTCCTCAGCGTGGAACACGCGCCTCTGCCCTAGTCGACCCCTCATGTCTCCTTAGCAGCCAGGCTTCCATCTCTCCGCACAGGGAGCGGGTGACACTTGTCTTGCCACCGGCCTGCTGTTCGTGCCACGGCAGCCTATCCTGCTTTCCGAGCGTTTCCCGACCGCAAGGCCAACGGCTCGTTCTCTTCTCCGGGGGCGGCATGCTATGCCTTCCCCACACTTGGCTTCTCTCTCAGGCAGACGGGATGCTAGGGCAAAGAGTATTTCGCTCCATGCGTGTATCTTCCACAGAGCTGCGGAGACGAGCTCAGGCAAGCAGCAGCAGCATCCCCAAACCCAACTCTGATTTCCCAAGGAACGCTGTGCTTTCCCAGGGGAGATGCCCAGGCAAAGAGGCTTTCGCTGTGTGCGGGTTTCTCCCACCGCGAGACTGGGCTCAGGCAAGCAGCAGCAGCCCGCAGAACATTTCTCAGCGAATGCTGTGCTTTCGCAGAGGCTTTGGCTTGGAGCCAACAGCACTTTGCTGCTGCTTCCTCAGCAAGGCTTCAGTCGCGTCAGGGAAGAAGAGCTGCGGGAGAGCTGGTGCCTCTTGGGCCTTGCTTTCCCGGGCTCCATGTTCGCGTCCTGGGTTCACCCAGCCAGGCCTCACTAAGCAGACACAGCCACAACCCCGCAGTAGCGTGCGTAACCTAGGATGGCACTCTAGGCACACTCCCATCTCCCAGTGTATGCATCGCTTGGCCTTTTACTCTGGCGCTCAGGCGGATTCTCGGACTAGGCCAGTGCCCTCCCCACAGGAAAGTAGAGGTGACAGGATCCCTGTCCACCGCACCAGCTCTGAATAGGGAGCTTTGGGGAACTGTCCCCACTCCTTCCACTGAAACCCCGTGCCTCCTCCAAGCTTCCACATCCTGGAGGAAGACGGCATCTGACACCCCGTTATTTCAGGGAGCTGTTTCTGCGAGTTCAGAGTAGGCGCCTGGTGGCTAGTGCATGTCTGCCCCCGGGACAGGTGGCCAAGTGCTGCTGTCTCCTTGGGCCCAGTCCCTCAGGACAGGCATGTTCTCTGCCCAGACTCCTTCCTAAGAGTGGAGCACGCACCCTGCCCTACTCATCACCTCCTGTCTCCTTAGCAGCCAGGCTTCTGTCTCTCTGCACTGGGCGCGGCTGATACTTGTATTGCCGGCTCTCCTGCTTCACAACCGTTTCCAGACCAGAAGGCCAACGGCTCCTGCTCTTCTCCCCGGACAGCGTACTTCACCTTCCGCAGACATGCTCCTGGGGAGTGCAGTGAAAAACGTGTCCCTTTTCCTTAAGGCTCTTTCCACAGGGGCCACCGCGCTTCTCTCTCAGGCAGAGGAGTTTCCGAGGCATAGAGGGTTTCGCTCCATGCGGGTTTATTACACCGTGCTGAGGAGACCAGCTCAGGCAAACAGGAGCATCCCTCAGACCGGACTCTGATTTCCCAAAGAATGCTGTGCTTTGCCAGAGGGGATGCCAGGGCAAAGAAGCTTTCGCTCTATGCGATTTTCTCCAATAGTGCTGCGAATACTAGGCTAAGGCAAGCAGCAACAGCAGCCCTGAATCCCGACTCTGATTTCCCAGCGACTGCTATGCTTTTGCAGACGTTTTCAGCTTGGCAGGTACCGCACTTCGCTGCTGCTTCCTCAGAAAGGCATTGGATGTTCACTCTGCACGGTAGGGAAGAAGAGCCGCGGGAGAGCTGGTGCCTCTTGGGAAGTGATATCCTGGGCTCCGAGTGTACGCGCGGGATTCACCTTGCTATGCCGAACTCAGCAGACACAGTCACCACCCTGCAGCAGCGTGCGTGTCCTAGCATAGCACTGTACGTCTATTACCATCTCCTGGGGTAGGTTAGGCTTTGCTTTTTGCTTCGGCTCTCGGGCAGACTCGGTGTCTAGGCCAGTGCCTTCACCACAGGAGATAGGAGGCGATCGGATACCTGCACAAGGCCCGTGAACTGAATAGGGAGCATTGGGGGACTGTGCCCACTCCTTCCCCTTAAACCCCGTGCCTCCTCCAAGCTTCCACATCCTGGAGGAAGTCGGCATCTGACTCCCCGTTATTTCAGGGAGCTGTTTCTGCGAGGTTAGTGTAGGTGCCTGGTGGCTAGCGCATGTCTGCCCCAGGGACAGGTGGCCAAGAGCTGCTGTCTCCTTGGGCCCAGTCCCTCAGGACAGGCATGTTCTCTGCCCAGACTCCTTCCTAAGAGTGGAGCACGCACCCTGCCCTACTCATCGCCTCCTGTCTCCTTAGCAGCCAGGCTTCTGTCTCTCTGCACTGGGAGCGGCTGATACTTGTATTGCCGGCTCTCCTGCTTCACAACCGTTTCCAGACCAGAAGGCCAACGGCTCCTGCTCTTTTCCCCGGACAGCGTACTTCACCTTCCACAGACATGCTTCTGGGGAGTGCAGTGAAAAACGTGTCCCTTTCCTTAAGGCTCTTTCCACAGGGGCCACTGCGCTTCTCTCTCAGGTAGAGGAGATTCCGAGGCATAGAGGGTTTCGCTCCATGCGGGTTTATTACACCGTGCTGAGGAGACCAGCTCAGGCAAACAGGAGCATCCCTCAGACCGGACTCTGATTTCCCAAAGAATGCTGTGCTTTGCCAGAGGGGATGCCAGGGCAAAGAGGCTTTCGCTCTATGTTGTTTTCTCCAATAGTGCTGCGAATACTAGGCTAAGGCAAGCAGCTACAGCAGCCCTCAATCCCGACTCTGATTTCCCAGCGACTGCTATGCTTTCGCAGACGTATTCAGCTTGGCACAAACCGCACTTCGCTGCTGCTAGCTCAGGAAGGAGTTGGGTGTTCACTCTGCGCGGCAGGGAAGAAGCGCCGCGGGAGTGCTGGGGCCTCTTGGGACTTGCTTTCCGGGGCTCCAAGTTCAAGCCCGGGGTTCACCTTGCTATGCCGAACTAAGCAGACACAGTCACAACTCTGCAGCAGCGTGCGTGTCCTAGCATGGCACTCTATGCCTATTACCATCTCCTGGGGCGGTAAGGCTTTGCCTTTTGCTCTGTTGCTCAGGCAGACTCGGGGTTACGCCTGTCCTTCACCACAGGAGGGAGAAGGCGACAGGGTCACTGCACACCGCCCGTGCACTCGGATGGGGAACCGTGGGGGACTGTCTCCACTCTTTCTCCGGCACACCCCCTCCCACCCACATCGCTGCCACATCTTGGTGGAAGACGTATCGGTCTGCCCCTTTCTCCATGTGGCTGTTTCTGTGAGTTCCGGGTATGGCACCTGGTGGCAAGCCCAAGTCTGCCCTTGGGACAGGTGGCCAAGGAGATGCTCTCCCCTTGGGACCAGAGGCCCAGGACAGGTCTGCCATCTGCCCAGACTCCTTCCTCAGCGTGGAACACGCGCCTCTGCCCTAGTCGACCCCTCATGTCTCCTTAGCAGCCAGGCTTCCATCTCTCCGCACAGGGAGCGGGTGACACTTGTCTTGCCACCGGCCTGCTGTTCGTGCCACGGCAGCCTATCCTGCTTTCCGAGCGTTTCCCGACCGCAAGGCCAACGGCTCGTTCTCTTCTCCGGGGGCGGCATGCTATGCCTTCCCCACACTTGGCTTCTCTCTCAGGCAGACGGGATGCTAGGGCAAAGAGTATTTCGCTCCATGCGTGTATCTTCCACAGAGCTGCGGAGACGAGCTCAGGCAAGCAGCAGCAGCATCCCCAAACCCAACTCTGATTTCCCAAGGAACGCTGTGCTTTCCCAGGGGAGATGCCCAGGCAAAGAGGCTTTCGCTGTGTGCGGGTTTCTCCCACCGCGAGACTGGGCTCAGGCAAGCAGCAGCAGCCCGCAGAACATTTCTCAGCGAATGCTGTGCTTTCGCAGAGGCTTTGGCTTGGAGCCAACAGCACTTTGCTGCTGCTTCCTCAGCAAGGCTTCAGTCGCGTCAGGGAAGAAGAGCTGCGGGAGAGCTGGTGCCTCTTGGGCCTTGCTTTCCCGGGCTCCATGTTCGCGTCCTGGGTTCACCCAGCCAGGCCTCACTAAGCAGACACAGCCACAACCCCGCAGTAGCGTGCGTAACCTAGGATGGCACTCTAGGCACACTCCCATCTCCCAGTGTATGCATCGCTTGGCCTTTTACTCTGGCGCTCAGGCGGATTCTCGGACTAGGCCAGTGCCCTCCCCACAGGAAAGTAGAGGTGACAGGATCCCTGTCCACCGCACCAGCTCTGAATAGGGAGCTTTGGGGAACTGTCCCCACTCCTTCCACTGAAACCCCGTGCCTCCTCCAAGCTTCCACATCCTGGAGGAAGACGGCATCTGACACCCCGTTATTTCAGGGAGCTGTTTCTGCGAGTTCAGAGTAGGCGCCTGGTGGCTAGTGCATGTCTGCCCCCGGGACAGGTGGCCAAGTGCTGCTGTCTCCTTGGGCCCAGTCCCTCAGGACAGGCATGTTCTCTGCCCAGACTCCTTCCTAAGAGTGGAGCACGCACCCTGCCCTACTCATCACCTCCTGTCTCCTTAGCAGCCAGGCTTCTGTCTCTCTGCACTGGGCGCGGCTGATACTTGTATTGCCGGCTCTCCTGCTTCACAACCGTTTCCAGACCAGAAGGCCAACGGCTCCTGCTCTTCTCCCCGGACAGCGTACTTCACCTTCCGCAGACATGCTCCTGGGGAGTGCAGTGAAAAACGTGTCCCTTTTCCTTAAGGCTCTTTCCACAGGGGCCACCGCGCTTCTCTCTCAGGCAGAGGAGTTTCCGAGGCATAGAGGGTTTCGCTCCATGCGGGTTTATTACACCGTGCTGAGGAGACCAGCTCAGGCAAACAGGAGCATCCCTCAGACCGGACTCTGATTTCCCAAAGAATGCTGTGCTTTGCCAGAGGGGATGCCAGGGCAAAGAAGCTTTCGCTCTATGCGATTTTCTCCAATAGTGCTGCGAATACTAGGCTAAGGCAAGCAGCAACAGCAGCCCTGAATCCCGACTCTGATTTCCCAGCGACTGCTATGCTTTTGCAGACGTTTTCAGCTTGGCAGGTACCGCACTTCGCTGCTGCTTCCTCAGAAAGGCATTGGATGTTCACTCTGCACGGTAGGGAAGAAGAGCCGCGGGAGAGCTGGTGCCTCTTGGGAAGTGATATCCTGGGCTCCGAGTGTACGCGCGGGATTCACCTTGCTATGCCGAACTCAGCAGACACAGTCACCACCCTGCAGCAGCGTGCGTGTCCTAGCATAGCACTGTACGTCTATTACCATCTCCTGGGGTAGGTTAGGCTTTGCTTTTTGCTTCGGCTCTCGGGCAGACTCGGTGTCTAGGCCAGTGCCTTCACCACAGGAGATAGGAGGCGATCGGATACCTGCACAAGGCCCGTGAACTGAATAGGGAGCATTGGGGGACTGTGCCCACTCCTTCCCCTTAAACCCCGTGCCTCCTCCAAGCTTCCACATCCTGGAGGAAGTCGGCATCTGACTCCCCGTTATTTCAGGGAGCTGTTTCTGCGAGGTTAGTGTAGGTGCCTGGTGGCTAGCGCATGTCTGCCCCAGGGACAGGTGGCCAAGAGCTGCTGTCTCCTTGGGCCCAGTCCCTCAGGACAGGCATGTTCTCTGCCCAGACTCCTTCCTAAGAGTGGAGCACGCACCCTGCCCTACTCATCGCCTCCTGTCTCCTTAGCAGCCAGGCTTCTGTCTCTCTGCACTGGGAGCGGCTGATACTTGTATTGCCGGCTCTCCTGCTTCACAACCGTTTCCAGACCAGAAGGCCAACGGCTCCTGCTCTTTTCCCCGGACAGCGTACTTCACCTTCCACAGACATGCTTCTGGGGAGTGCAGTGAAAAACGTGTCCCTTTCCTTAAGGCTCTTTCCACAGGGGCCACTGCGCTTCTCTCTCAGGTAGAGGAGATTCCGAGGCATAGAGGGTTTCGCTCCATGCGGGTTTATTACACCGTGCTGAGGAGACCAGCTCAGGCAAACAGGAGCATCCCTCAGACCGGACTCTGATTTCCCAAAGAATGCTGTGCTTTGCCAGAGGGGATGCCAGGGCAAAGAGGCTTTCGCTCTATGTTGTTTTCTCCAATAGTGCTGCGAATACTAGGCTAAGGCAAGCAGCTACAGCAGCCCTCAATCCCGACTCTGATTTCCCAGCGACTGCTATGCTTTCGCAGACGTATTCAGCTTGGCACAAACCGCACTTCGCTGCTGCTAGCTCAGGAAGGAGTTGGGTGTTCACTCTGCGCGGCAGGGAAGAAGCGCCGCGGGAGTGCTGGGGCCTCTTGGGACTTGCTTTCCGGGGCTCCAAGTTCAAGCCCGGGGTTCACCTTGCTATGCCGAACTAAGCAGACACAGTCACAACTCTGCAGCAGCGTGCGTGTCCTAGCATGGCACTCTATGCCTATTACCATCTCCTGGGGCGGTAAGGCTTTGCCTTTTGCTCTGTTGCTCAGGCAGACTCGGGGTTACGCCTGTCCTTCACCACAGGAGGGAGAAGGCGACAGGGTCACTGCACACCGCCCGTGCACTCGGATGGGGAACCGTGGGGGACTGTCTCCACTCTTTCTCCGGCACACCCCCTCCCACCCACATCGCTGCCACATCTTGGTGGAAGACGTATCGGTCTGCCCGTTTCTCCATGTGGCTGTTTCTGTGAGTTCCGGGTATGGCACCTGGTGGCAAGCCCAAGTCTGCCCTTGGGACAGGTGGCCAAGGAGATGCTCTCCCCTTGGGACCAGAGGCCCAGGACAGGTCTGCCATCTGCCCAGACTCCTTCCTCAGCGTGGAACACGCGCCTCTGCCCTAGTCGACCCCTCATGTCTCCTTAGCAGCCAGGCTTCCATCTCTCCGCACAGGGAGCGGGTGACACTTGTCTTGCCACCGGCCTGCTGTTCGTGCCACGGCAGCCTATCCTGCTTTCCGAGCGTTTCCCGACCGCAAGGCCAACGGCTCGTTCTCTTCTCCGGGGGCGGCATGCTATGCCTTCCCCACACTTGGCTTCTCTCTCAGGCAGACGGGATGCTAGGGCAAAGAGTATTTCGCTCCATGCGTGTATCTTCCACAGAGCTGCGGAGACGAGCTCAGGCAAGCAGCAGCAGCATCCCCAAACCCAACTCTGATTTCCCAAGGAACGCTGTGCTTTCCCAGGGGAGATGCCCAGGCAAAGAGGCTTTCGCTGTGTGCGGGTTTCTCCCACCGCGAGACTGGGCTCAGGCAAGCAGCAGCAGCCCGCAGAACATTTCTCAGCGAATGCTGTGCTTTCGCAGAGGCTTTGGCTTGGAGCCAACAGCACTTTGCTGCTGCTTCCTCAGCAAGGCTTCAGTCGCGTCAGGGAAGAAGAGCTGCGGGAGAGCTGGTGCCTCTTGGGCCTTGCTTTCCCGGGCTCCATGTTCGCGTCCTGGGTTCACCCAGCCAGGCCTCACTAAGCAGACACAGCCACAACCCCGCAGTAGCGTGCGTAACCTAGGATGGCACTCTAGGCACACTCCCATCTCCCAGTGTATGCATCGCTTGGCCTTTTACTCTGGCGCTCAGGCGGATTCTCGGACTAGGCCAGTGCCCTCCCCACAGGAAAGTAGAGGTGACAGGATCCCTGTCCACCGCACCAGCTCTGAATAGGGAGCTTTGGGGAACTGTCCCCACTCCTTCCACTGAAACCCCGTGCCTCCTCCAAGCTTCCACATCCTGGAGGAAGACGGCATCTGACACCCCGTTATTTCAGGGAGCTGTTTCTGCGAGTTCAGAGTAGGCGCCTGGTGGCTAGTGCATGTCTGCCCCCGGGACAGGTGGCCAAGTGCTGCTGTCTCCTTGGGCCCAGTCCCTCAGGACAGGCATGTTCTCTGCCCAGACTCCTTCCTAAGAGTGGAGCACGCACCCTGCCCTACTCATCACCTCCTGTCTCCTTAGCAGCCAGGCTTCTGTCTCTCTGCACTGGGCGCGGCTGATACTTGTATTGCCGGCTCTCCTGCTTCACAACCGTTTCCAGACCAGAAGGCCAACGGCTCCTGCTCTTCTCCCCGGACAGCGTACTTCACCTTCCGCAGACATGCTCCTGGGGAGTGCAGTGAAAAACGTGTCCCTTTTCCTTAAGGCTCTTTCCACAGGGGCCACCGCGCTTCTCTCTCAGGCAGAGGAGTTTCCGAGGCATAGAGGGTTTCGCTCCATGCGGGTTTATTACACCGTGCTGAGGAGACCAGCTCAGGCAAACAGGAGCATCCCTCAGACCGGACTCTGATTTCCCAAAGAATGCTGTGCTTTGCCAGAGGGGATGCCAGGGCAAAGAAGCTTTCGCTCTATGCGATTTTCTCCAATAGTGCTGCGAATACTAGGCTAAGGCAAGCAGCAACAGCAGCCCTGAATCCCGACTCTGATTTCCCAGCGACTGCTATGCTTTTGCAGACGTTTTCAGCTTGGCAGGTACCGCACTTCGCTGCTGCTTCCTCAGAAAGGCATTGGATGTTCACTCTGCACGGTAGGGAAGAAGAGCCGCGGGAGAGCTGGTGCCTCTTGGGAAGTGATATCCTGGGCTCCGAGTGTACGCGCGGGATTCACCTTGCTATGCCGAACTCAGCAGACACAGTCACCACCCTGCAGCAGCGTGCGTGTCCTAGCATAGCACTGTACGTCTATTACCATCTCCTGGGGTAGGTTAGGCTTTGCTTTTTGCTTCGGCTCTCGGGCAGACTCGGTGTCTAGGCCAGTGCCTTCACCACAGGAGATAGGAGGCGATCGGATACCTGCACAAGGCCCGTGAACTGAATAGGGAGCATTGGGGGACTGTGCCCACTCCTTCCCCTTAAACCCCGTGCCTCCTCCAAGCTTCCACATCCTGGAGGAAGTCGGCATCTGACTCCCCGTTATTTCAGGGAGCTGTTTCTGCGAGGTTAGTGTAGGTGCCTGGTGGCTAGCGCATGTCTGCCCCAGGGACAGGTGGCCAAGAGCTGCTGTCTCCTTGGGCCCAGTCCCTCAGGACAGGCATGTTCTCTGCCCAGACTCCTTCCTAAGAGTGGAGCACGCACCCTGCCCTACTCATCGCCTCCTGTCTCCTTAGCAGCCAGGCTTCTGTCTCTCTGCACTGGGAGCGGCTGATACTTGTATTGCCGGCTCTCCTGCTTCACAACCGTTTCCAGACCAGAAGGCCAACGGCTCCTGCTCTTTTCCCCGGACAGCGTACTTCACCTTCCACAGACATGCTTCTGGGGAGTGCAGTGAAAAACGTGTCCCTTTCCTTAAGGCTCTTTCCACAGGGGCCACTGCGCTTCTCTCTCAGGTAGAGGAGATTCCGAGGCATAGAGGGTTTCGCTCCATGCGGGTTTATTACACCGTGCTGAGGAGACCAGCTCAGGCAAACAGGAGCATCCCTCAGACCGGACTCTGATTTCCCAAAGAATGCTGTGCTTTGCCAGAGGGGATGCCAGGGCAAAGAGGCTTTCGCTCTATGTTGTTTTCTCCAATAGTGCTGCGAATACTAGGCTAAGGCAAGCAGCTACAGCAGCCCTCAATCCCGACTCTGATTTCCCAGCGACTGCTATGCTTTCGCAGACGTATTCAGCTTGGCACAAACCGCACTTCGCTGCTGCTAGCTCAGGAAGGAGTTGGGTGTTCACTCTGCGCGGCAGGGAAGAAGCGCCGCGGGAGTGCTGGGGCCTCTTGGGACTTGCTTTCCGGGGCTCCAAGTTCAAGCCCGGGGTTCACCTTGCTATGCCGAACTAAGCAGACACAGTCACAACTCTGCAGCAGCGTGCGTGTCCTAGCATGGCACTCTATGCCTATTACCATCTCCTGGGGCGGTAAGGCTTTGCCTTTTGCTCTGTTGCTCAGGCAGACTCGGGGTTACGCCTGTCCTTCACCACAGGAGGGAGAAGGCGACAGGGTCACTGCACACCGCCCGTGCACTCGGATGGGGAACCGTGGGGGACTGTCTCCACTCTTTCTCCGGCACACCCCCTCCCACCCACATCGCTGCCACATCTTGGTGGAAGACGTATCGGTCTGCCCGTTTCTCCATGTGGCTGTTTCTGTGAGTTCCGGGTATGGCACCTGGTGGCAAGCCCAAGTCTGCCCTTGGGACAGGTGGCCAAGGAGATGCTCTCCCCTTGGGACCAGAGGCCCAGGACAGGTCTGCCATCTGCCCAGACTCCTTCCTCAGCGTGGAACACGCGCCTCTGCCCTAGTCGACCCCTCATGTCTCCTTAGCAGCCAGGCTTCCATCTCTCCGCACAGGGAGCGGGTGACACTTGTCTTGCCACCGGCCTGCTGTTCGTGCCACGGCAGCCTATCCTGCTTTCCGAGCGTTTCCCGACCGCAAGGCCAACGGCTCGTTCTCTTCTCCGGGGGCGGCATGCTATGCCTTCCCCACACTTGGCTTCTCTCTCAGGCAGACGGGATGCTAGGGCAAAGAGTATTTCGCTCCATGCGTGTATCTTCCACAGAGCTGCGGAGACGAGCTCAGGCAAGCAGCAGCAGCATCCCCAAACCCAACTCTGATTTCCCAAGGAACGCTGTGCTTTCCCAGGGGAGATGCCCAGGCAAAGAGGCTTTCGCTGTGTGCGGGTTTCTCCCACCGCGAGACTGGGCTCAGGCAAGCAGCAGCAGCCCGCAGAACATTTCTCAGCGAATGCTGTGCTTTCGCAGAGGCTTTGGCTTGGAGCCAACAGCACTTTGCTGCTGCTTCCTCAGCAAGGCTTCAGTCGCGTCAGGGAAGAAGAGCTGCGGGAGAGCTGGTGCCTCTTGGGCCTTGCTTTCCCGGGCTCCATGTTCGCGTCCTGGGTTCACCCAGCCAGGCCTCACTAAGCAGACACAGCCACAACCCCGCAGTAGCGTGCGTAACCTAGGATGGCACTCTAGGCACACTCCCATCTCCCAGTGTATGCATCGCTTGGCCTTTTACTCTGGCGCTCAGGCGGATTCTCGGACTAGGCCAGTGCCCTCCCCACAGGAAAGTAGAGGTGACAGGATCCCTGTCCACCGCACCAGCTCTGAATAGGGAGCTTTGGGGAACTGTCCCCACTCCTTCCACTGAAACCCCGTGCCTCCTCCAAGCTTCCACATCCTGGAGGAAGACGGCATCTGACACCCCGTTATTTCAGGGAGCTGTTTCTGCGAGTTCAGAGTAGGCGCCTGGTGGCTAGTGCATGTCTGCCCCCGGGACAGGTGGCCAAGTGCTGCTGTCTCCTTGGGCCCAGTCCCTCAGGACAGGCATGTTCTCTGCCCAGACTCCTTCCTAAGAGTGGAGCACGCACCCTGCCCTACTCATCACCTCCTGTCTCCTTAGCAGCCAGGCTTCTGTCTCTCTGCACTGGGCGCGGCTGATACTTGTATTGCCGGCTCTCCTGCTTCACAACCGTTTCCAGACCAGAAGGCCAACGGCTCCTGCTCTTCTCCCCGGACAGCGTACTTCACCTTCCGCAGACATGCTCCTGGGGAGTGCAGTGAAAAACGTGTCCCTTTTCCTTAAGGCTCTTTCCACAGGGGCCACCGCGCTTCTCTCTCAGGCAGAGGAGTTTCCGAGGCATAGAGGGTTTCGCTCCATGCGGGTTTATTACACCGTGCTGAGGAGACCAGCTCAGGCAAACAGGAGCATCCCTCAGACCGGACTCTGATTTCCCAAAGAATGCTGTGCTTTGCCAGAGGGGATGCCAGGGCAAAGAAGCTTTCGCTCTATGCGATTTTCTCCAATAGTGCTGCGAATACTAGGCTAAGGCAAGCAGCAACAGCAGCCCTGAATCCCGACTCTGATTTCCCAGCGACTGCTATGCTTTTGCAGACGTTTTCAGCTTGGCAGGTACCGCACTTCGCTGCTGCTTCCTCAGAAAGGCATTGGATGTTCACTCTGCACGGTAGGGAAGAAGAGCCGCGGGAGAGCTGGTGCCTCTTGGGAAGTGATATCCTGGGCTCCGAGTGTACGCGCGGGATTCACCTTGCTATGCCGAACTCAGCAGACACAGTCACCACCCTGCAGCAGCGTGCGTGTCCTAGCATAGCACTGTACGTCTATTACCATCTCCTGGGGTAGGTTAGGCTTTGCTTTTTGCTTCGGCTCTCGGGCAGACTCGGTGTCTAGGCCAGTGCCTTCACCACAGGAGATAGGAGGCGATCGGATACCTGCACAAGGCCCGTGAACTGAATAGGGAGCATTGGGGGACTGTGCCCACTCCTTCCCCTTAAACCCCGTGCCTCCTCCAAGCTTCCACATCCTGGAGGAAGTCGGCATCTGACTCCCCGTTATTTCAGGGAGCTGTTTCTGCGAGGTTAGTGTAGGTGCCTGGTGGCTAGCGCATGTCTGCCCCAGGGACAGGTGGCCAAGAGCTGCTGTCTCCTTGGGCCCAGTCCCTCAGGACAGGCATGTTCTCTGCCCAGACTCCTTCCTAAGAGTGGAGCACGCACCCTGCCCTACTCATCGCCTCCTGTCTCCTTAGCAGCCAGGCTTCTGTCTCTCTGCACTGGGAGCGGCTGATACTTGTATTGCCGGCTCTCCTGCTTCACAACCGTTTCCAGACCAGAAGGCCAACGGCTCCTGCTCTTTTCCCCGGACAGCGTACTTCACCTTCCACAGACATGCTTCTGGGGAGTGCAGTGAAAAACGTGTCCCTTTCCTTAAGGCTCTTTCCACAGGGGCCACTGCGCTTCTCTCTCAGGTAGAGGAGATTCCGAGGCATAGAGGGTTTCGCTCCATGCGGGTTTATTACACCGTGCTGAGGAGACCAGCTCAGGCAAACAGGAGCATCCCTCAGACCGGACTCTGATTTCCCAAAGAATGCTGTGCTTTGCCAGAGGGGATGCCAGGGCAAAGAGGCTTTCGCTCTATGTTGTTTTCTCCAATAGTGCTGCGAATACTAGGCTAAGGCAAGCAGCTACAGCAGCCCTCAATCCCGACTCTGATTTCCCAGCGACTGCTATGCTTTCGCAGACGTATTCAGCTTGGCACAAACCGCACTTCGCTGCTGCTAGCTCAGGAAGGAGTTGGGTGTTCACTCTGCGCGGCAGGGAAGAAGCGCCGCGGGAGTGCTGGGGCCTCTTGGGACTTGCTTTCCGGGGCTCCAAGTTCAAGCCCGGGGTTCACCTTGCTATGCCGAACTAAGCAGACACAGTCACAACTCTGCAGCAGCGTGCGTGTCCTAGCATGGCACTCTATGCCTATTACCATCTCCTGGGGCGGTAAGGCTTTGCCTTTTGCTCTGTTGCTCAGGCAGACTCGGGGTTACGCCTGTCCTTCACCACAGGAGGGAGAAGGCGACAGGGTCACTGCACACCGCCCGTGCACTCGGATGGGGAACCGTGGGGGACTGTCTCCACTCTTTCTCCGGCACACCCCCTCCCACCCACATCGCTGCCACATCTTGGTGGAAGACGTATCGGTCTGCCCGTTTCTCCATGTGGCTGTTTCTGTGAGTTCCGGGTATGGCACCTGGTGGCAAGCCCAAGTCTGCCCTTGGGACAGGTGGCCAAGGAGATGCTCTCCCCTTGGGACCAGAGGCCCAGGACAGGTCTGCCATCTGCCCAGACTCCTTCCTCAGCGTGGAACACGCGCCTCTGCCCTAGTCGACCCCTCATGTCTCCTTAGCAGCCAGGCTTCCATCTCTCCGCACAGGGAGCGGGTGACACTTGTCTTGCCACCGGCCTGCTGTTCGTGCCACGGCAGCCTATCCTGCTTTCCGAGCGTTTCCCGACCGCAAGGCCAACGGCTCGTTCTCTTCTCCGGGGGCGGCATGCTATGCCTTCCCCACACTTGGCTTCTCTCTCAGGCAGACGGGATGCTAGGGCAAAGAGTATTTCGCTCCATGCGTGTATCTTCCACAGAGCTGCGGAGACGAGCTCAGGCAAGCAGCAGCAGCATCCCCAAACCCAACTCTGATTTCCCAAGGAACGCTGTGCTTTCCCAGGGGAGATGCCCAGGCAAAGAGGCTTTCGCTGTGTGCGGGTTTCTCCCACCGCGAGACTGGGCTCAGGCAAGCAGCAGCAGCCCGCAGAACATTTCTCAGCGAATGCTGTGCTTTCGCAGAGGCTTTGGCTTGGAGCCAACAGCACTTTGCTGCTGCTTCCTCAGCAAGGCTTCAGTCGCGTCAGGGAAGAAGAGCTGCGGGAGAGCTGGTGCCTCTTGGGCCTTGCTTTCCCGGGCTCCATGTTCGCGTCCTGGGTTCACCCAGCCAGGCCTCACTAAGCAGACACAGCCACAACCCCGCAGTAGCGTGCGTAACCTAGGATGGCACTCTAGGCACACTCCCATCTCCCAGTGTATGCATCGCTTGGCCTTTTACTCTGGCGCTCAGGCGGATTCTCGGACTAGGCCAGTGCCCTCCCCACAGGAAAGTAGAGGTGACAGGATCCCTGTCCACCGCACCAGCTCTGAATAGGGAGCTTTGGGGAACTGTCCCCACTCCTTCCACTGAAACCCCGTGCCTCCTCCAAGCTTCCACATCCTGGAGGAAGACGGCATCTGACACCCCGTTATTTCAGGGAGCTGTTTCTGCGAGTTCAGAGTAGGCGCCTGGTGGCTAGTGCATGTCTGCCCCCGGGACAGGTGGCCAAGTGCTGCTGTCTCCTTGGGCCCAGTCCCTCAGGACAGGCATGTTCTCTGCCCAGACTCCTTCCTAAGAGTGGAGCACGCACCCTGCCCTACTCATCACCTCCTGTCTCCTTAGCAGCCAGGCTTCTGTCTCTCTGCACTGGGCGCGGCTGATACTTGTATTGCCGGCTCTCCTGCTTCACAACCGTTTCCAGACCAGAAGGCCAACGGCTCCTGCTCTTCTCCCCGGACAGCGTACTTCACCTTCCGCAGACATGCTCCTGGGGAGTGCAGTGAAAAACGTGTCCCTTTTCCTTAAGGCTCTTTCCACAGGGGCCACCGCGCTTCTCTCTCAGGCAGAGGAGTTTCCGAGGCATAGAGGGTTTCGCTCCATGCGGGTTTATTACACCGTGCTGAGGAGACCAGCTCAGGCAAACAGGAGCATCCCTCAGACCGGACTCTGATTTCCCAAAGAATGCTGTGCTTTGCCAGAGGGGATGCCAGGGCAAAGAAGCTTTCGCTCTATGCGATTTTCTCCAATAGTGCTGCGAATACTAGGCTAAGGCAAGCAGCAACAGCAGCCCTGAATCCCGACTCTGATTTCCCAGCGACTGCTATGCTTTTGCAGACGTTTTCAGCTTGGCAGGTACCGCACTTCGCTGCTGCTTCCTCAGAAAGGCATTGGATGTTCACTCTGCACGGTAGGGAAGAAGAGCCGCGGGAGAGCTGGTGCCTCTTGGGAAGTGATATCCTGGGCTCCGAGTGTACGCGCGGGATTCACCTTGCTATGCCGAACTCAGCAGACACAGTCACCACCCTGCAGCAGCGTGCGTGTCCTAGCATAGCACTGTACGTCTATTACCATCTCCTGGGGTAGGTTAGGCTTTGCTTTTTGCTTCGGCTCTCGGGCAGACTCGGTGTCTAGGCCAGTGCCTTCACCACAGGAGATAGGAGGCGATCGGATACCTGCACAAGGCCCGTGAACTGAATAGGGAGCATTGGGGGACTGTGCCCACTCCTTCCCCTTAAACCCCGTGCCTCCTCCAAGCTTCCACATCCTGGAGGAAGTCGGCATCTGACTCCCCGTTATTTCAGGGAGCTGTTTCTGCGAGGTTAGTGTAGGTGCCTGGTGGCTAGCGCATGTCTGCCCCAGGGACAGGTGGCCAAGAGCTGCTGTCTCCTTGGGCCCAGTCCCTCAGGACAGGCATGTTCTCTGCCCAGACTCCTTCCTAAGAGTGGAGCACGCACCCTGCCCTACTCATCGCCTCCTGTCTCCTTAGCAGCCAGGCTTCTGTCTCTCTGCACTGGGAGCGGCTGATACTTGTATTGCCGGCTCTCCTGCTTCACAACCGTTTCCAGACCAGAAGGCCAACGGCTCCTGCTCTTTTCCCCGGACAGCGTACTTCACCTTCCACAGACATGCTTCTGGGGAGTGCAGTGAAAAACGTGTCCCTTTCCTTAAGGCTCTTTCCACAGGGGCCACTGCGCTTCTCTCTCAGGTAGAGGAGATTCCGAGGCATAGAGGGTTTCGCTCCATGCGGGTTTATTACACCGTGCTGAGGAGACCAGCTCAGGCAAACAGGAGCATCCCTCAGACCGGACTCTGATTTCCCAAAGAATGCTGTGCTTTGCCAGAGGGGATGCCAGGGCAAAGAGGCTTTCGCTCTATGTTGTTTTCTCCAATAGTGCTGCGAATACTAGGCTAAGGCAAGCAGCTACAGCAGCCCTCAATCCCGACTCTGATTTCCCAGCGACTGCTATGCTTTCGCAGACGTATTCAGCTTGGCACAAACCGCACTTCGCTGCTGCTAGCTCAGGAAGGAGTTGGGTGTTCACTCTGCGCGGCAGGGAAGAAGCGCCGCGGGAGTGCTGGGGCCTCTTGGGACTTGCTTTCCGGGGCTCCAAGTTCAAGCCCGGGGTTCACCTTGCTATGCCGAACTAAGCAGACACAGTCACAACTCTGCAGCAGCGTGCGTGTCCTAGCATGGCACTCTATGCCTATTACCATCTCCTGGGGCGGTAAGGCTTTGCCTTTTGCTCTGTTGCTCAGGCAGACTCGGGGTTACGCCTGTCCTTCACCACAGGAGGGAGAAGGCGACAGGGTCACTGCACACCGCCCGTGCACTCGGATGGGGAACCGTGGGGGACTGTCTCCACTCTTTCTCCGGCACACCCCCTCCCACCCACATCGCTGCCACATCTTGGTGGAAGACGTATCGGTCTGCCCGTTTCTCCATGTGGCTGTTTCTGTGAGTTCCGGGTATGGCACCTGGTGGCAAGCCCAAGTCTGCCCTTGGGACAGGTGGCCAAGGAGATGCTCTCCCCTTGGGACCAGAGGCCCAGGACAGGTCTGCCATCTGCCCAGACTCCTTCCTCAGCGTGGAACACGCGCCTCTGCCCTAGTCGACCCCTCATGTCTCCTTAGCAGCCAGGCTTCCATCTCTCCGCACAGGGAGCGGGTGACACTTGTCTTGCCACCGGCCTGCTGTTCGTGCCACGGCAGCCTATCCTGCTTTCCGAGCGTTTCCCGACCGCAAGGCCAACGGCTCGTTCTCTTCTCCGGGGGCGGCATGCTATGCCTTCCCCACACTTGGCTTCTCTCTCAGGCAGACGGGATGCTAGGGCAAAGAGTATTTCGCTCCATGCGTGTATCTTCCACAGAGCTGCGGAGACGAGCTCAGGCAAGCAGCAGCAGCATCCCCAAACCCAACTCTGATTTCCCAAGGAACGCTGTGCTTTCCCAGGGGAGATGCCCAGGCAAAGAGGCTTTCGCTGTGTGCGGGTTTCTCCCACCGCGAGACTGGGCTCAGGCAAGCAGCAGCAGCCCGCAGAACATTTCTCAGCGAATGCTGTGCTTTCGCAGAGGCTTTGGCTTGGAGCCAACAGCACTTTGCTGCTGCTTCCTCAGCAAGGCTTCAGTCGCGTCAGGGAAGAAGAGCTGCGGGAGAGCTGGTGCCTCTTGGGCCTTGCTTTCCCGGGCTCCATGTTCGCGTCCTGGGTTCACCCAGCCAGGCCTCACTAAGCAGACACAGCCACAACCCCGCAGTAGCGTGCGTAACCTAGGATGGCACTCTAGGCACACTCCCATCTCCCA
Organism: Mustela lutreola; assembly: GCF_030435805.1. NCBI lineage: Eukaryota > Metazoa > Chordata > Mammalia > Carnivora > Mustelidae > Mustela > Mustela lutreola. The sequence continues at coordinate 63,793,776 of NC_081291.1, read as the reverse complement.
GTGTATGCATCGCTTGGCCTTTTACTCTGGCGCTCAGGCGGATTCTCGGACTAGGCCAGTGCCCTCCCCACAGGAAAGTAGAGGTGACAGGATCCCTGTCCACCGCACCAGCTCTGAATAGGGAGCTTTGGGGAACTGTCCCCACTCCTTCCACTGAAACCCCGTGCCTCCTCCAAGCTTCCACATCCTGGAGGAAGACGGCATCTGACACCCCGTTATTTCAGGGAGCTGTTTCTGCGAGTTCAGAGTAGGCGCCTGGTGGCTAGTGCATGTCTGCCCCCGGGACAGGTGGCCAAGTGCTGCTGTCTCCTTGGGCCCAGTCCCTCAGGACAGGCATGTTCTCTGCCCAGACTCCTTCCTAAGAGTGGAGCACGCACCCTGCCCTACTCATCACCTCCTGTCTCCTTAGCAGCCAGGCTTCTGTCTCTCTGCACTGGGCGCGGCTGATACTTGTATTGCCGGCTCTCCTGCTTCACAACCGTTTCCAGACCAGAAGGCCAACGGCTCCTGCTCTTCTCCCCGGACAGCGTACTTCACCTTCCGCAGACATGCTCCTGGGGAGTGCAGTGAAAAACGTGTCCCTTTTCCTTAAGGCTCTTTCCACAGGGGCCACCGCGCTTCTCTCTCAGGCAGAGGAGTTTCCGAGGCATAGAGGGTTTCGCTCCATGCGGGTTTATTACACCGTGCTGAGGAGACCAGCTCAGGCAAACAGGAGCATCCCTCAGACCGGACTCTGATTTCCCAAAGAATGCTGTGCTTTGCCAGAGGGGATGCCAGGGCAAAGAAGCTTTCGCTCTATGCGATTTTCTCCAATAGTGCTGCGAATACTAGGCTAAGGCAAGCAGCAACAGCAGCCCTGAATCCCGACTCTGATTTCCCAGCGACTGCTATGCTTTTGCAGACGTTTTCAGCTTGGCAGGTACCGCACTTCGCTGCTGCTTCCTCAGAAAGGCATTGGATGTTCACTCTGCACGGTAGGGAAGAAGAGCCGCGGGAGAGCTGGTGCCTCTTGGGAAGTGATATCCTGGGCTCCGAGTGTACGCGCGGGATTCACCTTGCTATGCCGAACTCAGCAGACACAGTCACCACCCTGCAGCAGCGTGCGTGTCCTAGCATAGCACTGTACGTCTATTACCATCTCCTGGGGTAGGTTAGGCTTTGCTTTTTGCTTCGGCTCTCGGGCAGACTCGGTGTCTAGGCCAGTGCCTTCACCACAGGAGATAGGAGGCGATCGGATACCTGCACAAGGCCCGTGAACTGAATAGGGAGCATTGGGGGACTGTGCCCACTCCTTCCCCTTAAACCCCGTGCCTCCTCCAAGCTTCCACATCCTGGAGGAAGTCGGCATCTGACTCCCCGTTATTTCAGGGAGCTGTTTCTGCGAGGTTAGTGTAGGTGCCTGGTGGCTAGCGCATGTCTGCCCCAGGGACAGGTGGCCAAGAGCTGCTGTCTCCTTGGGCCCAGTCCCTCAGGACAGGCATGTTCTCTGCCCAGACTCCTTCCTAAGAGTGGAGCACGCACCCTGCCCTACTCATCGCCTCCTGTCTCCTTAGCAGCCAGGCTTCTGTCTCTCTGCACTGGGAGCGGCTGATACTTGTATTGCCGGCTCTCCTGCTTCACAACCGTTTCCAGACCAGAAGGCCAACGGCTCCTGCTCTTTTCCCCGGACAGCGTACTTCACCTTCCACAGACATGCTTCTGGGGAGTGCAGTGAAAAACGTGTCCCTTTCCTTAAGGCTCTTTCCACAGGGGCCACTGCGCTTCTCTCTCAGGTAGAGGAGATTCCGAGGCATAGAGGGTTTCGCTCCATGCGGGTTTATTACACCGTGCTGAGGAGACCAGCTCAGGCAAACAGGAGCATCCCTCAGACCGGACTCTGATTTCCCAAAGAATGCTGTGCTTTGCCAGAGGGGATGCCAGGGCAAAGAGGCTTTCGCTCTATGTTGTTTTCTCCAATAGTGCTGCGAATACTAGGCTAAGGCAAGCAGCTACAGCAGCCCTCAATCCCGACTCTGATTTCCCAGCGACTGCTATGCTTTCGCAGACGTATTCAGCTTGGCACAAACCGCACTTCGCTGCTGCTAGCTCAGGAAGGAGTTGGGTGTTCACTCTGCGCGGCAGGGAAGAAGCGCCGCGGGAGTGCTGGGGCCTCTTGGGACTTGCTTTCCGGGGCTCCAAGTTCAAGCCCGGGGTTCACCTTGCTATGCCGAACTAAGCAGACACAGTCACAACTCTGCAGCAGCGTGCGTGTCCTAGCATGGCACTCTATGCCTATTACCATCTCCTGGGGCGGTAAGGCTTTGCCTTTTGCTCTGTTGCTCAGGCAGACTCGGGGTTACGCCTGTCCTTCACCACAGGAGGGAGAAGGCGACAGGGTCACTGCACACCGCCCGTGCACTCGGATGGGGAACCGTGGGGGACTGTCTCCACTCTTTCTCCGGCACACCCCCTCCCACCCACATCGCTGCCACATCTTGGTGGAAGACGTATCGGTCTGCCCGTTTCTCCATGTGGCTGTTTCTGTGAGTTCCGGGTATGGCACCTGGTGGCAAGCCCAAGTCTGCCCTTGGGACAGGTGGCCAAGGAGATGCTCTCCCCTTGGGACCAGAGGCCCAGGACAGGTCTGCCATCTGCCCAGACTCCTTCCTCAGCGTGGAACACGCGCCTCTGCCCTAGTCGACCCCTCATGTCTCCTTAGCAGCCAGGCTTCCATCTCTCCGCACAGGGAGCGGGTGACACTTGTCTTGCCACCGGCCTGCTGTTCGTGCCACGGCAGCCTATCCTGCTTTCCGAGCGTTTCCCGACCGCAAGGCCAACGGCTCGTTCTCTTCTCCGGGGGCGGCATGCTATGCCTTCCCCACACTTGGCTTCTCTCTCAGGCAGACGGGATGCTAGGGCAAAGAGTATTTCGCTCCATGCGTGTATCTTCCACAGAGCTGCGGAGACGAGCTCAGGCAAGCAGCAGCAGCATCCCCAAACCCAACTCTGATTTCCCAAGGAACGCTGTGCTTTCCCAGGGGAGATGCCCAGGCAAAGAGGCTTTCGCTGTGTGCGGGTTTCTCCCACCGCGAGACTGGGCTCAGGCAAGCAGCAGCAGCCCGCAGAACATTTCTCAGCGAATGCTGTGCTTTCGCAGAGGCTTTGGCTTGGAGCCAACAGCACTTTGCTGCTGCTTCCTCAGCAAGGCTTCAGTCGCGTCAGGGAAGAAGAGCTGCGGGAGAGCTGGTGCCTCTTGGGCCTTGCTTTCCCGGGCTCCATGTTCGCGTCCTGGGTTCACCCAGCCAGGCCTCACTAAGCAGACACAGCCACAACCCCGCAGTAGCGTGCGTAACCTAGGATGGCACTCTAGGCACACTCCCATCTCCCAGTGTATGCATCGCTTGGCCTTTTACTCTGGCGCTCAGGCGGATTCTCGGACTAGGCCAGTGCCCTCCCCACAGGAAAGTAGAGGTGACAGGATCCCTGTCCACCGCACCAGCTCTGAATAGGGAGCTTTGGGGAACTGTCCCCACTCCTTCCACTGAAACCCCGTGCCTCCTCCAAGCTTCCACATCCTGGAGGAAGACGGCATCTGACACCCCGTTATTTCAGGGAGCTGTTTCTGCGAGTTCAGAGTAGGCGCCTGGTGGCTAGTGCATGTCTGCCCCCGGGACAGGTGGCCAAGTGCTGCTGTCTCCTTGGGCCCAGTCCCTCAGGACAGGCATGTTCTCTGCCCAGACTCCTTCCTAAGAGTGGAGCACGCACCCTGCCCTACTCATCACCTCCTGTCTCCTTAGCAGCCAGGCTTCTGTCTCTCTGCACTGGGCGCGGCTGATACTTGTATTGCCGGCTCTCCTGCTTCACAACCGTTTCCAGACCAGAAGGCCAACGGCTCCTGCTCTTCTCCCCGGACAGCGTACTTCACCTTCCGCAGACATGCTCCTGGGGAGTGCAGTGAAAAACGTGTCCCTTTTCCTTAAGGCTCTTTCCACAGGGGCCACCGCGCTTCTCTCTCAGGCAGAGGAGTTTCCGAGGCATAGAGGGTTTCGCTCCATGCGGGTTTATTACACCGTGCTGAGGAGACCAGCTCAGGCAAACAGGAGCATCCCTCAGACCGGACTCTGATTTCCCAAAGAATGCTGTGCTTTGCCAGAGGGGATGCCAGGGCAAAGAAGCTTTCGCTCTATGCGATTTTCTCCAATAGTGCTGCGAATACTAGGCTAAGGCAAGCAGCAACAGCAGCCCTGAATCCCGACTCTGATTTCCCAGCGACTGCTATGCTTTTGCAGACGTTTTCAGCTTGGCAGGTACCGCACTTCGCTGCTGCTTCCTCAGAAAGGCATTGGATGTTCACTCTGCACGGTAGGGAAGAAGAGCCGCGGGAGAGCTGGTGCCTCTTGGGAAGTGATATCCTGGGCTCCGAGTGTACGCGCGGGATTCACCTTGCTATGCCGAACTCAGCAGACACAGTCACCACCCTGCAGCAGCGTGCGTGTCCTAGCATAGCACTGTACGTCTATTACCATCTCCTGGGGTAGGTTAGGCTTTGCTTTTTGCTTCGGCTCTCGGGCAGACTCGGTGTCTAGGCCAGTGCCTTCACCACAGGAGATAGGAGGCGATCGGATACCTGCACAAGGCCCGTGAACTGAATAGGGAGCATTGGGGGACTGTGCCCACTCCTTCCCCTTAAACCCCGTGCCTCCTCCAAGCTTCCACATCCTGGAGGAAGGAAGTCGGCATCTGACTCCCCGTTATTTCAGGGAGCTGTTTCTGCGAGGTTAGTGTAGGTGCCTGGTGGCTAGCGCATGTCTGCCCCAGGGACAGGTGGCCAAGAGCTGCTGTCTCCTTGGGCCCAGTCCCTCAGGACAGGCATGTTCTCTGCCCAGACTCCTTCCTAAGAGTGGAGCACGCACCCTGCCCTACTCATCGCCTCCTGTCTCCTTAGCAGCCAGGCTTCTGTCTCTCTGCACTGGGAGCGGCTGATACTTGTATTGCCGGCTCTCCTGCTTCACAACCGTTTCCAGACCAGAAGGCCAACGGCTCCTGCTCTTTTCCCCGGACAGCGTACTTCACCTTCCACAGACATGCTTCTGGGGAGTGCAGTGAAAAACGTGTCCCTTTCCTTAAGGCTCTTTCCACAGGGGCCACTGCGCTTCTCTCTCAGGTAGAGGAGATTCCGAGGCATAGAGGGTTTCGCTCCATGCGGGTTTATTACACCGTGCTGAGGAGACCAGCTCAGGCAAACAGGAGCATCCCTCAGACCGGACTCTGATTTCCCAAAGAATGCTGTGCTTTGCCAGAGGGGATGCCAGGGCAAAGAGGCTTTCGCTCTATGTTGTTTTCTCCAATAGTGCTGCGAATACTAGGCTAAGGCAAGCAGCTACAGCAGCCCTCAATCCCGACTCTGATTTCCCAGCGACTGCTATGCTTTCGCAGACGTATTCAGCTTGGCACAAACCGCACTTCGCTGCTGCTAGCTCAGAAAGGAGTTGGGTGTTCACTCTGCGCGGCAGGGAAGAAGCGCCGCGGGAGTGCTGGGGCCTCTTGGGACTTGCTTTCCGGGGCTCCAAGTTCAAGCCCGGGGTTCACCTTGCTATGCCGAACTAAGCAGACACAGTCACAACTCTGCAGCAGCGTGCGTGTCCTAGCATGGCACTCTATGCCTATTACCATCTCCTGGGGCGGTAAGGCTTTGCCTTTTGCTCTGTTGCTCAGGCAGACTCGGGGTTACGCCTGTCCTTCACCACAGGAGGGAGAAGGCGACAGGGTCACTGCACACCGCCCGTGCACTCGGATGGGGAACCGTGGGGGACTGTCTCCACTCTTTCTCCGGCACACCCCCTCCCACCCACATCGCTGCCACATCTTGGTGGAAGACGTATCGGTCTGCCCGTTTCTCCATGTGGCTGTTTCTGTGAGTTCCGGGTATGGCACCTGGTGGCAAGCCCAAGTCTGCCCTTGGGACAGGTGGCCAAGGAGATGCTCTCCCCTTGGGACCAGAGGCCCAGGACAGGTCTGCCATCTGCCCAGACTCCTTCCTCAGCGTGGAACACGCGCCTCTGCCCTAGTCGACCCCTCATGTCTCCTTAGCAGCCAGGCTTCCATCTCTCCGCACAGGGAGCGGGTGACACTTGTCTTGCCACCGGCCTGCTGTTCGTGCCACGGCAGCCTATCCTGCTTTCCGAGCGTTTCCCGACCGCAAGGCCAACGGCTCGTTCTCTTCTCCGGGGGCGGCATGCTATGCCTTCCCCACACTTGGCTTCTCTCTCAGGCAGACGGGATGCTAGGGCAAAGAGTATTTCGCTCCATGCGTGTATCTTCCACAGAGCTGCGGAGACGAGCTCAGGCAAGCAGCAGCAGCATCCCCAAACCCAACTCTGATTTCCCAAGGAACGCTGTGCTTTCCCAGGGGAGATGCCCAGGCAAAGAGGCTTTCGCTGTGTGCGGGTTTCTCCCACCGCGAGACTGGGCTCAGGCAAGCAGCAGCAGCCCGCAGAACATTTCTCAGCGAATGCTGTGCTTTCGCAGAGGCTTTGGCTTGGAGCCAACAGCACTTTGCTGCTGCTTCCTCAGCAAGGCTTCAGTCGCGTCAGGGAAGAAGAGCTGCGGGAGAGCTGGTGCCTCTTGGGCCTTGCTTTCCCGGGCTCCATGTTCGCGTCCTGGGTTCACCCAGCCAGGCCTCACTAAGCAGACACAGCCACAACCCCGCAGTAGCGTGCGTAACCTAGGATGGCACTCTAGGCACACTCCCATCTCCCAGTGTATGCATCGCTTGGCCTTTTACTCTGGCGCTCAGGCGGATTCTCGGACTAGGCCAGTGCCCTCCCCACAGGAAAGTAGAGGTGACAGGATCCCTGTCCACCGCACCAGCTCTGAATAGGGAGCTTTGGGGAACTGTCCCCACTCCTTCCACTGAAACCCCGTGCCTCCTCCAAGCTTCCACATCCTGGAGGAAGACGGCATCTGACACCCCGTTATTTCAGGGAGCTGTTTCTGCGAGTTCAGAGTAGGCGCCTGGTGGCTAGTGCATGTCTGCCCCCGGGACAGGTGGCCAAGTGCTGCTGTCTCCTTGGGCCCAGTCCCTCAGGACAGGCATGTTCTCTGCCCAGACTCCTTCCTAAGAGTGGAGCACGCACCCTGCCCTACTCATCACCTCCTGTCTCCTTAGCAGCCAGGCTTCTGTCTCTCTGCACTGGGCGCGGCTGATACTTGTATTGCCGGCTCTCCTGCTTCACAACCGTTTCCAGACCAGAAGGCCAACGGCTCCTGCTCTTCTCCCCGGACAGCGTACTTCACCTTCCGCAGACATGCTCCTGGGGAGTGCAGTGAAAAACGTGTCCCTTTTCCTTAAGGCTCTTTCCACAGGGGCCACCGCGCTTCTCTCTCAGGCAGAGGAGTTTCCGAGGCATAGAGGGTTTCGCTCCATGCGGGTTTATTACACCGTGCTGAGGAGACCAGCTCAGGCAAACAGGAGCATCCCTCAGACCGGACTCTGATTTCCCAAAGAATGCTGTGCTTTGCCAGAGGGGATGCCAGGGCAAAGAAGCTTTCGCTCTATGCGATTTTCTCCAATAGTGCTGCGAATACTAGGCTAAGGCAAGCAGCAACAGCAGCCCTGAATCCCGACTCTGATTTCCCAGCGACTGCTATGCTTTTGCAGACGTTTTCAGCTTGGCAGGTACCGCACTTCGCTGCTGCTTCCTCAGAAAGGCATTGGATGTTCACTCTGCACGGTAGGGAAGAAGAGCCGCGGGAGAGCTGGTGCCTCTTGGGAAGTGATATCCTGGGCTCCGAGTGTACGCGCGGGATTCACCTTGCTATGCCGAACTCAGCAGACACAGTCACCACCCTGCAGCAGCGTGCGTGTCCTAGCATAGCACTGTACGTCTATTACCATCTCCTGGGGTAGGTTAGGCTTTGCTTTTTGCTTCGGCTCTCGGGCAGACTCGGTGTCTAGGCCAGTGCCTTCACCACAGGAGATAGGAGGCGATCGGATACCTGCACAAGGCCCGTGAACTGAATAGGGAGCATTGGGGGACTGTGCCCACTCCTTCCCCTTAAACCCCGTGCCTCCTCCAAGCTTCCACATCCTGGAGGAAGTCGGCATCTGACTCCCCGTTATTTCAGGGAGCTGTTTCTGCGAGGTTAGTGTAGGTGCCTGGTGGCTAGCGCATGTCTGCCCCAGGGACAGGTGGCCAAGAGCTGCTGTCTCCTTGGGCCCAGTCCCTCAGGACAGGCATGTTCTCTGCCCAGACTCCTTCCTAAGAGTGGAGCACGCACCCTGCCCTACTCATCGCCTCCTGTCTCCTTAGCAGCCAGGCTTCTGTCTCTCTGCACTGGGAGCGGCTGATACTTGTATTGCCGGCTCTCCTGCTTCACAACCGTTTCCAGACCAGAAGGCCAACGGCTCCTGCTCTTTTCCCCGGACAGCGTACTTCACCTTCCACAGACATGCTTCTGGGGAGTGCAGTGAAAAACGTGTCCCTTTCCTTAAGGCTCTTTCCACAGGGGCCACTGCGCTTCTCTCTCAGGTAGAGGAGATTCCGAGGCATAGAGGGTTTCGCTCCATGCGGGTTTATTACACCGTGCTGAGGAGACCAGCTCAGGCAAACAGGAGCATCCCTCAGACCGGACTCTGATTTCCCAAAGAATGCTGTGCTTTGCCAGAGGGGATGCCAGGGCAAAGAGGCTTTCGCTCTATGTTGTTTTCTCCAATAGTGCTGCGAATACTAGGCTAAGGCAAGCAGCTACAGCAGCCCTCAATCCCGACTCTGATTTCCCAGCGACTGCTATGCTTTCGCAGACGTATTCAGCTTGGCACAAACCGCACTTCGCTGCTGCTAGCTCAGGAAGGAGTTGGGTGTTCACTCTGCGCGGCAGGGAAGAAGCGCCGCGGGAGTGCTGGGGCCTCTTGGGACTTGCTTTCCGGGGCTCCAAGTTCAAGCCCGGGGTTCACCTTGCTATGCCGAACTAAGCAGACACAGTCACAACTCTGCAGCAGCGTGCGTGTCCTAGCATGGCACTCTATGCCTATTACCATCTCCTGGGGCGGTAAGGCTTTGCCTTTTGCTCTGTTGCTCAGGCAGACTCGGGGTTACGCCTGTCCTTCACCACAGGAGGGAGAAGGCGACAGGGTCACTGCACACCGCCCGTGCACTCGGATGGGGAACCGTGGGGGACTGTCTCCACTCTTTCTCCGGCACACCCCCTCCCACCCACATCGCTGCCACATCTTGGTGGAAGACGTATCGGTCTGCCCGTTTCTCCATGTGGCTGTTTCTGTGAGTTCCGGGTATGGCACCTGGTGGCAAGCCCAAGTCTGCCCTTGGGACAGGTGGCCAAGGAGATGCTCTCCCCTTGGGACCAGAGGCCCAGGACAGGTCTGCCATCTGCCCAGACTCCTTCCTCAGCGTGGAACACGCGCCTCTGCCCTAGTCGACCCCTCATGTCTCCTTAGCAGCCAGGCTTCCATCTCTCCGCACAGGGAGCGGGTGACACTTGTCTTGCCACCGGCCTGCTGTTCGTGCCACGGCAGCCTATCCTGCTTTCCGAGCGTTTCCCGACCGCAAGGCCAACGGCTCGTTCTCTTCTCCGGGGGCGGCATGCTATGCCTTCCCCACACTTGGCTTCTCTCTCAGGCAGACGGGATGCTAGGGCAAAGAGTATTTCGCTCCATGCGTGTATCTTCCACAGAGCTGCGGAGACGAGCTCAGGCAAGCAGCAGCAGCATCCCCAAACCCAACTCTGATTTCCCAAGGAACGCTGTGCTTTCCCAGGGGAGATGCCCAGGCAAAGAGGCTTTCGCTGTGTGCGGGTTTCTCCCACCGCGAGACTGGGCTCAGGCAAGCAGCAGCAGCCCGCAGAACATTTCTCAGCGAATGCTGTGCTTTCGCAGAGGCTTTGGCTTGGAGCCAACAGCACTTTGCTGCTGCTTCCTCAGCAAGGCTTCAGTCGCGTCAGGGAAGAAGAGCTGCGGGAGAGCTGGTGCCTCTTGGGCCTTGCTTTCCCGGGCTCCATGTTCGCGTCCTGGGTTCACCCAGCCAGGCCTCACTAAGCAGACACAGCCACAACCCCGCAGTAGCGTGCGTAACCTAGGATGGCACTCTAGGCACACTCCCATCTCCCAGTGTATGCATCGCTTGGCCTTTTACTCTGGCGCTCAGGCGGATTCTCGGACTAGGCCAGTGCCCTCCCCACAGGAAAGTAGAGGTGACAGGATCCCTGTCCACCGCACCAGCTCTGAATAGGGAGCTTTGGGGAACTGTCCCCACTCCTTCCACTGAAACCCCGTGCCTCCTCCAAGCTTCCACATCCTGGAGGAAGACGGCATCTGACACCCCGTTATTTCAGGGAGCTGTTTCTGCGAGTTCAGAGTAGGCGCCTGGTGGCTAGTGCATGTCTGCCCCCGGGACAGGTGGCCAAGTGCTGCTGTCTCCTTGGGCCCAGTCCCTCAGGACAGGCATGTTCTCTGCCCAGACTCCTTCCTAAGAGTGGAGCACGCACCCTGCCCTACTCATCACCTCCTGTCTCCTTAGCAGCCAGGCTTCTGTCTCTCTGCACTGGGCGCGGCTGATACTTGTATTGCCGGCTCTCCTGCTTCACAACCGTTTCCAGACCAGAAGGCCAACGGCTCCTGCTCTTCTCCCCGGACAGCGTACTTCACCTTCCGCAGACATGCTCCTGGGGAGTGCAGTGAAAAACGTGTCCCTTTTCCTTAAGGCTCTTTCCACAGGGGCCACCGCGCTTCTCTCTCAGGCAGAGGAGTTTCCGAGGCATAGAGGGTTTCGCTCCATGCGGGTTTATTACACCGTGCTGAGGAGACCAGCTCAGGCAAACAGGAGCATCCCTCAGACCGGACTCTGATTTCCCAAAGAATGCTGTGCTTTGCCAGAGGGGATGCCAGGGCAAAGAAGCTTTCGCTCTATGCGATTTTCTCCAATAGTGCTGCGAATACTAGGCTAAGGCAAGCAGCAACAGCAGCCCTGAATCCCGACTCTGATTTCCCAGCGACTGCTATGCTTTTGCAGACGTTTTCAGCTTGGCAGGTACCGCACTTTGCTGCTGCTTCCTCAGAAAGGCATTGGATGTTCACTCTGCACGGTAGGGAAGAAGAGCCGCGGGAGAGCTGGTGCCTCTTGGGAAGTGATATCCTGGGCTCCGAGTGTACGCGCGGGATTCACCTTGCTATGCCGAACTCAGCAGACACAGTCACCACCCTGCAGCAGCGTGCGTGTCCTAGCATAGCACTGTACGTCTATTACCATCTCCTGGGGTAGGTTAGGCTTTGCTTTTTGCTTCGGCTCTCGGGCAGACTCGGTGTCTAGGCCAGTGCCTTCACCACAGGAGATAGGAGGCGATCGGATACCTGCACAAGGCCCGTGAACTGAATAGGGAGCATTGGGGGACTGTGCCCACTCCTTCCCCTTAAACCCCGTGCCTCCTCCAAGCTTCCACATCCTGGAGGAAGTCGGCATCTGACTCCCCGTTATTTCAGGGAGCTGTTTCTGCGAGGTTAGTGTAGGTGCCTGGTGGCTAGCGCATGTCTGCCCCAGGGACAGGTGGCCAAGAGCTGCTGTCTCCTTGGGCCCAGTCCCTCAGGACAGGCATGTTCTCTGCCCAGACTCCTTCCTAAGAGTGGAGCACGCACCCTGCCCTACTCATCGCCTCCTGTCTCCTTAGCAGCCAGGCTTCTGTCTCTCTGCACTGGGAGCGGCTGATACTTGTATTGCCGGCTCTCCTGCTTCACAACCGTTTCCAGACCAGAAGGCCAACGGCTCCTGCTCTTTTCCCCGGACAGCGTACTTCACCTTCCACAGACATGCTTCTGGGGAGTGCAGTGAAAAACGTGTCCCTTTCCTTAAGGCTCTTTCCACAGGGGCCACTGCGCTTCTCTCTCAGGTAGAGGAGATTCCGAGGCATAGAGGGTTTCGCTCCATGCGGGTTTATTACACCGTGCTGAGGAGACCAGCTCAGGCAAACAGGAGCATCCCTCAGACCGGACTCTGATTTCCCAAAGAATGCTGTGCTTTGCCAGAGGGGATGCCAGGGCAAAGAGGCTTTCGCTCTATGTTGTTTTCTCCAATAGTGCTGCGAATACTAGGCTAAGGCAAGCAGCTACAGCAGCCCTCAATCCCGACTCTGATTTCCCAGCGACTGCTATGCTTTCGCAGACGTATTCAGCTTGGCACAAACCGCACTTCGCTGCTGCTAGCTCAGGAAGGAGTTGGGTGTTCACTCTGCGCGGCAGGGAAGAAGCGCCGCGGGAGTGCTGGGGCCTCTTGGGACTTGCTTTCCGGGGCTCCAAGTTCAAGCCCGGGGTTCACCTTGCTATGCCGAACTAAGCAGACACAGTCACAACTCTGCAGCAGCGTGCGTGTCCTAGCATGGCACTCTATGCCTATTACCATCTCCTGGGGCGGTAAGGCTTTGCCTTTTGCTCTGTTGCTCAGGCAGACTCGGGGTTACGCCTGTCCTTCACCACAGGAGGGAGAAGGCGACAGGGTCACTGCACACCGCCCGTGCACTCGGATGGGGAACCGTGGGGGACTGTCTCCACTCTTTCTCCGGCACACCCCCTCCCACCCACATCGCTGCCACATCTTGGTGGAAGACGTATCGGTCTGCCCGTTTCTCCATGTGGCTGTTTCTGTGAGTTCCGGGTATGGCACCTGGTGGCAAGCCCAAGTCTGCCCTTGGGACAGGTGGCCAAGGAGATGCTCTCCCCTTGGGACCAGAGGCCCAGGACAGGTCTGCCATCTGCCCAGACTCCTTCCTCAGCGTGGAACACGCGCCTCTGCCCTAGTCGACCCCTCATGTCTCCTTAGCAGCCAGGCTTCCATCTCTCCGCACAGGGAGCGGGTGACACTTGTCTTGCCACCGGCCTGCTGTTCGTGCCACGGCAGCCTATCCTGCTTTCCGAGCGTTTCCCGACCGCAAGGCCAACGGCTCGTTCTCTTCTCCGGGGGCGGCATGCTATGCCTTCCCCACACTTGGCTTCTCTCTCAGGCAGACGGGATGCTAGGGCAAAGAGTATTTCGCTCCATGCGTGTATCTTCCACAGAGCTGCGGAGACGAGCTCAGGCAAGCAGCAGCAGCATCCCCAAACCCAACTCTGATTTCCCAAGGAACGCTGTGCTTTCCCAGGGGAGATGCCCAGGCAAAGAGGCTTTCGCTGTGTGCGGGTTTCTCCCACCGCGAGACTGGGCTCAGGCAAGCAGCAGCAGCCCGCAGAACATTTCTCAGCGAATGCTGTGCTTTCGCAGAGGCTTTGGCTTGGAGCCAACAGCACTTTGCTGCTGCTTCCTCAGCAAGGCTTCAGTCGCGTCAGGGAAGAAGAGCTGCGGGAGAGCTGGTGCCTCTTGGGCCTTGCTTTCCCGGGCTCCATGTTCGCGTCCTGGGTTCACCCAGCCAGGCCTCACTAAGCAGACACAGCCACAACCCCGCAGTAGCGTGCGTAACCTAGGATGGCACTCTAGGCACACTCCCATCTCCCAGTGTATGCATCGCTTGGCCTTTTACTCTGGCGCTCAGGCGGATTCTCGGACTAGGCCAGTGCCCTCCCCACAGGAAAGTAGAGGTGACAGGATCCCTGTCCACCGCACCAGCTCTGAATAGGGAGCTTTGGGGAACTGTCCCCACTCCTTCCACTGAAACCCCGTGCCTCCTCCAAGCTTCCACATCCTGGAGGAAGACGGCATCTGACACCCCGTTATTTCAGGGAGCTGTTTCTGCGAGTTCAGAGTAGGCGCCTGGTGGCTAGTGCATGTCTGCCCCCGGGACAGGTGGCCAAGTGCTGCTGTCTCCTTGGGCCCAGTCCCTCAGGACAGGCATGTTCTCTGCCCAGACTCCTTCCTAAGAGTGGAGCACGCACCCTGCCCTACTCATCACCTCCTGTCTCCTTAGCAGCCAGGCTTCTGTCTCTCTGCACTGGGCGCGGCTGATACTTGTATTGCCGGCTCTCCTGCTTCACAACCGTTTCCAGACCAGAAGGCCAACGGCTCCTGCTCTTCTCCCCGGACAGCGTACTTCACCTTCCGCAGACATGCTCCTGGGGAGTGCAGTGAAAAACGTGTCCCTTTTCCTTAAGGCTCTTTCCACAGGGGCCACCGCGCTTCTCTCTCAGGCAGAGGAGTTTCCGAGGCATAGAGGGTTTCGCTCCATGCGGGTTTATTACACCGTGCTGAGGAGACCAGCTCAGGCAAACAGGAGCATCCCTCAGACCGGACTCTGATTTCCCAAAGAATGCTGTGCTTTGCCAGAGGGGATGCCAGGGCAAAGAAGCTTTCGCTCTATGCGATTTTCTCCAATAGTGCTGCGAATACTAGGCTAAGGCAAGCAGCAACAGCAGCCCTGAATCCCGACTCTGATTTCCCAGCGACTGCTATGCTTTTGCAGACGTTTTCAGCTTGGCAGGTACCGCACTTCGCTGCTGCTTCCTCAGAAAGGCATTGGATGTTCACTCTGCACGGTAGGGAAGAAGAGCCGCGGGAGAGCTGGTGCCTCTTGGGAAGTGATATCCTGGGCTCCGAGTGTACGCGCGGGATTCACCTTGCTATGCCGAACTCAGCAGACACAGTCACCACCCTGCAGCAGCGTGCGTGTCCTAGCATAGCACTGTACGTCTATTACCATCTCCTGGGGTAGGTTAGGCTTTGCTTTTTGCTTCGGCTCTCGGGCAGACTCGGTGTCTAGGCCAGTGCCTTCACCACAGGAGATAGGAGGCGATCGGATACCTGCACAAGGCCCGTGAACTGAATAGGGAGCATTGGGGGACTGTGCCCACTCCTTCCCCTTAAACCCCGTGCCTCCTCCAAGCTTCCACATCCTGGAGGAAGTCGGCATCTGACTCCCCGTTATTTCAGGGAGCTGTTTCTGCGAGGTTAGTGTAGGTGCCTGGTGGCTAGCGCATGTCTGCCCCAGGGACAGGTGGCCAAGAGCTGCTGTCTCCTTGGGCCCAGTCCCTCAGGACAGGCATGTTCTCTGCCCAGACTCCTTCCTAAGAGTGGAGCACGCACCCTGCCCTACTCATCGCCTCCTGTCTCCTTAGCAGCCAGGCTTCTGTCTCTCTGCACTGGGAGCGGCTGATACTTGTATTGCCGGCTCTCCTGCTTCACAACCGTTTCCAGACCAGAAGGCCAACGGCTCCTGCTCTTTTCCCCGGACAGCGTACTTCACCTTCCACAGACATGCTTCTGGGGAGTGCAGTGAAAAACGTGTCCCTTTCCTTAAGGCTCTTTCCACAGGGGCCACTGCGCTTCTCTCTCAGGTAGAGGAGATTCCGAGGCATAGAGGGTTTCGCTCCATGCGGGTTTATTACACCGTGCTGAGGAGACCAGCTCAGGCAAACAGGAGCATCCCTCAGACCGGACTCTGATTTCCCAAAGAATGCTGTGCTTTGCCAGAGGGGATGCCAGGGCAAAGAGGCTTTCGCTCTATGTTGTTTTCTCCAATAGTGCTGCGAATACTAGGCTAAGGCAAGCAGCTACAGCAGCCCTCAATCCCGACTCTGATTTCCCAGCGACTGCTATGCTTTCGCAGACGTATTCAGCTTGGCACAAACCGCACTTCGCTGCTGCTAGCTCAGGAAGGAGTTGGGTGTTCACTCTGCGCGGCAGGGAAGAAGCGCCGCGGGAGTGCTGGGGCCTCTTGGGACTTGCTTTCCGGGGCTCCAAGTTCAAGCCCGGGGTTCACCTTGCTATGCCGAACTAAGCAGACACAGTCACAACTCTGCAGCAGCGTGCGTGTCCTAGCATGGCACTCTATGCCTATTACCATCTCCTGGGGCGGTAAGGCTTTGCCTTTTGCTCTGTTGCTCAGGCAGACTCGGGGTTACGCCTGTCCTTCACCACAGGAGGGAGAAGGCGACAGGGTCACTGCACACCGCCCGTGCACTCGGATGGGGAACCGTGGGGGACTGTCTCCACTCTTTCTCCGGCACACCCCCTCCCACCCACATCGCTGCCACATCTTGGTGGAAGACGTATCGGTCTGCCCGTTTCTCCATGTGGCTGTTTCTGTGAGTTCCGGGTATGGCACCTGGTGGCAAGCCCAAGTCTGCCCTTGGGACAGGTGGCCAAGGAGATGCTCTCCCCTTGGGACCAGAGGCCCAGGACAGGTCTGCCATCTGCCCAGACTCCTTCCTCAGCGTGGAACACGCGCCTCTGCCCTAGTCGACCCCTCATGTCTCCTTAGCAGCCAGGCTTCCATCTCTCCGCACAGGGAGCGGGTGACACTTGTCTTGCCACCGGCCTGCTGTTCGTGCCACGGCAGCCTATCCTGCTTTCCGAGCGTTTCCCGACCGCAAGGCCAACGGCTCGTTCTCTTCTCCGGGGGCGGCATGCTATGCCTTCCCCACACTTGGCTTCTCTCTCAGGCAGACGGGATGCTAGGGCAAAGAGTATTTCGCTCCATGCGTGTATCTTCCACAGAGCTGCGGAGACGAGCTCAGGCAAGCAGCAGCAGCATCCCCAAACCCAACTCTGATTTCCCAAGGAACGCTGTGCTTTCCCAGGGGAGATGCCCAGGCAAAGAGGCTTTCGCTGTGTGCGGGTTTCTCCCACCGCGAGACTGGGCTCAGGCAAGCAGCAGCAGCCCGCAGAACATTTCTCAGCGAATGCTGTGCTTTCGCAGAGGCTTTGGCTTGGAGCCAACAGCACTTTGCTGCTGCTTCCTCAGCAAGGCTTCAGTCGCGTCAGGGAAGAAGAGCTGCGGGAGAGCTGGTGCCTCTTGGGCCTTGCTTTCCCGGGCTCCATGTTCGCGTCCTGGGTTCACCCAGCCAGGCCTCACTAAGCAGACACAGCCACAACCCCGCAGTAGCGTGCGTAACCTAGGATGGCACTCTAGGCACACTCCCATCTCCCAGTGTATGCATCGCTTGGCCTTTTACTCTGGCGCTCAGGCGGATTCTCGGACTAGGCCAGTGCCCTCCCCACAGGAAAGTAGAGGTGACAGGATCCCTGTCCACCGCACCAGCTCTGAATAGGGAGCTTTGGGGAACTGTCCCCACTCCTTCCACTGAAACCCCGTGCCTCCTCCAAGCTTCCACATCCTGGAGGAAGACGGCATCTGACACCCCGTTATTTCAGGGAGCTGTTTCTGCGAGTTCAGAGTAGGCGCCTGGTGGCTAGTGCATGTCTGCCCCCGGGACAGGTGGCCAAGTGCTGCTGTCTCCTTGGGCCCAGTCCCTCAGGACAGGCATGTTCTCTGCCCAGACTCCTTCCTAAGAGTGGAGCACGCACCCTGCCCTACTCATCACCTCCTGTCTCCTTAGCAGCCAGGCTTCTGTCTCTCTGCACTGGGCGCGGCTGATACTTGTATTGCCGGCTCTCCTGCTTCACAACCGTTTCCAGACCAGAAGGCCAACGGCTCCTGCTCTTCTCCCCGGACAGCGTACTTCACCTTCCGCAGACATGCTCCTGGGGAGTGCAGTGAAAAACGTGTCCCTTTTCCTTAAGGCTCTTTCCACAGGGGCCACCGCGCTTCTCTCTCAGGCAGAGGAGTTTCCGAGGCATAGAGGGTTTCGCTCCATGCGGGTTTATTACACCGTGCTGAGGAGACCAGCTCAGGCAAACAGGAGCATCCCTCAGACCGGACTCTGATTTCCCAAAGAATGCTGTGCTTTGCCAGAGGGGATGCCAGGGCAAAGAAGCTTTCGCTCTATGCGATTTTCTCCAATAGTGCTGCGAATACTAGGCTAAGGCAAGCAGCAACAGCAGCCCTGAATCCCGACTCTGATTTCCCAGCGACTGCTATGCTTTTGCAGACGTTTTCAGCTTGGCAGGTACCGCACTTCGCTGCTGCTTCCTCAGAAAGGCATTGGATGTTCACTCTGCACGGTAGGGAAGAAGAGCCGCGGGAGAGCTGGTGCCTCTTGGGAAGTGATATCCTGGGCTCCGAGTGTACGCGCGGGATTCACCTTGCTATGCCGAACTCAGCAGACACAGTCACCACCCTGCAGCAGCGTGCGTGTCCTAGCATAGCACTGTACGTCTATTACCATCTCCTGGGGTAGGTTAGGCTTTGCTTTTTGCTTCGGCTCTCGGGCAGACTCGGTGTCTAGGCCAGTGCCTTCACCACAGGAGATAGGAGGCGATCGGATACCTGCACAAGGCCCGTGAACTGAATAGGGAGCATTGGGGGACTGTGCCCACTCCTTCCCCTTAAACCCCGTGCCTCCTCCAAGCTTCCACATCCTGGAGGAAGTCGGCATCTGACTCCCCGTTATTTCAGGGAGCTGTTTCTGCGAGGTTAGTGTAGGTGCCTGGTGGCTAGCGCATGTCTGCCCCAGGGACAGGTGGCCAAGAGCTGCTGTCTCCTTGGGCCCAGTCCCTCAGGACAGGCATGTTCTCTGCCCAGACTCCTTCCTAAGAGTGGAGCACGCACCCTGCCCTACTCATCGCCTCCTGTCTCCTTAGCAGCCAGGCTTCTGTCTCTCTGCACTGGGAGCGGCTGATACTTGTATTGCCGGCTCTCCTGCTTCACAACCGTTTCCAGACCAGAAGGCCAACGGCTCCTGCTCTTTTCCCCGGACAGCGTACTTCACCTTCCACAGACATGCTTCTGGGGAGTGCAGTGAAAAACGTGTCCCTTTCCTTAAGGCTCTTTCCACAGGGGCCACTGCGCTTCTCTCTCAGGTAGAGGAGATTCCGAGGCATAGAGGGTTTCGCTCCATGCGGGTTTATTACACCGTGCTGAGGAGACCAGCTCAGGCAAACAGGAGCATCCCTCAGACCGGACTCTGATTTCCCAAAGAATGCTGTGCTTTGCCAGAGGGGATGCCAGGGCAAAGAGGCTTTCGCTCTATGTTGTTTTCTCCAATAGTGCTGCGAATACTAGGCTAAGGCAAGCAGCTACAGCAGCCCTCAATCCCGACTCTGATTTCCCAGCGACTGCTATGCTTTCGCAGACGTATTCAGCTTGGCACAAACCGCACTTCGCTGCTGCTAGCTCAGGAAGGAGTTGGGTGTTCACTCTGCGCGGCAGGGAAGAAGCGCCGCGGGAGTGCTGGGGCCTCTTGGGACTTGCTTTCCGGGGCTCCAAGTTCAAGCCCGGGGTTCACCTTGCTATGCCGAACTAAGCAGACACAGTCACAACTCTGCAGCAGCGTGCGTGTCCTAGCATGGCACTCTATGCCTATTACCATCTCCTGGGGCGGTAAGGCTTTGCCTTTTGCTCTGTTGCTCAGGCAGACTCGGGGTTACGCCTGTCCTTCACCACAGGAGGGAGAAGGCGACAGGGTCACTGCACACCGCCCGTGCACTCGGATGGGGAACCGTGGGGGACTGTCTCCACTCTTTCTCCGGCACACCCCCTCCCACCCACATCGCTGCCACATCTTGGTGGAAGACGTATCGGTCTGCCCCTTTCTCCATGTGGCTGTTTCTGTGAGTTCCGGGTATGGCACCTGGTGGCAAGCCCAAGTCTGCCCTTGGGACAGGTGGCCAAGGAGATGCTCTCCCCTTGGGACCAGAGGCCCAGGACAGGTCTGCCATCTGCCCAGACTCCTTCCTCAGCGTGGAACACGCGCCTCTGCCCTAGTCGACCCCTCATGTCTCCTTAGCAGCCAGGCTTCCATCTCTCCGCACAGGGAGCGGGTGACACTTGTCTTGCCACCGGCCTGCTGTTCGTGCCACGGCAGCCTATCCTGCTTTCCGAGCGTTTCCCGACCGCAAGGCCAACGGCTCGTTCTCTTCTCCGGGGGCGGCATGCTATGCCTTCCCCACACTTGGCTTCTCTCTCAGGCAGACGGGATGCTAGGGCAAAGAGTATTTCGCTCCATGCGTGTATCTTCCACAGAGCTGCGGAGACGAGCTCAGGCAAGCAGCAGCAGCATCCCCAAACCCAACTCTGATTTCCCAAGGAACGCTGTGCTTTCCCAGGGGAGATGCCCAGGCAAAGAGGCTTTCGCTGTGTGCGGGTTTCTCCCACCGCGAGACTGGGCTCAGGCAAGCAGCAGCAGCCCGCAGAACATTTCTCAGCGAATGCTGTGCTTTCGCAGAGGCTTTGGCTTGGAGCCAACAGCACTTTGCTGCTGCTTCCTCAGCAAGGCTTCAGTCGCGTCAGGGAAGAAGAGCTGCGGGAGAGCTGGTGCCTCTTGGGCCTTGCTTTCCCGGGCTCCATGTTCGCGTCCTGGGTTCACCCAGCCAGGCCTCACTAAGCAGACACAGCCACAACCCCGCAGTAGCGTGCGTAACCTAGGATGGCACTCTAGGCACACTCCCATCTCCCAGTGTATGCATCGCTTGGCCTTTTACTCTGGCGCTCAGGCGGATTCTCGGACTAGGCCAGTGCCCTCCCCACAGGAAAGTAGAGGTGACAGGATCCCTGTCCACCGCACCAGCTCTGAATAGGGAGCTTTGGGGAACTGTCCCCACTCCTTCCACTGAAACCCCGTGCCTCCTCCAAGCTTCCACATCCTGGAGGAAGACGGCATCTGACACCCCGTTATTTCAGGGAGCTGTTTCTGCGAGTTCAGAGTAGGCGCCTGGTGGCTAGTGCATGTCTGCCCCCGGGACAGGTGGCCAAGTGCTGCTGTCTCCTTGGGCCCAGTCCCTCAGGACAGGCATGTTCTCTGCCCAGACTCCTTCCTAAGAGTGGAGCACGCACCCTGCCCTACTCATCACCTCCTGTCTCCTTAGCAGCCAGGCTTCTGTCTCTCTGCACTGGGCGCGGCTGATACTTGTATTGCCGGCTCTCCTGCTTCACAACCGTTTCCAGACCAGAAGGCCAACGGCTCCTGCTCTTCTCCCCGGACAGCGTACTTCACCTTCCGCAGACATGCTCCTGGGGAGTGCAGTGAAAAACGTGTCCCTTTTCCTTAAGGCTCTTTCCACAGGGGCCACCGCGCTTCTCTCTCAGGCAGAGGAGTTTCCGAGGCATAGAGGGTTTCGCTCCATGCGGGTTTATTACACCGTGCTGAGGAGACCAGCTCAGGCAAACAGGAGCATCCCTCAGACCGGACTCTGATTTCCCAAAGAATGCTGTGCTTTGCCAGAGGGGATGCCAGGGCAAAGAAGCTTTCGCTCTATGCGATTTTCTCCAATAGTGCTGCGAATACTAGGCTAAGGCAAGCAGCAACAGCAGCCCTGAATCCCGACTCTGATTTCCCAGCGACTGCTATGCTTTTGCAGACGTTTTCAGCTTGGCAGGTACCGCACTTCGCTGCTGCTTCCTCAGAAAGGCATTGGATGTTCACTCTGCACGGTAGGGAAGAAGAGCCGCGGGAGAGCTGGTGCCTCTTGGGAAGTGATATCCTGGGCTCCGAGTGTACGCGCGGGATTCACCTTGCTATGCCGAACTCAGCAGACACAGTCACCACCCTGCAGCAGCGTGCGTGTCCTAGCATAGCACTGTACGTCTATTACCATCTCCTGGGGTAGGTTAGGCTTTGCTTTTTGCTTCGGCTCTCGGGCAGACTCGGTGTCTAGGCCAGTGCCTTCACCACAGGAGATAGGAGGCGATCGGATACCTGCACAAGGCCCGTGAACTGAATAGGGAGCATTGGGGGACTGTGCCCACTCCTTCCCCTTAAACCCCGTGCCTCCTCCAAGCTTCCACATCCTGGAGGAAGTCGGCATCTGACTCCCCGTTATTTCAGGGAGCTGTTTCTGCGAGGTTAGTGTAGGTGCCTGGTGGCTAGCGCATGTCTGCCCCAGGGACAGGTGGCCAAGAGCTGCTGTCTCCTTGGGCCCAGTCCCTCAGGACAGGCATGTTCTCTGCCCAGACTCCTTCCTAAGAGTGGAGCACGCACCCTGCCCTACTCATCGCCTCCTGTCTCCTTAGCAGCCAGGCTTCTGTCTCTCTGCACTGGGAGCGGCTGATACTTGTATTGCCGGCTCTCCTGCTTCACAACCGTTTCCAGACCAGAAGGCCAACGGCTCCTGCTCTTTTCCCCGGACAGCGTACTTCACCTTCCACAGACATGCTTCTGGGGAGTGCAGTGAAAAACGTGTCCCTTTCCTTAAGGCTCTTTCCACAGGGGCCACCGCGCTTCTCTCTCAGGCAGAGGAGATTCCGAGGCATAGAGGGTTTCGCTCCATGCGGGTTTATTACACCGTGCTGAGGAGACCAGCTCAGGCAAACAGGAGCATCCCTCAGACCGGACTCTGATTTCCCAAAGAATGCTGTGCTTTGCCAGAGGGGATGCCAGGGCAAAGAGGCTTTCGCTCTATGTTGTTTTCTCCAATAGTGCTGCGAATACTAGGCTAAGGCAAGCAGCTACAGCAGCCCTCAATCCCGACTCTGATTTCCCAGCGACTGCTATGCTTTCGCAGACGTATTCAGCTTGGCACAAACCGCACTTCGCTGCTGCTAGCTCAGGAAGGAGTTGGGTGTTCACTCTGCGCGGCAGGGAAGAAGCGCCGCGGGAGTGCTGGGGCCTCTTGGGACTTGCTTTCCGGGGCTCCAAGTTCAAGCCCGGGGTTCACCTTGCTATGCCGAACTAAGCAGACACAGTCACAACTCTGCAGCAGCGTGCGTGTCCTAGCATGGCACTCTATGCCTATTACCATCTCCTGGGGCGGTAAGGCTTTGCCTTTTGCTCTGTTGCTCAGGCAGACTCGGGGTTACGCCTGTCCTTCACCACAGGAGGGAGAAGGCGACAGGGTCACTGCACACCGCCCGTGCACTCGGATGGGGAACCGTGGGGGACTGTCTCCACTCTTTCTCCGGCACACCCCCTCCCACCCACATCGCTGCCACATCTTGGTGGAAGACGTATCGGTCTGCCCGTTTCTCCATGTGGCTGTTTCTGTGAGTTCCGGGTATGGCACCTGGTGGCAAGCCCAAGTCTGCCCTTGGGACAGGTGGCCAAGGAGATGCTCTCCCCTTGGGACCAGAGGCCCAGGACAGGTCTGCCATCTGCCCAGACTCCTTCCTCAGCGTGGAACACGCGCCTCTGCCCTAGTCGACCCCTCATGTCTCCTTAGCAGCCAGGCTTCCATCTCTCCGCACAGGGAGCGGGTGACACTTGTCTTGCCACCGGCCTGCTGTTCGTGCCACGGCAGCCTATCCTGCTTTCCGAGCGTTTCCCGACCGCAAGGCCAACGGCTCGTTCTCTTCTCCGGGGGCGGCATGCTATGCCTTCCCCACACTTGGCTTCTCTCTCAGGCAGACGGGATGCTAGGGCAAAGAGTATTTCGCTCCATGCGTGTATCTTCCACAGAGCTGCGGAGACGAGCTCAGGCAAGCAGCAGCAGCATCCCCAAACCCAACTCTGATTTCCCAAGGAACGCTGTGCTTTCCCAGGGGAGATGCCCAGGCAAAGAGGCTTTCGCTGTGTGCGGGTTTCTCCCACCGCGAGACTGGGCTCAGGCAAGCAGCAGCAGCCCGCAGAACATTTCTCAGCGAATGCTGTGCTTTCGCAGAGGCTTTGGCTTGGAGCCAACAGCACTTTGCTGCTGCTTCCTCAGCAAGGCTTCAGTCGCGTCAGGGAAGAAGAGCTGCGGGAGAGCTGGTGCCTCTTGGGCCTTGCTTTCCCGGGCTCCATGTTCGCGTCCTGGGTTCACCCAGCCAGGCCTCACTAAGCAGACACAGCCACAACCCCGCAGTAGCGTGCGTAACCTAGGATGGCACTCTAGGCACACTCCCATCTCCCAGTGTATGCATCGCTTGGCCTTTTACTCTGGCGCTCAGGCGGATTCTCGGACTAGGCCAGTGCCCTCCCCACAGGAAAGTAGAGGTGACAGGATCCCTGTCCACCGCACCAGCTCTGAATAGGGAGCTTTGGGGAACTGTCCCCACTCCTTCCACTGAAACCCCGTGCCTCCTCCAAGCTTCCACATCCTGGAGGAAGACGGCATCTGACACCCCGTTATTTCAGGGAGCTGTTTCTGCGAGTTCAGAGTAGGCGCCTGGTGGCTAGTGCATGTCTGCCCCCGGGACAGGTGGCCAAGTGCTGCTGTCTCCTTGGGCCCAGTCCCTCAGGACAGGCATGTTCTCTGCCCAGACTCCTTCCTAAGAGTGGAGCACGCACCCTGCCCTACTCATCACCTCCTGTCTCCTTAGCAGCCAGGCTTCTGTCTCTCTGCACTGGGCGCGGCTGATACTTGTATTGCCGGCTCTCCTGCTTCACAACCGTTTCCAGACCAGAAGGCCAACGGCTCCTGCTCTTCTCCAAGGACAGCGTACTTCACCTTCCGCAGACATGCTCCTGGGGAGTGCAGTGAAAAACGTGTCCCTTTTCCTTAAGGCTCTTTCCACAGGGGCCACCGCGCTTCTCTCTCAGGCAGAGGAGTTTCCGAGGCATAGAGGGTTTCGCTCCATGCGGGTTTATTACACCGTGCTGAGGAGACCAGCTCAGGCAAACAGGAGCATCCCTCAGACCGGACTCTGATTTCCCAAAGAATGCTGTGCTTTGCCAGAGGGGATGCCAGGGCAAAGAAGCTTTCGCTCTATGCGATTTTCTCCAATAGTGCTGCGAATACTAGGCTAAGGCAAGCAGCAACAGCAGCCCTGAATCCCGACTCTGATTTCCCAGCGACTGCTATGCTTTTGCAGACGTTTTCAGCTTGGCAGGTACCGCACTTCGCTGCTGCTTCCTCAGAAAGGCATTGGATGTTCACTCTGCACGGTAGGGAAGAAGAGCCGCGGGAGAGCTGGTGCCTCTTGGGAAGTGATATCCTGGGCTCCGAGTGTACGCGCGGGATTCACCTTGCTATGCCGAACTCAGCAGACACAGTCACCACCCTGCAGCAGCGTGCGTGTCCTAGCATAGCACTGTACGTCTATTACCATCTCCTGGGGTAGGTTAGGCTTTGCTTTTTGCTTCGGCTCTCGGGCAGACTCGGTGTCTAGGCCAGTGCCTTCACCACAGGAGATAGGAGGCGATCGGATACCTGCACAAGGCCCGTGAACTGAATAGGGAGCATTGGGGGACTGTGCCCACTCCTTCCCCTTAAACCCCGTGCCTCCTCCAAGCTTCCACATCCTGGAGGAAGTCGGCATCTGACTCCCCGTTATTTCAGGGAGCTGTTTCTGCGAGGTTAGTGTAGGTGCCTGGTGGCTAGCGCATGTCTGCCCCAGGGACAGGTGGCCAAGAGCTGCTGTCTCCTTGGGCCCAGTCCCTCAGGACAGGCATGTTCTCTGCCCAGACTCCTTCCTAAGAGTGGAGCACGCACCCTGCCCTACTCATCGCCTCCTGTCTCCTTAGCAGCCAGGCTTCTGTCTCTCTGCACTGGGAGCGGCTGATACTTGTATTGCCGGCTCTCCTGCTTCACAACCGTTTCCAGACCAGAAGGCCAACGGCTCCTGCTCTTTTCCCCGGACAGCGTACTTCACCTTCCACAGACATGCTTCTGGGGAGTGCAGTGAAAAACGTGTCCCTTTCCTTAAGGCTCTTTCCACAGGGGCCACCGCGCTTCTCTCTCAGGCAGAGGAGATTCCGAGGCATAGAGGGTTTCGCTCCATGCGGGTTTATTACACCGTGCTGAGGAGACCAGCTCAGGCAAACAGGAGCATCCCTCAGACCGGACTCTGATTTCCCAAAGAATGCTGTGCTTTGCCAGAGGGGATGCCAGGGCAAAGAGGCTTTCGCTCTATGTTGTTTTCTCCAATAGTGCTGCGAATACTAGGCTAAGGCAAGCAGCTACAGCAGCCCTCAATCCCGACTCTGATTTCCCAGCGACTGCTATGCTTTCGCAGACGTATTCAGCTTGGCACAAACCGCACTTCGCTGCTGCTAGCTCAGGAAGGAGTTGGGTGTTCACTCTGCGCGGCAGGGAAGAAGCGCCGCGGGAGTGCTGGGGCCTCTTGGGACTTGCTTTCCGGGGCTCCAAGTTCAAGCCCGGGGTTCACCTTGCTATGCCGAACTAAGCAGACACAGTCACAACTCTGCAGCAGCGTGCGTGTCCTAGCATGGCACTCTATGCCTATTACCATCTCCTGGGGCGGTAAGGCTTTGCCTTTTGCTCTGTTGCTCAGGCAGACTCGGGGTTACGCCTGTCCTTCACCACAGGAGGGAGAAGGCGACAGGGTCACTGCACACCGCCCGTGCACTCGGATGGGGAACCGTGGGGGACTGTCTCCACTCTTTCTCCGGCACACCCCCTCCCACCCACATCGCTGCCACATCTTGGTGGAAGACGTATCGGTCTGCCCGTTTCTCCATGTGGCTGTTTCTGTGAGTTCCGGGTATGGCACCTGGTGGCAAGCCCAAGTCTGCCCTTGGGACAGGTGGCCAAGGAGATGCTCTCCCCTTGGGACCAGAGGCCCAGGACAGGTCTGCCATCTGCCCAGACTCCTTCCTCCCCGTGGAACACGCGCCTCTGCCCTAGTCGACCCCTCATGTCTCCTTAGCAGCCAGGCTTCCATCTCTCCGCACAGGGAGCGGGTGACACTTGTCTTGCCACCGGCCTGCTGTTCGTGCCACGGCAGCCTATCCTGCTTTCCGAGCGTTTCCCGACCGCAAGGCCAACGGCTCGTTCTCTTCTCCGGGGGCGGCATGCTATGCCTTCCCCACACTTGGCTTCTCTCTCAGGCAGACGGGATGCTAGGGCAAAGAGTATTTCGCTCCATGCGTGTATCTTCCACAGAGCTGCGGAGACGAGCTCAGGCAAGCAGCAGCAGCATCCCCAAACCCAACTCTGATTTCCCAAGGAACGCTGTGCTTTCCCAGGGGAGATGCCCAGGCAAAGAGGCTTTCGCTGTGTGCGGGTTTCTCCCACCGCGAGACTGGGCTCAGGCAAGCAGCAGCAGCCCGCAGAACATTTCTCAGCGAATGCTGTGCTTTCGCAGAGGCTTTGGCTTGGAGCCAACAGCACTTTGCTGCTGCTTCCTCAGCAAGGCTTCAGTCGCGTCAGGGAAGAAGAGCTGCGGGAGAGCTGGTGCCTCTTGGGCCTTGCTTTCCCGGGCTCCATGTTCGCGTCCTGGGTTCACCCAGCCAGGCCTCACTAAGCAGACACAGCCACAACCCCGCAGTAGCGTGCGTAACCTAGGATGGCACTCTAGGCACACTCCCATCTCCCAGTGTATGCATCGCTTGGCCTTTTACTCTGGCGCTCAGGCGGATTCTCGGACTAGGCCAGTGCCCTCCCCACAGGAAAGTAGAGGTGACAGGATCCCTGTCCACCGCACCAGCTCTGAATAGGGAGCTTTGGGGAACTGTCCCCACTCCTTCCACTGAAACCCCGTGCCTCCTCCAAGCTTCCACATCCTGGAGGAAGACGGCATCTGACACCCCGTTATTTCAGGGAGCTGTTTCTGCGAGTTCAGAGTAGGCGCCTGGTGGCTAGTGCATGTCTGCCCCCGGGACAGGTGGCCAAGTGCTGCTGTCTCCTTGGGCCCAGTCCCTCAGGACAGGCATGTTCTCTGCCCAGACTCCTTCCTAAGAGTGGAGCACGCACCCTGCCCTACTCATCACCTCCTGTCTCCTTAGCAGCCAGGCTTCTGTCTCTCTGCACTGGGCGCGGCTGATACTTGTATTGCCGGCTCTCCTGCTTCACAACCGTTTCCAGACCAGAAGGCCAACGGCTCCTGCTCTTCTCCCCGGACAGCGTACTTCACCTTCCGCAGACATGCTCCTGGGGAGTGCAGTGAAAAACGTGTCCCTTTTCCTTAAGGCTCTTTCCACAGGGGCCACCGCGCTTCTCTCTCAGGCAGAGGAGTTTCCGAGGCATAGAGGGTTTCGCTCCATGCGGGTTTATTACACCGTGCTGAGGAGACCAGCTCAGGCAAACAGGAGCGTCCCTCAGACCGGACTCTGATTTCCCAAAGAATGCTGTGCTTTGCCAGAGGGGATGCCAGGGCAAAGAAGCTTTCGCTCTATGCGATTTTCTCCAATAGTGCTGCGAATACTAGGCTAAGGCAAGCAGCAACAGCAGCCCTGAATCCCGACTCTGATTTCCCAGCGACTGCTATGCTTTTGCAGACGTTTTCAGCTTGGCAGGTACCGCACTTCGCTGCTGCTTCCTCAGAAAGGCATTGGATGTTCACTCTGCACGGTAGGGAAGAAGAGCCGCGGGAGAGCTGGTGCCTCTTGGGAAGTGATATCCTGGGCTCCGAGTGTACGCGCGGGATTCACCTTGCTATGCCGAACTCAGCAGACACAGTCACCACCCTGCAGCAGCGTGCGTGTCCTAGCATAGCACTGTACGTCTATTACCATCTCCTGGGGTAGGTTAGGCTTTGCTTTTTGCTTCGGCTCTCGGGCAGACTCGGTGTCTAGGCCAGTGCCTTCACCACAGGAGATAGGAGGCGATCGGATACCTGCACAAGGCCCGTGAACTGAATAGGGAGCATTGGGGGACTGTGCCCACTCCTTCCCCTTAAACCCCGTGCCTCCTCCAAGCTTCCACATCCTGGAGGAAGTCGGCATCTGACTCCCCGTTATTTCAGGGAGCTGTTTCTGCGAGGTTAGTGTAGGTGACTGGTGGCTAGCGCATGTCTGCCCCAGGGACAGGTGGCCAAGAGCTGCTGTCTCCTTGGGCCCAGTCCCTCAGGACAGGCATGTTCTCTGCCCAGACTCCTTCCTAAGAGTGGAGCACGCACCCTGCCCTACTCATCGCCTCCTGTCTCCTTAGCAGCCAGGCTTCTGTCTCTCTGCACTGGGAGCGGCTGATACTTGTATTGCCGGCTCTCCTGCTTCACAACCGTTTCCAGACCAGAAGGCCAACGGCTCCTGCTCTTTTCCCCGGACAGCGTACTTCACCTTCCACAGACATGCTTCTGGGGAGTGCAGTGAAAAACGTGTCCCTTTCCTTAAGGCTCTTTCCACAGGGGCCACTGCGCTTCTCTCTCAGGTAGAGGAGATTCCGAGGCATAGAGGGTTTCGCTCCATGCGGGTTTATTACACCGTGCTGAGGAGACCAGCTCAGGCAAACAGGAGCATCCCTCAGACCGGACTCTGATTTCCCAAAGAATGCTGTGCTTTGCCAGAGGGGATGCCAGGGCAAAGAGGCTTTCGCTCTATGTTGTTTTCTCCAATAGTGCTGCGAATACTAGGCTAAGGCAAGCAGCTACAGCAGCCCTCAATCCCGACTCTGATTTCCCAGCGACTGCTATGCTTTCGCAGACGTATTCAGCTTGGCACAAACCGCACTTCGCTGCTGCTAGCTCAGAAAGGAGTTGGGTGTTCACTCTGCGCGGCAGGGAAGAAGCGCCGCGGGAGTGCTGGGGCCTCTTGGGACTTGCTTTCCGGGGCTCCAAGTTCAAGCCCGGGGTTCACCTTGCTATGCCGAACTAAGCAGACACAGTCACAACTCTGCAGCAGCGTGCGTGTCCTAGCATGGCACTCTATGCCTATTACCATCTCCTGGGGCGGTAAGGCTTTGCCTTTTGCTCTGTTGCTCAGGCAGACTCGGGGTTACGCCTGTCCTTCACCACAGGAGGGAGAAGGCGACAGGGTCACTGCACACCGCCCGTGCACTCGGATGGGGAACCGTGGGGGACTGTCTCCACTCTTTCTCCGGCACACCCCCTCCCACCCACATCGCTGCCACATCTTGGTGGAAGACGTATCGGTCTGCCCGTTTCTCCATGTGGCTGTTTCTGTGAGTTCCGGGTATGGCACCTGGTGGCAAGCCCAAGTCTGCCCTTGGGACAGGTGGCCAAGGAGATGCTCTCCCCTTGGGACCAGAGGCCCAGGACAGGTCTGCCATCTGCCCAGACTCCTTCCTCAGCGTGGAACACGCGCCTCTGCCCTAGTCGACCCCTCATGTCTCCTTAGCAGCCAGGCTTCCATCTCTCCGCACAGGGAGCGGGTGACACTTGTCTTGCCACCGGCCTGCTGTTCGTGCCACGGCAGCCTATCCTGCTTTCCGAGCGTTTCCCGACCGCAAGGCCAACGGCTCGTTCTCTTCTCCGGGGGCGGCATGCTATGCCTTCCCCACACTTGGCTTCTCTCTCAGGCAGACGGGATGCTAGGGCAAAGAGTATTTCGCTCCATGCGTGTATCTTCCACAGAGCTGCGGAGACGAGCTCAGGCAAGCAGCAGCAGCATCCCCAAACCCAACTCTGATTTCCCAAGGAACGCTGTGCTTTCCCAGGGGAGATGCCCAGGCAAAGAGGCTTTCGCTGTGTGCGGGTTTCTCCCACCGCGAGACTGGGCTCAGGCAAGCAGCAGCAGCCCGCAGAACATTTCTCAGCGAATGCTGTGCTTTCGCAGAGGCTTTGGCTTGGAGCCAACAGCACTTTGCTGCTGCTTCCTCAGCAAGGCTTCAGTCGCGTCAGGGAAGAAGAGCTGCGGGAGAGCTGGTGCCTCTTGGGCCTTGCTTTCCCGGGCTCCATGTTCGCGTCCTGGGTTCACCCAGCCAGGCCTCACTAAGCAGACACAGCCACAACCCCGCAGTAGCGTGCGTAACCTAGGATGGCACTCTAGGCACACTCCCATCTCCCAGTGTATGCATCGCTTGGCCTTTTACTCTGGCGCTCAGGCGGATTCTCGGACTAGGCCAGTGCCCTCCCCACAGGAAAGTAGAGGTGACAGGATCCCTGTCCACCGCACCAGCTCTGAATAGGGAGCTTTGGGGAACTGTCCCCACTCCTTCCACTGAAACCCCGTGCCTCACCCAAGCTTCCACATCCTGGAGGAAGACGGCATCTGACACCCCGTTATTTCAGGGAGCTGTTTCTGCGAGTTCAGAGTAGGCGCCTGGTGGCTAGTGCATGTCTGCCCCCGGGACAGGTGGCCAAGAGCTGCTGTCTCCTTGGGCCCAGTCCCTCAGGACAGGCATGTTCTCTGCCCAGACTCCTTCCTAAGAGTGGAGCACGCACCTTGCCCTACTCATCACCTCCTGTCTCCTTAGCAGCCAGGCTTCTGTCTCTCTGCACTGGGCGCGGCTGATACTTGTATTGCCGGCTCTCCTGCTTCACAACCGTTTCCAGACCAGAAGGCCAACGGCTCCTGCTCTTCTCCCCGGACAGCGTACTTCACCTTCCGCAGACATGCTCCTGGGGAGTGCAGTGAAAAACGTGTCCCTTTTCCTTAAGGCTCTTTCCACAGGGGCCACCGCGCTTCTCTCTCAGGCAGAGGAGTTTCCGAGGCATAGAGGGTTTCGCTCCATGCGGGTTTATTACACCGTGCTGAGGAGACCAGCTCAGGCAAACAGGAGCGTCCCTCAGACCGGACTCTGATTTCCCAAAGAATGCTGTGCTTTGCCAGAGGGGATGCCAGGGCAAAGAAGCTTTCGCTCTATGCGATTTTCTCCAATAGTGCTGCGAATACTAGGCTAAGGCAAGCAGCAACAGCAGCCCTGAATCCCGACTCTGATTTCCCAGCGACTGCTATGCTTTTGCAGACGTTTTCAGCTTGGCAGGTACCGCACTTCGCTGCTGCTTCCTCAGAAAGGCATTGGATGTTCACTCTGCACGGTAGGGAAGAAGAGCCGCGGGAGAGCTGGTGCCTCTTGGGAAGTGATATCCTGGGCTCCGAGTGTACGCGCGGGATTCACCTTGCTATGCCGAACTCAGCAGACACAGTCACCACCCTGCAGCAGCGTGCGTGTCCTAGCATAGCACTGTACGTCTATTACCATCTCCTGGGGTAGGTTAGGCTTTGCTTTTTGCTTCGGCTCTCGGGCAGACTCGGTGTCTAGGCCAGTGCCTTCACCACAGGAGATAGGAGGCGATCGGATACCTGCACAAGGCCCGTGAACTGAATAGGGAGCATTGGGGGACTGTGCCCACTCCTTCCCCTTAAACCCCGTGCCTCCTCCAAGCTTCCACATCCTGGAGGAAGTCGGCATCTGACTCCCCGTTATTTCAGGGAGCTGTTTCTGCGAGGTTAGTGTAGGTGACTGGTGGCTAGCGCATGTCTGCCCCAGGGACAGGTGGCCAAGAGCTGCTGTCTCCTTGGGCCCAGTCCCTCAGGACAGGCATGTTCTCTGCCCAGACTCCTTCCTAAGAGTGGAGCACGCACCCTGCCCTACTCATCGCCTCCTGTCTCCTTAGCAGCCAGGCTTCTGTCTCTCTGCACTGGGAGCGGCTGATACTTGTATTGCCGGCTCTCCTGCTTCACAACCGTTTCCAGACCAGAAGGCCAACGGCTCCTGCTCTTTTCCCCGGACAGCGTACTTCACCTTCCACAGACATGCTTCTGGGGAGTGCAGTGAAAAACGTGTCCCTTTCCTTAAGGCTCTTTCCAAAGGGGCCACTGCGCTTCTCTCTCAGGTAGAGGAGATTCCGAGGCATAGAGGGTTTCGCTCCATGCGGGTTTATTACACCGTGCTGAGGAGACCAGCTCAGGCAAACAGGAGCATCCCTCAGACCGGACTCTGATTTCCCAAAGAATGCTGTGCTTTGCCAGAGGGGATGCCAGGGCAAAGAGGCTTTCGCTCTATGTTGTTTTCTCCAATAGTGCTGCGAATACTAGGCTAAGGCAAGCAGCTACAGCAGCCCTCAATCCCGACTCTGATTTCCCAGCGACTGCTATGCTTTCGCAGACGTATTCAGCTTGGCACAAACCGCACTTCGCTGCTGCTAGCTCAGAAAGGAGTTGGGTGTTCACTCTGCGCGGCAGGGAAGAAGCGCCGCGGGAGTGCTGGGGCCTCTTGGGACTTGCTTTCCGGGGCTCCAAGTTCAAGCCCGGGGTTCACCTTGCTATGCCGAACTAAGCAGACACAGTCACAACTCTGCAGCAGCGTGCGTGTCCTAGCATGGCACTCTATGCCTATTACCATCTCCTGGGGCGGTAAGGCTTTGCCTTTTGCTCTGTTGCTCAGGCAGACTCGGGGTTACGCCTGTCCTTCACCACAGGAGGGAGAAGGCGACAGGGTCACTGCACACCGCCCGTGCACTCGGATGGGGAACCGTGGGGGACTGTCTCCACTCTTTCTCCGGCACACCCCCTCCCACCCACATCGCTGCCACATCTTGGTGGAAGACGTATCGGTCTGCCCGTTTCTCCATGTGGCTGTTTCTGTGAGTTCCGGGTATGGCACCTGGTGGCAAGCCCAAGTCTGCCCTTGGGACAGGTGGCCAAGGAGATGCTCTCCCCTTGGGACCAGAGGCCCAGGACAGGTCTGCCATCTGCCCAGACTCCTTCCTCAGCGTGGAACACGCGCCTCTGCCCTAGTCGACCCCTCATGTCTCCTTAGCAGCCAGGCTTCCATCTCTCCGCACAGGGAGCGGGTGACACTTGTCTTGCCACCGGCCTGCTGTTCGTGCCACGGCAGCCTATCCTGCTTTCCGAGCGTTTCCCGACCGCAAGGCCAACGGCTCGTTCTCTTCTCCGGGGGCGGCATGCTATGCCTTCCCCACACTTGGCTTCTCTCTCAGGCAGACGGGATGCTAGGGCAAGGAGTATTTCGCTCCATGCGTGTATCTTCCACAGAGCTGCGGAGACGAGCTCAGGCAAGCAGCAGCAGCATCCCCAAACCCAACTCTGATTTCCCAAGGAACGCTGTGCTTTCCCAGGGGAGATGCCCAGGCAAAGAGGCTTTCGCTGTGTGCGGGTTTCTCCCACCGCGAGACTGGGCTCAGGCAAGCAGCAGCAGCCCGCAGAACATTTCTCAGCGAATGCTGTGCTTTCGCAGAGGCTTTGGCTTGGAGCCAACAGCACTTTGCTGCTGCTTCCTCAGCAAGGCTTCAGTCGCGTCAGGGAAGAAGAGCTGCGGGAGAGCTGGTGCCTCTTGGGCCTTGCTTTCCCGGGCTCCATGTTCGCGTCCTGGGTTCACCCAGCCAGGCCTCACTAAGCAGACACAGCCACAACCCCGCAGTAGCGTGCGTAACCTAGGATGGCACTCTAGGCACACTCCCATCTCCCAGTGTATGCATCGCTTGGCCTTTTACTCTGGCGCTCAGGCGGATTCTCGGACTAGGCCAGTGCCCTCCCCACAGGAAAGTAGAGGTGACAGGATCCCTGTCCACCGCACCAGCTCTGAATAGGGAGCTTTGGGGAACTGTCCCCACTCCTTCCACTGAAACCCCGTGCCTCAACCA
This sequence comes from Mustela lutreola, assembly GCF_030435805.1. Classification (NCBI taxonomy): domain Eukaryota; kingdom Metazoa; phylum Chordata; class Mammalia; order Carnivora; family Mustelidae; genus Mustela; species Mustela lutreola. The sequence continues at coordinate 63,759,927 of NC_081291.1, read as the reverse complement.
AGCTTCCACATCCTGGAGGAAGACGGCATCTGACACCCCGTTATTTCAGGGAGCTCTTTCTGCGAGTTCAGAGTAGGCGCCTGGTGGCTAGTGCATGTCTGCCCCCGGGACAGGTGGCCAAGAGCTGCTGTCTCCTTGGGCCCAGTCCCTCAGGACAGACATGTTCTCTGCCCAGACTCCTTCCTAAGAGTGGAGCACGCACCCTGCCCTACTCATCACCTCCTGTCTCCTTAGCAGCCAGGCTTCTGTCTCTCTGCACTGGGCGCGGCTGATACTTGTATTGCCGGCTCTCCTGCTTCACAACCGTTTCCAGACCAGAAGGCCAACGGCTCCTGCTCTTCTCCCCGGACAGCGTACTTCACCTTCCGCAGACATGCTCCTGGGGAGTGCAGTGAAAAACGTGTCCCTTTTCCTTAAGGCTCTTTCCACAGGGGCCACCGCGCTTCTCTCTCAGGCAGAGGAGTTTCCGAGGCATAGAGGGTTTCGCTCCATGCGGGTTTATTACACCGTGCTGAGGAGACCAGCTCAGGCAAACAGGAGCATCCCTCAGACCGGACTCTGATTTCCCAAAGAATGCTGTGCTTTGCCAGAGGGGATGCCAGGGCAAAGAAGCTTTCGCTCTATGCGATTTTCTCCAATAGTGCTGCGAATACTAGGCTAAGGCAAGCAGCAACAGCAGCCCTGAATCCCGACTCTGATTTCCCAGCGACTGCTATGCTTTTGCAGACGTTTTCAGCTTGGCAGGTACCGCACTTCGCTGCTGCTTCCTCAGAAAGGCATTGGATGTTCACTCTGCACGGTAGGGAAGAAGAGCCGCGGGAGAGCTGGTGCCTCTTGGGAAGTGATATCCTGGGCTCCGAGTGTACGCGCGGGATTCACCTTGCTATGCCGAACTCAGCAGACACAGTCACCACCCTGCAGCAGCGTGCGTGTCCTAGCATAGCACTGTACGTCTATTACCATCTCCTGGGGTAGGTTAGGCTTTGCTTTTTGCTTCGGCTCTCGGGCAGACTCGGTGTCTAGGCCAGTGCCTTCACCACAGGAGATAGGAGGCGATCGGATACCTGCACAAGGCCCGTGAACTGAATAGGGAGCATTGGGGGACTGTGCCCACTCCTTCCCCTTAAACCCCGTGCCTCCTCCAAGCTTCCACATCCTGGAGGAAGTCGGCATCTGACTCCCCGTTATTTCAGGGAGCTGTTTCTGCGAGGTTAGTGTAGGTGCCTGGTGGCTAGCGCATGTCTGCCCCAGGGACAGGTGGCCAAGAGCTGCTGTCTCCTTGGGCCCAGTCCCTCAGGACAGGCATGTTCTCTGCCCAGACTCCTTCCTAAGAGTGGAGCACGCACCCTGCCCTACTCATCGCCTCCTGTCTCCTTAGCAGCCAGGCTTCTGTCTCTCTGCACTGGGAGCGGCTGATACTTGTATTGCCGGCTCTCCTGCTTCACAACCGTTTCCAGACCAGAAGGCCAACGGCTCCTGCTCTTTTCCCCGGACAGCGTACTTCACCTTCCACAGACATGCTTCTGGGGAGTGCAGTGAAAAACGTGTCCCTTTCCTTAAGGCTCTTTCCACAGGGGCCACTGCGCTTCTCTCTCAGGTAGAGGAGATTCCGAGGCATAGAGGGTTTCGCTCCATGCGGGTTTATTACACCGTGCTGAGGAGACCAGCTCAGGCAAACAGGAGCATCCCTCAGACCGGACTCTGATTTCCCAAAGAATGCTGTGCTTTGCCAGAGGGGATGCCAGGGCAAAGAGGCTTTCGCTCTATGTTGTTTTCTCCAATAGTGCTGCGAATACTAGGCTAAGGCAAGCAGCTACAGCAGCCCTCAATCCCGACTCTGATTTCCCAGCGACTGCTATGCTTTCGCAGACGTATTCAGCTTGGCACAAACCGCACTTCGCTGCTGCTAGCTCAGAAAGGAGTTGGGTGTTCACTCTGCGCGGCAGGGAAGAAGCGCCGCGGGAGTGCTGGGGCCTCTTGGGACTTGCTTTCCGGGGCTCCAAGTTCAAGCCCGGGGTTCACCTTGCTATGCCGAACTAAGCAGACACAGTCACAACTCTGCAGCAGCGTGCGTGTCCTAGCATGGCACTCTATGCCTATTACCATCTCCTGGGGCGGTAAGGCTTTGCCTTTTGCTCTGTTGCTCAGGCAGACTCGGGGTTACGCCTGTCCTTCACCACAGGAGGGAGAAGGCGACAGGGTCACTGCACACCGCCCGTGCACTCGGATGGGGAACCGTGGGGGACTGTCTCCACTCTTTCTCCGGCACACCCCCTCCCACCCACATCGCTGCCACATCTTGGTGGAAGACGTATCGGTCTGCCCGTTTCTCCATGTGGCTGTTTCTGTGAGTTCCGGGTATGGCACCTGGTGGCAAGCCCAAGTCTGCCCTTGGGACAGGTGGCCAAGGAGATGCTCTCCCCTTGGGACCAGAGGCCCAGGACAGGTCTGCCATCTGCCCAGACTCCTTCCTCAGCGTGGAACACGCGCCTCTGCCCTAGTCGACCCCTCATGTCTCCTTAGCAGCCAGGCTTCCATCTCTCCGCACAGGGAGCGGGTGACACTTGTCTTGCCACCGGCCTGCTGTTCGTGCCACGGCAGCCTATCCTGCTTTCCGAGCGTTTCCCGACCGCAAGGCCAACGGCTCGTTCTCTTCTCCGGGGGCGGCATGCTATGCCTTCCCCACACTTGGCTTCTCTCTCAGGCAGACGGGATGCTAGGGCAAAGAGTATTTCGCTCCATGCGTGTATCTTCCACAGAGCTGCGGAGACGAGCTCAGGCAAGCAGCAGCAGCATCCCCAAACCCAACTCTGATTTCCCAAGGAACGCTGTGCTTTCCCAGGGGAGATGCCCAGGCAAAGAGGCTTTCGCTGTGTGCGGGTTTCTCCCACCGCGAGACTGGGCTCAGGCAAGCAGCAGCAGCCCGCAGAACATTTCTCAGCGAATGCTGTGCTTTCGCAGAGGCTTTGGCTTGGAGCCAACAGCACTTTGCTGCTGCTTCCTCAGCAAGGCTTCAGTCGCGTCAGGGAAGAAGAGCTGCGGGAGAGCTGGTGCCTCTTGGGCCTTGCTTTCCCGGGCTCCATGTTCGCGTCCTGGGTTCACCCAGCCAGGCCTCACTAAGCAGACACAGCCACAACCCCGCAGTAGCGTGCGTAACCTAGGATGGCACTCTAGGCACACTCCCATCTCCCAGTGTATGCATCGCTTGGCCTTTTACTCTGGCGCTCAGGCGGATTCTCGGACTAGGCCAGTGCCCTCCCCACAGGAAAGTAGAGGTGACAGGATCCCTGTCCACCGCACCAGCTCTGAATAGGGAGCTTTGGGGAACTGTCCCCACTCCTTCCACTGAAACCCCGTGCCTCACCCAAGCTTCCACATCCTGGAGGAAGACGGCATCTGACACCCCGTTATTTCAGGGAGCTGTTTCTGCGAGTTCAGAGTAGGCGCCTGGTGGCTAGTGCATGTCTGCCCCCGGGACAGGTGGCCAAGAGCTGCTGTCTCCTTGGGCCCAGTCCCTCAGGACAGACATGTTCTCTGCCCAGACTCCTTCCTAAGAGTGGAGCACGCACCCTGCCCTACTCATCACCTCCTGTCTCCTTAGCAGCCAGGCTTCTGTCTCTCTGCACTGGGCGCGGCTGATACTTGTATTGCCGGCTCTCCTGCTTCACAACCGTTTCCAGACCAGAAGGCCAACGGCTCCTGCTCTTCTCCCCGGACAGCGTACTTCACCTTCCGCAGACATGCTCCTGGGGAGTGCAGTGAAAAACGTGTCCCTTTTCCTTAAGGCTCTTTCCACAGGGGCCACCGCGCTTCTCTCTCAGGCAGAGGAGTTTCCGAGGCATAGAGGGTTTCGCTCCATGCGGGTTTATTACACCGTGCTGAGGAGACCAGCTCAGGCAAACAGGAGCATCCCTCAGACCGGACTCTGATTTCCCAAAGAATGCTGTGCTTTGCCAGAGGGGATGCCAGGGCAAAGAAGCTTTCGCTCTATGCGATTTTCTCCAATAGTGCTGCGAATACTAGGCTAAGGCAAGCAGCAACAGCAGCCCTGAATCCCGACTCTGATTTCCCAGCGACTGCTATGCTTTTGCAGACGTTTTCAGCTTGGCAGGTACCGCACTTCGCTGCTGCTTCCTCAGAAAGGCATTGGATGTTCACTCTGCACGGTAGGGAAGAAGAGCCGCGGGAGAGCTGGTGCCTCTTGGGAAGTGATATCCTGGGCTCCGAGTGTACGCGCGGGATTCACCTTGCTATGCCGAACTCAGCAGACACAGTCACCACCCTGCAGCAGCGTGCGTGTCCTAGCATAGCACTGTACGTCTATTACCATCTCCTGGGGTAGGTTAGGCTTTGCTTTTTGCTTCGGCTCTCGGGCAGACTCGGTGTCTAGGCCAGTGCCTTCACCACAGGAGATAGGAGGCGATCGGATACCTGCACAAGGCCCGTGAACTGAATAGGGAGCATTGGGGGACTGTGCCCACTCCTTCCCCTTAAACCCCGTGCCTCCTCCAAGCTTCCACATCCTGGAGGAAGTCGGCATCTGACTCCCCGTTATTTCAGGGAGCTGTTTCTGCGAGGTTAGTGTAGGTGACTGGTGGCTAGCGCATGTCTGCCCCAGGGACAGGTGGCCAAGAGCTGCTGTCTCCTTGGGCCCAGTCCCTCAGGACAGGCATGTTCTCTGCCCAGACTCCTTCCTAAGAGTGGAGCACGCACCCTGCCCTACTCATCGCCTCCTGTCTCCTTAGCAGCCAGGCTTCTGTCTCTCTGCACTGGGAGCGGCTGATACTTGTATTGCCGGCTCTCCTGCTTCACAACCGTTTCCAGACCAGAAGGCCAACGGCTCCTGCTCTTTTCCCCGGACAGCGTACTTCACCTTCCACAGACATGCTTCTGGGGAGTGCAGTGAAAAACGTGTCCCTTTCCTTAAGGCTCTTTCCACAGGGGCCACCGCGCTTCTCTCTCAGGTAGAGGAGATTCCGAGGCATAGAGGGTTTCGCTCCATGCGGGTTTATTACACCGTGCTGAGGAGACCAGCTCAGGCAAACAGGAGCATCCCTCAGACCGGACTCTGATTTCCCAAAGAATGCTGTGCTTTGCCAGAGGGGATGCCAGGGCAAAGAGGCTTTCGCTCTATGTTGTTTTCTCCAATAGTGCTGCGAATACTAGGCTAAGGCAAGCAGCTACAGCAGCCCTCAATCCCGACTCTGATTTCCCAGCGACTGCTATGCTTTCGCAGACGTATTCAGCTTGGCACAAACCGCACTTCGCTGCTGCTAGCTCAGGAAGGAGTTGGGTGTTCACTCTGCGCGGCAGGGAAGAAGCGCCGCGGGAGTGCTGGGGCCTCTTGGGACTTGCTTTCCGGGGCTCCAAGTTCAAGCCCGGGGTTCACCTTGCTATGCCGAACTAAGCAGACACAGTCACAACTCTGCAGCAGCGTGCGTGTCCTAGCATGGCACTCTATGCCTATTACCATCTCCTGGGGCGGTAAGGCTTTGCCTTTTGCTCTGTTGCTCAGGCAGACTCGGGGTTACGCCTGTCCTTCACCACAGGAGGGAGAAGGCGACAGGGTCACTGCACACCGCCCGTGCACTCGGATGGGGAACCGTGGGGGACTGTCTCCACTCTTTCTCCGGCACACCCCCTCCCACCCACATCGCTGCCACATCTTGGTGGAAGACGTATCGGTCTGCCCGTTTCTCCATGTGGCTGTTTCTGTGAGTTCCGGGTATGGCACCTGGTGGCAAGCCCAAGTCTGCCCTTGGGACAGGTGGCCAAGGAGATGCTCTCCCCTTGGGACCAGAGGCCCAGGACAGGTCTGCCATCTGCCCAGACTCCTTCCTCAGCGTGGAACACGCGCCTCTGCCCTAGTCGACCCCTCATGTCTCCTTAGCAGCCAGGCTTCCATCTCTCCGCACAGGGAGCGGGTGACACTTGTCTTGCCACCGGCCTGCTGTTCGTGCCACGGCAGCCTATCCTGCTTTCCGAGCGTTTCCCGACCGCAAGGCCAACGGCTCGTTCTCTTCTCCGGGGGCGGCATGCTATGCCTTCCCCACACTTGGCTTCTCTCTCAGGCAGACGGGATGCTAGGGCAAAGAGTATTTCGCTCCATGCGTGTATCTTCCACAGAGCTGCGGAGACGAGCTCAGGCAAGCAGCAGCAGCATCCCCAAACCCAACTCTGATTTCCCAAGGAACGCTGTGCTTTCCCAGGGGAGATGCCCAGGCAAAGAGGCTTTCGCTGTGTGCGGGTTTCTCCCACCGCGAGACTGGGCTCAGGCAAGCAGCAGCAGCCCGCAGAACATTTCTCAGCGAATGCTGTGCTTTCGCAGAGGCTTTGGCTTGGAGCCAACAGCACTTTGCTGCTGCTTCCTCAGCAAGGCTTCAGTCGCGTCAGGGAAGAAGAGCTGCGGGAGAGCTGGTGCCTCTTGGGACTTGCTTTCCCGGGCTCCATGTTCGCGTCCTGGGTTCACCCAGCCAGGCCTCACTAAGCAGACACAGCCACAACCCCGCAGTAGCGTGCGTAACCTAGGATGGCACTCTAGGCACACTCCCATCTCCCAGTGTATGCATCGCTTGGCCTTTTACTCTGGCGCTCAGGCGGATTCTCGGACTAGGCCAGTGCCCTCCCCACAGGAAAGTAGAGGTGACAGGATCCCTGTCCACCGCACCAGCTCTGAATAGGGAGCTTTGGGGAACTGTCCCCACTCCTTCCACTGAAACCCCGTGCCTCAACCAAGCTTCCACATCCTGGAGGAAGACGGCATCTGAAACCCCGTTATTTCAGGGAGCTCTTTCTGCGAGTACAGAGTAGGCGCCTGGTGGCTAGTGCATGTCTGCCCCCGGGACAGGTGGCCAAGAGCTGCTGTCTCCTTGGGCCCAGTCCCTCAGGACAGGCATGTTCTCTGCCCAGACTCCTTCCTAAGAGTGGAGCACGCACCCTGCCCTACTCATCACCTCCTGTCTCCTTAGCAGCCAGGCTTCTGTCTCTCTGCACTGGGCGCGGCTGATACTTGTATTGCCGGCTCTCCTGCTTCACAACCGTTTCCAGACCAGAAGGCCAACGGCTCCTGCTCTTCTCCCCGGACAGCGTACTTCACCTTCCGCAGACATGCTCCTGGGGAGTGCAGTGAAAAACGTGTCCCTTTTCCTTAAGGCTCTTTCCACAGGGGCCACCGCGCTTCTCTCTCAGGCAGAGGAGTTTCCGAGGCATAGAGGGTTTCGCTCCATGCGGGTTTATTACACCGTGCTGAGGAGACCAGCTCAGGCAAACAGGAGCATCCCTCAGACCGGACTCTGATTTCCCAAAGAATGCTGTGCTTTGCCAGAGGGGATGCCAGGGCAAAGAAGCTTTCGCTCTATGCGATTTTCTCCAATAGTGCTGCGAATACTAGGCTAAGGCAAGCAGCAACAGCAGCCCTGAATCCCGACTCTGATTTCCCAGCGACTGCTATGCTTTTGCAGACGTTTTCAGCTTGGCAGGTACCGCACTTCGCTGCTGCTTCCTCAGAAAGGCATTGGATGTTCACTCTGCACGGTAGGGAAGAAGAGCCGCGGGAGAGCTGGTGCCTCTTGGGAAGTGATATCCTGGGCTCCGAGTGTACGCGCGGGATTCACCTTGCTATGCCGAACTCAGCAGACACAGTCACCACCCTGCAGCAGCGTGCGTGTCCTAGCATAGCACTGTACGTCTATTACCATCTCCTGGGGTAGGTTAGGCTTTGCTTTTTGCTTCGGCTCTCGGGCAGACTCGGTGTCTAGGCCAGTGCCTTCACCACAGGAGATAGGAGGCGATCGGATACCTGCACAAGGCCCGTGAACTGAATAGGGAGCATTGGGGGACTGTGCCCACTCCTTCCCCTTAAACCCCGTGCCTCCTCCAAGCTTCCACATCCTGGAGGAAGTCGGCATCTGACTCCCCGTTATTTCAGGGAGCTGTTTCTGCGAGGTTAGTGTAGGTGCCTGGTGGCTAGCGCATGTCTGCCCCAGGGACAGGTGGCCAAGAGCTGCTGTCTCCTTGGGCCCAGTCCCTCAGGACAGGCATGTTCTCTGCCCAGACTCCTTCCTAAGAGTGGAGCACGCACCCTGCCCTACTCATCGCCTCCTGTCTCCTTAGCAGCCAGGCTTCTGTCTCTCTGCACTGGGAGCGGCTGATACTTGTATTGCCGGCTCTCCTGCTTCACAACCGTTTCCAGACCAGAAGGCCAACGGCTCCTGCTCTTTTCCCCGGACAGCGTACTTCACCTTCCACAGACATGCTTCTGGGGAGTGCAGTGAAAAACGTGTCCCTTTCCTTAAGGCTCTTTCCACAGGGGCCACCGCGCTTCTCTCTCAGGTAGAGGAGATTCCGAGGCATAGAGGGTTTCGCTCCATGCGGGTTTATTACACCGTGCTGAGGAGACCAGCTCAGGCAAACAGGAGCATCCCTCAGACCGGACTCTGATTTCCCAAAGAATGCTGTGCTTTGCCAGAGGGGATGCCAGGGCAAAGAGGCTTTCGCTCTATGTTGTTTTCTCCAATAGTGCTGCGAATACTAGGCTAAGGCAAGCAGCTACAGCAGCCCTCAATCCCGACTCTGATTTCCCAGCGACTGCTATGCTTTCGCAGACGTATTCAGCTTGGCACAAACCGCACTTCGCTGCTGCTAGCTCAGAAAGGAGTTGGGTGTTCACTCTGCGCGGCAGGGAAGAAGCGCCGCGGGAGTGCTGGGGCCTCTTGGGACTTGCTTTCCGGGGCTCCAAGTTCAAGCCCGGGGTTCACCTTGCTATGCCGAACTAAGCAGACACAGTCACAACTCTGCAGCAGCGTGCGTGTCCTAGCATGGCACTCTATGCCTATTACCATCTCCTGGGGCGGTAAGGCTTTGCCTTTTGCTCTGTTGCTCAGGCAGACTCGGGGTTACGCCTGTCCTTCACCACAGGAGGGAGAAGGCGACAGGGTCACTGCACACCGCCCGTGCACTCGGATGGGGAACCGTGGGGGACTGTCTCCACTCTTTCTCCGGCACACCCCCTCCCACCCACATCGCTGCCACATCTTGGTGGAAGACGTATCGGTCTGCCCGTTTCTCCATGTGGCTGTTTCTGTGAGTTCCGGGTATGGCACCTGGTGGCAAGCCCAAGTCTGCCCTTGGGACAGGTGGCCAAGGAGATGCTCTCCCCTTGGGACCAGAGGCCCAGGACAGATCTGCCATCTGCCCAGACTCCTTCCTCAGCGTGGAACACGCGCCTCTGCCCTAGTCGACCCCTCATGTCTCCTTAGCAGCCAGGCTTCCATCTCTCCGCACAGGGAGCGGGTGACACTTGTCTTGCCACCGGCCTGCTGTTCGTGCCACGGCAGCCTATCCTGCTTTCCGAGCGTTTCCCGACCGCAAGGCCAACGGCTCGTTCTCTTCTCCGGGGGCGGCATGCTATGCCTTCCCCACACTTGGCTTCTCTCTCAGGCAGACGGGATGCTAGGGCAAAGAGTATTTCGCTCCATGCGTGTATCTTCCACAGAGCTGCGGAGACGAGCTCAGGCAAGCAGCAGCAGCATCCCCAAACCCAACTCTGATTTCCCAAGGAACGCTGTGCTTTCCCAGGGGAGATGCCCAGGCAAAGAGGCTTTCGCTGTGTGCGGGTTTCTCCCACCGCGAGACTGGGCTCAGGCAAGCAGCAGCAGCCCGCAGAACATTTCTCAGCGAATGCTGTGCTTTCGCAGAGGCTTTGGCTTGGAGCCAACAGCACTTTGCTGCTGCTTCCTCAGCAAGGCTTCAGTCGCGTCAGGGAAGAAGAGCTGCGGGAGAGCTGGTGCCTCTTGGGCCTTGCTTTCCCGGGCTCCATGTTCGCGTCCTGGGTTCACCCAGCCAGGCCTCACTAAGCAGACACAGCCACAACCCCGCAGTAGCGTGCGTAACCTAGGATGGCACTCTAGGCACACTCCCATCTCCCAGTGTATGCATCGCTTGGCCTTTTACTCTGGCGCTCAGGCGGATTCTCGGACTAGGCCAGTGCCCTCCCCACAGGAAAGTAGAGGTGACAGGATCCCTGTCCACCGCACCAGCTCTGAATAGGGAGCTTTGGGGAACTGTCCCCACTCCTTCCACTGAAACCCCGTGCCTCACCCAAGCTTCCACATCCTGGAGGAAGACGGCATCTGACACCCCGTTATTTCAGGGAGCTGTTTCTGCGAGTTCAGAGTAGGCGCCTGGTGGCTAGTGCATGTCTGCCCCCGGGACAGGTGGCCAAGAGCTGCTGTCTCCTTGGGCCCAGTCCCTCAGGACAGACATGTTCTCTGCCCAGACTCCTTCCTAAGAGTGGAGCACGCACCCTGCCCTACTCATCACCTCCTGTCTCCTTAGCAGCCAGGCTTCTGTCTCTCTGCACTGGGCGCGGCTGATACTTGTATTGCCGGCTCTCCTGCTTCACAACCGTTTCCAGACCAGAAGGCCAACGGCTCCTGCTCTTCTCCCCGGACAGCGTACTTCACCTTCCGCAGACATGCTCCTGGGGAGTGCAGTGAAAAACGTGTCCCTTTTCCTTAAGGCTCTTTCCACAGGGGCCACCGCGCTTCTCTCTCAGGCAGAGGAGTTTCCGAGGCATAGAGGGTTTCGCTCCATGCGGGTTTATTACACCGTGCTGAGGAGACCAGCTCAGGCAAACAGGAGCATCCCTCAGACCGGACTCTGATTTCCCAAAGAATGCTGTGCTTTGCCAGAGGGGATGCCAGGGCAAAGAAGCTTTCGCTCTATGCGATTTTCTCCAATAGTGCTGCGAATACTAGGCTAAGGCAAGCAGCAACAGCAGCCCTGAATCCCGACTCTGATTTCCCAGCGACTGCTATGCTTTTGCAGACGTTTTCAGCTTGGCAGGTACCGCACTTCGCTGCTGCTTCCTCAGAAAGGCATTGGATGTTCACTCTGCACGGTAGGGAAGAAGAGCCGCGGGAGAGCTGGTGCCTCTTGGGAAGTGATATCCTGGGCTCCGAGTGTACGCGCGGGATTCACCTTGCTATGCCGAACTCAGCAGACACAGTCACCACCCTGCAGCAGCGTGCGTGTCCTAGCATAGCACTGTACGTCTATTACCATCTCCTGGGGTAGGTTAGGCTTTGCTTTTTGCTTCGGCTCTCGGGCAGACTCGGTGTCTAGGCCAGTGCCTTCACCACAGGAGATAGGAGGCGATCGGATACCTGCACAAGGCCCGTGAACTGAATAGGGAGCATTGGGGGACTGTGCCCACTCCTTCCCCTTAAACCCCGTGCCTCCTCCAAGCTTCCACATCCTGGAGGAAGTCGGCATCTGACTCCCCGTTATTTCAGGGAGCTGTTTCTGCGAGGTTAGTGTAGGTGCCTGGTGGCTAGCGCATGTCTGCCCCAGGGACAGGTGGCCAAGAGCTGCTGTCTCCTTGGGCCCAGTCCCTCAGGACAGGCATGTTCTCTGCCCAGACTCCTTCCTAAGAGTGGAGCACGCACCCTGCCCTACTCATCGCCTCCTGTCTCCTTAGCAGCCAGGCTTCTGTCTCTCTGCACTGGGAGCGGCTGATACTTGTATTGCCGGCTCTCCTGCTTCACAACCGTTTCCAGACCAGAAGGCCAACGGCTCCTGCTCTTTTCCCCGGACAGCGTACTTCACCTTCCACAGACATGCTTCTGGGGAGTGCAGTGAAAAACGTGTCCCTTTCCTTAAGGCTCTTTCCACAGGGGCCACTGCGCTTCTCTCTCAGGTAGAGGAGATTCCGAGGCATAGAGGGTTTCGCTCCATGCGGGTTTATTACACCGTGCTGAGGAGACCAGCTCAGGCAAACAGGAGCATCCCTCAGACCGGACTCTGATTTCCCAAAGAATGCTGTGCTTTGCCAGAGGGGATGCCAGGGCAAAGAGGCTTTCGCTCTATGTTGTTTTCTCCAATAGTGCTGCGAATACTAGGCTAAGGCAAGCAGCTACAGCAGCCCTCAATCCCGACTCTGATTTCCCAGCGACTGCTATGCTTTCGCAGACGTATTCAGCTTGGCACAAACCGCACTTCGCTGCTGCTAGCTCAGGAAGGAGTTGGGTGTTCACTCTGCGCGGCAGGGAAGAAGCGCCGCGGGAGTGCTGGGGCCTCTTGGGACTTGCTTTCCGGGGCTCCAAGTTCAAGCCCGGGGTTCACCTTGCTATGCCGAACTAAGCAGACACAGTCACAACTCTGCAGCAGCGTGCGTGTCCTAGCATGGCACTCTATGCCTATTACCATCTCCTGGGGCGGTAAGGCTTTGCCTTTTGCTCTGTTGCTCAGGCAGACTCGGGGTTACGCCTGTCCTTCACCACAGGAGGGAGAAGGCGACAGGGTCACTGCACACCGCCCGTGCACTCGGATGGGGAACCGTGGGGGACTGTCTCCACTCTTTCTCCGGCACACCCCCTCCCACCCACATCGCTGCCACATCTTGGTGGAAGACGTATCGGTCTGCCCGTTTCTCCATGTGGCTGTTTCTGTGAGTTCCGGGTAAGGCACCTGGTGGCAAGCCCAAGTCTGCCCTTGGGACAGGTGGCCAAGGAGATGCTCTCCCCTTGGGACCAGAGGCCCAGGACAGGTCTGCCATCTGCCCAGACTCCTTCCTCAGCGTGGAACACGCGCCTCTGCCCTAGTCGACCCCTCATGTCTCCTTAGCAGCCAGGCTTCCATCTCTCCGCACAGGGAGCGGGTGACACTTGTCTTGCCACCGGCCTGCTGTTCGTGCCACGGCAGCCTATCCTGCTTTCCGAGCGTTTCCCGACCGCAAGGCCAACGGCTCGTTCTCTTCTCCGGGGGCGGCATGCTATGCCTTCCCCACACTTGGCTTCTCTCTCAGGCAGACGGGATGCTAGGGCAAAGAGTATTTCGCTCCATGCGTGTATCTTCCACAGAGCTGCGGAGACGAGCTCAGGCAAGCAGCAGCAGCATCCCCAAACCCAACTCTGATTTCCCAAGGAACGCTGTGCTTTCCCAGGGGAGATGCCCAGGCAAAGAGGCTTTCGCTGTGTGCGGGTTTCTCCCACCGCGAGACTGGGCTCAGGCAAGCAGCAGCAGCCCGCAGAACATTTCTCAGCGAATGCTGTGCTTTCGCAGAGGCTTTGGCTTGGAGCCAACAGCACTTTGCTGCTGCTTCCTCAGCAAGGCTTCAGTCGCGTCAGGGAAGAAGAGCTGCGGGAGAGCTGGTGCCTCTTGGGCCTTGCTTTCCCGGGCTCCATGTTCGCGTCCTGGGTTCACCCAGCCAGGCCTCACTAAGCAGACACAGCCACAACCCCGCAGTAGCGTGCGTAACCTAGGATGGCACTCTAGGCACACTCCCATCTCCCAGTGTATGCATCGCTTGGCCTTTTACTCTGGCGCTCAGGCGGATTCTCGGACTAGGCCAGTGCCCTCCCCACAGGAAAGTAGAGGTGACAGGATCCCTGTCCACCGCACCAGCTCTGAATAGGGAGCTTTGGGGAACTGTCCCCACTCCTTCCACTGAAACCCCGTGCCTCCTCCAAGCTTCCACATCCTGGAGGAAGACGGCATCTGACACCCCGTTATTTCAGGGAGCTGTTTCTGCGAGTTCAGAGTAGGCGCCTGGTGGCTAGTGCATGTCTGCCCCCGGGACAGGTGGCCAAGAGCTGCTGTCTCCTTGGGCCCAGTCCCTCAGGACAGGCATGTTCTCTGCCCAGACTCCTTCCTAAGAGTGGAGCACGCACCCTGCCCTACTCATCACCTCCTGTCTCCTTAGCAGCCAGGCTTCTGTCTCTCTGCACTGGGCGCGGCTGATACTTGTATTGCCGGCTCTCCTGCTTCACAACCGTTTCCAGACCAGAAGGCCAACGGCTCCTGCTCTTCTCCCCGGACAGCGTACTTCACCTTCCGCAGACATGCTCCTGGGGAGTGCAGTGAAAAACGTGTCCCTTTTCCTTAAGGCTCTTTCCACAGGGGCCACCGCGCTTCTCTCTCAGGCAGAGGAGTTTCCGAGGCATAGAGGGTTTCGCTCCATGCGGGTTTATTACACCGTGCTGAGGAGACCAGCTCAGGCAAACAGGAGCATCCCTCAGACCGGACTCTGATTTCCCAAAGAATGCTGTGCTTTGCCAGAGGGGATGCCAGGGCAAAGAAGCTTTCGCTCTATGCGATTTTCTCCAATAGTGCTGCGAATACTAGGCTAAGGCAAGCAGCAACAGCAGCCCTGAATCCCGACTCTGATTTCCCAGCGACTGCTATGCTTTTGCAGACGTTTTCAGCTTGGCAGGTACCGCACTTCGCTGCTGCTTCCTCAGAAAGGCATTGGATGTTCACTCTGCACGGTAGGGAAGAAGAGCCGCGGGAGAGCTGGTGCCTCTTGGGAAGTGATATCCTGGGCTCCGAGTGTACGCGCGGGATTCACCTTGCTATGCCGAACTCAGCAGACACAGTCACCACCCTGCAGCAGCGTGCGTGTCCTAGCATAGCACTGTACGTCTATTACCATCTCCTGGGGTAGGTTAGGCTTTGCTTTTTGCTTCGGCTCTCGGGCAGACTCGGTGTCTAGGCCAGTGCCTTCACCACAGGAGATAGGAGGCGATCGGATACCTGCACAAGGCCCGTGAACTGAATAGGGAGCATTGGGGGACTGTGCCCACTCCTTCCCCTTAAACCCCGTGCCTCCTCCAAGCTTCCACATCCTGGAGGAAGTCGGCATCTGACTCCCCGTTATTTCAGGGAGCTGTTTCTGCGAGGTTAGTGTAGGTGCCTGGTGGCTAGCGCATGTCTGCCCCAGGGACAGGTGGCCAAGAGCTGCTGTCTCCTTGGGCCCAGTCCCTCAGGACAGGCATGTTCTCTGCCCAGACTCCTTCCTAAGAGTGGAGCACGCACCCTGCCCTACTCATCGCCTCCTGTCTCCTTAGCAGCCAGGCTTCTGTCTCTCTGCACTGGGAGCGGCTGATACTTGTATTGCCGGCTCTCCTGCTTCACAACCGTTTCCAGACCAGAAGGCCAACGGCTCCTGCTCTTTTCCCCGGACAGCGTACTTCACCTTCCACAGACATGCTTCTGGGGAGTGCAGTGAAAAACGTGTCCCTTTCCTTAAGGCTCTTTCCACAGGGGCCACTGCGCTTCTCTCTCAGGTAGAGGAGATTCCGAGGCATAGAGGGTTTCGCTCCATGCGGGTTTATTACACCGTGCTCAGGAGACCAGCTCAGGCAAACAGGAGCATCCCTCAGACCGGACTCTGATTTCCCAAAGAATGCTGTGCTTTGCCAGAGGGCATGCCAGGGCAAAGAGGCTTTCGCTCTATGTTGTTTTCTCCAATAGTGCTGCGAATACTAGGCTAAGGCAAGCAGCTACAGCAGCCCTCAATCCCGACTCTGATTTCCCAGCGACTGCTATGCTTTCGCAGACGTATTCAGCTTGGCACAAACCGCACTTCGCTGCTGCTAGCTCAGGAAGGAGTTGGGTGTTCACTCTGCGCGGCAGGGAAGAAGCGCCGCGGGAGTGCTGGGGCCTCTTGGGACTTGCTTTCCGGGGCTCCAAGTTCAAGCCCGGGGTTCACCTTGCTATGCCGAACTAAGCAGACACAGTCACAACTCTGCAGCAGCGTGCGTGTCCTAGCATGGCACTCTATGCCTATTACCATCTCCTGGGGCGGTAAGGCTTTGCCTTTTGCTCTGTTGCTCAGGCAGACTCGGGGTTACGCCTGTCCTTCACCACAGGAGGGAGAAGGCGACAGGGTCACTGCACACCGCCCGTGCACTCGGATGGGGAACCGTGGGGGACTGTCTCCACTCTTTCTCCGGCACACCCCCTCCCACCCACATCGCTGCCACATCTTGGTGGAAGACGTATCGGTCTGCCCGTTTCTCCATGTGGCTGTTTCTGTGAGTTCCGGGTATGGCACCTGGTGGCAAGCCCAAGTCTGCCCTTGGGACAGGTGGCCAAGGAGATGCTCTCCCCTTGGGACCAGAGGCCCAGGACAGGTCTGCCATCTGCCCAGACTCCTTCCTCAGCGTGGAACACGCGCCTCTGCCCTAGTCGACCCCTCATGTCTCCTTAGCAGCCAGGCTTCCATCTCTCCGCACAGGGAGCGGGTGACACTTGTCTTGCCACCGGCCTGCTGTTCGTGCCACGGCAGCCTATCCTGCTTTCCGAGCGTTTCCCGACCGCAAGGCCAACGGCTCGTTCTCTTCTCCGGGGGCGGCATGCTATGCCTTCCCCACACTTGGCTTCTCTCTCAGGCAGACGGGATGCTAGGGCAAAGAGTATTTCGCTCCATGCGTGTATCTTCCACAGAGCTGCGGAGACGAGCTCAGGCAAGCAGCAGCAGCATCCCCAAACCCAACTCTGATTTCCCAAGGAACGCTGTGCTTTCCCAGGGGAGATGCCCAGGCAAAGAGGCTTTCGCTGTGTGCGGGTTTCTCCCACCGCGAGACTGGGCTCAGGCAAGCAGCAGCAGCCCGCAGAACATTTCTCAGCGAATGCTGTGCTTTCGCAGAGGCTTTGGCTTGGAGCCAACAGCACTTTGCTGCTGCTTCCTCAGCAAGGCTTCAGTCGCGTCAGGGAAGAAGAGCTGCGGGAGAGCTGGTGCCTCTTGGGCCTTGCTTTCCCGGGCTCCATGTTCGCGTCCTGGGTTCACCCAGCCAGGCCTCACTAAGCAGACACAGCCACAACCCCGCAGTAGCGTGCGTAACCTAGGATGGCACTCTAGGCACACTCCCATCTCCCAGTGTATGCATCGCTTGGCCTTTTACTCTGGCGCTCAGGCGGATTCTCGGACTAGGCCAGTGCCCTCCCCACAGGAAAGTAGAGGTGACAGGATCCCTGTCCACCGCACCAGCTCTGAATAGGGAGCTTTGGGGAACTGTCCCCACTCCTTCCACTGAAACCCCGTGCCTCCTCCAAGCTTCCACATCCTGGAGGAAGACGGCATCTGACACCCCGTTATTTCAGGGAGCTGTTTCAGCGAGTTCAGAGTAGGCGCCTGGTGGCTAGTGCATGTCTGCCCCCGGGACAGGTGGCCAAGAGCTGCTGTCTCCTTGGGCCCAGTCCCTCAGGACAGGCATGTTCTCTGCCCAGACTCCTTCCTAAGAGTGGAGCACGCACCCTGCCCTACTCATCACCTCCTGTCTCCTTAGCAGCCAGGCTTCTGTCTCTCTGTACTGGGCGCGGCTGATACTTGTATTGCCGGCTCTCCTGCTTCACAACCGTTTCCAGACCAGAAGGCCAACGGCTCCTGCTCTTCTCCCCGGACAGCGTACTTCACCTTCCGCAGACATGCTCCTGGGGAGTGCAGTGAAAAACGTGTCCCTTTTCCTTAAGGCTCTTTCCACAGGGGCCACCGCGCTTCTCTCTCAGGCAGAGGAGTTTCCGAGGCATAGAGGGTTTCGCTCCATGCGGGTTTATTACACCGTGCTGAGGAGACCAGCTCAGGCAAACAGGAGCATCCCTCAGACCGGACTCTGATTTCCCAAAGAATGCTGTGCTTTGCCAGAGGGGATGCCAGGGCAAAGAAGCTTTCGCTCTATGCGATTTTCTCCAATAGTGCTGCGAATACTAGGCTAAGGCAAGCAGCAACAGCAGCCCTGAATCCCGACTCTGATTTCCCAGCGACTGCTATGCTTTTGCAGACGTTTTCAGCTTGGCAGGTACCGCACTTCGCTGCTGCTTCCTCAGAAAGGCATTGGATGTTCACTCTGCACGGTAGGGAAGAAGAGCCGCGGGAGAGCTGGTGCCTCTTGGGAAGTGATATCCTGGGCTCCGAGTGTACGCGCGGGATTCACCTTGCTATGCCGAACTCAGCAGACACAGTCACCACCCTGCAGCAGCGTGCGTGTCCTAGCATAGCACTGTACGTCTATTACCATCTCCTGGGGTAGGTTAGGCTTTGCTTTTTGCTTCGGCTCTCGGGCAGACTCGGTGTCTAGGCCAGTGCCTTCACCACAGGAGATAGGAGGCGATCGGATACCTGCACAAGGCCCGTGAACTGAATAGGGAGCATTGGGGGACTGTGCCCACTCCTTCCCCTTAAACCCCGTGCCTCCTCCAAGCTTCCACATCCTGGAGGAAGTCGGCATCTGACTCCCCGTTATTTCAGGGAGCTGTTTCTGCGAGGTTAGTGTAGGTGCCTGGTGGCTAGCGCATGTCTGCCCCAGGGACAGGTGGCCAAGAGCTGCTGTCTCCTTGGGCCCAGTCCCTCAGGACAGGCATGTTCTCTGCCCAGACTCCTTCCTAAGAGTGGAGCACGCACCCTGCCCTACTCATCGCCTCCTGTCTCCTTAGCAGCCAGGCTTCTGTCTCTCTGCACTGGGAGCGGCTGATACTTGTATTGCCGGCTCTCCTGCTTCACAACCGTTTCCAGACCAGAAGGCCAACGGCTCCTGCTCTTTTCCCCGGACAGCGTACTTCACCTTCCACAGACATGCTTCTGGGGAGTGCAGTGAAAAACGTGTCCCTTTCCTTAAGGCTCTTTCCACAGGGGCCACTGCGCTTCTCTCTCAGGTAGAGGAGATTCCGAGGCATAGAGGGTTTCGCTCCATGCGGGTTTATTACACCGTGCTGAGGAGACCAGCTCAGGCAAACAGGAGCATCCCTCAGACCGGACTCTGATTTCCCAAAGAATGCTGTGCTTTGCCAGAGGGGATGCCAGGGCAAAGAGGCTTTCGCTCTATGTTGTTTTCTCCAATAGTGCTGCGAATACTAGGCTAAGGCAAGCAGCTACAGCAGCCCTCAATCCCGACTCTGATTTCCCAGCGACTGCTATGCTTTCGCAGACGTATTCAGCTTGGCACAAACCGCACTTCGCTGCTGCTAGCTCAGAAAGGAGTTGGGTGTTCACTCTGCGCGGCAGGGAAGAAGCGCCGCGGGAGTGCTGGGGCCTCTTGGGACTTGCTTTCCGGGGCTCCAAGTTCAAGCCCGGGGTTCACCTTGCTATGCCGAACTAAGCAGACACAGTCACAACTCTGCAGCAGCGTGCGTGTCCTAGCATGGCACTCTATGCCTATTACCATCTCCTGGGGCGGTAAGGCTTTGCCTTTTGCTCTGTTGCTCAGGCAGACTCGGGGTTACGCCTGTCCTTCACCACAGGAGGGAGAAGGCGACAGGGTCACTGCACACCGCCCGTGCACTCGGATGGGGAACCGTGGGGGACTGTCTCCACTCTTTCTCCGGCACACCCCCTCCCACCCACATCGCTGCCACATCTTGGTGGAAGACGTATCGGTCTGCCCGTTTCTCCATGTGGCTGTTTCTGTGAGTTCCGGGTATGGCACCTGGTGGCAAGCCCAAGTCTGCCCTTGGGACAGGTGGCCAAGGAGATGCTCTCCCCTTGGGACCAGAGGCCCAGGACAGGTCTGCCATCTGCCCAGACTCCTTCCTCAGCGTGGAACACGCGCCTCTGCCCTAGTCGACCCCTCATGTCTCCTTAGCAGCCAGGCTTCCATCTCTCCGCACAGGGAGCGGGTGACACTTGTCTTGCCACCGGCCTGCTGTTCGTGCCACGGCAGCCTATCCTGCTTTCCGAGCGTTTCCCGACCGCAAGGCCAACGGCTCGTTCTCTTCTCCGGGGGCGGCATGCTATGCCTTCCCCACACTTGGCTTCTCTCTCAGGCAGACGGGATGCTAGGGCAAAGAGTATTTCGCTCCATGCGTGTATCTTCCACAGAGCTGCGGAGACGAGCTCAGGCAAGCAGCAGCAGCATCCCCAAACCCAACTCTGATTTCCCAAGGAACGCTGTGCTTTCCCAGGGGAGATGCCCAGGCAAAGAGGCTTTCGCTGTGTGCGGGTTTCTCCCACTGCGAGACTGGGCTCAGGCAAGCAGCAGCAGCCCGCAGAACATTTCTCAGCGAATGCTGTGCTTTCGCAGAGGCTTTGGCTTGGAGCCAACAGCACTTTGCTGCTGCTTCCTCAGCAAGGCTTCAGTCGCGTCAGGGAAGAAGAGCTGCGGGAGAGCTGGTGCCTCTTGGGCCTTGCTTTCCCGGGCTCCATGTTCGCGTCCTGGGTTCACCCAGCCAGGCCTCACTAAGCAGACACAGCCACAACCCCGCAGTAGCGTGCGTAACCTAGGATGGCACTCTAGGCACACTCCCATCTCCCAGTGTATGCATCGCTTGGCCTTTTACTCTGGCGCTCAGGCGGATTCTCGGACTAGGCCAGTGCCCTCCCCACAGGAAAGTAGAGGTGACAGGATCCCTGTCCACCGCACCAGCTCTGAATAGGGAGCTTTGGGGAACTGTCCCCACTCCTTCCACTGAAACCCCGTGCCTCAACCAAGCTTCCACATCCTGGAGGAAGACGGCATCTGACTCCCCGTTATTTCAGGGAGCTGTTTCTGCGAGGTTAGTGTAGGTGCCTGGTGGCTAGCGCATGTCTGCCCCAGGGACAGGTGGCCAAGAGCTGCTGTCTCCTTGGGCCCAGTCCCTCAGGACAGGCATGTTCTCTGCCCAGACTCCTTCCTAAGAGTGGAGCACGCACCCTGCCCTACTCATCGCCTCCTGTCTCCTTAGCAGCCAGGCTTCTGTCTCTCTGCACTGGGAGCGGCTGATACTTGTATTGCCGGCTCTCCTGCTTCACAACCGTTTCCAGACCAGAAGGCCAACGGCTCCTGCTCTTTTCCCCGGACAGCGTACTTCACCTTCCACAGACATGCTTCTGGGGAGTGCAGTGAAAAACGTGTCCCTTTCCTTAAGGCTCTTTCCACAGGGGCCACTGCGCTTCTCTCTCAGGTAGAGGAGATTCCGAGGCATAGAGGGTTTCGCTCCATGCGGGTTTATTACACCGTGCTCAGGAGACCAGCTCAGGCAAACAGGAGCATCCCTCAGACCGGACTCTGATTTCCCAAAGAATGCTGTGCTTTGCCAGAGGGCATGCCAGGGCAAAGAGGCTTTCGCTCTATGTTGTTTTCTCCAATAGTGCTGCGAATACTAGGCTAAGGCAAGCAGCTACAGCAGCCCTCAATCCCGACTCTGATTTCCCAGCGACTGCTATGCTTTCGCAGACGTATTCAGCTTGGCACAAACCGCACTTCGCTGCAGCTAGCTCAGAAAGGAGTTGGGTGTTCACTCTGCGCGGCCGGGAAGAAGCGCCGCGGGAGTGCTGGGGCCTCTTGGGACTTGCTTTCCGGGGCTCCAAGTTCAAGCCCGGGGTTCGCCTTGCTATGCCGAACTAAGCAGACACAGTCACAACTCTGCAGCAGCGTGCGTGTCCTAGCATGGCACTCTATGCCTATTACCATCTCCTGGGGCGGTAAGGCTTTGCCTTTTGCTCTGTTGCTCAGGCAGACTCGGGGTTACGCCTGTCCTTCACCACAGGAGGGAGAAGGCGACAGGGTCACTGCACACCGCCCGTGCACTCGGATGGGGAACCGTGGGGGACTGTCTCCACTCTTTCTCCGGCACACCCCCTCCCACCCACATCGCTGCCACATCTTGGTGGAAGACGTATCGGTCTGCCCGTTTCTCCATGTGGCTGTTTCTGTGAGTTCCGGGTATGGCACCTGGTGGCAAGCCCAAGTCTGCCCTTGGGACAGGTGGCCAAGGAGATGCTCTCCCCTTGGGACCAGAGGCCCAGGACAGGTCTGCCATCTGCCCAGACTCCTTCCTCAGCGTGGAACACGCGCCTCTGCCCTAGTCGACCCCTCATGTCTCCTTAGCAGCCAGGCTTCCATCTCTCCGCACAGGGAGCGGGTGACACTTGTCTTGCCACCGGCCTGCTGTTCGTGCCACGGCAGCCTATCCTGCTTTCCGAGCGTTTCCCGACCGCAAGGCCAACGGCTCGTTCTCTTCTCCGGGGGCGGCATGCTATGCCTTCCCCACACTTGGCTTCTCTCTCAGGCAGACGGGATGCTAGGGCAAAGAGTATTTCGCTCCATGCGTGTATCTTCCACAGAGCTGCGGAGACGAGCTCAGGCAAGCAGCAGCAGCATCCCCAAACCCAACTCTGATTTCCCAAGGAACGCTGTGCTTTCCCAGGGGAGATGCCCAGGCAAAGAGGCTTTCGCTGTGTGCGGGTTTCTCCCACCGCGAGACTGGGCTCAGGCAAGCAGCAGCAGCCCGCAGAACATTTCTCAGCGAATGCTGTGCTTTCGCAGAGGCTTTGGCTTGGAGCCAACAGCACTTTGCTGCTGCTTCCTCAGCAAGGCTTCAGTCGCGTCAGGGAAGAAGAGCTGCGGGAGAGCTGGTGCCTCTTGGGCCTTGCTTTCCCGGGCTCCATGTTCGCGTCCTGGGTTCACCCAGCCAGGCCTCACTAAGCAGACACAGCCACAACCCCGCAGTAGCGTGCGTAACCTAGGATGGCACTCTAGGCACACTCCCATCTCCCAGTGTATGCATCGCTTGGCCTTTTACTCTGGCGCTCAGGCGGATTCTCGGACTAGGCCAGTGCCCTCCCCACAGGAAAGTAGAGGTGACAGGATCCCTGTCCACCGCACCAGCTCTGAATAGGGAGCTTTGGGGAACTGTCCCCACTCCTTCCACTGAAACCCCGTGCCTCCTCCAAGCTTCCACATCCTGGAGGAAGACGGCATCTGACACCCCGTTATTTCAGGGAGCTGTTTCAGCGAGTTCAGAGTAGGCGCCTGGTGGCTAGTGCATGTCTGCCCCCGGGACAGGTGGCCAAGAGCTGCTGTCTCCTTGGGCCCAGTCCCTCAGGACAGGCATGTTCTCTGCCCAGACTCCTTCCTAAGAGTGGAGCACGCACCCTGCCCTACTCATCACCTCCTGTCTCCTTAGCAGCCAGGCTTCTGTCTCTCTGTACTGGGCGCGGCTGATACTTGTATTGCCGGCTCTCCTGCTTCACAACCGTTTCCAGACCAGAAGGCCAACGGCTCCTGCTCTTCTCCCCGGACAGCGTACTTCACCTTCCGCAGACATGCTCCTGGGGAGTGCAGTGAAAAACGTGTCCCTTTTCCTTAAGGCTCTTTCCACAGGGGCCACCGCGCTTCTCTCTCAGGCAGAGGAGTTTCCGAGGCATAGAGGGTTTCGCTCCATGCGGGTTTATTACACCGTGCTGAGTAGACCAGCTCAGGCAAACAGGAGCATCCCTCAGACCGGACTCTGATTTCCCAAAGAATGCTGTGCTTTGCCAGAGGGGATGCCAGGGCAAAGAAGCTTTCGCTCTATGCGATTTTCTCCAATAGTGCTGCGAATACTAGGCTAAGGCAAGCAGCAACAGCAGCCCTGAATCCCGACTCTGATTTCCCAGCGACTGCTATGCTTTTGCAGACGTTTTCAGCTTGGCAGGTACCGCACTTCGCTGCTGCTTCCTCAGAAAGGCATTGGATGTTCACTCTGCACGGTAGGGAAGAAGAGCCGCGGGAGAGCTGGTGCCTCTTGGGAAGTGATATCATGGGCTCCGAGTGTACGCGCGGGATTCACCTTGCTATGCCGAACTCAGCAGACACAGTCACCACCCTGCAGCAGCGTGCGTGTCCTAGCATAGCACTGTACGTCTATTACCATCTCCTGGGGTAGGTTAGGCTTTGCTTTTTGCTTCGGCTCTCGGGCAGACTCGGTGTCTAGGCCAGTGCCTTCACCACAGGAGATAGGAGGCGATCGGATACCTGCACAAGGCCCGTGAACTGAATAGGGAGCATTGGGGGACTGTGCCCACTCCTTCCCCTTAAACCCCGTGCCTCCTCCAAGCTTCCACATCCTGGAGGAAGTCGGCATCTGACTCCCCGTTATTTCAGGGAGCTGTTTCTGCGAGGTTAGTGTAGGTGCCTGGTGGCTAGCGCATGTCTGCCCCAGGGACAGGTGGCCAAGAGCTGCTGTCTCCTTGGGCCCAGTCCCTCAGGACAGGCATGTTCTCTGCCCAGACTCCTTCCTAAGAGTGGAGCACGCACCCTGCCCTACTCATCGCCTCCTGTCTCCTTAGCAGCCAGGCTTCTGTCTCTCTGCACTGGGAGCGGCTGATACTTGTATTGCCGGCTCTCCTGCTTCACAACCGTTTCCAGACCAGAAGGCCAACGGCTCCTGCTCTTTTCCCCGGACAGCGTACTTCACCTTCCACAGACATGCTTCTGGGGAGTGCAGTGAAAAACGTGTCCCTTTCCTTAAGGCTCTTTCCACAGGGGCCACTGCGCTTCTCTCTCAGGTAGAGGAGATTCCGAGGCATAGAGGGTTTCGCTCCATGCGGGTTTATTACACCGTGCTGAGGAGACCAGCTCAGGCAAACAGGAGCATCCCTCAGACCGGACTCTGATTTCCCAAAGAATGCTGTGCTTTGCCAGAGGGGATGCCAGGGCAAAGAGGCTTTCGCTCTATGTTGTTTTCTCCAATAGTGCTGCGAATACTAGGCTAAGGCAAGCAGCTACAGCAGCCCTCAATCCCGACTCTGATTTCCCAGCGACTGCTATGCTTTCGCAGACGTATTCAGCTTGGCACAAACCGCACTTCGCTGCTGCTAGCTCAGAAAGGAGTTGGGTGTTCACTCTGCGCGGCAGGGAAGAAGCGCCGCGGGAGTGCTGGGGCCTCTTGGGACTTGCTTTCCGGGGCTCCAAGTTCAAGCCCGGGGTTCACCTTGCTATGCCGAACTAAGCAGACACAGTCACAACTCTGCAGCAGCGTGCGTGTCCTAGCATGGCACTCTATGCCTATTACCATCTCCTGGGGCGGTAAGGCTTTGCCTTTTGCTCTGTTGCTCAGGCAGACTCGGGGTTACGCCTGTCCTTCACCACAGGAGGGAGAAGGCGACAGGGTCACTGCACACCGCCCGTGCACTCGGATGGGGAACCGTGGGGGACTGTCTCCACTCTTTCTCCGGCACACCCCCTCCCACCCACATCGCTGCCACATCTTGGTGGAAGACGTATCGGTCTGCCCGTTTCTCCATGTGGCTGTTTCTGTGAGTTCCGGGTATGGCACCTGGTGGCAAGCCCAAGTCTGCCCTTGGGACAGGTGGCCAAGGAGATGCTCTCCCCTTGGGACCAGAGGCCCAGGACAGGTCTGCCATCTGCCCAGACTCCTTCCTCAGCGTGGAACACGCGCCTCTGCCCTAGTCGACCCCTCATGTCTCCTTAGCAGCCAGGCTTCCATCTCTCCGCACAGGGAGCGGGTGACACTTGTCTTGCCACCGGCCTGCTGTTCGTGCCACGGCAGCCTATCCTGCTTTCCGAGCGTTTCCCGACCGCAAGGCCAACGGCTCGTTCTCTTCTCCGGGGGCGGCATGCTATGCCTTCCCCACACTTGGCTTCTCTCTCAGGCAGACGGGATGCTAGGGCAAAGAGTATTTCGCTCCATGCGTGTATCTTCCACAGAGCTGCGGAGACGAGCTCAGGCAAGCAGCAGCAGCATCCCCAAACCCAACTCTGATTTCCCAAGGAACGCTGTGCTTTCCCAGGGGAGATGCCCAGGCAAAGAGGCTTTCGCTGTGTGCGGGTTTCTCCCACCGCGAGACTGGGCTCAGGCAAGCAGCAGCAGCCCGCAGAACATTTCTCAGCGAATGCTGTGCTTTCGCAGAGGCTTTGGCTTGGAGCCAACAGCACTTTGCTGCTGCTTCCTCAGCAAGGCTTCAGTCGCGTCAGGGAAGAAGAGCTGCGGGAGAGCTGGTGCCTCTTGGGCCTTGCTTTCCCGGGCTCCATGTTCGCGTCCTGGGTTCACCCAGCCAGGCCTCACTAAGCAGACACAGCCACAACCCCGCAGTAGCGTGCGTAACCTAGGATGGCACTCTAGGCACACTCCCATCTCCCAGTGTATGCATCGCTTGGCCTTTTACTCTGGCGCTCAGGCGGATTCTCGGACTAGGCCAGTGCCCTCCCCACAGGAAAGTAGAGGTGACAGGATCCCTGTCCACCGCACCAGCTCTGAATAGGGAGCTTTGGGGAACTGTCCCCACTCCTTCCACTGAAACCCCGTGCCTCAACCAAGCTTCCACATCCTGGAGGAAGACGGCATCTGACTCCCCGTTATTTCAGGGAGCTGTTTCTGCGAGGTTAGTGTAGGTGCCTGGTGGCTAGCGCATGTCTGCCCCAGGGACAGGTGGCCAAGAGCTGCTGTCTCCTTGGGCCCAGTCCCTCAGGACAGGCATGTTCTCTGCCCAGACTCCTTCCTAAGAGTGGAGCACGCACCCTGCCCTACTCATCGCCTCCTGTCTCCTTAGCAGCCAGGCTTCTGTCTCTCTGCACTGGGAGCGGCTGATACTTGTATTGCCGGCTCTCCTGCTTCACAACCGTTTCCAGACCAGAACGCCAACGGCTCCTGCTCTTTTCCCCGGACAGCGTACTTCACCTTCCACAGACATGCTTCTGGGGAGTGCAGTGAAAAACGTGTCCCTTTCCTTAAGGCTCTTTCCACAGGGGCCACTGCGCTTCTCTCTCAGGTAGAGGAGATTCCGAGGCATAGAGGGTTTCGCTCCATGCGGGTTTATTACACCGTGCTCAGGAGACCAGCTCAGGCAAACAGGAGCATCCCTCAGACCGGACTCTGATTTCCCAAAGAATGCTGTGCTTTGCCAGAGGGCATGCCAGGGCAAAGAGGCTTTCGCTCTATGTTGTTTTCTCCAATAGTGCTGCGAATACTAGGCTAAGGCAAGCAGCTACAGCAGCCCTCAATCCCGACTCTGATTTCCCAGCGACTGCTATGCTTTCGCAGACGTATTCAGCTTGGCACAAACCGCACTTCGCTGCAGCTAGCTCAGAAAGGAGTTGGGTGTTCACTCTGCGCGGCCGGGAAGAAGCGCCGCGGGAGTGCTGGGGCCTCTTGGGACTTGCTTTCCGGGGCTCCAAGTTCAAGCCCGGGGTTCGCCTTGCTATGCCGAACTAAGCAGACACAGTCACAACTCTGCAGCAGCGTGCGTGTCCTAGCATGGCACTCTATGCCTATTACCATCTCCTGGGGCGGTAAGGCTTTGCCTTTTGCTCTGTTGCTCAGGCAGACTCGGGGTTACGCCTGTCCTTCACCACAGGAGGGAGAAGGCGACAGGGTCACTGCACACCGCCCGTGCACTCGGATGGGGAACCGTGGGGGACTGTCTCCACTCTTTCTCCGGCACACCCCCTCCCACCCACATCGCTGCCACATCTTGGTGGAAGACGTATCGGTCTGCCCGTTTCTCCATGTGGCTGTTTCTGTGAGTTCCGGGTATGGCACCTGGTGGCAAGCCCAAGTCTGCCCTTGGGACAGGTGGCCAAGGAGATGCTCTCCCCTTGGGACCAGAGGCCCAGGACAGGTCTGCCATCTGCCCAGACTCCTTCCTCAGCGTGGAACACGCGCCTCTGCCCTAGTCGACCCCTCATGTCTCCTTAGCAGCCAGGCTTCCATCTCTCCGCACAGGGAGCGGGTGACACTTGTCTTGCCACCGGCCTGCTGTTCGTGCCACGGCAGCCTATCCTGCTTTCCGAGCGTTTCCCGACCGCAAGGCCAACGGCTCGTTCTCTTCTCCGGGGGCGGCATGCTATGCCTTCCCCACACTTGGCTTCTCTCTCAGGCAGACGGGATGCTAGGGCAAAGAGTATTTCGCTCCATGCGTGTATCTTCCACAGAGCTGCGGAGACGAGCTCAGGCAAGCAGCAGCAGCATCCCCAAACCCAACTCTGATTTCCCAAGGAACGCTGTGCTTTCCCAGGGGAGATGCCCAGGCAAAGAGGCTTTCGCTGTGTGCGGGTTTCTCCCACCGCGAGACTGGGCTCAGGCAAGCAGCAGCAGCCCGCAGAACATTTCTCAGCGAATGCTGTGCTTTCGCAGAGGCTTTGGCTTGGAGCCAACAGCACTTTGCTGCTGCTTCCTCAGCAAGGCTTCAGTCGCGTCAGGGAAGAAGAGCTGCGGGAGAGCTGGTGCCTCTTGGGCCTTGCTTTCCCGGGCTCCATGTTCGCGTCCTGGGTTCACCCAGCCAGGCCTCACTAAGCAGACACAGCCACAACCCCGCAGTAGCGTGCGTAACCTAGGATGGCACTCTAGGCACACTCCCATCTCCCAGTGTATGCATCGCTTGGCCTTTTACTCTGGCGCTCAGGCGGATTCTCGGACTAGGCCAGTGCCCTCCCCACAGGAAAGTAGAGGTGACAGGATCCCTGTCCACCGCACCAGCTCTGAATAGGGAGCTTTGGGGAACTGTCCCCACTCCTTCCACTGAAACCCCGTACCTCCTCCAAGCTTCCACATCCTGGAGGAAGACGGCATCTGACACCCCGTTATTTCAGGGAGCTGTTTCAGCGAGTTCAGAGTAGGCGCCTGGTGGCTAGTGCATGTCTGCCCCCGGGACAGGTGGCCAAGAGCTGCTGTCTCCTTGGGCCCAGTCCCTCAGGACAGGCATGTTCTCTGCCCAGACTCCTTCCTAAGAGTGGAGCACGCACCCTGCCCTACTCATCACCTCCTGTCTCCTTAGCAGCCAGGCTTCTGCCTCTCTGTACTGGGCGCGGCTGATACTTGTATTGCCGGCTCTCCTGCTTCACAACCGTTTCCAGACCAGAAGGCCAACGGCTCCTGCTCTTCTCCCCGGACAGCGTACTTCACCTTCCGCAGACATGCTCCTGGGGAGTGCAGTGAAAAACGTGTCCCTTTTCCTTAAGGCTCTTTCCACAGGGGCCACCGCGCTTCTCTCTCAGGCAGAGGAGTTTCCGAGGCATAGAGGGTTTCGCTCCATGCGGGTTTATTACACCGTGCTGAGGAGACCAGCTCAGGCAAACAGGAGCATCCCTCAGACCGGACTCTGATTTCCCAAAGAATGCTGTGCTTTGCCAGAGGGGATGCCAGGGCAAAGAGGCTTTCGCTCTATGTTGTTTTCTCCAATAGTGCTGCGAATACTAGGCTAAGGCAAGCAGCTACAGCAGCCCTCAATCCCGACTCTGATTTCCCAGCGACTGCTATGCTTTCGCAGACGTATTCAGCTTGGCACAAACCGCACTTCGCTGCTGCTAGCTCAGAAAGGAGTTGGGTGTTCACTCTGCGCGGCAGGGAAGAAGCGCCGCGGGAGTGCTGGGGCCTCTTGGGACTTGCTTTCCGGGGCTCCAAGTTCAAGCCCGGGGTTCACCTTGCTATGCCGAACTAAGCAGACACAGTCACAACTCTGCAGCAGCGTGCGTGTCCTAGCATGGCACTCTATGCCTATTACCATCTCCTGGGGCGGTAAGGCTTTGCCTTTTGCTCTGTTGCTCAGGCAGACTCGGGGTTACGCCTGTCCTTCACCACAGGAGGGAGAAGGCGACAGGGTCACTGCACACCGCCCGTGCACTCGGATGGGGAACCGTGGGGGACTGTCTCCACTCTTTCTCCGGCACACCCCCTCCCACCCACATCGCTGCCACATCTTGGTGGAAGACGTATCGGTCTGCCCGTTTCTCCATGTGGCTGTTTCTGTGAGTTCCGGGTATGGCACCTGGTGGCAAGCCCAAGTCTGCCCTTGGGACAGGTGGCCAAGGAGATGCTCTCCCCTTGGGACCAGAGGCCCAGGACAGGTCTGCCATCTGCCCAGACTCCTTCCTCAGCGTGGAACACGCGCCTCTGCCCTAGTCGACCCCTCATGTCTCCTTAGCAGCCAGGCTTCCATCTCTCCGCACAGGGAGCGGGTGACACTTGTCTTGCCACCGGCCTGCTGTTCGTGCCACGGCAGCCTATCCTGCTTTCCGAGCGTTTCCCGACCGCAAGGCCAACGGCTCGTTCTCTTCTCCGGGGGCGGCATGCTATGCCTTCCCCACACTTGGCTTCTCTCTCAGGCAGACGGGATGCTAGGGCAAAGAGTATTTCGCTCCATGCGTGTATCTTCCACAGAGCTGCGGAGACGAGCTCAGGCAAGCAGCAGCAGCATCCCCAAAACCAACTCTGATTTCCCAAGGAACGCTGTGCTTTCCCAGGGGAGATGCCCAGGCAAAGAGGCTTTCGCTGTGTGCGGGTTTCTCCCACCGCGAGACTGGGCTCAGGCAAGCAGCAGCAGCCCGCAGAACATTTCTCAGCGAATGCTGTGCTTTCGCAGAGGCTTTGGCTTGGAGCCAACAGCACTTTGCTGCTGCTTCCTCAGCAAGGCTTCAGTCGCGTCAGGGAAGAAGAGCTGCGGGAGAGCTGGTGCCTCTTGGGCCTTGCTTTCCCGGGCTCCATGTTCGCGTCCTGGGTTCACCCAGCCAGGCCTCACTAAGCAGACACAGCCACAACCCCGCAGTAGCGTGCGTAACCTAGGATGGCACTCTAGGCACACTCCCATCTCCCAGTGTATGCATCGCTTGGCCTTTTACTCTGGCGCTCAGGCGGATTCTCGGACTAGGCCAGTGCCCTCCCCACAGGAAAGTAGAGGTGACAGGATCCCTGTCCACCGCACCAGCTCTGAATAGGGAGCTTTGGGGAACTGTCCCCACTCCTTCCACTGAAACCCCGTGCCTCAACCAAGCTTCCACATCCTGGAGGAAGACGGCATCTGACTCCCCGTTATTTCAGGGAGCTGTTTCTGCGAGGTTAGTGTAGGTGCCTGGTGGCTAGCGCATGTCTGCCCCAGGGACAGGTGGCCAAGAGCTGCTGTCTCCTTGGGCCCAGTCCCTCAGGACAGGCATGTTCTCTGCCCAGACTCCTTCCTAAGAGTGGAGCACGCACCCTGCCCTACTCATCGCCTCCTGTCTCCTTAGCAGCCAGGCTTCTGTCTCTCTGCACTGGGAGCGGCTGATACTTGTATTGCCGGCTCTCCTGCTTCACAACCGTTTCCAGACCAGAAGGCCAACGGCTCCTGCTCTTTTCCCCGGACAGCGTACTTCACCTTCCACAGACATGCTTCTGGGGAGTGCAGTGAAAAACGTGTCCCTTTCCTTAAGGCTCTTTCCACAGGGGCCACTGCGCTTCTCTCTCAGGTAGAGGAGATTCCGAGGCATAGAGGGTTTCGCTCCATGCGGGTTCATTACACCGTGCTCAGGAGACCAGCTCAGGCAAACAGGAGCATCCCTCAGACCGGACTCTGATTTCCCAAAGAATGCTGTGCTTTGCCAGAGGGCATGCCAGGGCAAAGAGGCTTTCGCTCTATGTTGTTTTCTCCAATAGTGCTGCGAATACTAGGCTAAGGCAAGCAGCTACAGCAGCCCTCAATCCCGACTCTGATTTCCCAGCGACTGCTATGCTTTCGCAGACGTATTCAGCTTGGCACAAACCGCACTTCGCTGCAGCTAGCTCAGAAAGGAGTTGGGTGTTCACTCTGCGCGGCAGGGAAGAAGCGCCGCGGGAGTGCTGGGGCCTCTTGGGACTTGCTTTCCGGGGCTCCAAGTTCAAGCCCGGGGTTCACCTTGCTATGCCGAACTAAGCAGACACAGTCACAACTCTGCAGCAGCGTGCGTGTCCTAGCATGGCACTCTATGCCTATTACCATCTCCTGGGGCGGTAAGGCTTTGCCTTTTGCTCTGTTGCTCAGGCAGACTCGGGGTTACGCCTGTCCTTCACCACAGGAGGGAGAAGGCGACAGGGTCACTGCACACCGCCCGTGCACTCGGATGGGGAACCGTGGGGGACTGTCTCCACTCTTTCTCCGGCACACCCCCTCCCACCCACATCGCTGCCACATCTTGGTGGAAGACGTATCGGTCTGCCCGTTTCTCCATGTGGCTGTTTCTGTGAGTTCCGGGTATGGCACCTGGTGGCAAGCCCAAGTCTGCCCTTGGGACAGGTGGCCAAGGAGATGCTCTCCCCTTGGGACCAGAGGCCCAGGACAGGTCTGCCATCTGCCCAGACTCCTTCCTCAGCGTGGAACACGCGCCTCTGCCCTAGTCGACCCCTCATGTCTCCTTAGCAGCCAGGCTTCCATCTCTCCGCACAGGGAGCGGGTGACACTTGTCTTGCCACCGGCCTGCTGTTCGTGCCACGGCAGCCTATCCTGCTTTCCGAGCGTTTCCCGACCGCAAGGCCAACGGCTCGTTCTCTTCTCCGGGGGCGGCATGCTATGCCTTCCCCACACTTGGCTTCTCTCTCAGGCAGACGGGATGCTAGGGCAAAGAGTATTTCGCTCCATGCGTGTATCTTCCACAGAGCTGCGGAGACGAGCTCAGGCAAGCAGCAGCAGCATCCCCAAACCCAACTCTGATTTCCCAAGGAACGCTGTGCTTTCCCAGGGGAGATGCCCAGGCAAAGAGGCTTTCGCTGTGTGCGGGTTTCTCCCACCGCGAGACTGGGCTCAGGCAAGCAGCAGCAGCCCGCAGAACATTTCTCAGCGAATGCTGTGCTTTCGCAGAGGCTTTGGCTTGGAGCCAACAGCACTTTGCTGCTGCTTCCTCAGCAAGGCTTCAGTCGCGTCAGGGAAGAAGAGCTGCGGGAGAGCTGGTGCCTCTTGGGCCTTGCTTTCCCGGGCTCCATGTTCGCGTCCTGGGTTCACCCAGCCAGGCCTCACTAAGCAGACACAGCCACAACCCCGCAGTAGCGTGCGTAACCTAGGATGGCACTCTAGGCACACTCCCATCTCCCAGTGTATGCATCGCTTGGCCTTTTACTCTGGCGCTCAGGCGGATTCTCGGACTAGGCCAGTGCCCTCCCCACAGGAAAGTAGAGGTGACAGGATCCCTGTCCACCGCACCAGCTCTGAATAGGGAGCTTTGGGGAACTGTCCCCACTCCTTCCACTGAAACCCCGTGCCTCCTCCAAGCTTCCACATCCTGGAGGAAGACGGCATCTGACACCCCGTTATTTCAGGGAGCTGTTTCAGCGAGTTCAGAGTAGGCGCCTGGTGGCTAGTGCATGTCTGCCCCCGGGACAGGTGGCCAAGAGCTGCTGTCTCCTTGGGCCCAGTCCCTCAGGACAGGCATGTTCTCTGCCCAGACTCCTTCCTAAGAGTGGAGCACGCACCCTGCCCTACTCATCACCTCCTGTCTCCTTAGCAGCCAGGCTTCTGTCTCTCTGTACTGGGCGCGGCTGATACTTGTATTGCCGGCTCTCCTGCTTCACAACCGTTTCCAGACCAGAAGGCCAACGGCTCCTGCTCTTCTCCCCGGACAGCGTACTTCACCTTCCGCAGACATGCTCCTGGGGAGTGCAGTGAAAAACGTGTCCCTTTTCCTTAAGGCTCTTTCCACAGGGGCCACCGCGCTTCTCTCTCAGGCAGAGGAGTTTCCGAGGCATAGAGGGTTTCGCTCCATGCGGGTTTATTACACCGTGCTGAGGAGACCAGCTCAGGCAAACAGGAGCATCCCTCAGACCGGACTCTGATTTCCCAAAGAATGCTGTGCTTTGCCAGAGGGGATGCCAGGGCAAAGAAGCTTTCGCTCTATGCGATTTTCTCCAATAGTGCTGCGAATACTAGGCTAAGGCAAGCAGCAACAGCAGCCCTGAATCCCGACTCTGATTTCCCAGCGACTGCTATGCTTTTGCAGACGTTTTCAGCTTGGCAGGTACCGCACTTCGCTGCTGCTTCCTCAGAAAGGCATTGGATGTTCACTCTGCACGGTAGGGAAGAAGAGCCGCGGGAGAGCTGGTGCCTCTTGGGAAGTGATATCATGGGCTCCGAGTGTACGCGCGGGATTCACCTTGCTATGCCGAACTCAGCAGACACAGTCACCACCCTGCAGCAGCGTGCGTGTCCTAGCATAGCACTGTACGTCTATTACCATCTCCTGGGGTAGGTTAGGCTTTGCTTTTTGCTTCGGCTCTCGGGCAGACTCGGTGTCTAGGCCAGTGCCTTCACCACAGGAGATAGGAGGCGATCGGATACCTGCACAAGGCCCGTGAACTGAATAGGGAGCATTGGGGGACTGTGCCCACTCCTTCCCCTTAAACCCCGTGCCTCCTCCAAGCTTCCACATCCTGGAGGAAGTCGGCATCTGACTCCCCGTTATTTCAGGGAGCTGTTTCTGCGAGGTTAGTGTAGGTGCCTGGTGGCTAGCGCATGTCTGCCCCAGGGACAGGTGGCCAAGAGCTGCTGTCTCCTTGGGCCCAGTCCCTCAGGACAGGCATGTTCTCTGCCCAGACTCCTTCCTAAGAGTGGAGCACGCACCCTGCCCTACTCATCGCCTCCTGTCTCCTTAGCAGCCAGGCTTCTGTCTCTCTGCACTGGGAGCGGCTGATACTTGTATTGCCGGCTCTCCTGCTTCACAACCGTTTCCAGACCAGAAGGCCAACGGCTCCTGCTCTTTTCCCCGGACAGCGTACTTCACCTTCCACAGACATGCTTCTGGGGAGTGCAGTGAAAAACGTGTCCCTTTCCTTAAGGCTCTTTCCACAGGGGCCACTGCGCTTCTCTCTCAGGTAGAGGAGATTCCGAGGCATAGAGGGTTTCGCTCCATGCGGGTTTATTACACCGTGCTGAGGAGACCAGCTCAGGCAAACAGGAGCATCCCTCAGACCGGACTCTGATTTCCCAAAGAATGCTGTGCTTTGCCAGAGGGGATGCCAGGGCAAAGAGGCTTTCGCTCTATGTTGTTTTCTCCAATAGTGCTGCGAATACTAGGCTAAGGCAAGCAGCTACAGCAGCCCTCAATCCCGACTCTGATTTCCCAGCGACTGCTATGCTTTCGCAGACGTATTCAGCTTGGCACAAACCGCACTTCGCTGCTGCTAGCTCAGAAAGGAGTTGGGTGTTCACTCTGCGCGGCAGGGAAGAAGCGCCGCGGGAGTGCTGGGGCCTCTTGGGACTTGCTTTCCGGGGCTCCAAGTTCAAGCCCGGGGTTCACCTTGCTATGCCGAACTAAGCAGACACAGTCACAACTCTGCAGCAGCGTGCGTGTCCTAGCATGGCACTCTATGCCTATTACCATCTCCTGGGGCGGTAAGGCTTTGCCTTTTGCTCTGTTGCTCAGGCAGACTCGGGGTTACGCCTGTCCTTCACCACAGGAGGGAGAAGGCGACAGGGTCACTGCACACCGCCCGTGCACTCGGATGGGGAACCGTGGGGGACTGTCTCCACTCTTTCTCCGGCACACCCCCTCCCACCCACATCGCTGCCACATCTTGGTGGAAGACGTATCGGTCTGCCCGTTTCTCCATGTGGCTGTTTCTGTGAGTTCCGGGTATGGCACCTGGTGGCAAGCCCAAGTCTGCCCTTGGGACAGGTGGCCAAGGAGATGCTCTCCCCTTGGGACCAGAGGCCCAGGACAGGTCTGCCATCTGCCCAGACTCCTTCCTCAGCGTGGAACACGCGCCTCTGCCCTAGTCGACCCCTCATGTCTCCTTAGCAGCCAGGCTTCCATCTCTCCGCACAGGGAGCGGGTGACACTTGTCTTGCCACCGGCCTGCTGTTCGTGCCACGGCAGCCTATCCTGCTTTCCGAGCGTTTCCCGACCGCAAGGCCAACGGCTCGTTCTCTTCTCCGGGGGCGGCATGCTATGCCTTCCCCACACTTGGCTTCTCTCTCAGGCAGACGGGATGCTAGGGCAAAGAGTATTTCGCTCCATGCGTGTATCTTCCACAGAGCTGCGGAGACGAGCTCAGGCAAGCAGCAGCAGCATCCCCAAACCCAACTCTGATTTCCCAAGGAACGCTGTGCTTTCCCAGGGGAGATGCCCAGGCAAAGAGGCTTTCGCTGTGTGCGGGTTTCTCCCACCGCGAGACTGGGCTCAGGCAAGCAGCAGCAGCCCGCAGAACATTTCTCAGCGAATGCTGTGCTTTCGCAGAGGCTTTGGCTTGGAGCCAACAGCACTTTGCTGCTGCTTCCTCAGCAAGGCTTCAGTCGCGTCAGGGAAGAAGAGCTGCGGGAGAGCTGGTGCCTCTTGGGCCTTGCTTTCCCGGGCTCCATGTTCGCGTCCTGGGTTCACCCAGCCAGGCCTCACTAAGCAGACACAGCCACAACCCCGCAGTAGCGTGCGTAACCTAGGATGGCACTCTAGGCACACTCCCATCTCCCAGTGTATGCATCGCTTGGCCTTTTACTCTGGCGCTCAGGCGGATTCTCGGACTAGGCCAGTGCCCTCCCCACAGGAAAGTAGAGGTGACAGGATCCCTGTCCACCGCACCAGCTCTGAATAGGGAGCTTTGGGGAACTGTCCCCACTCCTTCCACTGAAACCCCGTGCCTCAACCAAGCTTCCACATCCTGGAGGAAGACGGCATCTGACACCCCGTTATTTCAGGGAGCTGTTTCTGCGAGTTCAGAGTAGGCGCCTGGTGGCTAGTGCATGTCTGCCCCCGGGACAGGTGGCCAAGAGCTGCTGTCTCCTTGGGCCCAGTCCCTCAGGACAGGCATGTTCTCTGCCCAGACTCCTTCCTAAGAGTGGAGCACGCACCCTGCCCTACTCATCACCTCCTGTCTCCTTAGCAGCCAGGCTTCTGTCTCTCTGCACTGGGCGCGGCTGATACTTGTATTGCCGGCTCTCCTGCTTCACAACCGTTTCCAGACCAGAAGGCCAACGGCTCCTGCTCTTCTCCCCGGACAGCGTACTTCACCTTCCGCAGACATGCTCCTGGGGAGTGCAGTGAAAAACGTGTCCCTTTTCCTTAAGGCTCTTTCCACAGGGGCCACCGCGCTTCTCTCTCAGGCAGAGGAGTTTCCGAGGCATAGAGGGTTTCGCTCCATGCGGGTTTATTACACCGTGCTGAGGAGACCAGCTCAGGCAAACAGGAGCGTCCCTCAGACCGGACTCTGATTTCCCAAAGAATGCTGTGCTTTGCCAGAGGGGATGCCAGGGCAAAGAAGCTTTCGCTCTATGCGATTTTCTCCAATAGTGCTGCGAATACTAGGCTAAGGCAAGCAGCAACAGCAGCCCTGAATCCCGACTCTGATTTCCCAGCGACTGCTATGCTTTTGCAGACGTTTTCAGCTTGGCAGGTACCGCACTTCGCTGCTGCTTCCTCAGAAAGGCATTGGATGTTCACTCTGCACGGTAGGGAAGAAGAGCCGCGGGAGAGCTGGTGCCTCTTGGGAAGTGATATCCTGGGCTCCGAGTGTACGCGCGGGATTCACCTTGCTATGCCGAACTCAGCAGACACAGTCACCACCCTGCAGCAGCGTGCGTGTCCTAGCATAGCACTGTACGTCTATTACCATCTCCTGGGGTAGGTTAGGCTTTGCTTTTTGCTTCGGCTCTCGGGCAGACTCGGTGTCTAGGCCAGTGCCTTCACCACAGGAGATAGGAGGCGATCGGATACCTGCACAAGGCCCGTGAACTGAATAGGGAGCATTGGGGGACTGTGCCCACTCCTTCCCCTTAAACCCCGTGCCTCCTCCAAGCTTCCACATCCTGGAGGAAGTCGGCATCTGACTCCCCGTTATTTCAGGGAGCTGTTTCTGCGAGGTTAGTGTAGGTGCCTGGTGGCTAGCGCATGTCTGCCCCAGGGACAGGTGGCCAAGAGCTGCTGTCTCCTTGGGCCCAGTCCCTCAGGACAGGCATGTTCTCTGCCCAGACTCCTTCCTAAGAGTGGAGCACGCACCCTGCCCTACTCATCGCCTCCTGTCTCCTTAGCAGCCAGGCTTCTGTCTCTCTGCACTGGGAGCGGCTGATACTTGTATTGCCGGCTCTCCTGCTTCACAACCGTTTCCAGACCAGAAGGCCAATGGCTCCTGCTCTTTTCCCCGGACAGCGTACTTCACCTTCCACAGACATGCTTCTGGGGAGTGCAGTGAAAAACGTGTCCCTTTCCTTAAGGCTCTTTCCACAGGGGCCACTGCGCTTCTCTCTCAGGTAGAGGAGATTCCGAGGCATAGAGGTTTTCGCTCCATGCGGGTTTATTACACCGTGCTGAGGAGACCAGCTCAGGCAAACAGGAGCATCCCTCAGACCGGACTCTGATTTCCCAAAGAATGCTGTGCTTTGCCAGAGGGGATGCCAGGGCAAAGAGGCTTTCGCTCTATGTTGTTTTCTCCAATAGTGCTGCGAATACTAGGCTAAGGCAAGCAGCTACAGCAGCCCTCAATCCCGACTCTGATTTCCCAGCGACTGCTATGCTTTCGCAGACGTATTCAGCTTGGCACAAACCGCACTTCGCTGCTGCTAGCTCAGAAAGGAGTTGGGTGTTCACTCTGCGCGGCAGGGAAGAAGCGCCGCGGGAGTGCTGGGGCCTCTTGGGACTTGCTTTCCGGGGCTCCAAGTTCAAGCCCGGGGTTCACCTTGCTATGCCGAACTAAGCAGACACAGTCACAACTCTGCAGCAGCGTGCGTGTCCTAGCATGGCACTCTATGCCTATTACCATCTCCTGGGGCGGTAAGGCTTTGCCTTTTGCTCTGTTGCTCAGGCAGACTCGGGGTTACGCCTGTCCTTCACCACAGGAGGGAGAAGGCGACAGGGTCACTGCACA
This sequence comes from Mustela lutreola, assembly GCF_030435805.1. NCBI lineage: Eukaryota > Metazoa > Chordata > Mammalia > Carnivora > Mustelidae > Mustela > Mustela lutreola. The sequence continues at coordinate 63,721,887 of NC_081291.1, read as the reverse complement.
CCGCCCGTGCACTCGGATGGGGAACCGTGGGGGACTGTCTCCACTCTTTCTCCGGCACACCCCCTCCCACCCACATCGCTGCCACATCTTGGTGGAAGACGTATCGGTCTGCCCGTTTCTCCATGTGGCTGTTTCTGTGAGTTCCGGGTATGGCACCTGGTGGCAAGCCCAAGTCTGCCCTTGGGACAGGTGGCCAAGGAGATGCTCTCCCCTTGGGACCAGAGGCCCAGGACAGGTCTGCCATCTGCCCAGACTCCTTCCTCAGCGTGGAACACGCGCCTCTGCCCTAGTCGACCCCTCATGTCTCCTTAGCAGCCAGGCTTCCATCTCTCCGCACAGGGAGCGGGTGACACTTGTCTTGCCACCGGCCTGCTGTTCGTGCCACGGCAGCCTATCCTGCTTTCCGAGCGTTTCCCGACCGCAAGGCCAACGGCTCGTTCTCTTCTCCGGGGGCGGCATGCTATGCCTTCCCCACACTTGGCTTCTCTCTCAGGCAGACGGGATGCTAGGGCAAAGAGTATTTCGCTCCATGCGTGTATCTTCCACAGAGCTGCGGAGACGAGCTCAGGCAAGCAGCAGCAGCATCCCCAAAACCAACTCTGATTTCCCAAGGAACGCTGTGCTTTCCCAGGGGAGATGCCCAGGCAAAGAGGCTTTCGCTGTGTGCGGGTTTCTCCCACCGCGAGACTGGGCTCAGGCAAGCAGCAGCAGCCCGCAGAACATTTCTCAGCGAATGCTGTGCTTTCGCAGAGGCTTTGGCTTGGAGCCAACAGCACTTTGCTGCTGCTTCCTCAGCAAGGCTTCAGTCGCGTCAGGGAAGAAGAGCTGCGGGAGAGCTGGTGCCTCTTGGGCCTTGCTTTCCCGGGCTCCATGTTCGCGTCCTGGGTTCACCCAGCCAGGCCTCACTAAGCAGACACAGCCACAACCCCGCAGTAGCGTGCGTAACCTAGGATGGCACTCTAGGCACACTCCCATCTCCCAGTGTATGCATCGCTTGGCCTTTTACTCTGGCGCTCAGGCGGATTCTCGGACTAGGCCAGTGCCCTCCCCACAGGAAAGTAGAGGTGACAGGATCCCTGTCCACCGCACCAGCTCTGAATAGGGAGCTTTGGGGAACTGTCCCCACTCCTTCCACTGAAACCCCGTGCCTCAACCAAGCTTCCACATCCTGGAGGAAGACGGCATCTGACACCCCGTTATTTCAGGGAGCTGTTTCTGCGAGTTCAGAGTAGGCGCCTGGTGGCTAGTGCATGTCTGCCCCCGGGACAGGTGGCCAAGAGCTGCTGTCTCCTTGGGCCCAGTCCCTCAGGACAGGCATGTTCTCTGCCCAGACTCCTTCCTAAGAGTGGAGCACGCACCCTGCCCTACTCATCACCTCCTGTCTCCTTAGCAGCCAGGCTTCTGTCTCTCTGCACTGGGCGCGGCTGATACTTGTATTGCCGGCTCTCCTGCTTCACAACCGTTTCCAGACCAGAAGGCCAACGGCTCCTGCTCTTCTCCCCGGACAGCGTACTTCACCTTCCGCAGACATGCTCCTGGGGAGTGCAGTGAAAAACGTGTCCCTTTTCCTTAAGGCTCTTTCCACAGGGGCCACCGCGCTTCTCTCTCAGGCAGAGGAGTTTCCGAGGCATAGAGGGTTTCGCTCCATGCGGGTTTATTACACCGTGCTGAGGAGACCAGCTCAGGCAAACAGGAGCGTCCCTCAGACCGGACTATGATTTCCCAAAGAATGCTGTGCTTTGCCAGAGGGGATGCCAGGGCAAAGAAGCTTTCGCTCTATGCGATTTTCTCCAATAGTGCTGCGAATACTAGGCTAAGGCAAGCAGCAACAGCAGCCCTGAATCCCGACTCTGATTTCCCAGTGACTGCTATGCTTTTGCAGACGTTTTCAGCTTGGCAGGTACCGCACTTCGCTGCTGCTTCCTCAGAAAGGCATTGGATGTTCACTCTGCACGGTAGGGAAGAAGAGCCGCGGGAGAGCTGGTGCCTCTTGGGAAGTGATATCCTGGGCTCCGAGTGTACGCGCGGGATTCACCTTGCTATGCCGAACTCAGCAGACACAGTCACCACCCTGCAGCAGCGTGCGTGTCCTAGCATAGCACTGTACGTCTATTACCATCTCCTGGGGTAGGTTAGGCTTTGCTTTTTGCTTCGGCTCTCGGGCAGACACGGTGTCTAGGCCAGTGCCTTCACCACAGGAGATAGGAGGCGATCGGATACCTGCACAAGGCCCGTGAACTGAATAGGGAGCATTGGGGGACTGTGCCCACTCCTTCCCCTTAAACCCCGTGCCTCCTCCAAGCTTCCACATCCTGGAGGAAGTCGGCATCTGACTCCCCGTTATTTCAGGGAGCTGTTTCTGCGAGGTTAGTGTAGGTGCCTGGTGGCTAGCGCATGTCTGCCCCAGGGACAGGTGGCCAAGAGCTGCTGTCTCCTTGGGCCCAGTCCCTCAGGACAGGCATGTTCTCTGCCCAGACTCCTTCCTAAGAGTGGAGCACGCACCCTGCCCTACTCATCGCCTCCTGTCTCCTTAGCAGCCAGGCTTCTGTCTCTCTGCACTGGGAGCGGCTGATACTTGTATTGCCGGCTCTCCTGCTTCACAACCGTTTCCAGACCAGAAGGCCAACGGCTCCTGCTCTTTTCCCCGGACAGCGTACTTCACCTTCCACAGACATGCTTCTGGGGAGTGCAGTGAAAAACGTGTCCCTTTCCTTAAGGCTCTTTCCACAGGGGCCACTGCGCTTCTCTCTCAGGTAGAGGAGATTCCGAGGCATAGAGGGTTTCGCTCCATGCGGGTTTATTACACCGTGCTCAGGAGACCAGCTCAGGCAAACAGGAGCATCCCTCAGACCGGACTCTGATTTCCCAAAGAATGCTGTGCTTTGCCAGAGGGGATGCCAGGGCAAAGAGGCTTTCGCTCTATGTTGTTTTCTCCAATAGTGCTGCGAATACTAGGCTAAGGCAAGCAGCTACAGCAGCCCTCAATCCCGACTCTGATTTCCCAGCGACTGCTATGCTTTCGCAGACGTATTCAGCTTGGCACAAACCGCACTTCGCTGCTGCTAGCTCAGAAAGGAGTTGGGTGTTCACTCTGCGCGGCAGGGAAGAAGCGCCGCGGGAGTGCTGGGGCCTCTTGGGACTTGCTTTCCGGGGCTCCAAGTTCAAGCCCGGGGTTCACCTTGCTATGCCGAACTAAGCAGACACAGTCACAACTCTGCAGCAGCGTGCGTGTCCTAGCATGGCACTCTATGCCTATTACCATCTCCTGGGGCGGTAAGGCTTTGCCTTTTGCTCTGTTGCTCAGGCAGACTCGGGGTTACGCCTGTCCTTCACCACAGGAGGGAGAAGGCGACAGGGTCACTGCACACCGCCCGTGCACTCGGATGGGGAACCGTGGGGGACTGTCTCCACTCTTTCTCCAGCACACCCCCTCCCACCCACATCGCTGCCACATCTTGGTGGAAGACGTATCGGTCTGCCCGTTTCTCCATGTGGCTGTTTCTGTGAGTTCCGGGTATGGCACCTGGTGGCAAGCCCAAGTCTGCCCTTGGGACAGGTGGCCAAGGAGATGCTCTCCCCTTGGGACCAGAGGCCCAGGACAGGTCTGCCATCTGCCCAGACTCCTTCCTCAGCGTGGAACACGCGCCTCTGCCCTAGTCGACCCCTCATGTCTCCTTAGCAGCCAGGCTTCCATCTCTCCGCACAGGGAGCGGGTGACACTTGTCTTGCCACCGGCCTGCTGTTCGTGCCACGGCAGCCTATCCTGCTTTCCGAGCGTTTCCCGACCGCAAGGCCAACGGCTCGTTCTCTTCTCCGGGGGCGGCATGCTATGCCTTCCCCACACTTGGCTTCTCTCTCAGGCAGACGGGATGCTAGGGCAAAGAGTATTTCGCTCCATGCGTGTATCTTCCACAGAGCTGCGGAGACGAGCTCAGGCAAGCAGCAGCAGCATCCCCAAACCCAACTCTGATTTCCCAAGGAACGCTGTGCTTTCCCAGGGGAGATGCCCAGGCAAAGAGGCTTTCGCTGTGTGCGGGTTTCTCCCACCGCGAGACTGGGCTCAGGCAAGCAGCAGCAGCCCGCAGAACATTTCTCAGCGAATGCTGTGCTTTCGCAGAGGCTTTGGCTTGGAGCCAACAGCACTTTGCTGCTGCTTCCTCAGCAAGGCTTCAGTCGCGTCAGGGAAGAAGAGCTGCGGGAGAGCTGGTGCCTCTTGGGCCTTGCTTTCCCGGGCTCCATGTTCGCGTCCTGGGTTCACCCAGCCAGGCCTCACTAAGCAGACACAGCCACAACCCCGCAGTAGCGTGCGTAACCTAGGATGGCACTCTAGGCACACTCCCATCTCCCAGTGTATGCATCGCTTGGCCTTTTACTCTGGCGCTCAGGCGGATTCTCGGACTAGGCCAGTGCCCTCCCCACAGGAAAGTAGAGGTGACAGGATCCCTGTCCACCGCACCAGCTCTGAATAGGGAGCTTTGGGGAACTGTCCCCACTCCTTCCACTGAAACCCCGTGCCTCAACCAAGCTTCCACATCCTGGAGGAAGACGGCATCTGACACCCCGTTATTTCAGGGAGCTCTTTCTGCGAGTTCAGAGTAGGCGCCTGGTGGCTAGTGCATGTCTGCCCCCGGGACAGGTGGCCAAGAGCTGCTGTCTCCTTGGGCCCAGTCCCTCAGGACAGGCATGTTCTCTGCCCAGACTCCTTCCTAAGAGTGGAGCACGCACCCTGCCCTACTCATCACCTCCTGTCTCCTTAGCAGCCAGGCTTCTGTCTCTCTGCACTGGGCGCGGCTGATACTTGTATTGCCGGCTCTCCTGCTTCACAACCGTTTCCAGACCAGAAGGCCAACGGCTCCTGCTCTTCTCCCCGGACAGCGTACTTCACCTTCCGCAGACATGCTCCTGGGGAGTGCAGTGAAAAACGTGTCCCTTTTCCTTAAGGCTCTTTCCACAGGGGCCACCGCGCTTCTCTCTCAGGCAGAGGAGTTTCCGAGGCATAGAGGGTTTCGCTCCATGCGGGTTTATTACACCGTGCTGAGGAGACCAGCTCAGGCAAACAGGAGCATCCCTCAGACCGGACTCTGATTTCCCAAAGAATGCTGTGCTTTGCCAGAGGGGATGCCAGGGCAAAGAAGCTTTCGCTCTATGCGATTTTCTCCAATAGTGCTGCGAATACTAGGCTAAGGCAAGCAGCAACAGCAGCCCTGAATCCCGACTCTGATTTCCCAGCGACTGCTATGCTTTTGCAGACGTTTTCAGCTTGGCAGGTACCGCACTTCGCTGCTGCTTCCTCAGAAAGGCATTGGATGTTCACTCTGCACGGTAGGGAAGAAGAGCCGCGGGAGAGCTGGTGCCTCTTGGGAAGTGATATCCTGGGCTCCGAGTGTACGCGCGGGATTCACCTTGCTATGCCGAACTCAGCAGACACAGTCACCACCCTGCAGCAGCGTGCGTGTCCTAGCATAGCACTGTACGTCTATTACCATCTCCTGGGGTAGGTTAGGCTTTGCTTTTTGCTTCGGCTCTCGGGCAGACTCGGTGTCTAGGCCAGTGCCTTCACCACAGGAGATAGGAGGCGATCGGATACCTGCACAAGGCCCGTGAACTGAATAGGGAGCATTGGGGGACTGTGCCCACTCCTTCCCCTTAAACCCCGTGCCTCCTCCAAGCTTCCACATCCTGGAGGAAGTCGGCATCTGACTCCCCGTTATTTCAGGGAGCTGTTTCTGCGAGGTTAGTGTAGGTGCCTGGTGGCTAGCGCATGTCTGCCCCAGGGACAGGTGGCCAAGAGCTGCTGTCTCCGTGGGCCCAGTCCCTCAGGACAGGCATGTTCTCTGCCCAGACTCCTTCCTAAGAGTGGAGCACGCACCCTGCCCTACTCATCGCCTCCTGTCTCCTTAGCAGCCAGGCTTCTGTCTCTCTGCACTGGGAGCGGCTGATACTTGTATTGCCGGCTCTCCTGCTTCACAACCGTTTCCAGACCAGAAGGCCAACGGCTCCTGCTCTTTTCCCCGGACAGCGTACTTCACCTTCCACAGACATGCTTCTGGGGCGTGCAGTGAAAAACGTGTCCCTTTCCTTAAGGCTCTTTCCACAGGGGCCACTGCGCTTCTCTCTCAGGTAGAGGAGATTCCGAGGCATAGAGGGTTTCGCTCCATGCGGGTTTATTACACCGTGCTGAGGAGACCAGCTCAGGCAAACAGGAGCATCCCTCAGACCGGACTCTGATTTCCCAAAGAATGCTGTGCTTTGCCAGAGGGGATGCCAGGGCAAAGAGGCTTTCGCTCTATGTTGTTTTCTCCAATAGTGCTGCGAATACTAGGCTAAGGCAAGCAGCTACAGCAGCCCTCAATCCCGACTCTGATTTCCCAGCGACTGCTATGCTTTCGCAGACGTATTCAGCTTGGCACAAACCGCACTTCGCTGCTGCTAGCTCAGAAAGGAGTTGGGTGTTCACTCTGCGCGGCAGGGAAGAAGCGCCGCGGGAGTGCTGGGGCCTCTTGGGACTTGCTTTCCGGGGCTCCAAGTTCAAGCCCGGGGTTCACCTTGCTATGCCGAACTAAGCAGACACAGTCACAACTCTGCAGCAGCGTGCGTGTCCTAGCATGGCACTCTATGCCTATTACCATCTCCTGGGGCGGTAAGGCTTTGCCTTTTGCTCTGTTGCTCAGGCAGACTCGGGGTTACGCCTGTCCTTCACCACAGGAGGGAGAAGGCGACAGGGTCACTGCACACCGCCCGTGCACTCGGATGGGGAACCGTGGGGGACTGTCTCCACTCTTTCTCCGGCACACCCCCTCCCACCCACATCGCTGCCACATCTTGGTGGAAGACGTATCGGTCTGCCCGTTTCTCCATGTGGCTGTTTCTGTGAGTTCCGGGTATGGCACCTGGTGGCAAGCCCAAGTCTGCCCTTGGGACAGGTGGCCAAGGAGATGCTCTCCCCTTGGGACCAGAGGCCCAGGACAGGTCTGCCATCTGCCCAGACTCCTTCCTCAGCGTGGAACACGCGCCTCTGCCCTAGTCGACCCCTCATGTCTCCTTAGCAGCCAGGCTTCCATCTCTCCGCACAGGGAGCGGGTGACACTTGTCTTGCCACCGGCCTGCTGTTCGTGCCACGGCAGCCTATCCTGCTTTCCGAGCGTTTCCCGACCGCAAGGCCAACGGCTCGTTCTCTTCTCCGGGGGCGGCATGCTATGCCTTCCCCACACTTGGCTTCTCTCTCAGGCAGACGGGATGCTAGGGCAAAGAGTATTTCGCTCCATGCGTGTATCTTCCACAGAGCTGCGGAGACGAGCTCAGGCAAGCAGCAGCAGCATCCCCAAAACCAACTCTGATTTCCCAAGGAACGCTGTGCTTTCCCAGGGGAGATGCCCAGGCAAAGAGGCTTTCGCTGTGTGCGGGTTTCTCCCACCGCGAGACTGGGCTCAGGCAAGCAGCAGCAGCCCGCAGAACATTTCTCAGCGAATGCTGTGCTTTCGCAGAGGCTTTGGCTTGGAGCCAACAGCACTTTGCTGCTGCTTCCTCAGCAAGGCTTCAGTCGCGTCAGGGAAGAAGAGCTGCGGGAGAGCTGGTGCCTCTTGGGCCTTGCTTTCCCGGGCTCCATGTTCGCGTCCTGGGTTCACCCAGCCAGGCCTCACTAAGCAGACACAGCCACAACCCCGCAGTAGCGTGCGTAACCTAGGATGGCACTCTAGGCACACTCCCATCTCCCAGTGTATGCATCGCTTGGCCTTTTACTCTGGCGCTCAGGCGGATTCTCGGACTAGGCCAGTGCCCTCCCCACAGGAAAGTAGAGGTGACAGGATCCCTGTCCACCGCACCAGCTCTGAATAGGGAGCTTTGGGGAACTGTCCCCACTCCTTCCACTGAAACCCCGTGCCTCACCCAAGCTTCCACATCCTGGAGGAAGACGGCATCTGACACCCCGTTATTTCAGGGAGCTGTTTCTGCGAGTTCAGAGTAGGCGCCTGGTGGCTAGTGCATGTCTGCCCCCGGGACAGGTGGCCAAGAGCTGCTGTCTCCTTGGGCCCAGTCCCTCAGGACAGGCATGTTCTCTGCCCAGACTCCTTCCTAAGAGTGGAGCACGCACCCTGCCCTACTCATCACCTCCTGTCTCCTTAGCAGCCAGGCTTCTGTCTCTCTGCACTGGGCGCGGCTGATACTTGTATTGCCGGCTCTCCTGCTTCACAACCGTTTCCAGACCAGAAGGCCAACGGCTCCTGCTCTTCTCCCCGGACAGCGTACTTCACCTTCCGCAGACATGCTCCTGGGGAGTGCAGTGAAAAACGTGTCCCTTTTCCTTAAGGCTCTTTCCACAGGGGCCACCGCGCTTCTCTCTCAGGCAGAGGAGTTTCCGAGGCATAGAGGGTTTCGCTCCATGCGGGTTTATTACACCGTGCTGAGGAGCCCAGCTCAGGCAAACAGGAGCATCCCTCAGACCGGACTCTGATTTCCCAAAGAATGCTGTGCTTTGCCAGAGGGGATGCCAGGGCAAAGAAGCTTTCGCTCTATGCGATTTTCTCCAATAGTGCTGCGAATACTAGGCTAAGGCAAGCAGCAACAGCAGCCCTGAATCCCGACTCTGATTTCCCAGCGACTGCTATGCTTTTGCAGACGTTTTCAGCTTGGCAGGTACCGCACTTCGCTGCTGCTTCCTCAGAAAGGCATTGGATGTTCACTCTGCACGGTAGGGAAGAAGAGCCGCGGGAGAGCTGGTGCCTCTTGGGAAGTGATATCCTGGGCTCCGAGTGTACGCGCGGGATTCACCTTGCTATGCCGAACTCAGCAGACACAGTCACCACCCTGCAGCAGCGTGCGTGTCCTAGCATAGCACTGTACGTCTATTACCATCTCCTGGGGTAGGTTAGGCTTTGCTTTTTGCTTCGGCTCTCGGGCAGACTCGGTGTCTAGGCCAGTGCCTTCACCACAGGAGATAGGAGGCGATCGGATACCTGCACAAGGCCCGTGAACTGAATAGGGAGCATTGGGGGACTGTGCCCACTCCTTCCCCTTAAACCCCGTGCCTCCTCCAAGCTTCCACATCCTGGAGGAAGTCGGCATCTGACTCCCCGTTATTTCAGGGAGCTGTTTCTGCGAGGTTAGTGTAGGTGCCTGGTGGCTAGCGCATGTCTGCCCCAGGGACAGGTGGCCAAGAGCTGCTGTCTCCTTGGGCCCAGTCCCTCAGGACAGGCATGTTCTCTGCCCAGACTCCTTCCTAAGAGTGGAGCACGCACCCTGCCCTACTCATCGCCTCCTGTCTCCTTAGCAGCCAGGCTTCTGTCTCTCTGCACTGGGAGCGGCTGATACTTGTATTGCCGGCTCTCCTGCTTCACAACCGTTTCCAGACCAGAAGGCCAACGGCTCCTGCTCTTTTCCCCGGACAGCGTACTTCACCTTCCACAGACATGCTTCTGGGGAGTGCAGTGAAAAACGTGTCCCTTTCCTTAAGGCTCTTTCCACAGGGGCCACTGCGCTTCTCTCTCAGGTAGAGGAGATTCCGAGGCATAGAGGGTTTCGCTCCATGCGGGTTTATTACACCGTGCTGAGGAGACCAGCTCAGGCAAACAGGAGCATCCCTCAGACCGGACTCTGATTTCCCAAAGAATGCTGTGCTTTGCCAGAGGGGATGCCAGGGCAAAGAGGCTTTCGCTCTATGTTGTTTTCTCCAATAGTGCTGCGAATACTAGGCTAAGGCAAGCAGCTACAGCAGCCCTCAATCCCGACTCTGATTTCCCAGCGACTGCTATGCTTTCGCAGACGTATTCAGCTTGGCACAAACCGCACTTCGCTGCTGCTAGCTCAGAAAGGAGTTGGGTGTTCACTCTGCGCGGCAGGGAAGAAGCGCCGCGGGAGTGCTGGGGCCTCTTGGGACTTGCTTTCCGGGGCTCCAAGTTCAAGCCCGGGGTTCACCTTGCTATGCCGAACTAAGCAGACACAGTCACAACTCTGCAGCAGCGTGCGTGTCCTAGCATGGCACTCTATGCCTATTACCATCTCCTGGGGCGGTAAGGCTTTGCCTTTTGCTCTGTTGCTCAGGCAGACTCGGGGTTACGCCTGTCCTTCACCACAGGAGGGAGAAGGCGACAGGGTCACTGCACACCGCCCGTGCACTCGGATGGGGAACCGTGGGGGACTGTCTCCACTCTTTCTCCGGCACACCCCCTCCCACCCACATCGCTGCCACATCTTGGTGGAAGACGTATCGGTCTGCCCGTTTCTCCATGTGGCTGTTTCTGTGAGTTCCGGGTATGGCACCTGGTGGCAAGCCCAAGTCTGCCCTTGGGACAGGTGGCCAAGGAGATGCTCTCCCCTTGGGACCAGAGGCCCAGGACAGGTCTGCCATCTGCCCAGACTCCTTCCTCAGCGTGGAACACGCGCCTCTGCCCTAGTCGACCCCTCATGTCTCCTTAGCAGCCAGGCTTCCATCTCTCCGCACAGGGAGCGGGTGACACTTGTCTTGCCACCGGCCTGCTGTTCGTGCCACGGCAGCCTATCCTGCTTTCCGAGCGTTTCCCGACCGCAAGGCCAACGGCTCGTTCTCTTCTCCGGGGGCGGCATGCTATGCCTTCCCCACACTTGGCTTCTCTCTCAGGCAGACGGGATGCTAGGGCAAAGAGTATTTCGCTCCATGCGTGTATCTTCCACAGAGCTGCGGAGACGAGCTCAGGCAAGCAGCAGCAGCATCCCCAAAACCAACTCTGATTTCCCAAGGAACGCTGTGCTTTCCCAGGGGAGATGCCCAGGCAAAGAGGCTTTCGCTGTGTGCGGGTTTCTCCCACCGCGAGACTGGGCTCAGGCAAGCAGCAGCAGCCCGCAGAACATTTCTCAGCGAATGCTGTGCTTTCGCAGAGGCTTTGGCTTGGAGCCAACAGCACTTTGCTGCTGCTTCCTCAGCAAGGCTTCAGTCGCGTCAGGGAAGAAGAGCTGCGGGAGAGCTGGTGCCTCTTGGGCCTTGCTTTCCCGGGCTCCATGTTCGCGTCCTGGGTTCACCCAGCCAGGCCTCACTAAGCAGACACAGCCACAACCCCGCAGTAGCGTGCGTAACCTAGGATGGCACTCTAGGCACACTCCCATCTCCCAGTGTATGCATCGCTTGGCCTTTTACTCTGGCGCTCAGGCGGATTCTCGGACTAGGCCAGTGCCCTCCCCACAGGAAAGTAGAGGTGACAGGATCCCTGTCCACCGCACCAGCTCTGAATAGGGAGCTTTGGGGAACTGTCCCCACTCCTTCCACTGAAACCCCGTGCCTCAACCAAGCTTCCACATCCTGGAGGAAGACGGCATCTGACACCCCGTTATTTCAGGGAGCTGTTTCTGCGAGTTCAGAGTAGGCGCCTGGTGGCTAGTGCATGTCTGCCCCCGGGACAGGTGGCCAAGAGCTGCTGTCTCCTTGGGCCCAGTCCCTCAGGACAGGCATGTTCTCTGCCCAGACTCCTTCCTAAGAGTGGAGCACGCACCCTGCCCTACTCATCACCTCCTGTCTCCTTAGCAGCCAGGCTTCTGTCTCTCTGCACTGGGCGCGGCTGATACTTGTATTGCCGGCTCTCCTGCTTCACAACCGTTTCCAGACCAGAAGGCCAACGGCTCCTGCTCTTCTCCCCGGACAGCGTACTTCACCTTCCGCAGACATGCTCCTGGGGAGTGCAGTGAAAAACGTGTCCCTTTTCCTTAAGGCTCTTTCCACAGGGGCCACCGCGCTTCTCTCTCAGGCAGAGGAGTTTCCGAGGCATAGAGGGTTTCGCTCCATGCGGGTTTATTACACCGTGCTGAGGAGACCAGCTCAGGCAAACAGGAGCATCCCTCAGACCGGACTCTGATTTCCCAAAGAATGCTGTGCTTTGCCAGAGGGGATGCCAGGGCAAAGAAGCTTTCGCTCTATGCGATTTTCTCCAATAGTGCTGCGAATACTAGGCTAAGGCAAGCAGCAACAGCAGCCCTGAATCCCGACTCTGATTTCCCAGCGACTGCTATGCTTTTGCAGACGTTTTCAGCTTGGCAGGTACCGCACTTCGCTGCTGCTTCCTCAGAAAGGCATTGGATGTTCACTCTGCACGGTAGGGAAGAAGAGCCGCGGGAGAGCTGGTGCCTCTTGGGAAGTGATATCCTGGGCTCCGAGTGTACGCGCGGGATTCACCTTGCTATGCCGAACTCAGCAGACACAGTCACCACCCTGCAGCAGCGTGCGTGTCCTAGCATAGCACTGTACGTCTATTACCATCTCCTGGGGTAGGTTAGGCTTTGCTTTTTGCTTCGGCTCTCGGGCAGACTCGGTGTCTAGGCCAGTGCCTTCACCACAGGAGATAGGAGGCGATCGGATACCTGCACAAGGCCCGTGAACTGAATAGGGAGCATTGGGGGACTGTGCCCACTCCTTCCCCTTAAACCCCGTGCCTCCTCCAAGCTTCCACATCCTGGAGGAAGTCGGCATCTGACTCCCCGTTATTTCAGGGAGCTGTTTCTGCGAGGTTAGTGTAGGTGCCTGGTGGCTAGCGCATGTCTGCCCCAGGGACAGGTGGCCAAGAGCTGCTGTCTCCTTGGGCCCAGTCCCTCAGGACAGGCATGTTCTCTGCCCAGACTCCTTCCTAAGAGTGGAGCACGCACCCTGCCCTACTCATCGCCTCCTGTCTCCTTAGCAGCCAGGCTTCTGTCTCTCTGCACTGGGAGCGGCTGATACTTGTATTGCCGGCTCTCCTGCTTCACAACCGTTTCCAGACCAGAAGGCCAACGGCTCCTGCTCTTTTCCCCGGACAGCGTACTTCACCTTCCACAGACATGCTTCTGGGGAGTGCAGTGAAAAACGTGTCCCTTTCCTTAAGGCTCTTTCCACAGGGGCCACTGCGCTTCTCTCTCAGGTAGAGGAGATTCCGAGGCATAGAGGGTTTCGCTCCATGCGGGTTTATTACACCGTGCTGAGGAGACCAGCTCAGGCAAACAGGAGCATCCCTCAGACCGGACTCTGATTTCCCAAAGAATGCTGTGCTTTGCCAGAGGGGATGCCAGGGCAAAGAGGCTTTCGCTCTATGTTGTTTTCTCCAATAGTGCTGCGAATACTAGGCTAAGGCAAGCAGCTACAGCAGCCCTCAATCCCGACTCTGATTTCCCAGCGACTGCTATGCTTTCGCAGACGTATTCAGCTTGGCACAAACCGCACTTCGCTGCTGCTAGCTCAGAAAGGAGTTGGGTGTTCACTCTGCGCGGCAGGGAAGAAGCGCCGCGGGAGTGCTGGGGCCTCTTGGGACTTGCTTTCCGGGGCTCCAAGTTCAAGCCCGGGGTTCACCTTGCTATGCCGAACTAAGCAGACACAGTCACAACTCTGCAGCAGCGTGCGTGTCCTAGCATGGCACTCTATGCCTATTACCATCTCCTGGGGCGGTAAGGCTTTGCCTTTTGCTCTGTTGCTCAGGCAGACTCGGGGTTACGCCTGTCCTTCACCACAGGAGGGAGAAGGCGACAGGGTCACTGCACACCGCCCGTGCACTCGGATGGGGAACCGTGGGGGACTGTCTCCACTCTTTCTCCGGCACACCCCCTCCCACCCACATCGCTGCCACATCTTGGTGGAAGACGTATCGGTCTGCCCGTTTCTCCATGTGGCTGTTTCTGTGAGTTCCGGGTATGGCACCTGGTGGCAAGCCCAAGTCTGCCCTTGGGACAGGTGGCCAAGGAGATGCTCTCCCCTTGGGACCAGAGGCCCAGGACAGGTCTGCCATCTGCCCAGACTCCTTCCTCAGCGTGGAACACGCGCCTCTGCCCTAGTCGACCCCTCATGTCTCCTTAGCAGCCAGGCTTCCATCTCTCCGCACAGGGAGCGGGTGACACTTGTCTTGCCACCGGCCTGCTGTTCGTGCCACGGCAGCCTATCCTGCTTTCCGAGCGTTTCCCGACCGCAAGGCCAACGGCTCGTTCTCTTCTCCGGGGGCGGCATGCTATGCCTTCCCCACACTTGGCTTCTCTCTCAGGCAGACGGGATGCTAGGGCAAAGAGTATTTCGCTCCATGCGTGTATCTTCCACAGAGCTGCGGAGACGAGCTCAGGCAAGCAGCAGCAGCATCCCCAAACCCAACTCTGATTTCCCAAGGAACGCTGTGCTTTCCCAGGGGAGATGCCCAGGCAAAGAGGCTTTCGCTGTGTGCGGGTTTCTCCCACCGCGAGACTGGGCTCAGGCAAGCAGCAGCAGCCCGCAGAACATTTCTCAGCGAATGCTGTGCTTTCGCAGAGGCTTTGGCTTGGAGCCAACAGCACTTTGCTGCTGCTTCCTCAGCAAGGCTTCAGTCGCGTCAGGGAAGAAGAGCTGCGGGAGAGCTGGTGCCTCTTGGGCCTTGCTTTCCCGGGCTCCATGTTCGCGTCCTGGGTTCACCCAGCCAGGCCTCACTAAGCAGACACAGCCACAACCCCGCAGTAGCGTGCGTAACCTAGGATGGCACTCTAGGCACACTCCCATCTCCCAGTGTATGCATCGCTTGGCCTTTTACTCTGGCGCTCAGGCGGATTCTCGGACTAGGCCAGTGCCCTCCCCACAGGAAAGTAGAGGTGACAGGATCCCTGTCCACCGCACCAGCTCTGAATAGGGAGCTTTGGGGAACTGTCCCCACTCCTTCCACTGAAACCCCGTGCCTCACCCAAGCTTCCACATCCTGGAGGAAGACGGCATCTGACACCCCGTTATTTCAGGGAGCTGTTTCTGCGAGTTCAGAGTAGGCGCCTGGTGGCTAGTGCATGTCTGCCCCCGGGACAGGTGGCCAAGAGCTGCTGTCTCCTTGGGCCCAGTCCCTCAGGACAGGCATGTTCTCTTCCCAGACTCCTTCCTAAGAGTGGAGCACGCACCCTGCCCTACTCATCACCTCCTGTCTCCTTAGCAGCCAGGCTTCTGTCTCTCTGCACTGGGCGCGGCTGATACTTGTATTGCCGGCTCTCCTGCTTCACAACCGTTTCCAGACCAGAAGGCCAACGGCTCCTGCTCTTCTCCCCGGACAGCGTACTTCACCTTCCGCAGACATGCTCCTGGGGAGTGCAGTGAAAAACGTGTCCCTTTTCCTTAAGGCTCTTTCCACAGGGGCCACCGCGCTTCTCTCTCAGGCAGAGGAGTTTCCGAGGCATAGAGGGTTTCGCTCCATGCGGGTTTATTACACCGTGCTGAGGAGACGAGCTCAGGCAAACAGGAGCATCCCTCAGACCGGACTCTGATTTCCCAAAGAATGCTGTGCTTTGCCAGAGGGGATGCCAGGGCAAAGAAGCTTTCGCTCTATGCGATTTTCTCCAATAGTGCTGCGAATACTAGGCTAAGGCAAGCAGCAACAGCAGCCCTGAATCCCGACTCTGATTTCCCAGCGACTGCTATGCTTTTGCAGACGTTTTCAGCTTGGCAGGTACCGCACTTCGCTGCTGCTTCCTCAGAAAGGCATTGGATGTTCACTCTGCACGGTAGGGAAGAAGAGCCGCGGGAGAGCTGGTGCCTCTTGGGAAGTGATATCCTGGGCTCCGAGTGTACGCGCGGGATTCACCTTGCTATGCCGAACTCAGCAGACACAGTCACCACCCTGCAGCAGCGTGCGTGTCCTAGCATAGCACTGTACGTCTATTACCATCTCCTGGGGTAGGTTAGGCTTTGCTTTTTGCTTCGGCTCTCGGGCAGACTCGGTGTCTAGGCCAGTGCCTTCACCACAGGAGATAGGAGGCGATCGGATACCTGCACAAGGCCCGTGAACTGAATAGGGAGCATTGGGGGACTGTGCCCACTCCTTCCCCTTAAACCCCGTGCCTCCTCCAAGCTTCCACATCCTGGAGGAAGTCGGCATCTGACTCCCCGTTATTTCAGGGAGCTGTTTCTGCGAGGTTAGTGTAGGTGCCTGGTGGCTAGCGCATGTCTGCCCCAGGGACAGGTGGCCAAGAGCTGCTGTCTCCTTGGGCCCAGTCCCTCAGGACAGGCATGTTCTCTGCCCAGACTCCTTCCTAAGAGTGGAGCACGCACCCTGCCCTACTCATCGCCTCCTGTCTCCTTAGCAGCCAGGCTTCTGTCTCTCTGCACTGGGAGCGGCTGATACTTGTATTGCCGGCTCTCCTGCTTCACAACCGTTTCCAGACCAGAAGGCCAACGGCTCCTGCTCTTTTCCCCGGACAGCGTACTTCACCTTCCACAGACATGCTTCTGGGGAGTGCAGTGAAAAACGTGTCCCTTTCCTTAAGGCTCTTTCCACAGGGGCCACTGCGCTTCTCTCTCAGGTAGAGGAGATTCCGAGGCATAGAGGGTTTCGCTCCATGCGGGTTTATTACACCGTGCTGAGGAGACCAGCTCAGGCAAACAGGAGCATCCCTCAGACCGGACTCTGATTTCCCAAAGAATGCTGTGCTTTGCCAGAGGGGATGCCAGGGCAAAGAGGCTTTCGCTCTATGTTGTTTTCTCCAATAGTGCTGCGAATACTAGGCTAAGGCAAGCAGCTACAGCAGCCCTCAATCCCGACTCTGATTTCCCAGCGACTGCTATGCTTTCGCAGACGTATTCAGCTTGGCACAAACCGCACTTCGCTGCTGCTAGCTCAGAAAGGAGTTGGGTGTTCACTCTGCGCGGCAGGGAAGAAGCGCCGCGGGAGTGCTGGGGCCTCTTGGGACTTGCTTTCCGGGGCTCCAAGTTCAAGCCCGGGGTTCACCTTGCTATGCCGAACTAAGCAGACACAGTCACAACTCTGCAGCAGCGTGCGTGTCCTAGCATGGCACTCTATGCCTATTACCATCTCCTGGGGCGGTAAGGCTTTGCCTTTTGCTCTGTTGCTCAGGCAGACTCGGGGTTACGCCTGTCCTTCACCACAGGAGGGAGAAGGCGACAGGGTCACTGCACACCGCCCGTGCACTCGGATGGGGAACCGTGGGGGACTGTCTCCACTCTTTCTCCGGCACACCCCCTCCCACCCACATCGCTGCCACATCTTGGTGGAAGACGTATCGGTCTGCCCGTTTCTCCATGTGGCTGTTTCTGTGAGTTCCGGGTATGGCACCTGGTGGCAAGCCCAAGTCTGCCCTTGGGACAGGTGGCCAAGGAGATGCTCTCCCCTTGGGACCAGAGGCCCAGGACAGGTCTGCCATCTGCCCAGACTCCTTCCTCAGCGTGGAACACGCGCCTCTGCCCTAGTCGACCCCTCATGTCTCCTTAGCAGCCAGGCTTCCATCTCTCCGCACAGGGAGCGGGTGACACTTGTCTTGCCACCGGCCTGCTGTTCGTGCCACGGCAGCCTATCCTGCTTTCCGAGCGTTTCCCGACCGCAAGGCCAACGGCTCGTTCTCTTCTCTGGGGGCGGCATGCTATGCCTTCCCCACACTTGGCTTCTCTCTCAGGCAGACGGGATGCTAGGGCAAAGAGTATTTCGCTCCATGCGTGTATCTTCCACAGAGCTGCGGAGACGAGCTCAGGCAAGCAGCAGCAGCATCCCCAAACCCAACTCTGATTTCCCAGGAACGCTGTGCTTTCCCAGGGGAGATGCCCAGGCAAAGAGGCTTTCGCTGTGTGCGGGTTTCTCCCACCGCGAGACTGGGCTCAGGCAAGCAGCAGCAGCCCGCAGAACATTTCTCAGCGAATGCTGTGCTTTCGCAGAGGCTTTGGCTTGGAGCCAACAGCACTTTGCTGCTGCTTCCTCAGCAAGGCTTCAGTCGCGTCAGGGAAGAAGAGCTGCGGGAGAGCTGGTGCCTCTTGGGCCTTGCTTTCCCGGGCTCCATGTTCGCGTCCTGGGTTCACCCAGCCAGGCCTCACTAAGCAGACACAGCCACAACCCTGCAGTAGCGTGCGTAACCTAGGATGGCACTCTAGGCACACTCCCATCTCCCAGTGTATGCATCGCTTGGCCTTTTACTCTGGCGCTCAGGCGGATTCTCGGACTAGGCCAGTGCCCTCCCCACAGGAAAGTAGAGGTGACAGGATCCCTGTCCACCGCACCAGCTCTGAATAGGGAGCTTTGGGGAACTGTCCCCACTCCTTCCACTGAAACCCTGTGCCTCAACCAAGCTTCCATATCCTGGAGGAAGACGGCATCTGACACCCCGTTATTTCAGGGAGCTGTTTCTGCGAGTTCAGAGTAGGCGCCTGGTGGCAAGTGCATGTCTGCCCCCGGGACAGGTGGCCAAGAGCTGCTGTCTCCGGGCCCAGTCCCTCAGGACAGGCATGTTCTCTGCCCAGACTCCTTCCTAAGAGTGGAGCACGCACCCTGCCCTACTCATCACCTCCTGTCTCCTTAGCAGCCAGGCTTCTGTCTCTCTGCACTGGGCGCGGCTGATACTTGTATTGCCGGCTCTCCTGCTTCACAACCGTTTCCAGACCAGAAGGCCAACGGCTCCTGCTCTTCTCCCCGGACAGCGTACTTCACCTTCCGCAGACATGCTCCTGGGGAGTGCAGTGAAAAACGTGTCCCTTTTCCTTAAGGCTCTTTCCACAGGGGCCACCGCGCTTCTCTCTCAGGCAGAGGAGTTTCCGAGGCATAGAGGGTTTCGCTCCATGCGGGTTTATTACACCGTGCTGAGGAGACCAGCTCAGGCAAACAGGAGCATCCCTCAGACCGGACTCTGATTTCCCAAAGAATGCTGTGCTTTGCCAGAGGGGATGCCAGGGCAAAGAAGCTTTCGCTCTATGCGATTTTCTCCAATAGTGCTGCGAATACTAGGCTAAGGCAAGCAGCAACAGCAGCCCTGAATCCCGACTCTGATTTCCCAGCGACTGCTATGCTTTTGCAGACGTTTTCAGCTTGGCAGGTACCGCACTTCGCTGCTGCTTCCTCAGAAAGGCATTGGATGTTCACTCTGCACGGTAGGGAAGAAGAGCCGCGGGAGAGCTGGTGCCTCTTGGGAAGTGATATCCTGGGCTCTGAGTGTACGCGCGGGATTCACCTTGCTATGCCGAACTCAGCAGACACAGTCACCACCCTGCAGCAGCGTGCGTGTCCTAGCATAGCACTGTACGTCTATTACCATCTCCTGGGGTAGGTTAGGCTTTGCTTTTTGCTTCGGCTCTCGGGCAGACTCGGTGTCTAGGCCAGTGCCTTCACCACAGGAGATAGGAGGCGATCGGATACCTGCACAAGGCCCGTGAACTGAATAGGGAGCATTGGGGGACTGTGCCCACTCCTTCCCCTTAAACCCCGTGCCTCCTCCAAGCTTCCACATCCTGGAGGAAGTCGGCATCTGACTCCCCGTTATTTCAGGGAGCTGTTTCTGCGAGGTTAGTGTAGGTGCCTGGTGGCTAGCGCATGTCTGCCCCAGGGACAGGTGGCCAAGAGCTGCTGTCTCCTTGGGCCCAGTCCCTCAGGACAGGCATGTTCTCTGCCCAGACTCCTTCCTAAGAGTGGAGCACGCACCCTGCCCTACTCATCGCCTCCTGTCTCCTTAGCAGCCAGGCTTCTGTCTCTCTGCACTGGGAGCGGCTGATACTTGTATTGCCGGCTCTCCTGCTTCACAACCGTTTCCAGACCAGAAGGCCAACGGCTCCTGCTCTTTTCCCCGGACAGCGTACTTCACCTTCCACAGACATGCTTCTGGGGAGTGCAGTGAAAAACGTGTCCCTTTCCTTAAGGCTCTTTCCACAGG
This sequence comes from Mustela lutreola, assembly GCF_030435805.1. Taxonomy (NCBI): domain Eukaryota; kingdom Metazoa; phylum Chordata; class Mammalia; order Carnivora; family Mustelidae; genus Mustela; species Mustela lutreola. The sequence goes on along the minus strand of NC_081291.1, from coordinate 63,702,324 downwards.
GGCCACTGCGCTTCTCTCTCAGGTAGAGGAGATTCCGAGGCATAGAGGGTTTCGCTCCATGCGGGTTTATTACACCGTGCTGAGGAGACCAGCTCAGGCAAACAGGAGCATCCCTCAGACCGGACTCTGATTTCCCAAAGAATGCTGTGCTTTGCCAGAGGGGATGCCAGGGCAAAGAGGCTTTCGCTCTATGTTGTTTTCTCCAATAGTGCTGCGAATACTAGGCTAAGGCAAGCAGCTACAGCAGCCCTCAATCCCGACTCTGATTTCCCAGCGACTGCTATGCTTTCGCAGACGTATTCAGCTTGGCACAAACCGCACTTCGCTGCTGCTAGCTCAGGAAGGAGTTGGGTGTTCACTCTGCGCGGCAGGGAAGAAGCGCCGCGGGAGTGCTGGGGCCTCTTGGGACTTGCTTTCCGGGGCTCCAAGTTCAAGCCCGGGGTTCACCTTGCTATGCCGAACTAAGCAGACACAGTCACAACTCTGCAGCAGCGTGCGTGTCCTAGCATGGCACTCTATGCCTATTACCATCTCCTGGGGCGGTAAGGCTTTGCCTTTTGCTCTGTTGCTCAGGCAGACTCGGGGTTACGCCTGTCCTTCACCACAGGAGGGAGAAGGCGACAGGGTCACTGCACACCGCCCGTGCACTCGGATGGGGAACCGTGGGGGACTGTCTCCACTCTTTCTCCGGCACACCCCCTCCCACCCACATCGCTGCCACATCTTGGTGGAAGACGTATCGGTCTGCCCGTTTCTCCATGTGGCTGTTTCTGTGAGTTCCGGGTATGGCACCTGGTGGCAAGCCCAAGTCTGCCCTTGGGACAGGTGGCCAAGGAGATGCTCTCCCCTTGGGACCAGAGGCCCAGGACAGGTCTGCCATCTGCCCAGACTCCTTCCTCAGCGTGGAACACGCGCCTCTGCCCTAGTCGACCCCTCATGTCTCCTTAGCAGCCAGGCTTCCATCTCTCCGCACAGGGAGCGGGTGACACTTGTCTTGCCACCGGCCTGCTGTTCGTGCCACGGCAGCCTATCCTGCTTTCCGAGCGTTTCCCGACCGCAAGGCCAACGGCTCGTTCTCTTCTCCGGGGGCGGCATGCTATGCCTTCCCCACACTTGGCTTCTCTCTCAGGCAGACGGGATGCTAGGGCAAAGAGTATTTCGCTCCATGCGTGTATCTTCCACAGAGCTGCGGAGACGAGCTCAGGCAAGCAGCAGCAGCATCCCCAAACCCAACTCTGATTTCCCAAGGAACGCTGTGCTTTCCCAGGGGAGATGCCCAGGCAAAGAGGCTTTCGCTGTGTGCGGGTTTCTCCCACCGCGAGACTGGGCTCAGGCAAGCAGCAGCAGCCCGCAGAACATTTCTCAGCGAATGCTGTGCTTTCGCAGAGGCTTTGGCTTGGAGCCAACAGCACTTTGCTGCTGCTTCCTCAGCAAGGCTTCAGTCGCGTCAGGGAAGAAGAGCTGCGGGAGAGCTGGTGCCTCTTGGGCCTTGCTTTCCCGGGCTCCATGTTCGCGTCCTGGGTTCACCCAGCCAGGCCTCACTAAGCAGACACAGCCACAACCCCGCAGTAGCGTGCGTAACCTAGGATGGCACTCTAGGCACACTCCCATCTCCCAGTGTATGCATCGCTTGGCCTTTTACTCTGGCGCTCAGGCGGATTCTCGGACTAGGCCAGTGCCCTCCCCACAGGAAAGTAGAGGTGACAGGATCCCTGTCCACCGCACCAGCTCTGAATAGGGAGCTTTGGGGAACTGTCCCCACTCCTTCCACTGAAACCCCGTGCCTCCTCCAAGCTTCCACATCCTGGAGGAAGACGGCATCTGACACCCCGTTATTTCAGGGAGCTGTTTCTGCGAGTTCAGCGAAGGCGCCTGGTGGCTAGCGCATGTCTGCCCCAGGGACAGGAGGCCAAGGAGCTGCTGTCTCCTTGGGCCCAGTCCCTCAGGACAGGCATGTTCTCTGCCCAGACTCCTTCCTAAGAGTGGAGCACGCACCCTGCCCTACTCATCACCTCCTGTCTCCTTAGCAGCCAGGCTTCTGTCTCTCTGCACTGGGCGCGGCTGATACTTGTATTGCCGGCTCTCCTGCTTCACAACCGTTTCCAGACCAGAAGGCCAACGGCTCCTGCTCTTCTCCCCGGACAGCGTACTTCACCTTCCGCAGACATGCTCCTGGGGAGTGCAGTGAAAAACGTGTCCCTTTTCCTTAAGGCTCTTTCCACAGGGGCCACCGCGCTTCTCTCTCAGGCAGAGGAGTTTCCGAGGCATAGAGGGTTTCGCTCCATGCGGGTTTATTACACCGTGCTGAGGAGCCCAGCTCAGGCAAACAGGAGCATCCCTCAGACCGGACTCTGATTTCCCAAAGAATGCTGTGCTTTGCCAGAGGGGATGCCAGGGCAAAGAAGCTTTCGCTCTATGCGATTTTCTCCAATAGTGCTGCGAATACTAGGCTAAGGCAAGCAGCAACAGCAGCCCTGAATCCCGACTCTGATTTCCCAGCGACTGCTATGCTTTTGCAGACGTTTTCAGCTTGGCAGGTACCGCACTTCGCTGCTGCTTCCTCAGAAAGGCATTGGATGTTCACTCTGCACGGTAGGGAAGAAGAGCCGCGGGAGAGCTGGTGCCTCTTGGGAAGTGATATCCTGGGCTCTGAGTGTACGCGCGGGATTCACCTTGCTATGCCGAACTCAGCAGACACAGTCACCACCCTGCAGCAGCGTGCGTGTCCTAGCATAGCACTGTACGTCTATTACCATCTCCTGGGGTAGGTTAGGCTTTGCTTTTTGCTTCGGCTCTCGGGCAGACTCGGTGTCTAGGCCAGTGCCTTCACCACAGGAGATAGGAGGCGATCGGATACCTGCACAAGGCCCGTGAACTGAATAGGGAGCATTGGGGGACTGTGCCCACTCCTTCCCCTTAAACCCCGTGCCTCCTCCAAGCTTCCACATCCTGGAGGAAGTCGGCATCTGACTCCCCGTTATTTCAGGGAGCTGTTTCTGCGAGGTTAGTGTAGGTGCCTGGTGGCTAGCGCATGTCTGCCCCAGGGACAGGTGGCCAAGAGCTGCTGTCTCCTTGGGCCCAGTCCCTCAGGACAGGCATGTTCTCTGCCCAGACTCCTTCCTAAGAGTGGAGCACGCACCCTGCCCTACTCATCGCCTCCTGTCTCCTTAGCAGCCAGGCTTCTGTCTCTCTGCACTGGGAGCGGCTGATACTTGTATTGCCGGCTCTCCTGCTTCACAACCGTTTCCAGACCAGAAGGCCAACGGCTCCTGCTCTTTTCCCCGGACAGCGTACTTCACCTTCCACAGACATGCTTCTGGGGAGTGCAGTGAAAAACGTGTCCCTTTCCTTAAGGCTCTTTCCACAGGGGCCACTGCGCTTCTCTCTCAGGTAGAGGAGATTCCGAGGCATAGAGGGTTTCGCTCCATGCGGGTTTATTACACCGTGCTGAGGAGACCAGCTCAGGCAAACAGGAGCATCCCTCAGACCGGACTCTGATTTCCCAAAGAATGCTGTGCTTTGCCAGAGGGGATGCCAGGGCAAAGAGGCTTTCGCTCTATGTTGTTTTCTCCAATAGTGCTGCGAATACTAGGCTAAGGCAAGCAGCTACAGCAGCCCTCAATCCCGACTCTGATTTCCCAGCGACTGCTATGCTTTCGCAGACGTATTCAGCTTGGCACAAACCGCACTTCGCTGCTGCTAGCTCAGGAAGGAGTTGGGTGTTCACTCTGCGCGGCAGGGAAGAAGCGCCGCGGGAGTGCTGGGGCCTCTTGGGACTTGCTTTCCGGGGCTCCAAGTTCAAGCCCGGGGTTCACCTTGCTATGCCGAACTAAGCAGACACAGTCACAACTCTGCAGCAGCGTGCGTGTCCTAGCATGGCACTCTATGCCTATTACCATCTCCTGGGGCGGTAAGGCTTTGCCTTTTGCTCTGTTGCTCAGGCAGACTCGGGGTTACGCCTGTCCTTCACCACAGGAGGGAGAAGGCGACAGGGTCACTGCACACCGCCCGTGCACTCGGATGGGGAACCGTGGGGGACTGTCTCCACTCTTTCTCCGGCACACCCCCTCCCACCCACATCGCTGCCACATCTTGGTGGAAGACGTATCGGTCTGCCCGTTTCTCCATGTGGCTGTTTCTGTGAGTTCCGGGTATGGCACCTGGTGGCAAGCCCAAGTCTGCCCTTGGGACAGGTGGCCAAGGAGATGCTCTCCCCTTGGGACCAGAGGCCCAGGACAGGTCTGCCATCTGCCCAGACTCCTTCCTCAGCGTGGAACACGCGCCTCTGCCCTAGTCGACCCCTCATGTCTCCTTAGCAGCCAGGCTTCCATCTCTCCGCACAGGGAGCGGGTGACACTTGTCTTGCCACCGGCCTGCTGTTCGTGCCACGGCAGCCTATCCTGCTTTCCGAGCGTTTCCCGACCGCAAGGCCAACGGCTCGTTCTCTTCTCCGGGGGCGGCATGCTATGCCTTCCCCACACTTGGCTTCTCTCTCAGGCAGACGGGATGCTAGGGCAAAGAGTATTTCGCTCCATGCGTGTATCTTCCACAGAGCTGCGGAGACGAGCTCAGGCAAGCAGCAGCAGCATCCCCAAAACCAACTCTGATTTCCCAAGGAACGCTGTGCTTTCCCAGGGGAGATGCCCAGGCAAAGAGGCTTTCGCTGTGTGCGGGTTTCTCCCACCGCGAGACTGGGCTCAGGCAAGCAGCAGCAGCCCGCAGAACATTTCTCAGCGAATGCTGTGCTTTCGCAGAGGCTTTGGCTTGGAGCCAACAGCACTTTGCTGCTGCTTCCTCAGCAAGGCTTCAGTCGCGTCAGGGAAGAAGAGCTGCGGGAGAGCTGGTGCCTCTTGGGCCTTGCTTTCCCGGGCTCCATGTTCGCGTCCTGGGTTCACCCAGCCAGGCCTCACTAAGCAGACACAGCCACAACCCCGCAGTAGCGTGCGTAACCTAGGATGGCACTCTAGGCACACTCCCATCTCCCAGTGTATGCATCGCTTGGCCTTTTACTCTGGCGCTCAGGCGGATTCTCGGACTAGGCCAGTGCCCTCCCCACAGGAAAGTAGAGGTGACAGGATCCCTGTCCACCGCACCAGCTCTGAATAGGGAGCTTTGGGGAACTGTCCCCACTCCTTCCACTGAAACCCCGTGCCTCCTCCAAGCTTCCACATCCTGGAGGAAGACGGCATCTGACACCCCGTTATTTCAGGGAGCTGTTTCTGCGAGTTCAGCGAAGGCGCCTGGTGGCTAGCGCATGTCTGCCCCAGGGACAGGAGGCCAAGGAGCTGCTGTCTCCTTGGGCCCAGTCCCTCAGGACAGGCATGTTCTCTGCCCAGACTCCTTCCTAAGAGTGGAGCACGCACCCTGCCCTACTCATCACCTCCTGTCTCCTTAGCAGCCAGGCTTCTGTCTCTCTGCACTGGGCGCGGCTGATACTTGTATTGCCGGCTCTCCTGCTTCACAACCGTTTCCAGACCAGAAGGCCAACGGCTCCTGCTCTTCTCCCCGGACAGCGTACTTCACCTTCCGCAGACATGCTCCTGGGGAGTGCAGTGAAAAACGTGTCCCTTTTCCTTAAGGCTCTTTCCACAGGGGCCACCGCGCTTCTCTCTCAGGCAGAGGAGTTTCCGAGGCATAGAGGGTTTCGCTCCATGCGGGTTTATTACACCGTGCTGAGGAGACCAGCTCAGGCAAACAGGAGCATCCCTCAGACCGGACTCTGATTTCCCAAAGAATGCTGTGCTTTGCCAGAGGGGATGCCAGGGCAAAGAAGCTTTCGCTCTATGCGATTTTCTCCAATAGTGCTGCGAATACTAGGCTAAGGCAAGCAGCAACAGCAGCCCTGAATCCCGACTCTGATTTCCCAGCGACTGCTATGCTTTTGCAGACGTTTTCAGCTTGGCAGGTACCGCACTTCGCTGCTGCTTCCTCAGAAAGGCATTGGATGTTCACTCTGCACGGTAGGGAAGAAGAGCTGCGGGAGAGCTGGTGCCTCTTGGGAAGTGATATCCTGGGCTCCGAGTGTACGCGCGGGATTCACCTTGCTATGCCGAACTCAGCAGACACAGTCACCACCCTGCAGCAGCGTGCGTGTCCTAGCATAGCACTGTACGTCTATTACCATCTCCTGGGGTAGGTTAGGCTTTGCTTTTTGCTTCGGCTCTCGGGCAGACTCGGTGTCTAGGCCAGTGCCTTCACCACAGGAGATAGGAGGCGATCGGATACCTGCACAAGGCCCGTGAACTGAATAGGGAGCATTGGGGGACTGTGCCCACTCCTTCCCCTTAAACCCCGTGCCTCCTCCAAGCTTCCACATCCTGGAGGAAGTCGGCATCTGACTCCCCGTTATTTCAGGGAGCTGTTTCTGCGAGGTTAGTGTAGGTGCCTGGTGGCTAGCGCATGTCTGCCCCAGGGACAGGTGGCCAAGAGCTGCTGTCTCCTTGGGCCCAGTCCCTCAGGACAGGCATGTTCTCTGCCCAGACTCCTTCCTAAGAGTGGAGCACGCACCCTGCCCTACTCATCGCCTCCTGTCTCCTTAGCAGCCACGCTTCTGTCTCTCTGCACTGGGAGCGGCTGATACTTGTATTGCCGGCTCTCCTGCTTCACAACCGTTTCCAGACCAGAAGGCCAACGGCTCCTGCTCTTTTCCCCGGACAGCGTACTTCACCTTCCACAGACATGCTTCTGGGGAGTGCAGTGAAAAACGTGTCCCTTTCCTTAAGGCTCTTTCCACAGGGGCCACTGCGCTTCTCTCTCAGGTAGAGGAGATTCCGAGGCATAGAGGGTTTCGCTCCATGCGGGTTTATTACACCGTGCTGAGGAGACCAGCTCAGGCAAACAGGAGCATCCCTCAGACCGGACTCTGATTTCCCAAAGAATGCTGTGCTTTGCCAGAGGGGATGCCAGGGCAAAGAGGCTTTCGCTCTATGTTGTTTTCTCCAATAGTGCTGCGAATACTAGGCTAAGGCAAGCAGCTACAGCAGCCCTCAATCCCGACTCTGATTTCCCAGCGACTGCTATGCTTTCGCAGACGTATTCAGCTTGGCACAAACCGCACTTCGCTGCTGCTAGCTCAGAAAGGAGTTGGGTGTTCACTCTGCGCGGCAGGGAAGAAGCGCCGCGGGAGTGCTGGGGCCTCTTGGGACTTGCTTTCCGGGGCTCCAAGTTCAAGCCCGGGGTTCACCTTGCTATGCCGAACTAAGCAGACACAGTCACAACTCTGCAGCAGCGTGCGTGTCCTAGCATGGCACTCTATGCCTATTACCATCTCCTGGGGCGGTAAGGCTTTGCCTTTTGCTCTGTTGCTCAGGCAGACTCGGGGTTACGCCTGTCCTTCACCACAGGAGGGAGAAGGCGACAGGGTCACTGCACACCGCCCGTGCACTCGGATGGGGAACCGTGGGGGACTGTCTCCACTCTTTCTCCGGCACACCCCCTCCCACCCACATCGCTGCCACATCTTGGTGGAAGACGTATCGGTCTGCCCGTTTCTCCATGTGGCTGTTTCTGTGAGTTCCGGGTATGGCACCTGGTGGCAAGCCCAAGTCTGCCCTTGGGACAGGTGGCCAAGGAGATGCTCTCCCCTTGGGACCAGAGGCCCAGGACAGGTCTGCCATCTGCCCAGACTCCTTCCTCAGCGTGGAACACGCGCCTCTGCCCTAGTCGACCCCTCATGTCTCCTTAGCAGCCAGGCTTCCATCTCTCCGCACAGGGAGCGGGTGACACTTGTCTTGCCACCGGCCTGCTGTTCGTGCCACGGCAGCCTATCCTGCTTTCCGAGCGTTTCCCGACCGCAAGGCCAACGGCTCGTTCTCTTCTCCGGGGGCGGCATGCTATGCCTTCCCCACACTTGGCTTCTCTCTCAGGCAGACGGGATGCTAGGGCAAAGAGTATTTCGCTCCATGCGTGTATCTTCCACAGAGCTGCGGAGACGAGCTCAGGCAAGCAGCAGCAGCATCCCCAAACCCAACTCTGATTTCCCAAGGAACGCTGTGCTTTCCCAGGGGAGATGCCCAGGCAAAGAGGCTTTCGCTGTGTGCGGGTTTCTCCCACCGCGAGACTGGGCTCAGGCAAGCAGCAGCAGCCCGCAGAACATTTCTCAGCGAATGCTGTGCTTTCGCAGAGGCTTTGGCTTGGAGCCAACAGCACTTTGCTGCTGCTTCCTCAGCAAGGCTTCAGTCGCGTCAGGGAAGAAGAGCTGCGGGAGAGCTGGTGCCTCTTGGGCCTTGCTTTCCCGGGCTCCATGTTCGCGTCCTGGGTTCACCCAGCCAGGCCTCACTAAGCAGACACAGCCACAACCCCGCAGTAGCGTGCGTAACCTAGGATGGCACTCTAGGCACACTCCCATCTCCCAGTGTATGCATCGCTTGGCCTTTTACTCTGGCGCTCAGGCGGATTCTCGGACTAGGCCAGTGCCCTCCCCACAGGAAAGTAGAGGTGACAGGATCCCTGTCCACCGCACCAGCTCTGAATAGGGAGCTTTGGGGAACTGTCCCCACTCCTTCCACTGAAACCCCGTGCCTCCTCCAAGCTTCCACATCCTGGAGGAAGACGGCATCTGACACCCCGTTATTTCAGGGAGCTGTTTCTGCGAGTTCAGAGTAGGCGCCTGGTGGCTAGTGCATGTCTGCCCCCGGGACAGGTGGCCAAGAGCTGCTGTCTCCTTGGGCCCAGTCCCTCAGGACAGGCATGTTCTCTGCCCAGACTCCTTCCTAAGAGTGGAGCACGCACCCTGCCCTACTCATCACCTCCTGTCTCCTTAGCAGCCAGGCTTCTGTCTCTCTGCACTGGGCGCGGCTGATACTTGTATTGCCGGCTCTCCTGCTTCACAACCGTTTCCAGACCAGAAGGCCAACGGCTCCTGCTCTTCTCCCCGGACAGCGTACTTCACCTTCCGCAGACATGCTCCTGGGGAGTGCAGTGAAAAACGTGTCCCTTTTCCTTAAGGCTCTTTCCACAGGGGCCACCGCGCTTCTCTCTCAGGCAGAGGAGTTTCCGAGGCATAGAGGGTTTCGCTCCATGCGGGTTTATTACACCGTGCTGAGGAGACCAGCTCAGGCAAACAGGAGCATCCCTCAGACCGGACTCTGATTTCCCAAAGAATGCTGTGCTTTGCCAGAGGGGATGCCAGGGCAAAGAAGCTTTCGCTCTATGCGATTTTCTCCAATAGTGCTGCGAATACTAGGCTAAGGCAAGCAGCAACAGCAGCCCTGAATCCCGACTCTGATTTCCCAGCGACTGCTATGCTTTTGCAGACGTTTTCAGCTTGGCAGGTACCGCACTTCGCTGCTGCTTCCTCAGAAAGGCATTGGATGTTCACTCTGCACGGTAGGGAAGAAGAGCCGCGGGAGAGCTGGTGCCTCTTGGGAAGTGATATCCTGGGCTCCGAGTGTACGCGCGGGATTCACCTTGCTATGCCGAACTCAGCAGACACAGTCACCACCCTGCAGCAGCGTGCGTGTCCTAGCATAGCACTGTACGTCTATTACCATCTCCTGGGGTAGGTTAGGCTTTGCTTTTTGCTTCGGCTCTCGGGCAGACTCGGTGTCTAGGCCAGTGCCTTCACCACAGGAGATAGGAGGCGATCGGATACCTGCACAAGGCCCGTGAACTGAATAGGGAGCATTGGGGGACTGTGCCCACTCCTTCCCCTTAAACCCCGTGCCTCCTCCAAGCTTCCACATCCTGGAGGAAGTCGGCATCTGACTCCCCGTTATTTCAGGGAGCTGTTTCTGCGAGGTTAGTGTAGGTGCCTGGTGGCTAGCGCATGTCTGCCCCAGGGACAGGTGGCCAAGAGCTGCTGTCTCCTTGGGCCCAGTCCCTCAGGACAGGCATGTTCTCTGCCCAGACTCCTTCCTAAGAGTGGAGCACGCACCCTGCCCTACTCATCGCCTCCTGTCTCCTTAGCAGCCAGGCTTCTGTCTCTCTGCACTGGGAGCGGCTGATACTTGTATTGCCGGCTCTCCTGCTTCACAACCGTTTCCAGACCAGAAGGCCAACGGCTCCTGCTCTTTTCCCCGGACAGCGTACTTCACCTTCCACAGACATGCTTCTGGGGAGTGCAGTGAAAAACGTGTCCCTTTCCTTAAGGCTCTTTCCACAGGGGCCACTGCGCTTCTCTCTCAGGTAGAGGAGATTCCGAGGCATAGAGGGTTTCGCTCCATGCGGGTTTATTACACCGTGCTGAGGAGACCAGCTCAGGCAAACAGGAGCATCCCTCAGACCGGACTCTGATTTCCCAAAGAATGCTGTGCTTTGCCAGAGGGGATGCCAGGGCAAAGAGGCTTTCGCTCTATGTTGTTTTCTCCAATAGTGCTGCGAATACTAGGCTAAGGCAAGCAGCTACAGCAGCCCTCAATCCCGACTCTGATTTCCCAGCGACTGCTATGCTTTCGCAGACGTATTCAGCTTGGCACAAACCGCACTTCGCTGCTGCTAGCTCAGAAAGGAGTTGGGTGTTCACTCTGCGCGGCAGGGAAGAAGCGCCGCGGGAGTGCTGGGGCCTCTTGGGACTTGCTTTCCGGGGCTCCAAGTTCAAGCCCGGGGTTCACCTTGCTATGCCGAACTAAGCAGACACAGTCACAACTCTGCAGCAGCGTGCGTGTCCTAGCATGGCACTCTATGCCTATTACCATCTCCTGGGGCGGTAAGGCTTTGCCTTTTGCTCTGTTGCTCAGGCAGACTCGGGGTTACGCCTGTCCTTCACCACAGGAGGGAGAAGGCGACAGGGTCACTGCACACCGCCCGTGCACTCGGATGGGGAACCGTGGGGGACTGTCTCCACTCTTTCTCCGGCACACCCCCTCCCACCCACATCGCTGCCACATCTTGGTGGAAGACGTATCGGTCTGCCCGTTTCTCCATGTGGCTGTTTCTGTGAGTTCCGGGTATGGCACCTGGTGGCAAGCCCAAGTCTGCCCTTGGGACAGGTGGCCAAGGAGATGCTCTCCCCTTGGGACCAGAGGCCCAGGACAGGTCTGCCATCTGCCCAGACTCCTTCCTCAGCGTGGAACACGCGCCTCTGCCCTAGTCGACCCCTCATGTCTCCTTAGCAGCCAGGCTTCCATCTCTCCGCACAGGGAGCGGGTGACACTTGTCTTGCCACCGGCCTGCTGTTCGTGCCACGGCAGCCTATCCTGCTTTCCGAGCGTTTCCCGACCGCAAGGCCAACGGCTCGTTCTCTTCTCTGGGGGCGGCATGCTATGCCTTCCCCACACTTGGCTTCTCTCTCAGGCAGACGGGATGCTAGGGCAAAGAGTATTTCGCTCCATGCGTGTATCTTCCACAGAGCTGCGGAGACGAGCTCAGGCAAGCAGCAGCAGCATCCCCAAACCCAACTCTGATTTCCCAGGAACGCTGTGCTTTCCCAGGGGAGATGCCCAGGCAAAGAGGCTTTCGCTGTGTGCGGGTTTCTCCCACCGCGAGACTGGGCTCAGGCAAGCAGCAGCAGCCCGCAGAACATTTCTCAGCGAATGCTGTGCTTTCGCAGAGGCTTTGGCTTGGAGCCAACAGCACTTTGCTGCTGCTTCCTCAGCAAGGCTTCAGTCGCGTCAGGGAAGAAGAGCTGCGGGAGAGCTGGTGCCTCTTGGGCCTTGCTTTCCCGGGCTCCATGTTCGCGTCCTGGGTTCACCCAGCCAGGCCTCACTAAGCAGACACAGCCACAACCCTGCAGTAGCGTGCGTAACCTAGGATGGCACTCTAGGCACACTCCCATCTCCCAGTGTATGCATCGCTTGGCCTTTTACTCTGGCGCTCAGGCGGATTCTCGGACTAGGCCAGTGCCCTCCCCACAGGAAAGTAGAGGTGACAGGATCCCTGTCCACCGCACCAGCTCTGAATAGGGAGCTTTGGGGAACTGTCCCCACTCCTTCCACTGAAACCCCGTGCCTCAACCAAGCTTCCATATCCTGGAGGAAGACGGCATCTGACACCCCGTTATTTCAGGGAGCTGTTTCTGCGAGTTCAGAGTAGGCGCCTGGTGGCAAGTGCATGTCTGCCCCCGGGACAGGTGGCCAAGAGCTGCTGTCTCCTTGGGCCCAGTCCCTCAGGACAGGCATGTTCTCTGCCCAGACTCCTTCCTAAGAGTGGAGCACGCACCCTGCCCTACTCATCACCTCCTGTCTCCTTAGCAGCCAGGCTTCTGTCTCTCTGCACTGGGCGCGGCTGATACTTGTATTGCCGGCTCTCCTGCTTCACAACCGTTTCCAGACCAGAAGGCCAACGGCTCCTGCTCTTCTCCCCGGACAGCGTACTTCACCTTCCGCAGACATGCTCCTGGGGAGTGCAGTGAAAAACGTGTCCCTTTTCCTTAAGGCTCTTTCCACAGGGGCCACCGCGCTTCTCTCTCAGGCAGAGGAGTTTCCGAGGCATAGAGGGTTTCGCTCCATGCGGGTTTATTACACCGTGCTGAGGAGACCAGCTCAGGCAAACAGGAGCATCCCTCAGACCGGACTCTGATTTCCCAAAGAATGCTGTGCTTTGCCAGAGGGGATGCCAGGGCAAAGAAGCTTTCGCTCTATGCGATTTTCTCCAATAGTGCTGCGAATACTAGGCTAAGGCAAGCAGCAACAGCAGCCCTGAATCCCGACTCTGATTTCCCAGCGACTGCTATGCTTTTGCAGACGTTTTCAGCTTGGCAGGTACCGCACTTCGCTGCTGCTTCCTCAGAAAGGCATTGGATGTTCACTCTGCACGGTAGGGAAGAAGAGCCGCGGGAGAGCTGGTGCCTCTTGGGAAGTGATATCCTGGGCTCTGAGTGTACGCGCGGGATTCACCTTGCTATGCCGAACTCAGCAGACACAGTCACCACCCTGCAGCAGCGTGCGTGTCCTAGCATAGCACTGTACGTCTATTACCATCTCCTGGGGTAGGTTAGGCTTTGCTTTTTGCTTCGGCTCTCGGGCAGACTCGGTGTCTAGGCCAGTGCCTTCACCACAGGAGATAGGAGGCGATCGGATACCTGCACAAGGCCCGTGAACTGAATAGGGAGCATTGGGGGACTGTGCCCACTCCTTCCCCTTAAACCCCGTGCCTCCTCCAAGCTTCCACATCCTGGAGGAAGTCGGCATCTGACTCCCCGTTATTTCAGGGAGCTGTTTCTGCGAGGTTAGTGTAGGTGCCTGGTGGCTAGCGCATGTCTGCCCCAGGGACAGGTGGCCAAGAGCTGCTGTCTCCTTGGGCCCAGTCCCTCAGGACAGGCATGTTCTCTGCCCAGACTCCTTCCTAAGAGTGGAGCACGCACCCTGCCCTACTCATCGCCTCCTGTCTCCTTAGCAGCCAGGCTTCTGTCTCTCTGCACTGGGAGCGGCTGATACTTGTATTGCCGGCTCTCCTGCTTCACAACCGTTTCCAGACCAGAAGGCCAACGGCTCCTGCTCTTTTCCCCGGACAGCGTACTTCACCTTCCACAGACATGCTTCTGGGGAGTGCAGTGAAAAACGTGTCCCTTTCCTTAAGGCTCTTTCCACAGGGGCCACTGCGCTTCTCTCTCAGGTAGAGGAGATTCCGAGGCATAGAGGGTTTCGCTCCATGCGGGTTTATTACACCGTGCTCAGGAGACCAGCTCAGGCAAACAGGAGCATCCCTCAGACCGGACTCTGATTTCCCAAAGAATGCTGTGCTTTGCCAGAGGGGATGCCAGGGCAAAGAGGCTTTCGCTCTATGTTGTTTTCTCCAATAGTGCTGCGAATACTAGGCTAAGGCAAGCAGCTACAGCAGCCCTCAATCCCGACTCTGATTTCCCAGCGACTGCTATGCTTTCGCAGACGTATTCAGCTTGGCACAAACCGCACTTCGCTGCTGCTAGCTCAGAAAGGAGTTGGGTGTTCACTCTGCGCGGCAGGGAAGAAGCGCCGCGGGAGTGCTGGGGCCTCTTGGGACTTGCTTTCCGGGGCTCCAAGTTCAAGCCCGGGGTTCACCTTGCTATGCCGAACTAAGCAGACACAGTCACAACTCTGCAGCAGCGTGCGTGTCCTAGCATGGCACTCTATGCCTATTACCATCTCCTGGGGCGGTAAGGCTTTGCCTTTTGCTCTGTTGCTCAGGCAGACTCGGGGTTACGCCTGTCCTTCACCACAGGAGGGAGAAGGCGACAGGGTCACTGCACACCGCCCGTGCACTCGGATGGGGAACCGTGGGGGACTGTCTCCACTCTTTCTCCGGCACACCCCCTCCCACCCACATCGCTGCCACATCTTGGTGGAAGACGTATCGGTCTGCCCGTTTCTCCATGTGGCTGTTTCTGTGAGTTCCGGGTATGGCACCTGGTGGCAAGCCCAAGTCTGCCCTTGGGACAGGTGGCCAAGGAGATGCTCTCCCCTTGGGACCAGAGGCCCAGGACAGGTCTGCCATCTGCCCAGACTCCTTCCTCAGCGTGGAACACGCGCCTCTGCCCTAGTCGACCCCTCATGTCTCCTTAGCAGCCAGGCTTCCATCTCTCCGCACAGGGAGCGGGTGACACTTGTCTTGCCACCGGCCTGCTGTTCGTGCCACGGCAGCCTATCCTGCTTTCCGAGCGTTTCCCGACCGCAAGGCCAACGGCTCGTTCTCTTCTCCGGGGGCGGCATGCTATGCCTTCCCCACACTTGGCTTCTCTCTCAGGCAGACGGGATGCTAGGGCAAAGAGTATTTCGCTCCATGCGTGTATCTTCCACAGAGCTGCGGAGACGAGCTCAGGCAAGCAGCAGCAGCATCCCCAAAACCAACTCTGATTTCCCAAGGAACGCTGTGCTTTCCCAGGGGAGATGCCCAGGCAAAGAGGCTTTCGCTGTGTGCGGGTTTCTCCCACCGCGAGACTGGGCTCAGGCAAGCAGCAGCAGCCCGCAGAACATTTCTCAGCGAATGCTGTGCTTTCGCAGAGGCTTTGGCTTGGAGCCAACAGCACTTTGCTGCTGCTTCCTCAGCAAGGCTTCAGTCGCGTCAGGGAAGAAGAGCTGCGGGAGAGCTGGTGCCTCTTGGGCCTTGCTTTCCCGGGCTCCATGTTCGCGTCCTGGGTTCACCCAGCCAGGCCTCACTAAGCAGACACAGCCACAACCCCGCAGTAGCGTGCGTAACCTAGGATGGCACTCTAGGCACACTCCCATCTCCCAGTGTATGCATCGCTTGGCCTTTTACTCTGGCGCTCAGGCGGATTCTCGGACTAGGCCAGTGCCCTCCCCACAGGAAAGTAGAGGTGACAGGATCCCTGTCCACCGCACCAGCTCTGAATAGGGAGCTTTGGGGAACTGTCCCCACTCCTTCCACTGAAACCCCGTGCCTCCTCCAAGCTTCCACATCCTGGAGGAAGACGGCATCTGACACCCCGTTATTTCAGGGAGCTGTTTCTGCGAGTTCAGCGAAGGCGCCTGGTGGCTAGCGCATGTCTGCCCCAGGGACAGGAGGCCAAGGAGCTGCTGTCTCCTTGGGCCCAGTCCCTCAGGACAGGCATGTTCTCTGCCCAGACTCCTTCCTAAGAGTGGAGCACGCACCCTGCCCTACTCATCACCTCCTGTCTCCTTAGCAGCCAGGCTTCTGTCTCTCTGCACTGGGCGCGGCTGATACTTGTATTGCCGGCTCTCCTGCTTCACAACCGTTTCCAGACCAGAAGGCCAACGGCTCCTGCTCTTCTCCCCGGACAGCGTACTTCACCTTCCGCAGACATGCTCCTGGGGAGTGCAGTGAAAAACGTGTCCCTTTTCCTTAAGGCTCTTTCCACAGGGGCCACCGCGCTTCTCTCTCAGGCAGAGGAGTTTCCGAGGCATAGAGGGTTTCGCTCCATGCGGGTTTATTACACCGTGCTGAGGAGACCAGCTCAGGCAAACAGGAGCATCCCTCAGACCGGACTCTGATTTCCCAAAGAATGCTGTGCTTTGCCAGAGGGGATGCCAGGGCAAAGAAGCTTTCGCTCTATGCGATTTTCTCCAATAGTGCTGCGAATACTAGGCTAAGGCAAGCAGCAACAGCAGCCCTGAATCCCGACTCTGATTTCCCAGCGACTGCTATGCTTTTGCAGACGTTTTCAGCTTGGCAGGTACCGCACTTCGCTGCTGCTTCCTCAGAAAGGCATTGGATGTTCACTCTGCACGGTAGGGAAGAAGAGCCGCGGGAGAGCTGGTGCCTCTTGGGAAGTGATATCCTGGGCTCCGAGTGTACGCGCGGGATTCACCTTGCTATGCCGAACTCAGCAGACACAGTCACCACCCTGCAGCAGCGTGCGTGTCCTAGCATAGCACTGTACGTCTATTACCATCTCCTGGGGTAGGTTAGGCTTTGCTTTTTGCTTCGGCTCTCGGGCAGACTCGGTGTCTAGGCCAGTGCCTTCACCACAGGAGATAGGAGGCGATCGGATACCTGCACAAGGCCCGTGAACTGAATAGGGAGCATTGGGGGACTGTGCCCACTCCTTCCCCTTAAACCCCGTGCCTCCTCCAAGCTTCCACATCCTGGAGGAAGTCGGCATCTGACTCCCCGTTATTTCAGGGAGCTGTTTCTGCGAGGTTAGTGTAGGTGCCTGGTGGCTAGCGCATGTCTGCCCCAGGGACAGGTGGCCAAGAGCTGCTGTCTCCTTGGGCCCAGTCCCTCAGGACAGGCATGTTCTCTGCCCAGACTCCTTCCTAAGAGTGGAGCACGCACCCTGCCCTACACATCGCCTCCTGTCTCCTTAGCAGCCAGGCTTCTGTCTCTCTGCACTGGGAGCGGCTGATACTTGTATTGCCGGCTCTCCTGCTTCACAACCGTTTCCAGACCAGAAGGCCAACGGCTCCTGCTCTTTTCCCCGGACAGCGTACTTCACCTTCCACAGACATGCTTCTGGGGAGTGCAGTGAAAAACGTGTCCCTTTCCTTAAGGCTCTTTCCACAGGGGCCACTGCGCTTCTCTCTCAGGTAGAGGAGATTCCGAGGCATAGAGGGTTTCGCTCCATGCGGGTTTATTACACCGTGCTGAGGAGACCAGCTCAGGCAAACAGGAGCATCCCTCAGACCGGACTCTGATTTCCCAAAGAATGCTGTGCTTTGCCAGAGGGGATGCCAGGGCAAAGAGGCTTTCGCTCTATGTTGTTTTCTCCAATAGTGCTGCGAATACTAGGCTAAGGCAAGCAGCTACAGCAGCCCTCAATCCCGACTCTGATTTCCCAGCGACTGCTATGCTTTCGCAGACGTATTCAGCTTGGCACAAACCGCACTTCGCTGCTGCTAGCTCAGAAAGGAGTTGGGTGTTCACTCTGCGCGGCAGGGAAGAAGCGCCGCGGGAGTGCTGGGGCCTCTTGGGACTTGCTTTCCGGGGCTCCAAGTTCAAGCCCGGGGTTCACCTTGCTATGCCGAACTAAGCAGACACAGTCACAACTCTGCAGCAGCGTGCGTGTCCTAGCATGGCACTCTATGCCTATTACCATCTCCTGGGGCGGTAAGGCTTTGCCTTTTGCTCTGTTGCTCAGGCAGACTCGGGGTTACGCCTGTCCTTCACCACAGGAGGGAGAAGGCGACAGGGTCACTGCACACCGCCCGTGCACTCGGATGGGGAACCGTGGGGGACTGTCTCCACTCTTTCTCCGGCACACCCCCTCCCACCCACATCGCTGCCACATCTTGGTGGAAGACGTATCGGTCTGCCCGTTTCTCCATGTGGCTGTTTCTGTGAGTTCCGGGTATGGCACCTGGTGGCAAGCCCAAGTCTGCCCTTGGGACAGGTGGCCAAGGAGATGCTCTCCCCTTGGGACCAGAGGCCCAGGACAGGTCTGCCATCTGCCCAGACTCCTTCCTCAGCGTGGAACACGCGCCTCTGCCCTAGTCGACCCCTCATGTCTCCTTAGCAGCCAGGCTTCCATCTCTCCGCACAGGGAGCGGGTGACACTTGTCTTGCCACCGGCCTGCTGTTCGTGCCACGGCAGCCTATCCTGCTTTCCGAGCGTTTCCCGACCGCAAGGCCAACGGCTCGTTCTCTTCTCCGGGGGCGGCATGCTATGCCTTCCCCACACTTGGCTTCTCTCTCAGGCAGACGGGATGCTAGGGCAAAGAGTATTTCGCTCCATGCGTGTATCTTCCACAGAGCTGCGGAGACGAGCTCAGGCAAGCAGCAGCAGCATCCCCAAACCCAACTCTGATTTCCCAAGGAACGCTGTGCTTTCCCAGGGGAGATGCCCAGGCAAAGAGGCTTTCGCTGTGTGCGGGTTTCTCCCACCGCGAGACTGGGCTCAGGCAAGCAGCAGCAGCCCGCAGAACATTTCTCAGCGAATGCTGTGCTTTCGCAGAGGCTTTGGCTTGGAGCCAACAGCACTTTGCTGCTGCTTCCTCAGCAAGGCTTCAGTCGCGTCAGGGAAGAAGAGCTGCGGGAGAGCTGGTGCCTCTTGGGCCTTGCTTTCCCGGGCTCCATGTTCGCGTCCTGGGTTCACCCAGCCAGGCCTCACTAAGCAGACACAGCCACAACCCCGCAGTAGCGTGCGTAACCTAGGATGGCACTCTAGGCACACTCCCATCTCCCAGTGTATGCATCGCTTGGCCTTTTACTCTGGCGCTCAGGCGGATTCTCGGACTAGGCCAGTGCCCTCCCCACAGGAAAGTAGAGGTGACAGGATCCCTGTCCACCGCACCAGCTCTGAATAGGGAGCTTTGG
Organism: Mustela lutreola; assembly: GCF_030435805.1. Taxonomy (NCBI): domain Eukaryota; kingdom Metazoa; phylum Chordata; class Mammalia; order Carnivora; family Mustelidae; genus Mustela; species Mustela lutreola. Next base: position 63,683,739 of record NC_081291.1, on the reverse strand, counting down.
GGAACTGTCCCCACTCCTTCCACTGAAACCCCGTGCCTCCTCCAAGCTTCCACATCCTGGAGGAAGACGGCATCTGACACCCCGTTATTTCAGGGAGCTGTTTCTGCGAGTTCAGAGTAGGCGCCTGGTGGCTAGTGCATGTCTGCCCCCGGGACAGGTGGCCAAGAGCTGCTGTCTCCTTGGGCCCAGTCCCTCAGGACAGGCATGTTCTCTGCCCAGACTCCTTCCTAAGAGTGGAGCACGCACCCTGCCCTACTCATCACCTCCTGTCTCCTTAGCAGCCAGGCTTCTGTCTCTCTGCACTGGGCGCGGCTGATACTTGTATTGCCGGCTCTCCTGCTTCACAACCGTTTCCAGACCAGAAGGCCAACGGCTCCTGCTCTTCTCCCCGGACAGCGTACTTCACCTTCCGCAGACATGCTCCTGGGGAGTGCAGTGAAAAACGTGTCCCTTTTCCTTAAGGCTCTTTCCACAGGGGCCACCGCGCTTCTCTCTCAGGCAGAGGAGTTTCCGAGGCATAGAGGGTTTCGCTCCATGCGGGTTTATTACACCGTGCTGAGGAGCCCAGCTCAGGCAAACAGGAGCATCCCTCAGACCGGACTCTGATTTCCCAAAGAATGCTGTGCTTTGCCTGAGGGGATGCCAGGGCAAAGAAGCTTTCGCTCTATGCGATTTTCTCCAATAGTGCTGCGAATACTAGGCTAAGGCAAGCAGCAACAGCAGCCCTGAATCCCGACTCTGATTTCCCAGCGACTGCTATGCTTTTGCAGACGTTTTCAGCTTGGCAGGTACCGCACTTCGCTGCTGCTTCCTCAGAAAGGCATTGGATGTTCACTCTGCACGGTAGGGAAGAAGAGCCGCGGGAGAGCTGGTGCCTCTTGGGAAGTGATATCCTGGGCTCCGAGTGTACGCGCGGGATTCACCTTGCTATGCCGAACTCAGCAGACACAGTCACCACCCTGCAGCAGCGTGCGTGTCCTAGCATAGCACTGTACGTCTATTACCATCTCCTGGGGTAGGTTAGGCTTTGCTTTTTGCTTCGGCTCTCGGGCAGACTCGGTGTCTAGGCCAGTGCCTTCACCACAGGAGATAGGAGGCGATCGGATACCTGCACAAGGCCCGTGAACTGAATAGGGAGCATTGGGGGACTGTGCCCACTCCTTCCCCTTAAACCCCGTGCCTCCTCCAAGCTTCCACATCCTGGAGGAAGTCGGCATCTGACTCCCCGTTATTTCAGGGAGCTGTTTCTGCGAGGTTAGTGTAGGTGCCTGGTGGCTAGCGCATGTCTGCCCCAGGGACAGGTGGCCAAGAGCTGCTGTCTCCTTGGGCCCAGTCCCTCAGGACAGGCATGTTCTCTGCCCAGACTCCTTCCTAAGAGTGGAGCACGCACCCTGCCCTACTCATCGCCTCCTGTCTCCTTAGCAGCCAGGCTTCTGTCTCTCTGCACTGGGAGCGGCTGATACTTGTATTGCCGGCTCTCCTGCTTCACAACCGTTTCCAGACCAGAAGGCCAACGGCTCCTGCTCTTCTCCCCGGACAGCGTACTTCACCTTCCGCAGACATGCTCCTGGGGAGTGCAGTGAAAAACGTGTCCCTTTCCTTAAGGCTCTTTCCACAGGGGCCACTGCGCTTCTCTCTCAGGTAGAGGAGATTCCGAGGCATAGAGGGTTTCGCTCCATGCGGGTTTATTACACCGTGCTGAGGAGACCAGCTCAGGCAAACAGGAGCATCCCTCAGACCGGACTCTGATTTCCCAAAGAATGCTGTGCTTTGCCAGAGGGGATGCCAGGGCAAAGAGGCTTTCGCTCTATGTTGTTTTCTCCAATAGTGCTGCGAATACTAGGCTAAGGCAAGCAGCTACAGCAGCCCTCAATCCCGACTCTGATTTCCCAGCGACTGCTATGCTTTCGCAGACGTATTCAGCTTGGCACAAACCGCACTTCGCTGCTGCTAGCTCAGAAAGGAGTTGGGTGTTCACTCTGCGCGGCAGGGAAGAAGCGCCGCGGGAGTGCTGGGGCCTCTTGGGACTTGCTTTCCGGGGCTCCAAGTTCAAGCCCGGGGTTCACCTTGCTATGCCGAACTAAGCAGACACAGTCACAACTCTGCAGCAGCGTGCGTGTCCTAGCATGGCACTCTATGCCTATTACCATCTCCTGGGGCGGTAAGGCTTTGCCTTTTGCTCTGTTGCTCAGGCAGACTCGGGGTTACGCCTGTCCTTCACCACAGGAGGGAGAAGGCGACAGGGTCACTGCACACCGCCCGTGCACTCGGATGGGGAACCGTGGGGGACTGTCTCCACTCTTTCTCCGGCACACCCCCTCCCACCCACATCGCTGCCACATCTTGGTGGAAGACGTATCGGTCTGCCCGTTTCTCCATGTGGCTGTTTCTGTGAGTTCCGGGTATGGCACCTGGTGGCAAGCCCAAGTCTGCCCTTGGGACAGGTGGCCAAGGAGATGCTCTCCCCTTGGGACCAGAGGCCCAGGACAGGTCTGCCATCTGCCCAGACTCCTTCCTCAGCGTGGAACACGCGCCTCTGCCCTAGTCGACCCCTCATGTCTCCTTAGCAGCCAGGCTTCCATCTCTCCGCACAGGGAGCGGGTGACACTTGTCTTGCCACCGGCCTGCTGTTCGTGCCACGGCAGCCTATCCTGCTTTCCGAGTGTTTCCCGACCGCAAGGCCAACGGCTCGTTCTCTTCTCCGGGGGCGGCATGCTATGCCTTCCCCACACTTGGCTTCTCTCTCAGGCAGACGGGATGCTAGGGCAAAGAGTATTTCGCTCCATGCGTGTATCTTCCACAGAGCTGCGGAGACGAGCTCAGGCAAGCAGCAGCAGCATCCCCAAACCCAACTCTGATTTCCCAAGGAACGCTGTGCTTTCCCAGGGGAGATGCCCAGGCAAAGAGGCTTTCGCTGTGTGCGGGTTTCTCCCACCGCGAGACTGGGCTCAGGCAAGCAGCAGCAGCCCGCAGAACATTTCTCAGCGAATGCTGTGCTTTCGCAGAGGCTTTGGCTTGGAGCCAACAGCACTTTGCTGCTGCTTCCTCAGCAAGGCTTCAGTCGCGTCAGGGAAGAAGAGCTGCGGGAGAGCTGGTGCCTCTTGGGCCTTGCTTTCCCGGGCTCCATGTTCGCGTCCTGGGTTCACCCAGCCAGGCCTCACTAAGCAGACACAGCCACAACCCCGCAGTAGCGTGCGTAACCTAGGATGGCACTCTAGGCACACTCCCATCTCCCAGTGTATGCATCGCTTGGCCTTTTACTCTGGCGCTCAGGCGGATTCTCGGACTAGGCCAGTGCCCTCCCCACAGGAAAGTAGAGGTGACAGGATCCCTGTCCACCGCACCAGCTCTGAATAGGGAGCTTTGGGGAACTGTCCCCACTCCTTCCACTGAAACCCCGTGCCTCCTCCAAGCTTCCCCATCCTGGAGGAAGACGGCATCTGACACCCCGTTATTTCAGGGAGCTGTTTCTGCGAGTTCAGAGTAGGCGCCTGGTGGCTAGTGCATGTCTGCCCCCGGGACAGGTGGCCAAGAGCTGCTGTCTCCTTGGGCCCAGTCCCTCAGGACAGGCATGTTCTCTGCCCAGACTCCTTCCTAAGAGTGGAGCACGCACCCTGCCCTACTCATCACCTCCTGTCTCCTTAGCAGCCAGGCTTCTGTCTCTCTGCACTGGGCGCGGCTGATACTTGTATTGCCGGCTCTCCTGCTTCACAACCGTTTCCAGACCAGAAGGCCAACGGCTCCTGCTCTTCTCCCCGGACAGCGTACTTCACCTTCCGCAGACATGCTCCTGGGGAGTGCAGTGAAAAACGTGTCCCTTTTCCTTAAGGCTCTTTCCACAGGGGCCACCGCGCTTCTCTCTCAGGCAGAGGAGTTTCCGAGGCATAGAGGGTTTCGCTCCATGCGGGTTTATTACACCGTGCTGAGGAGCCCAGCTCAGGCAAACAGGAGCATCCCTCAGACCGGACTCTGATTTCCCAAAGAATGCTGTGCTTTGCCAGAGGGGATGCCAGGGCAAAGAAGCTTTCGCTCTATGCGATTTTCTCCAATAGTGCTGCGAATACTAGGCTAAGGCAAGCAGCAACAGCAGCCCTGAATCCCGACTCTGATTTCCCAGCGACTGCTATGCTTTTGCAGACGTTTTCAGCTTGGCAGGTACCGCACTTCGCTGCTGCTTCCTCAGAAAGGCATTGGATGTTCACTCTGCACGGTAGGGAAGAAGAGCCGCGGGAGAGCTGGTGCCTCTTGGGAAGTGATATCCTGGGCTCCGAGTGTACGCGCGGGATTCACCTTGCTATGCCGAACTCAGCAGACACAGTCACCACCCTGCAGCAGCGTGCGTGTCCTAGCATAGCACTGTACGTCTATTACCATCTCCTGGGGTAGGTTAGGCTTTGCTTTTTGCTTCGGCTCTCGGGCAGACTCGGTGTCTAGGCCAGTGCCTTCACCACAGGAGATAGGAGGCGATCGGATACCTGCACAAGGCCCGTGAACTGAATAGGGAGCATTGGGGGACTGTGCCCACTCCTTCCCCTTAAACCCCGTGCCTCCTCCAAGCTTCCACATCCTGGAGGAAGTCGGCATCTGACTCCCCGTTATTTCAGGGAGCTGTTTCTGCGAGGTTAGTGTAGGTGCCTGGTGGCTAGCGCATGTCTGCCCCAGGGACAGGTGGCCAAGAGCTGCTGTCTCCTTGGGCCCAGTCCCTCAGGACAGGCATGTTCTCTGCCCAGACTCCTTCCTAAGAGTGGAGCACGCACCCTGCCCTACTCATCGCCTCCTGTCTCCTTAGCAGCCAGGCTTCTGTCTCTCTGCACTGGGAGCGGCTGATACTTGTATTGCCGGCTCTCCTGCTTCACAACCGTTTCCAGACCAGAAGGCCAACGGCTCCTGCTCTTTTCCCCGGACAGCGTACTTCACCTTCCACAGACATGCTTCTGGGGAGTGCAGTGAAAAACGTGTCCCTTTCCTTAAGGCTCTTTCCACAGGGGCCACTGCGCTTCTCTCTCAGGTAGAGGAGATTCCGAGGCATAGAGGGTTTCGCTCCATGCGGGTTTATTACACCGTGCTGAGGAGACCAGCTCAGGCAAACAGGAGCATCCCTCAGACCGGACTCTGATTTCCCAAAGAATGCTGTGCTTTGCCAGAGGGGATGCCAGGGCAAAGAGGCTTTCGCTCTATGTTGTTTTCTCCAATAGTGCTGCGAATACTAGGCTAAGGCAAGCAGCTACAGCAGCCCTCAATCCCGACTCTGATTTCCCAGCGACTGCTATGCTTTCGCAGACGTATTCAGCTTGGCACAAACCGCACTTCGCTGCTGCTAGCTCAGAAAGGAGTTGGGTGTTCACTCTGCGCGGCAGGGAAGAAGCGCCGCGGGAGTGCTGGGGCCTCTTGGGACTTGCTTTCCGGGGCTCCAAGTTCAAGCCCGGGGTTCACCTTGCTATGCCGAACTAAGCAGACACAGTCACAACTCTGCAGCAGCGTGCGTGTCCTAGCATGGCACTCTATGCCTATTACCATCTCCTGGGGCGGTAAGGCTTTGCCTTTTGCTCTGTTGCTCAGGCAGACTCGGGGTTACGCCTGTCCTTCACCACAGGAGGGAGAAGGCGACAGGGTCACTGCACACCGCCCGTGCACTCGGATGGGGAACCGTGGGGGACTGTCTCCACTCTTTCTCCGGCACACCCCCTCCCACCCACATCGCTGCCACATCTTGGTGGAAGACGTATCGGTCTGCCCGTTTCTCCATGTGGCTGTTTCTGTGAGTTCCGGGTATGGCACCTGGTGGCAAGCCCAAGTCTGCCCTTGGGACAGGTGGCCAAGGAGATGCTCTCCCCTTGGGACCAGAGGCCCAGGACAGGTCTGCCATCTGCCCAGACTCCTTCCTCAGCGTGGAACACGCGCCTCTGCCCTAGTCGACCCCTCATGTCTCCTTAGCAGCCAGGCTTCCATCTCTCCGCACAGGGAGCGGGTGACACTTGTCTTGCCACCGGCCTGCTGTTCGTGCCACGGCAGCCTATCCTGCTTTCCGAGCGTTTCCCGACCGCAAGGCCAACGGCTCGTTCTCTTCTCCGGGGGCGGCATGCTATGCCTTCCCCACACTTGGCTTCTCTCTCAGGCAGACGGGATGCTAGGGCAAAGAGTATTTCGCTCCATGCGTGTATCTTCCACAGAGCTGCGGAGACGAGCTCAGGCAAGCAGCAGCAGCATCCCCAAACCCAACTCTGATTTCCCAAGGAACGCTGTGCTTTCCCAGGGGAGATGCCCAGGCAAAGAGGCTTTCGCTGTGTGCGGGTTTCTCCCACCGCGAGACTGGGCTCAGGCAAGCAGCAGCAGCCCGCAGAACATTTCTCAGCGAATGCTGTGCTTTCGCAGAGGCTTTGGCTTGGAGCCAACAGCACTTTGCTGCTGCTTCCTCAGCAAGGCTTCAGTCGCGTCAGGGAAGAAGAGCTGCGGGAGAGCTGGTGCCTCTTGGGCCTTGCTTTCCCGGGCTCCATGTTCGCGTCCTGGGTTCACCCAGCCAGGCCTCACTAAGCAGACACAGCCACAACCCCGCAGTAGCGTGCGTAACCTAGGATGGCACTCTAGGCACACTCCCATCTCCCAGTGTATGCATCGCTTGGCCTTTTACTCTGGCGCTCAGGCGGATTCTCGGACTAGGCCAGTGCCCTCCCCACAGGAAAGTAGAGGTGACAGGATCCCTGTCCACCGCACCAGCTCTGAATAGGGAGCTTTGGGGAACTGTCCCCACTCCTTCCACTGAAACCCCGTGCCTCCTCCAAGCTTCCACATCCTGGAGGAAGACGGCATCTGACACCCCGTTATTTCAGGGAGCTGTTTCTGCGAGTTCAGAGTAGGCGCCTGGTGGCTAGTGCATGTCTGCCCCCGGGACAGGTGGCCAAGAGCTGCTGTCTCCTTGGGCCCAGTCCCTCAGGACAGGCATGTTCTCTGCCCAGACTCCTTCCTAAGAGTGGAGCACGCACCCTGCCCTACTCATCACCTCCTGTCTCCTTAGCAGCCAGGCTTCTGTCTCTCTGCACTGGGCGCGGCTGATACTTGTATTGCCGGCTCTCCTGCTTCACAACCGTTTCCAGACCAGAAGGCCAACGGCTCCTGCTCTTCTCCCCGGACAGCGTACTTCACCTTCCGCAGACATGCTCCTGGGGAGTGCAGTGAAAAACGTGTCCCTTTTCCTTAAGGCTCTTTCCACAGGGGCCACCGCGCTTCTCTCTCAGGCAGAGGAGTTTCCGAGGCATAGAGGGTTTCGCTCCATGCGGGTTTATTACACCGTGCTGAGGAGCCCAGCTCAGGCAAACAGGAGCATCCCTCAGACCGGACTCTGATTTCCCAAAGAATGCTGTGCTTTGCCAGAGGGGATGCCAGGGCAAAGAAGCTTTCGCTCTATGCGATTTTCTCCAATAGTGCTGCGAATACTAGGCTAAGGCAAGCAGCAACAGCAGCCCTGAATCCCGACTCTGATTTCCCAGCGACTGCTATGCTTTTGCAGACGTTTTCAGCTTGGCAGGTACCGCACTTTGCTGCTGCTTCCTCAGAAAGGCATTGGATGTTCACTCTGCACGGTAGGGAAGAAGAGCCGCGGGAGAGCTGGTGCCTCTTGGGAAGTGATATCCTGGGCTCCGAGTGTACGCGCGGGATTCACCTTGCTATGCCGAACTCAGCAGACACAGTCACCACCCTGCAGCAGCGTGCGTGTCCTAGCATAGCACTGTACGTCTATTACCATCTCCTGGGGTAGGTTAGGCTTTGCTTTTTGCTTCGGCTCTCGGGCAGACTCGGTGTCTAGGCCAGTGCCTTCACCACAGGAGATAGGAGGCGATCGGATACCTGCACAAGGCCCGTGAACTGAATAGGGAGCATTGGGGGACTGTGCCCACTCCTTCCCCTTAAACCCCGTGCCTCCTCCAAGCTTCCACATCCTGGAGGAAGTCGGCATCTGACTCCCCGTTATTTCAGGGAGCTGTTTCTGCGAGGTTAGTGTAGGTGCCTGGTGGCTAGCGCATGTCTGCCCCAGGGACAGGTGGCCAAGAGCTGCTGTCTCCTTGGGCCCAGTCCCTCAGGACAGGCATGTTCTCTGCCCAGACTCCTTCCTAAGAGTGGAGCACGCACCCTGCCCTACTCATCGCCTCCTGTCTCCTTAGCAGCCAGGCTTCTGTCTCTCTGCACTGGGAGCGGCTGATACTTGTATTGCCGGCTCTCCTGCTTCACAACCGTTTCCAGACCAGAAGGCCAACGGCTCCTGCTCTTTTCCCCGGACAGCGTACTTCACCTTCCACAGACATGCTTCTGGGGAGTGCAGTGAAAAACGTGTCCCTTTCCTTAAGGCTCTTTCCACAGGGGCCACTGCGCTTCTCTCTCAGGTAGAGGAGATTCCGAGGCATAGAGGGTTTCGCTCCATGCGGGTTTATTACACCGTGCTGAGGAGACCAGCTCAGGCAAACAGGAGCATCCCTCAGACCGGACTCTGATTTCCCAAAGAATGCTGTGCTTTGCCAGAGGGGATGCCAGGGCAAAGAGGCTTTCGCTCTATGTTGTTTTCTCCAATAGTGCTGCGAATACTAGGCTAAGGCAAGCAGCTACAGCAGCCCTCAATCCCGACTCTGATTTCCCAGCGACTGCTATGCTTTCGCAGACGTATTCAGCTTGGCACAAACCGCACTTCGCTGCTGCTAGCTCAGAAAGGAGTTGGGTGTTCACTCTGCGCGGCAGGGAAGAAGCGCCGCGGGAGTGCTGGGGCCTCTTGGGACTTGCTTTCCGGGGCTCCAAGTTCAAGCCCGGGGTTCACCTTGCTATGCCGAACTAAGCAGACACAGTCACAACTCTGCAGCAGCGTGCGTGTCCTAGCATGGCACTCTATGCCTATTACCATCTCCTGGGGCGGTAAGGCTTTGCCTTTTGCTCTGTTGCTCAGGCAGACTCGGGGTTACGCCTGTCCTTCACCACAGGAGGGAGAAGGCGACAGGGTCACTGCACACCGCCCGTGCACTCGGATGGGGAACCGTGGGGGACTGTCTCCACTCTTTCTCCGGCACACCCCCTCCCACCCACATCGCTGCCACATCTTGGTGGAAGACGTATCGGTCTGCCCGTTTCTCCATGTGGCTGTTTCTGTGAGTTCCGGGTATGGCACCTGGTGGCAAGCCCAAGTCTGCCCTTGGGACAGGTGGCCAAGGAGATGCTCTCCCCTTGGGACCAGAGGCCCAGGACAGGTCTGCCATCTGCCCAGACTCCTTCCTCAGCGTGGAACACGCGCCTCTGCCCTAGTCGACCCCTCATGTCTCCTTAGCAGCCAGGCTTCCATCTCTCCGCACAGGGAGCGGGTGACACTTGTCTTGCCACCGGCCTGCTGTTCGTGCCACGGCAGCCTATCCTGCTTTCCGAGCGTTTCCCGACCGCAAGGCCAACGGCTCGTTCTCTTCTCCGGGGGCGGCATGCTATGCCTTCCCCACACTTGGCTTCTCTCTCAGGCAGACGGGATGCTAGGGCAAAGAGTATTTCGCTCCATGCGTGTATCTTCCACAGAGCTGCGGAGACGAGCTCAGGCAAGCAGCAGCAGCATCCCCAAACCCAACTCTGATTTCCCAAGGAACGCTGTGCTTTCCCAGGGGAGATGCCCAGGCAAAGAGGCTTTCGCTGTGTGCGGGTTTCTCCCACCGCGAGACTGGGCTCAGGCAAGCAGCAGCAGCCCGCAGAACATTTCTCAGCGAATGCTGTGCTTTCGCAGAGGCTTTGGCTTGGAGCCAACAGCACTTTGCTGCTGCTTCCTCAGCAAGGCTTCAGTCGCGTCAGGGAAGAAGAGCTGCGGGAGAGCTGGTGCCTCTTGGGCCTTGCTTTCCCGGGCTCCATGTTCGCGTCCTGGGTTCACCCAGCCAGGCCTCACTAAGCAGACACAGCCACAACCCCGCAGTAGCGTGCGTAACCTAGGATGGCACTCTAGGCACACTCCCATCTCCCAGTGTATGCATCGCTTGGCCTTTTACTCTGGCGCTCAGGCGGATTCTCGGACTAGGCCAGTGCCCTCCCCACAGGAAAGTAGAGGTGACAGGATCCCTGTCCACCGCACCAGCTCTGAATAGGGAGCTTTGGGGAACTGTCCCCACTCCTTCCACTGAAACCCCGTGCCTCCTCCAAGCTTCCACATCCTGGAGGAAGACGGCATCTGACACCCCGTTATTTCAGGGAGCTGTTTCTGCGAGTTCAGAGTAGGCGCCTGGTGGCTAGTGCATGTCTGCCCCCGGGACAGGTGGCCAAGAGCTGCTGTCTCCTTGGGCCCAGTCCCTCAGGACAGGCATGTTCTCTGCCCAGACTCCTTCCTAAGAGTGGAGCACGCACCCTGCCCTACTCATCACCTCCTGTCTCCTTAGCAGCCAGGCTTCTGTCTCTCTGCACTGGGCGCGGCTGATACTTGTATTGCCGGCTCTCCTGCTTCACAACCGTTTCCAGACCAGAAGGCCAACGGCTCCTGCTCTTCTCCCCGGACAGCGTACTTCACCTTCCGCAGACATGCTCCTGGGGAGTGCAGTGAAAAACGTGTCCCTTTTCCTTAAGGCTCTTTCCACAGGGGCCACCGCGCTTCTCTCTCAGGCAGAGGAGTTTCCGAGGCATAGAGGGTTTCGCTCCATGCGGGTTTATTACACCGTGCTGAGGAGCCCAGCTCAGGCAAACAGGAGCATCCCTCAGACCGGACTCTGATTTCCCAAAGAATGCTGTGCTTTGCCAGAGGGGATGCCAGGGCAAAGAAGCTTTCGCTCTATGCGATTTTCTCCAATAGTGCTGCGAATACTAGGCTAAGGCAAGCAGCAACAGCAGCCCTGAATCCCGACTCTGATTTCCCAGCGACTGCTATGCTTTTGCAGACGTTTTCAGCTTGGCAGGTACCGCACTTCGCTGCTGCTTCCTCAGAAAGGCATTGGATGTTCACTCTGCACGGTAGGGAAGAAGAGCCGCGGGAGAGCTGGTGCCTCTTGGGAAGTGATATCCTGGGCTCCGAGTGTACGCGCGGGATTCACCTTGCTATGCCGAACTCAGCAGACACAGTCACCACCCTGCAGCAGCGTGCGTGTCCTAGCATAGCACTGTACGTCTATTACCATCTCCTGGGGTAGGTTGGGCTTTGCTTTTTGCTTCGGCTCTCGGGCAGACTCGGTGTCTAGGCCAGTGCCTTCACCACAGGAGATAGGAGGCGATCGGATACCTGCACAAGGCCCGTGAACTGAATAGGGAGCATAGGGGGACTGTGCCCACTCCTTCCCCTTAAACCCCGTGCCTCCTCCAAGCTTCCACATCCTGGAGGAAGTCGGCATCTGACTCCCCGTTATTTCAGGGAGCTGTTTCTGCGAGGTTAGTGTAGGTGCCTGGTGGCTAGCGCATGTCTGCCCCAGGGACAGGTGGCCAAGAGCTGCTGTCTCCTTGGGCCCAGTCCCTCAGGACAGGCATGTTCTCTGCCCAGACTCCTTCCTAAGAGTGGAGCACGCACCCTGCCCTACTCATCGCCTCCTGTCTCCTTAGCAGCCAGGCTTCTGTCTCTCTGCACTGGGCGCGGCTGATACTTGTATTGCCGGCTCTCCTGCTTCACAACCGTTTCCAGACCAGAAGGCCAACGGCTCCTGCTCTTTTCCCCGGACAGCGTACTTCACCTTCCGCAGACATGCTTCTGGGGAGTGCAGTGAAAAACGTGTCCCTTTCCTTAAGGCTCTTTCCACAGGGGCCACTGCGCTTCTCTCTCAGGTAGAGGAGATTCCGAGGCATAGAGGGTTTCGCTCCATGCGGGTTTATTACACCGTGCTGAGGAGACCAGCTCAGGCAAACAGGAGCATCCCTCAGACCGGACTCTGATTTCCCAAAGAATGCTGTGCTTTGCCAGAGGGGATGCCAGGGCAAAGAGGCTTTCGCTCTATGTTGTTTTCTCCAATAGTGCTGCGAATACTAGGCTAAGGCAAGCAGCTACAGCAGCCCTCAATCCCGACTCTGATTTCCCAGCGACTGCTATGCTTTCGCAGACGTATTCAGCTTGGCACAAACCGCACTTCGCTGCTGCTAGCTCAGAAAGGAGTTGGGTGTTCACTCTGCGCGGCAGGGAAGAAGCGCCGCGGGAGTGCTGGGGCCTCTTGGGACTTGCTTTCCGGGGCTCCAAGTTCAAGCCCGGGGTTCACCTTGCTATGCCGAACTAAGCAGACACAGTCACAACTCTGCAGCAGCGTGCGTGTCCTAGCATGGCACTCTATGCCTATTACCATCTCCTGGGGCGGTAAGGCTTTGCCTTTTGCTCTGTTGCTCAGGCAGACTCGGGGTTACGCCTGTCCTTCACCACAGGAGGGAGAAGGCGACAGGGTCACTGCACACCGCCCGTGCACTCGGATGGGGAACCGTGGGGGACTGTCTCCACTCTTTCTCCGGCACACCCCCTCCCACCCACATCGCTGCCACATCTTGGTGGAAGACGTATCGGTCTGCCCGTTTCTCCATGTGGCTGTTTCTGTGAGTTCCGGGTATGGCACCTGGTGGCAAGCCCAAGTCTGCCCTTGGGACAGGTGGCCAAGGAGATGCTCTCCCCTTGGGACCAGAGGCCCAGGACAGGTCTGCCATCTGCCCAGACTCCTTCCTCAGCGTGGAACACGCGCCTCTGCCCTAGTCGACCCCTCATGTCTCCTTAGCAGCCAGGCTTCCATCTCTCCGCACAGGGAGCGGGTGACACTTGTCTTGCCACCGGCCTGCTGTTCGTGCCACGGCAGCCTATCCTGCTTTCCGAGCGTTTCCCGACCGCAAGGCCAACGGCTCGTTCTCTTCTCCGGGGGCGGCATGCTATGCCTTCCCCACACTTGGCTTCTCTCTCAGGCAGACGGGATGCTAGGGCAAAGAGTATTTCGCTCCATGCGTGTATCTTCCACAGAGCTGCGGAGACGAGCTCAGGCAAGCAGCAGCAGCATCCCCAAACCCAACTCTGATTTCCCAAGGAACGCTGTGCTTTCCCAGGGGAGATGCCCAGGCAAAGAGGCTTTCGCTGTGTGCGGGTTTCTCCCACCGCGAGACTGGGCTCAGGCAAGCAGCAGCAGCCCGCAGAACATTTCTCAGCGAATGCTGTGCTTTCGCAGAGGCTTTGGCTTGGAGCCAACAGCACTTTGCTGCTGCTTCCTCAGCAAGGCTTCAGTCGCGTCAGGGAAGAAGAGCTGCGGGAGAGCTGGTGCCTCTTGGGCCTTGCTTTCCCGGGCTCCATGTTCGCGTCCTGGGTTCACCCAGCCAGGCCTCACTAAGCAGACACAGCCACAACCCCGCAGTAGCGTGCGTAACCTAGGATGGCACTCTAGGCACACTCCCATCTCCCAGTGTATGCATCGCTTGGCCTTTTACTCTGGCGCTCAGGCGGATTCTCGGACTAGGCCAGTGCCCTCCCCACAGGAAAGTAGAGGTGACAGGATCCCTGTCCACCGCACCAGCTCTGAATAGGGAGCTTTGGGGAACTGTCCCCACTCCTTCCACTGAAACCCCGTGCCTCCTCCAAGCTTCCACATCCTGGAGGAAGACGGCATCTGACACCCCGTTATTTCAGGGAGCTGTTTCTGCGAGTTCAGAGTAGGCGCCTGGTGGCTAGTGCATGTCTGCCCCCGGGACAGGTGGCCAAGAGCTGCTGTCTCCTTGGGCCCAGTCCCTCAGGACAGGCATGTTCTCTGCCCAGACTCCTTCCTAAGAGTGGAGCACGCACCCTGCCCTACTCATCACCTCCTGTCTCCTTAGCAGCCAGGCTTCTGTCTCTCTGCACTGGGCGCGGCTGATACTTGTATTGCCGGCTCTCCTGCTTCACAACCGTTTCCAGACCAGAAGGCCAACGGCTCCTGCTCTTCTCCCCGGACAGCGTACTTCACCTTCCGCAGACATGCTCCTGGGGAGTGCAGTGAAAAACGTGTCCCTTTTCCTTAAGGCTCTTTCCACAGGGGCCACCGCGCTTCTCTCTCAGGCAGAGGAGTTTCCGAGGCATAGAGGGTTTCGCTCCATGCGGGTTTATTACACCGTGCTGAGGAGCCCAGCTCAGGCAAACAGGAGCATCCCTCAGACCGGACTCTGATTTCCCAAAGAATGCTGTGCTTTGCCAGAGGGGATGCCAGGGCAAAGAAGCTTTCGCTCTATGCGATTTTCTCCAATAGTGCTGCGAATACTAGGCTAAGGCAAGCAGCAACAGCAGCCCTGAATCCCGACTCTGATTTCCCAGCGACTGCTATGCTTTTGCAGACGTTTTCAGCTTGGCAGGTACCGCACTTCGCTGCTGCTTCCTCAGAAAGGCATTGGATGTTCACTCTGCACGGTAGGGAAGAAGAGCCGCGGGAGAGCTGGTGCCTCTTGGGAAGTGATATCCTGGGCTCCGAGTGTACGCGCGGGATTCACCTTGCTATGCCGAACTCAGCAGACACAGTCACCACCCTGCAGCAGCGTGCGTGTCCTAGCATAGCACTGTACGTCTATTACCATCTCCTGGGGTAGGTTAGGCTTTGCTTTTTGCTTCGGCTCTCGGGCAGACTCGGTGTCTAGGCCAGTGCCTTCACCACAGGAGATAGGAGGCGATCGGATACCTGCACAAGGCCCGTGAACTGAATAGGGAGCATTGGGGGAGTGTGCCCACTCCTTCCCCTTAAACCCCGTGCCTCCTCCAAGCTTCCACATCCTGGAGGAAGTCGGCATCTGACTCCCCGTTATTTCAGGGAGCTGTTTCTGCGAGGTTAGTGTAGGTGCCTGGTGGCTAGCGCATGTCTGCCCCAGGGACAGGTGGCCAAGAGCTGCTGTCTCCTTGGGCCCAGTCCCTCAGGACAGGCATGTTCTCTGCCCAGACTCCTTCCTAAGAGTGGAGCACGCACCCTGCCCTACTCATCGCCTCCTGTCTCCTTAGCAGCCAGGCTTCTGTCTCTCTGCACTGGGAGCGGCTGATACTTGTATTGCCGGCTCTCCTGCTTCACAACCGTTTCCAGACCAGAAGGCCAACGGCTCCTGCTCTTTTCCCCGGACAGCGTACTTCACCTTCCACAGACATGCTTCTGGGGAGTGCAGTGAAAAACGTGTCCCTTTCCTTAAGGCTCTTTCCACAGGGGCCACTGCGCTTCTCTCTCAGGTAGAGGAGATTCCGAGGCATAGAGGGTTTCGCTCCATGCGGGTTTATTACACCGTGCTGAGGAGACCAGCTCAGGCAAACAGGAGCATCCCTCAGACCGGACTCTGATTTCCCAAAGAATGCTGTGCTTTGCCAGAGGGGATGCCAGGGCAAAGAGGCTTTCGCTCTATGTTGTTTTCTCCAATAGTGCTGCGAATACTAGGCTAAGGCAAGCAGCTACAGCAGCCCTCAATCCCGACTCTGATTTCCCAGCGACTGCTATGCTTTCGCAGACGTATTCAGCTTGGCACAAACCGCACTTCGCTGCTGCTAGCTCAGAAAGGAGTTGGGTGTTCACTCTGCGCGGCAGGGAAGAAGCGCCGCGGGAGTGCTGGGGCCTCTTGGGACTTGCTTTCCGGGGCTCCAAGTTCAAGCCCGGGGTTCACCTTGCTATGCCGAACTAAGCAGACACAGTCACAACTCTGCAGCAGCGTGCGTGTCCTAGCATGGCACTCTATGCCTATTACCATCTCCTGGGGCGGTAAGGCTTTGCCTTTTGCTCTGTTGCTCAGGCAGACTCGGGGTTACGCCTGTCCTTCACCACAGGAGGGAGAAGGCGACAGGGTCACTGCACACCGCCCGTGCACTCGGATGGGGAACCGTGGGGGACTGTCTCCACTCTTTCTCCGGCACACCCCCTCCCACCCACATCGCTGCCACATCTTGGTGGAAGACGTATCGGTCTGCCCGTTTCTCCATGTGGCTGTTTCTGTGAGTTCCGGGTATGGCACCTGGTGGCAAGCCCAAGTCTGCCCTTGGGACAGGTGGCCAAGGAGATGCTCTCCCCTTGGGACCAGAGGCCCAGGACAGGTCTGCCATCTGCCCAGACTCCTTCCTCAGCGTGGAACACGCGCCTCTGCCCTAGTCGACCCCTCATGTCTCCTTAGCAGCCAGGCTTCCATCTCTCCGCACAGGGAGCGGGTGACACTTGTCTTGCCACCGGCCTGCTGTTCGTGCCACGGCAGCCTATCCTGCTTTCCGAGCGTTTCCCGACCGCAAGGCCAACGGCTCGTTCTCTTCTCCGGGGGCGGCATGCTATGCCTTCCCCACACTTGGCTTCTCTCTCAGGCAGACGGGATGCTAGGGCAAAGAGTATTTCGCTCCATGCGTGTATCTTCCACAGAGCTGCGGAGACGAGCTCAGGCAAGCAGCAGCAGCATCCCCAAACCCAACTCTGATTTCCCAAGGAACGCTGTGCTTTCCCAGGGGAGATGCCCAGGCAAAGAGGCTTTCGCTGTGTGCGGGTTTCTCCCACCGCGAGACTGGGCTCAGGCAAGCAGCAGCAGCCCGCAGAACATTTCTCAGCGAATGCTGTGCTTTCGCAGAGGCTTTGGCTTGGAGCCAACAGCACTTTGCTGCTGCTTCCTCAGCAAGGCTTCAGTCGCGTCAGGGAAGAAGAGCTGCGGGAGAGCTGGTGCCTCTTGGGCCTTGCTTTCCCGGGCTCCATGTTCGCGTCCTGGGTTCACCCAGCCAGGCCTCACTAAGCAGACACAGCCACAACCCCGCAGTAGCGTGCGTAACCTAGGATGGCACTCTAGGCACACTCCCATCTCCCAGTGTATGCATCGCTTGGCCTTTTACTCTGGCGCTCAGGCGGATTCTCGGACTAGGCCAGTGCCCTCCCCACAGGAAAGTAGAGGTGACAGGATCCCTGTCCACCGCACCAGCTCTGAATAGGGAGCTTTGGGGAACTGTCCCCACTCCTTCCACTGAAACCCCGTGCCTCCTCCAAGCTTCCCCATCCTGGAGGAAGACGGCATCTGACACCCCGTTATTTCAGGGAGCTGTTTCTGCGAGTTCAGAGTAGGCGCCTGGTGGCTAGTGCATGTCTGCCCCCGGGACAGGTGGCCAAGAGCTGCTGTCTCCTTGGGCCCAGTCCCTCAGGACAGGCATGTTCTCTGCCCAGACTCCTTCCTAAGAGTGGAGCACGCACCCTGCCCTACTCATCACCTCCTGTCTCCTTAGCAGCCAGGCTTCTGTCTCTCTGCACTGGGCGCGGCTGATACTTGTATTGCCGGCTCTCCTGCTTCACAACCGTTTCCAGACCAGAAGGCCAACGGCTCCTGCTCTTCTCCCCGGACAGCGTACTTCACCTTCCGCAGACATGCTCCTGGGGAGTGCAGTGAAAAACGTGTCCCTTTTCCTTAAGGCTCTTTCCACAGGGGCCACCGCGCTTCTCTCTCAGGCAGAGGAGTTTCCGAGGCATAGAGGGTTTCGCTCCATGCGGGTTTATTACACCGTGCTGAGGAGCCCAGCTCAGGCAAACAGGAGCATCCCTCAGACCGGACTCTGATTTCCCAAAGAATGCTGTGCTTTGCCAGAGGGGATGCCAGGGCAAAGAAGCTTTCGCTCTATGCGATTTTCTCCAATAGTGCTGCGAATACTAGGCTAAGGCAAGCAGCAACAGCAGCCCTGAATCCCGACTCTGATTTCCCAGCGACTGCTATGCTTTTGCAGACGTTTTCAGCTTGGCAGGTACCGCACTTCGCTGCTGCTTCCTCAGAAAGGCATTGGATGTTCACTCTGCACGGTAGGGAAGAAGAGCCGCGGGAGAGCTGGTGCCTCTTGGGAAGTGATATCCTGGGCTCCGAGTGTACGCGCGGGATTCACCTTGCTATGCCGAACTCAGCAGACACAGTCACCACCCTGCAGCAGCGTGCGTGTCCTAGCATAGCACTGTACGTCTATTACCATCTCCTGGGGTAGGTTAGGCTTTGCTTTTTGCTTCGGCTCTCGGGCAGACTCGGTGTCTAGGCCAGTGCCTTCACCACAGGAGATAGGAGGCGATCGGATACCTGCACAAGGCCCGTGAACTGAATAGGGAGCATTGGGGGACTGTGCCCACTCCTTCCCCTTAAACCCCGTGCCTCCTCCAAGCTTCCACATCCTGGAGGAAGTCGGCATCTGACTCCCCGTTATTTCAGGGAGCTGTTTCTGCGAGGTTAGTGTAGGTGCCTGGTGGCTAGCGCATGTCTGCCCCAGGGACAGGTGGCCAAGAGCTGCTGTCTCCTTGGGCCCAGTCCCTCAGGACAGGCATGTTCTCTGCCCAGACTCCTTCCTAAGAGTGGAGCACGCACCCTGCCCTACTCATCGCCTCCTGTCTCCTTAGCAGCCAGGCTTCTGTCTCTCTGCACTGGGAGCGGCTGATACTTGTATTGCCGGCTCTCCTGCTTCACAACCGTTTCCAGACCAGAAGGCCAACGGCTCCTGCTCTTTTCCCCGGACAGCGTACTTCACCTTCCACAGACATGCTTCTGGGGAGTGCAGTGAAAAACGTGTCCCTTTCCTTAAGGCTCTTTCCACAGGGGCCACTGCGCTTCTCTCTCAGGTAGAGGAGATTCCGAGGCATAGAGGGTTTCGCTCCATGCGGGTTTATTACACCGTGCTGAGGAGACCAGCTCAGGCAAACAGGAGCATCCCTCAGACCGGACTCTGATTTCCCAAAGAATGCTGTGCTTTGCCAGAGGGGATGCCAGGGCAAAGAGGCTTTCGCTCTATGTTGTTTTCTCCAATAGTGCTGCGAATACTAGGCTAAGGCAAGCAGCTACAGCAGCCCTCAATCCCGACTCTGATTTCCCAGCGACTGCTATGCTTTCGCAGACGTATTCAGCTTGGCACAAACCGCACTTCGCTGCTGCTAGCTCAGAAAGGAGTTGGGTGTTCACTCTGCGCGGCAGGGAAGAAGCGCCGCGGGAGTGCTGGGGCCTCTTGGGACTTGCTTTCCGGGGCTCCAAGTTCAAGCCCGGGGTTCACCTTGCTATGCCGAACTAAGCAGACACAGTCACAACTCTGCAGCAGCGTGCGTGTCCTAGCATGGCACTCTATGCCTATTACCATCTCCTGGGGCGGTAAGGCTTTGCCTTTTGCTCTGTTGCTCAGGCAGACTCGGGGTTACGCCTGTCCTTCACCACAGGAGGGAGAAGGCGACAGGGTCACTGCACACCGCCCGTGCACTCGGATGGGGAACCGTGGGGGACTGTCTCCACTCTTTCTCCGGCACACCCCCTCCCACCCACATCGCTGCCACATCTTGGTGGAAGACGTATCGGTCTGCCCGTTTCTCCATGTGGCTGTTTCTGTGAGTTCCGGGTATGGCACCTGGTGGCAAGCCCAAGTCTGCCCTTGGGACAGGTGGCCAAGGAGATGCTCTCCCCTTGGGACCAGAGGCCCAGGACAGGTCTGCCATCTGCCCAGACTCCTTCCTCAGCGTGGAACACGCGCCTCTGCCCTAGTCGACCCCTCATGTCTCCTTAGCAGCCAGGCTTCCATCTCTCCGCACAGGGAGCGGGTGACACTTGTCTTGCCACCGGCCTGCTGTTCGTGCCACGGCAGCCTATCCTGCTTTCCGAGCGTTTCCCGACCGCAAGGCCAACGGCTCGTTCTCTTCTCCGGGGGCGGCATGCTATGCCTTCCCCACACTTGGCTTCTCTCTCAGGCAGACGGGATGCTAGGGCAAAGAGTATTTCGCTCCATGCGTGTATCTTCCACAGAGCTGCGGAGACGAGCTCAGGCAAGCAGCAGCAGCATCCCCAAACCCAACTCTGATTTCCCAAGGAACGCTGTGCTTTCCCAGGGGAGATGCCCAGGCAAAGAGGCTTTCGCTGTGTGCGGGTTTCTCCCACCGCGAGACTGGGCTCAGGCAAGCAGCAGCAGCCCGCAGAACATTTCTCAGCGAATGCTGTGCTTTCGCAGAGGCTTTGGC
This sequence comes from Mustela lutreola, assembly GCF_030435805.1. Classification (NCBI taxonomy): domain Eukaryota; kingdom Metazoa; phylum Chordata; class Mammalia; order Carnivora; family Mustelidae; genus Mustela; species Mustela lutreola. The sequence goes on along the minus strand of NC_081291.1, from coordinate 63,663,889 downwards.
TTGGAGCCAACAGCACTTTGCTGCTGCTTCCTCAGCAAGGCTTCAGTCGCGTCAGGGAAGAAGAGCTGCGGGAGAGCTGGTGCCTCTTGGGCCTTGCTTTCCCGGGCTCCATGTTCGCGTCCTGGGTTCACCCAGCCAGGCCTCACTAAGCAGACACAGCCACAACCCCGCAGTAGCGTGCGTAACCTAGGATGGCACTCTAGGCACACTCCCATCTCCCAGTGTATGCATCGCTTGGCCTTTTACTCTGGCGCTCAGGCGGATTCTCGGACTAGGCCAGTGCCCTCCCCAAAGGAAAGTAGAGGTGACAGGATCCCTGTCCACCGCACCAGCTCTGAATAGGGAGCTTTGGGGAACTGTCCCCACTCCTTCCACTGAAACCCCGTGCCTCAACCAAGCTTCCACATCCTGGAGGAAGACGGCATCTGACACCCCGTTATTTCAGGGAGCTGTTTCTGCGAGTTCAGAGTAGGCGCCTGGTGGCTAGTGCATGTCTGCCCCCGGGACAGGTGGCCAAGAGCTGCTGTCTCCTTGGGCCCAGACCCTCAGGACAGGCATGTTCTCTGCCCAGACTCCTTCCTAAGAGTGGAGCACGCACCCTGCCCTACTCATCGCCTCCTGTCTCCTTAGCAGCCAGGCTTCTGTCTCTCTGCACTGGGCGCGGCTGATACTTGTATTGCCGGCTCTCCTGCTTCACAACCGTTTCCAGACCAGAAGGCCAACGGCTCCTGCTCTTCTCCCCGGACAGCGTACTTCACCTTCCGCAGACATGCTCCTGGGGAGTGCAGTGAAAAACGTGTCCCTTTCCTTAAGGCTCTTTCCACAGGGGCCACTGCGCTTCTCTCTCAGGTAGAGGAGATTCCGAGGCATAGAGGGTTTCGCTCCATGCGGGTTTATTACACCGTGCTGAGGAGCCCAGCTCAGGCAAACAGGAGCATCCCTCAGACCGGACTCTGATTTCCCAAAGAATGCTGTGCTTTGCCAGAGGGGATGCCAGGGCAAAGAAGCTTTCGCTCTATGCGATTTTCTCCAATAGTGCTGCGAATACTAGGCTAAGGCAAGCAGCAACAGCAGCCCTGAATCCCGACTCTGATTTCCCAGCGACTGCTATGCTTTTGCAGACGTTTTCAGCTTGGCAGGTACCGCACTTCGCTGCTGCTTCCTCAGAAAGGCATTGGATGTTCACTCTGCACGGTAGGGAAGAAGAGCCGCGGGAGAGCTGGTGCCTCTTGGGAAGTGATATCCTGGGCTCCGAGTGTACGCGCGGGATTCACCTTGCTATGCCGAACTCAGCAGACACAGTCACCACCCTGCAGCAGCGTGCGTGTCCTAGCATAGCACTGTACGTCTATTACCATCTCCTGGGGTAGGTTAGGCTTTGCTTTTTGCTTCGGCTCTCGGGCAGACTCGGTGTCTAGGCCAGTGCCTTCACCACAGGAGATAGGAGGCGATCGGATACCTGCACAAGGCCCGTGAACTGAATAGGGAGCATTGGGGGACTGTGCCCACTCCTTCCCCTTAAACCCCGTGCCTCCTCCAAGCTTCCACATCCTGGAGGAAGTCGGCATCTGACTCCCCGTTATTTCAGGGAGCTGTTTCTGCGAGGTTAGTGTAGGTGCCTGGTGGCTAGCGCATGTCTGCCCCAGGGACAGGTGGCCAAGAGCTGCTGTCTCCTTGGGCCCAGTCCCTCAGGACAGGCATGTTCTCTGCCCAGACTCCTTCCTAAGAGTGGAGCACGCACCCTGCCCTACTCATCGCCTCCTGTCTCCTTAGCAGCCAGGCTTCTGTCTCTCTGCACTGGGCGCGGCTGATACTTGTATTGCCGGCTCTCCTGCTTCACAACCGTTTCCAGACCAGAAGGCCAACGGCTCCTGCTCTTCTCCCCGGACAGCGTACTTCACCTTCCGCAGACATGCTCCTGGGGAGTGCAGTGAAAAACGTGTCCCTTTCCTTAAGGCTCTTTCCACAGGGGCCACTGCGCTTCTCTCTCAGGTAGAGGAGATTCCGAGGCATAGAGGGTTTCGCTCCATGCGGGTTTATTACACCGTGCTGAGGAGCCCAGCTCAGGCAAACAGGAGCATCCCTCAGACCGGACTCTGATTTCCCAAAGAATGCTGTGCTTTGCCAGAGGGGATGCCAGGGCAAAGAAGCTTTCGCTCTATGCGATTTTCTCCAATAGTGCTGCGAATACTAGGCTAAGGCAAGCAGCAACAGCAGCCCTGAATCCCGACTCTGATTTCCCAGCGACTGCTATGCTTTTGCAGACGTTTTCAGCTTGGCAGGTACCGCACTTCGCTGCTGCTTCCTCAGAAAGGCATTGGATGTTCACTCTGCACGGTAGGGAAGAAGAGCCGCGGGAGAGCTGGTGCCTCTTGGGAAGTGATATCCTGGGCTCCGAGTGTACGCGCGGGATTCACCTTGCTATGCCGAACTCAGCAGACACAGTCACCACCCTGCAGCAGCGTGCGTGTCCTAGCATAGCACTGTACGTCTATTACCATCTCCTGGGGTAGGTTAGGCTTTGCTTTTTGCTTCGGCTCTCGGGCAGACTCGGTGTCTAGGCCAGTGCCTTCACCACAGGAGATAGGAGGCGATCGGATACCTGCACAAGGCCCGTGAACTGAATAGGGAGCATTGGGGGACTGTGCCCACTCCTTCCCCTTAAACCCCGTGCCTCCTCCAAGCTTCCACATCCTGGAGGAAGTCGGCATCTGACTCCCCGTTATTTCAGGGAGCTGTTTCTGCGAGGTTAGTGTAGGTGCCTGGTGGCTAGCGCATGTCTGCCCCAGGGACAGGTGGCCAAGAGCTGCTGTCTCCTTGGGCCCAGTCCCTCAGGACAGGCATGTTCTCTGCCCAGACTCCTTCCTAAGAGTGGAGCACGCACCCTGCCCTACTCATCGCCTCCTGTCTCCTTAGCAGCCAGGCTTCTGTCTCTCTGCACTGGGAGCGGCTGATACTTGTATTGCCGGCTCTCCTGCTTCACAACCGTTTCCAGACCAGAAGGCCAACGGCTCCTGCTCTTCTCCCCGGACAGCGTACTTCACCTTCCGCAGACATGCTCCTGGGGAGTGCAGTGAAAAACGTGTCCCTTTCCTTAAGGCTCTTTCCACAGGGGCCACTGCGCTTCTCTCTCAGGTAGAGGAGATTCCGAGGCATAGAGGGTTTCGCTCCATGCGGGTTTATTACACCGTGCTGAGGAGACCAGCTCAGGCAAACAGGAGCATCCCTCAGACCGGACTCTGATTTCCCAAAGAATGCTGTGCTTTGCCAGAGGGGATGCCAGGGCAAAGAGGCTTTCGCTCTATGTTGTTTTCTCCAATAGTGCTGCGAATACTAGGCTAAGGCAAGCAGCTACAGCAGCCCTCAATCCCGACTCTGATTTCCCAGCGACTGCTATGCTTTCGCAGACGTATTCAGCTTGGCACAAACCGCACTTCGCTGCTGCTAGCTCAGAAAGGAGTTGGGTGTTCACTCTGCGCGGCAGGGAAGAAGCGCCGCGGGAGTGCTGGGGCCTCTTGGGACTTGCTTTCCGGGGCTCCAAGTTCAAGCCCGGGGTTCACCTTGCTATGCCGAACTAAGCAGACACAGTCACAACTCTGCAGCAGCGTGCGTGTCCTAGCATGGCACTCTATGCCTATTACCATCTCCTGGGGCGGTAAGGCTTTGCCTTTTGCTCTGTTGCTCAGGCAGACTCGGGGTTACGCCTGTCCTTCACCACAGGAGGGAGAAGGCGACAGGGTCACTGCACACCGCCCGTGCACTCGGATGGGGAACCGTGGGGGACTGTCTCCACTCTTTCTCCGGCACACCCCCTCCCACCCACATCGCTGCCACATCTTGGTGGAAGACGTATCGGTCTGCCCGTTTCTCCATGTGGCTGTTTCTGTGAGTTCCGGGTATGGCACCTGGTGGCAAGCCCAAGTCTGCCCTTGGGACAGGTGGCCAAGGAGATGCTCTCCCCTTGGGACCAGAGGCCCAGGACAGGTCTGCCATCTGCCCAGACTCCTTCCTCAGCGTGGAACACGCGCCTCTGCCCTAGTCGACCCCTCATGTCTCCTTAGCAGCCAGGCTTCCATCTCTCCGCACAGGGAGCGGGTGACACTTGTCTTGCCACCGGCCTGCTGTTCGTGCCACGGCAGCCTATCCTGCTTTCCGAGCGTTTCCCGACCGCAAGGCCAACGGCTCGTTCTCTTCTCCGGGGGCGGCATGCTATGCCTTCCCCACACTTGGCTTCTCTCTCAGGCAGACGGGATGCTAGGGCAAAGAGTATTTCGCTCCATGCGTGTATCTTCCACAGAGCTGCGGAGACGAGCTCAGGCAAGCAGCAGCAGCATCCCCAAACCCAACTCTGATTTCCCAAGGAACGCTGTGCTTTCCCAGGGGAGATGCCCAGGCAAAGAGGCTTTCGCTGTGTGCGGGTTTCTCCCACCGCGAGACTGGGCTCAGGCAAGCAGCAGCAGCCCGCAGAACATTTCTCAGCGAATGCTGTGCTTTTGCAGAGGCTTTGGCTTGGAGCCAACAGCACTTTGCTGCTGCTTCCTCAGCAAGGCTTCAGTCGCGTCAGGGAAGAAGAGCTGCGGGAGAGCTGGTGCCTCTTGGGCCTTGCTTTCCCGGGCTCCATGTTCGCGTCCTGGGTTCACCCAGCCAGGCCTCACTAAGCAGACACAGCCACAACCCCGCAGTAGCGTGCGTAACCTAGGATGGCACTCTAGGCACACTCCCATCTCCCAGTGTATGCATCGCTTGGCCTTTTACTCTGGCGCTCAGGCGGATTCTCGGACTAGGCCAGTGCCCTCCCCACAGGAAAGTAGAGGTGACAGGATCCCTGTCCACCGCACCAGCTCTGAATAGGGAGCTTTGGGGAACTGTCCCCACTCCTTCCACTGAAACCCCGTGCCTCCTCCAAGCTTCCACATCCTGGAGGAAGACGGCATCTGACACCCCGTTATTTCAGGGAGCTGTTTCTGCGAGTTCAGAGTAGGCGCCTGGTGGCTAGTGCATGTCTGCCCCCGGGACAGGTGGCCAAGAGCTGCTGTCTCCTTGGGCCCAGTCCCTCAGGACAGGCATGTTCTCTGCCCAGACTCCTTCCTAAGAGTGGAGCACGCACCCTGCCCTACTCATCACCTCCTGTCTCCTTAGCAGCCAGGCTTCTGTCTCTCTGCACTGGGCGCGGCTGATACTTGTATTGCCGGCTCTCCTGCTTCACAACCGTTTCCAGACCAGAAGGCCAACGGCTCCTGCTCTTCTCCCCGGACAGCGTACTTCACCTTCCGCAGACATGCTCCTGGGGAGTGCAGTGAAAAACGTGTCCCTTTTCCTTAAGGCTCTTTCCACAGGGGCCACCGCGCTTCTCTCTCAGGCAGAGGAGTTTCCGAGGCATAGAGGGTTTCGCTCCATGCGGGTTTATTACACCGTGCTGAGGAGCCCAGCTCAGGCAAACAGGAGCATCCCTCAGACCGGACTCTGATTTCCCAAAGAATGCTGTGCTTTGCCAGAGGGGATGCCAGGGCAAAGAAGCTTTCGCTCTATGCGATTTTCTCCAATAGTGCTGCGAATACTAGGCTAAGGCAAGCAGCAACAGCAGCCCTGAATCCCGACTCTGATTTCCCAGCGACTGCTATGCTTTTGCAGACGTTTTCAGCTTGGCAGGTACCGCACTTCGCTGCTGCTTCCTCAGAAAGGCATTGGATGTTCACTCTGCACGGTAGGGAAGAAGAGCCGCGGGAGAGCTGGTGCCTCTTGGGAAGTGATATCCTGGGCTCCGAGTGTACGCGCGGGATTCACCTTGCTATGCCGAACTCAGCAGACACAGTCACCACCCTGCAGCAGCGTGCGTGTCCTAGCATAGCACTGTACGTCTATTACCATCTCCTGGGGTAGGTTAGGCTTTGCTTTTTGCTTCGGCTCTCGGGCAGACTCGGTGTCTAGGCCAGTGCCTTCACCACAGGAGATAGGAGGCGATCGGATACCTGCACAAGGCCCGTGAACTGAATAGGGAGCATTGGGGGACTGTGCCCACTCCTTCCCCTTAAACCCCGTGCCTCCTCCAAGCTTCCACATCCTGGAGGAAGTCGGCATCTGACTCCCCGTTATTTCAGGGAGCTGTTTCTGCGAGGTTAGTGTAGGTGCCTGGTGGCTAGCGCATGTCTGCCCCAGGGACAGGTGGCCAAGAGCTGCTGTCTCCTTGGGCCCAGTCCCTCAGGACAGGCATGTTCTCTGCCCAGACTCCTTCCTAAGAGTGGAGCACGCACCCTGCCCTACTCATCGCCTCCTGTCTCCTTAGCAGCCAGGCTTCTGTCTCTCTGCACTGGGAGCGGCTGATACTTGTATTGCCGGCTCTCCTGCTTCACAACCGTTTCCAGACCAGAAGGCCAACGGCTCCTGCTCTTTTCCCCGGACAGCGTACTTCACCTTCCGCAGACATGCTTCTGGGGAGTGCAGTGAAAAACGTGTCCCTTTCCTTAAGGCTCTTTCCACAGGGGCCACTGCGCTTCTCTCTCAGGTAGAGGAGATTCCGAGGCATAGAGGGTTTCGCTCCATGCGGGTTTATTACACCGTGCTGAGGAGACCAGCTCAGGCAAACAGGAGCATCCCTCAGACCGGACTCTGATTTCCCAAAGAATGCTGTGCTTTGCCAGAGGGGATGCCAGGGCAAAGAGGCTTTCGCTCTATGTTGTTTTCTCCAATAGTGCTGCGAATACTAGGCTAAGGCAAGCAGCTACAGCAGCCCTCAATCCCGACTCTGATTTCCCAGCGACTGCTATGCTTTCGCAGACGTATTCAGCTTGGCACAAACCGCACTTCGCTGCTGCTAGCTCAGAAAGGAGTTGGGTGTTCACTCTGCGCGGCAGGGAAGAAGCGCCGCGGGAGTGCTGGGGCCTCTTGGGACTTGCTTTCCGGGGCTCCAAGTTCAAGCCCGGGGTTCACCTTGCTATGCCGAACTAAGCAGACACAGTCACAACTCTGCAGCAGCGTGCGTGTCCTAGCATGGCACTCTATGCCTATTACCATCTCCTGGGGCGGTAAGGCTTTGCCTTTTGCTCTGTTGCTCAGGCAGACTCGGGGTTACGCCTGTCCTTCACCACAGGAGGGAGAAGGCGACAGGGTCACTGCACACCGCCCGTGCACTCGGATGGGGAACCGTGGGGGACTGTCTCCACTCTTTCTCCGGCACACCCCCTCCCACCCACATCGCTGCCACATCTTGGTGGAAGACGTATCGGTCTGCCCGTTTCTCCATGTGGCTGTTTCTGTGAGTTCCGGGTATGGCACCTGGTGGCAAGCCCAAGTCTGCCCTTGGGACAGGTGGCCAAGGAGATGCTCTCCCCTTGGGACCAGAGGCCCAGGACAGGTCTGCCATCTGCCCAGACTCCTTCCTCAGCGTGGAACACGCGCCTCTGCCCTAGTCGACCCCTCATGTCTCCTTAGCAGCCAGGCTTCCATCTCTCCGCACAGGGAGCGGGTGACACTTGTCTTGCCACCGGCCTGCTGTTCGTGCCACGGCAGCCTATCCTGCTTTCCGAGCGTTTCCCGACCGCAAGGCCAACGGCTCGTTCTCTTCTCCGGGGGCGGCATGCTATGCCTTCCCCACACTTGGCTTCTCTCTCAGGCAGACGGGATGCTAGGGCAAAGAGTATTTCGCTCCATGCGTGTATCTTCCACAGAGCTGCGGAGACGAGCTCAGGCAAGCAGCAGCAGCATCCCCAAACCCAACTCTGATTTCCCAAGGAACGCTGTGCTTTCCCAGGGGAGATGCCCAGGCAAAGAGGCTTTCGCTGTGTGCGGGTTTCTCCCACCGCGAGACTGGGCTCAGGCAAGCAGCAGCAGCCCGCAGAACATTTCTCAGCGAATGCTGTGCTTTCGCAGAGGCTTTGGCTTGGAGCCAACAGCACTTTGCTGCTGCTTCCTCAGCAAGGCTTCAGTCGCGTCAGGGAAGAAGAGCTGCGGGAGAGCTGGTGCCTCTTGGGCCTTGCTTTCCCGGGCTCCATGTTCGCGTCCTGGGTTCACCCAGCCAGGCCTCACTAAGCAGACACAGCCACAACCCCGCAGTAGCGTGCGTAACCTAGGATGGCACTCTAGGCACACTCCCATCTCCCAGTGTATGCATCGCTTGGCCTTTTACTCTGGCGCTCAGGCGGATTCTCGGACTAGGCCAGTGCCCTCCCCACAGGAAAGTAGAGGTGACAGGATCCCTGTCCACCGCACCAGCTCTGAATAGGGAGCTTTGGGGAACTGTCCCCACTCCTTCCACTGAAACCCCGTGCCTCCTCCAAGCTTCCACATCCTGGAGGAAGACGGCATCTGACACCCCGTTATTTCAGGGAGCTGTTTCTGCGAGTTCAGAGTAGGCGCCTGGTGGCTAGTGCATGTCTGCCCCCGGGACAGGTGGCCAAGAGCTGCTGTCTCCTTGGGCCCAGTCCCTCAGGACAGGCATGTTCTCTGCCCAGACTCCTTCCTAAGAGTGGAGCACGCACCCTGCCCTACTCATCGCCTCCTGTCTCCTTAGCAGCCAGGCTTCTGTCTCTCTGCACTGGGCGCGGCTGATACTTGTATTGCCGGCTCTCCTGCTTCACAACCGTTTCCAGACCAGAAGGCCAACGGCTCCTGCTCTTCTCCCCGGACAGCGTACTTCACCTTCCGCAGACATGCTCCTGGGGAGTGCAGTGAAAAACGTGTCCCTTTTCCTTAAGGCTCTTTCCACAGGGGCCACCGCGCTTCTCTCTCAGGCAGAGGAGTTTCCGAGGCATAGAGGGTTTCGCTCCATGCGGGTTTATTACACCGTGCTGAGGAGCCCAGCTCAGGCAAACAGGAGCATCCCTCAGACCGGACTCTGATTTCCCAAAGAATGCTGTGCTTTGCCAGAGGGGATGCCAGGGCAAAGAAGCTTTCGCTCTATGCGATTTTCTCCAATAGTGCTGCGAATACTAGGCTAAGGCAAGCAGCAACAGCAGCCCTGAATCCCGACTCTGATTTCCCAGCGACTGCTATGCTTTTGCAGACGTTTTCAGCTTGGCAGGTACCGCACTTCGCTGCTGCTTCCTCAGAAAGGCATTGGATGTTCACTCTGCACGGTAGGGAAGAAGAGCCGCGGGAGAGCTGGTGCCTCTTGGGAAGTGATATCCTGGGCTCCGAGTGTACGCGCGGGATTCACCTTGCTATGCCGAACTCAGCAGACACAGTCACCACCCTGCAGCAGCGTGCGTGTCCTAGCATAGCACTGTACGTCTATTACCATCTCCTGGGGTAGGTTAGGCTTTGCTTTTTGCTTCGGCTCTCGGGCAGACTCGGTGTCTAGGCCAGTGCCTTCACCACAGGAGATAGGAGGCGATCGGATACCTGCACAAGGCCCGTGAACTGAATAGGGAGCATTGGGGGACTGTGCCCACTCCTTCCCCTTAAACCCCGTGCCTCCTCCAAGCTTCCACATCCTGGAGGAAGTCGGCATCTGACTCCCCGTTATTTCAGGGAGCTGTTTCTGCGAGGTTAGTGTAGGTGCCTGGTGTCTAGCGCATGTCTGCCCCAGGGACAGGTGGCCAAGAGCTGCTGTCTCCTTGGGCCCAGTCCCTCAGGACAGGCATGTTCTCTGCCCAGACTCCTTCCTAAGAGTGGAGCACGCACCCTGCCCTACTCATCGCCTCCTGTCTCCTTAGCAGCCAGGCTTCTGTCTCTCTGCACTGGGAGCGGCTGATACTTGTATTGCCGGCTCTCCTGCTTCACAACCGTTTCCAGACCAGAAGGCCAACGGCTCCTGCTCTTCTCCCCGGACAGCGTACTTCACCTTCCGCAGACATGCTCCTGGGGAGTGCAGTGAAAAACGTGTCCCTTTCCTTAAGGCTCTTTCCACAGGGGCCACTGCGCTTCTCTCTCAGGTAGAGGAGATTCCGAGGCATAGAGGGTTTCGCTCCATGCGGGTTTATTACACCGTGCTGAGGAGACCAGCTCAGGCAAACAGGAGCATCCCTCAGACCGGACTCTGATTTCCCAAAGAATGCTGTGCTTTGCCAGAGGGGATGCCAGGGCAAAGAGGCTTTCGCTCTATGTTGTTTTCTCCAATAGTGCTGCGAATACTAGGCTAAGGCAAGCAGCTACAGCAGCCCTCAATCCCGACTCTGATTTCCCAGCGACTGCTATGCTTTCGCAGACGTATTCAGCTTGGCACAAACCGCACTTCGCTGCTGCTAGCTCAGAAAGGAGTTGGGTGTTCACTCTGCGCGGCAGGGAAGAAGCGCCGCGGGAGTGCTGGGGCCTCTTGGGACTTGCTTTCCGGGGCTCCAAGTTCAAGCCCGGGGTTCACCTTGCTATGCCGAACTAAGCAGACACAGTCACAACTCTGCAGCAGCGTGCGTGTCCTAGCATGGCACTCTATGCCTATTACCATCTCCTGGGGCGGTAAGGCTTTGCCTTTTGCTCTGTTGCTCAGGCAGACTCGGGGTTACGCCTGTCCTTCACCACAGGAGGGAGAAGGCGACAGGGTCACTGCACACCGCCCGTGCACTCGGATGGGGAACCGTGGGGGACTGTCTCCACTCTTTCTCCGGCACACCCCCTCCCACCCACATCGCTGCCACATCTTGGTGGAAGACGTATCGGTCTGCCCGTTTCTCCATGTGGCTGTTTCTGTGAGTTCCGGGTATGGCACCTGGTGGCAAGCCCAAGTCTGCCCTTGGGACAGGTGGCCAAGGAGATGCTCTCCCCTTGGGACCAGAGGCCCAGGACAGGTCTGCCATCTGCCCAGACTCCTTCCTCAGCGTGGAACACGCGCCTCTGCCCTAGTCGACCCCTCATGTCTCCTTAGCAGCCAGGCTTCCATCTCTCCGCACAGGGAGCGGGTGACACTTGTCTTGCCACCGGCCTGCTGTTCGTGCCACGGCAGCCTATCCTGCTTTCCGAGCGTTTCCCGACCGCAAGGCCAACGGCTCGTTCTCTTCTCCGGGGGCGGCATGCTATGCCTTCCCCACACTTGGCTTCTCTCTCAGGCAGACGGGATGCTAGGGCAAAGAGTATTTCGCTCCATGCGTGTATCTTCCACAGAGCTGCGGAGACGAGCTCAGGCAAGCAGCAGCAGCATCCCCAAACCCAACTCTGATTTCCCAAGGAACGCTGTGCTTTCCCAGGGGAGATGCCCAGGCAAAGAGGCTTTCGCTGTGTGCGGGTTTCTCCCACCGCGAGACTGGGCTCAGGCAAGCAGCAGCAGCCCGCAGAACATTTCTCAGCGAATGCTGTGCTTTCGCAGAGGCTTTGGCTTGGAGCCAACAGCACTTTGCTGCTGCTTCCTCAGCAAGGCTTCAGTCGCGTCAGGGAAGAAGAGCTGCGGGAGAGCTGGTGCCTCTTGGGCCTTGCTTTCCCGGGCTCCATGTTCGCGTCCTGGGTTCACCCAGCCAGGCCTCACTAAGCAGACACAGCCACAACCCCGCAGTAGCGTGCGTAACCTAGGATGGCACTCTAGGCACACTCCCATCTCCCAGTGTATGCATCGCTTGGCCTTTTACTCTGGCGCTCAGGCGGATTCTCGGACTAGGCCAGTGCCCTCCCCACAGGAAAGTAGAGGTGACAGGATCCCTGTCCACCGCACCAGCTCTGAATAGGGAGCTTTGGGGAACTGTCCCCACTCCTTCCACTGAAACCCCGTGCCTCCTCCAAGCTTCCACATCCTGGAGGAAGACGGCATCTGACACCCCGTTATTTCAGGGAGCTGTTTCTGCGAGTTCAGAGTAGGCGCCTGGTGGCTAGTGCATGTCTGCCCCCGGGACAGGTGGCCAAGAGCTGCTGTCTCCTTGGGCCCAGTCCCTCAGGACAGGCATGTTCTCTGCCCAGACTCCTTCCTAAGAGTGGAGCACGCACCCTGCCCTACTCATCACCTCCTGTCTCCTTAGCAGCCAGGCTTCTGTCTCTCTGCACTGGGCGCGGCTGATACTTGTATTGCCGGCTCTCCTGCTTCACAACCGTTTCCAGACCAGAAGGCCAACGGCTCCTGCTCTTCTCCCCGGACAGCGTACTTCACCTTCCGCAGACATGCTCCTGGGGAGTGCAGTGAAAAACGTGTCCCTTTTCCTTAAGGCTCTTTCCACAGGGGCCACCGCGCTTCTCTCTCAGGCAGAGGAGTTTCCGAGGCATAGAGGGTTTCGCTCCATGCGGGTTTATTACACCGTGCTGAGGAGCCCAGCTCAGGCAAACAGGAGCATCCCTCAGACCGGACTCTGATTTCCCAAAGAATGCTGTGCTTTGCCAGAGGGGATGCCAGGGCAAAGAAGCTTTCGCTCTATGCGATTTTCTCCAATAGTGCTGCGAATACTAGGCTAAGGCAAGCAGCAACAGCAGCCCTGAATCCCGACTCTGATTTCCCAGCGACTGCTATGCTTTTGCAGACGTTTTCAGCTTGGCAGGTACCGCACTTCGCTGCTGCTTCCTCAGAAAGGCATTGGATGTTCACTCTGCACGGTAGGGAAGAAGAGCCGCGGGAGAGCTGGTGCCTCTTGGGAAGTGATATCCTGGGCTCCGAGTGTACGCGCGGGATTCACCTTGCTATGCCGAACTCAGCAGACACAGTCACCACCCTGCAGCAGCGTGCGTGTCCTAGCATAGCACTGTACGTCTATTACCATCTCCTGGGGTAGGTTAGGCTTTGCTTTTTGCTTCGGCTCTCGGGCAGACTCGGTGTCTAGGCCAGTGCCTTCACCACAGGAGATAGGAGGCGATCGGATACCTGCACAAGGCCCGTGAACTGAATAGGGAGCATTGGGGGACTGTGCCCACTCCTTCCCCTTAAACCCCGTGCCTCCTCCAAGCTTCCACATCCTGGAGGAAGTCGGCATCTGACTCCCCGTTATTTCAGGGAGCTGTTTCTGCGAGGTTAGTGTAGGTGCCTGGTGGCTAGCGCATGTCTGCCCCAGGGACAGGTGGCCAAGAGCTGCTGTCTCCTTGGGCCCAGTCCCTCAGGACAGGCATGTTCTCTGCCCAGACTCCTTCCTAAGAGTGGAGCACGCACCCTGCCCTACTCATCGCCTCCTGTCTCCTTAGCAGCCAGGCTTCTGTCTCTCTGCACTGGGAGCGGCTGATACTTGTATTGCCGGCTCTCCTGCTTCACAACCGTTTCCAGACCAGAAGGCCAACGGCTCCTGCTCTTTTCCCCGGACAGCGTACTTCACCTTCCGCAGACATGCTTCTGGGGAGTGCAGTGAAAAACGTGTCCCTTTCCTTAAGGCTCTTTCCACAGGGGCCACTGCGCTTCTCTCTCAGGTAGAGGAGATTCCGAGGCATAGAGGGTTTCGCTCCATGCGGGTTTATTACACCGTGCTGAGGAGACCAGCTCAGGCAAACAGGAGCATCCCTCAGACCGGACTCTGATTTCCCAAAGAATGCTGTGCTTTGCCAGAGGGGATGCCAGGGCAAAGAGGCTTTCGCTCTATGTTGTTTTCTCCAATAGTGCTGCGAATACTAGGCTAAGGCAAGCAGCTACAGCAGCCCTCAATCCCGACTCTGATTTCCCAGCGACTGCTATGCTTTCGCAGACGTATTCAGCTTGGCACAAACCGCACTTCGCTGCTGCTAGCTCAGAAAGGAGTTGGGTGTTCACTCTGCGCGGCAGGGAAGAAGCGCCGCGGGAGTGCTGGGGCCTCTTGGGACTTGCTTTCCGGGGCTCCAAGTTCAAGCCCGGGGTTCACCTTGCTATGCCGAACTAAGCAGACACAGTCACAACTCTGCAGCAGCGTGCGTGTCCTAGCATGGCACTCTATGCCTATTACCATCTCCTGGGGCGGTAAGGCTTTGCCTTTTGCTCTGTTGCTCAGGCAGACTCGGGGTTACGCCTGTCCTTCACCACAGGAGGGAGAAGGCGACAGGGTCACTGCACACCGCCCGTGCACTCGGATGGGGAACCGTGGGGGACTGTCTCCACTCTTTCTCCGGCACACCCCCTCCCACCCACATCGCTGCCACATCTTGGTGGAAGACGTATCGGTCTGCCCGTTTCTCCATGTGGCTGTTTCTGTGAGTTCCGGGTATGGCACCTGGTGGCAAGCCCAAGTCTGCCCTTGGGACAGGTGGCCAAGGAGATGCTCTCCCCTTGGGACCAGAGGCCCAGGACAGGTCTGCCATCTGCCCAGACTCCTTCCTCAGCGTGGAACACGCGCCTCTGCCCTAGTCGACCCCTCATGTCTCCTTAGCAGCCAGGCTTCCATCTCTCCGCACAGGGAGCGGGTGACACTTGTCTTGCCACCGGCCTGCTGTTCGTGCCACGGCAGCCTATCCTGCTTTCCGAGCGTTTCCCGACCGCAAGGCCAACGGCTCGTTCTCTTCTCCGGGGGCGGCATGCTATGCCTTCCCCACACTTGGCTTCTCTCTCAGGCAGACGGGATGCTAGGGCAAAGAGTATTTCGCTCCATGCGTGTATCTTCCACAGAGCTGCGGAGACGAGCTCAGGCAAGCAGCAGCAGCATCCCCAAACCCAACTCTGATTTCCCAAGGAACGCTGTGCTTTCCCAGGGGAGATGCCCAGGCAAAGAGGCTTTCGCTGTGTGCGGGTTTCTCCCACCGCGAGACTGGGCTCAGGCAAGCAGCAGCAGCCCGCAGAACATTTCTCAGCGAATGCTGTGCTTTCGCAGAGGCTTTGGCTTGGAGCCAACAGCACTTTGCTGCTGCTTCCTCAGCAAGGCTTCAGTCGCGTCAGGGAAGAAGAGCTGCGGGAGAGCTGGTGCCTCTTGGGCCTTGCTTTCCCGGGCTCCATGTTCGCGTCCTGGGTTCACCCAGCCAGGCCTCACTAAGCAGACACAGCCACAACCCCGCAGTAGCGTGCGTAACCTAGGATGGCACTCTAGGCACACTCCCATCTCCCAGTGTATGCATCGCTTGGCCTTTTACTCTGGCGCTCAGGCGGATTCTCGGACTAGGCCAGTGCCCTCCCCAAAGGAAAGTAGAGGTGACAGGATCCCTGTCCACCGCACCAGCTCTGAATAGGGAGCTTTGGGGAACTGTCCCCACTCCTTCCACTGAAACCCCGTGCCTCAACCAAGCTTCCACATCCTGGAGGAAGACGGCATCTGACACCCCGTTATTTCAGGGAGCTGTTTCTGCGAGTTCAGAGTAGGCGCCTGGTGGCTAGTGCATGTCTGCCCCCGGGACAGGTGGCCAAGAGCTGCTGTCTCCTTGGGCCCAGACCCTCAGGACAGGCATGTTCTCTGCCCAGACTCCTTCCTAAGAGTGGAGCACGCACCCTGCCCTACTCATCGCCTCCTGTCTCCTTAGCAGCCAGGCTTCTGTCTCTCTGCACTGGGCGCGGCTGATACTTGTATTGCCGGCTCTCCTGCTTCACAACCGTTTCCAGACCAGAAGGCCAACGGCTCCTGCTCTTCTCCCCGGACAGCGTACTTCACCTTCCGCAGACATGCTCCTGGGGAGTGCAGTGAAAAACGTGTCCCTTTCCTTAAGGCTCTTTCCACAGGGGCCACTGCGCTTCTCTCTCAGGTAGAGGAGATTCCGAGGCATAGAGGGTTTCGCTCCATGCGGGTTTATTACACCGTGCTGAGGAGACCAGCTCAGGCAAACAGGAGCATCCCTCAGACCGGACTCTGATTTCCCAAAGAATGCTGTGCTTTGCCAGAGGGGATGCCAGGGCAAAGAGGCTTTCGCTCTATGTTGTTTTCTCCAATAGTGCTGCGAATACTAGGCTAAGGCAAGCAGCTACAGCAGCCCTCAATCCCGACTCTGATTTCCCAGCGACTGCTATGCTTTCGCAGACGTATTCAGCTTGGCACAAACCGCACTTCGCTGCTGCTAGCTCAGAAAGGAGTTGGGTGTTCACTCTGCGCGGCAGGGAAGAAGCGCCGCGGGAGTGCTGGGGCCTCTTGGGACTTGCTTTCCGGGGCTCCAAGTTCAAGCCCGGGGTTCACCTTGCTATGCCGAACTAAGCAGACACAGTCACAACTCTGCAGCAGCGTGCGTGTCCTAGCATGGCACTCTATGC
Source organism: Mustela lutreola (assembly GCF_030435805.1). Taxonomy (NCBI): domain Eukaryota; kingdom Metazoa; phylum Chordata; class Mammalia; order Carnivora; family Mustelidae; genus Mustela; species Mustela lutreola. The sequence goes on along the minus strand of NC_081291.1, from coordinate 63,647,931 downwards.
CTATTACCATCTCCTGGGGCGGTAAGGCTTTGCCTTTTGCTCTGTTGCTCAGGCAGACTCGGGGTTACGCCTGTCCTTCACCACAGGAGGGAGAAGGCGACAGGGTCACTGCACACCGCCCGTGCACTCGGATGGGGAACCGTGGGGGACTGTCTCCACTCTTTCTCCGGCACACCCCCTCCCACCCACATCGCTGCCACATCTTGGTGGAAGACGTATCGGTCTGCCCGTTTCTCCATGTGGCTGTTTCTGTGAGTTCCGGGTATGGCACCTGGTGGCAAGCCCAAGTCTGCCCTTGGGACAGGTGGCCAAGGAGATGCTCTCCCCTTGGGACCAGAGGCCCAGGACAGGTCTGCCATCTGCCCAGACTCCTTCCTCAGCGTGGAACACGCGCCTCTGCCCTAGTCGACCCCTCATGTCTCCTTAGCAGCCAGGCTTCCATCTCTCCGCACAGGGAGCGGGTGACACTTGTCTTGCCACCGGCCTGCTGTTCGTGCCACGGCAGCCTATCCTGCTTTCCGAGCGTTTCCCGACCGCAAGGCCAACGGCTCGTTCTCTTCTCCGGGGGCGGCATGCTATGCCTTCCCCACACTTGGCTTCTCTCTCAGGCAGACGGGATGCTAGGGCAAAGAGTATTTCGCTCCATGCGTGTATCTTCCACAGAGCTGCGGAGACGAGCTCAGGCAAGCAGCAGCAGCATCCCCAAACCCAACTCTGATTTCCCAAGGAACGCTGTGCTTTCCCAGGGGAGATGCCCAGGCAAAGAGGCTTTCGCTGTGTGCGGGGTCTCCCACCGAGAGACTGGGCTCAGGCAAGCAGCAGCAGCCCGCAGAACATTTCTCAGCGAATGCTGTGCTTTCGCAGAGGCTTTGGCTTGGAGCCAACAGCACTTTGCTGCTGCTTCCTCAGCAAGGCTTCAGTCGCGTCAGGGAAGAAGAGCTGCGGGAGAGCTGGTGCCTCTTGGGCCTTGCTTTCCCGGGCTCCATGTTCGCGTCCTGGGTTCACCCAGCCAGGCCTCACTAAGCAGACACAGCCACAACCCCGCAGTAGCGTGCGTAACCTAGGATGGCACTCTAGGCACACTCCCATCTCCCAGTGTATGCATCGCTTGGCCTTTTACTCTGGCGCTCAGGCGGATTCTCGGACTAGGCCAGTGCCCTCCCCACAGGAAAGTAGAGGTGACAGGATCCCTGTCCACCGCACCAGCTCTGAATAGGGAGCTTTGGGGAACTGTCCCCACTCCTTCCACTGAAACCCCGTGCCTCCTCCAAGCTTCCACATCCTGGAGGAAGACGGCATCTGACACCCCGTTATTTCAGGGAGCTGTTTCTGCGAGTTCAGAGTAGGCGCCTGGTGGCTAGTGCATGTCTGCCCCCGGGACAGGTGGCCAAGAGCTGCTGTCTCCTTGGGCCCAGTCCCTCAGGACAGGCATGTTCTCTGCCCAGACTCCTTCCTAAGAGTGGAGCACGCACCCTGCCCTACTCATCACCTCCTGTCTCCTTAGCAGCCAGGCTTCTGTCTCTCTGCACTGGGCGCGGCTGATACTTGTATTGCCGGCTCTCCTGCTTCACAACCGTTTCCAGACCAGAAGGCCAACGGCTCCTGCTCTTCTCCCCGGACAGCGTACTTCACCTTCCGCAGACATGCTCCTGGGGAGTGCAGTGAAAAACGTGTCCCTTTTCCTTAAGGCTCTTTCCACAGGGGCCACCGCGCTTCTCTCTCAGGCAGAGGAGTTTCCGAGGCATAGAGGGTTTCGCTCCATGCGGGTTTATTACACCGTGCTGAGGAGCCCAGCTCAGGCAAACAGGAGCATCCCTCAGACCGGACTCTGATTTCCCAAAGAATGCTGTGCTTTGCCAGAGGGGATGCCAGGGCAAAGAAGCTTTCGCTCTATGCGATTTTCTCCAATAGTGCTGCGAATACTAGGCTAAGGCAAGCAGCAACAGCAGCCCTGAATCCCGACTCTGATTTCCCAGCGACTGCTATGCTTTTGCAGACGTTTTCAGCTTGGCAGGTACCGCACTTCGCTGCTGCTTCCTCAGAAAGGCATTGGATGTTCACTCTGCACGGTAGGGAAGAAGAGCCGCGGGAGAGCTGGTGCCTCTTGGGAAGTGATATCCTGGGCTCCGAGTGTACGCGCGGGATTCACCTTGCTATGCCGAACTCAGCAGACACAGTCACCACCCTGCAGCAGCGTGCGTGTCCTAGCATAGCACTGTACGTCTATTACCATCTCCTGGGGTAGGTTAGGCTTTGCTTTTTGCTTCGGCTCTCGGGCAGACTCGGTGTCTAGGCCAGTGCCTTCACCACAGGAGATAGGAGGCGATCGGATACCTGCACAAGGCCCGTGAACTGAATAGGGAGCATTGGGGGACTGTGCCCACTCCTTCCCCTTAAACCCCGTGCCTCCTCCAAGCTTCCACATCCTGGAGGAAGTCGGCATCTGACTCCCCGTTATTTCAGGGAGCTGTTTCTGCGAGGTTAGTGTAGGTGCCTGGTGGCTAGCGCATGTCTGCCCCAGGGACAGGTGGCCAAGAGCTGCTGTCTCCTTGGGCCCAGTCCCTCAGGACAGGCATGTTCTCTGCCCAGACTCCTTCCTAAGAGTGGAGCACGCACCCTGCCCTACTCATCGCCTCCTGTCTCCTTAGCAGCCAGGCTTCTGTCTCTCTGCACTGGGAGCGGCTGATACTTGTATTGCCGGCTCTCCTGCTTCACAACCGTTTCCAGACCAGAAGGCCAACGGCTCCTGCTCTTTTCCCCGGACAGCGTACTTCACCTTCCACAGACATGCTTCTGGGGAGTGCAGTGAAAAACGTGTCCCTTTCCTTAAGGCTCTTTCCACAGGGGCCACTGCGCTTCTCTCTCAGGTAGAGGAGATTCCGAGGCATAGAGGGTTTCGCTCCATGCGGGTTTATTACACCGTGCTGAGGAGACCAGCTCAGGCAAACAGGAGCATCCCTCAGACCGGACTCTGATTTCCCAAAGAATGCTGTGCTTTGCCAGAGGGGATGCCAGGGCAAAGAGGCTTTCGCTCTATGTTGTTTTCTCCAATAGTGCTGCGAATACTAGGCTAAGGCAAGCAGCTACAGCAGCCCTCAATCCCGACTCTGATTTCCCAGCGACTGCTATGCTTTCGCAGACGTATTCAGCTTGGCACAAACCGCACTTCGCTGCTGCTAGCTCAGAAAGGAGTTGGGTGTTCACTCTGCGCGGCAGGGAAGAAGCGCCGCGGGAGTGCTGGGGCCTCTTGGGACTTGCTTTCCGGGGCTCCAAGTTCAAGCCCGGGGTTCACCTTGCTATGCCGAACTAAGCAGACACAGTCACAACTCTGCAGCAGCGTGCGTGTCCTAGCATGGCACTCTATGCCTATTACCATCTCCTGGGGCGGTAAGGCTTTGCCTTTTGCTCTGTTGCTCAGGCAGACTCGGGGTTACGCCTGTCCTTCACCACAGGAGGGAGAAGGCGACAGGGTCACTGCACACCGCCCGTGCACTCGGATGGGGAACCGTGGGGGACTGTCTCCACTCTTTCTCCGGCACACCCCCTCCCACCCACATCGCTGCCACATCTTGGTGGAAGACGTATCGGTCTGCCCGTTTCTCCATGTGGCTGTTTCTGTGAGTTCCGGGTATGGCACCTGGTGGCAAGCCCAAGTCTGCCCTTGGGACAGGTGGCCAAGGAGATGCTCTCCCCTTGGGACCAGAGGCCCAGGACAGGTCTGCCATCTGCCCAGACTCCTTCCTCAGCGTGGAACACGCGCCTCTGCCCTAGTCGACCCCTCATGTCTCCTTAGCAGCCAGGCTTCCATCTCTCCGCACAGGGAGCGGGTGACACTTGTCTTGCCACCGGCCTGCTGTTCGTGCCACGGCAGCCTATCCTGCTTTCCGAGCGTTTCCCGACCGCAAGGCCAACGGCTCGTTCTCTTCTCCGGGGGCGGCATGCTATGCCTTCCCCACACTTGGCTTCTCTCTCAGGCAGACGGGATGCTAGGGCAAAGAGTATTTCGCTCCATGCGTGTATCTTCCACAGAGCTGCGGAGACGAGCTCAGGCAAGCAGCAGCAGCATCCCCAAACCCAACTCTGATTTCCCAAGGAACGCTGTGCTTTCCCAGGGGAGATGCCCAGGCAAAGAGGCTTTCGCTGTGTGCGGGTTTCTCCCACCGCGAGACTGGGCTCAGGCAAGCAGCAGCAGCCCGCAGAACATTTCTCAGCGAATGCTGTGCTTTCGCAGAGGCTTTGGCTTGGAGCCAACAGCACTTTGCTGCTGCTTCCTCAGCAAGGCTTCAGTCGCGTCAGGGAAGAAGAGCTGCGGGAGAGCTGGTGCCTCTTGGGCCTTGCTTTCCCGGGCTCCATGTTCGCGTCCTGGGTTCACCCAGCCAGGCCTCACTAAGCAGACACAGCCACAACCCCGCAGTAGCGTGCGTAACCTAGGATGGCACTCTAGGCACACTCCCATCTCCCAGTGTATGCATCGCTTGGCCTTTTACTCTGGCGCTCAGGCGGATTCTCGGACTAGGCCAGTGCCCTCCCCACAGGAAAGTAGAGGTGACAGGATCCCTGTCCACCGCACCAGCTCTGAATAGGGAGCTTTGGGGAACTGTCCCCACTCCTTCCACTGAAACCCCGTGCCTCAACCAAGCTTCCACATCCTGGAGGAAGACGGCATCTGACACCCCGTTATTTCAGGGAGCTGTTTCTGCGAGTTCAGAGTAGGCGCCTGGTGGCTAGTGCATGTCTGCCCCCGGGACAGGTGGCCAAGAGCTGCTGTCTCCTTGGGCCCAGACCCTCAGGACAGGCATGTTCTCTGCCCAGACTCCTTCCTAAGAGTGGAGCACGCACCCTGCCCTACTCATCGCCTCCTGTCTCCTTAGCAGCCAGGCTTCTGTCTCTCTGCACTGGGCGCGGCTGATACTTGTATTGCCGGCTCTCCTGCTTCACAACCGTTTCCAGACCAGAAGGCCAACGGCTCCTGCTCTTCTCCCCGGACAGCGTACTTCACCTTCCGCAGACATGCTCCTGGGGAGTGCAGTGAAAAACGTGTCCCTTTCCTTAAGGCTCTTTCCACAGGGGCCACTGCGCTTCTCTCTCAGGTAGAGGAGATTCCGAGGCATAGAGGGTTTCGCTCCATGCGGGTTTATTACACCGTGCTGAGGAGACCAGCTCAGGCAAACAGGAGCATCCCTCAGACCGGACTCTGATTTCCCAAAGAATGCTGTGCTTTGCCAGAGGGGATGCCAGGGCAAAGAGGCTTTCGCTCTATGTTGTTTTCTCCAATAGTGCTGCGAATACTAGGCTAAGGCAAGCAGCTACAGCAGCCCTCAATCCCGACTCTGATTTCCCAGCGACTGCTATGCTTTCGCAGACGTATTCAGCTTGGCACAAACCGCACTTCGCTGCTGCTAGCTCAGAAAGGAGTTGGGTGTTCACTCTGCGCGGCAGGGAAGAAGCGCCGCGGGAGTGCTGGGGCCTCTTGGGACTTGCTTTCCGGGGCTCCAAGTTCAAGCCCGGGGTTCACCTTGCTATGCCGAACTAAGCAGACACAGTCACAACTCTGCAGCAGCGTGCGTGTCCTAGCATGGCACTCTATGCCTATTACCATCTCCTGGGGCGGTAAGGCTTTGCCTTTTGCTCTGTTGCTCAGGCAGACTCGGGGTTACGCCTGTCCTTCACCACAGGAGGGAGAAGGCGACAGGGTCACTGCACACCGCCCGTGCACTCGGATGGGGAACCGTGGGGGACTGTCTCCACTCTTTCTCCGGCACACCCCCTCCCACCCACATCGCTGCCACATCTTGGTGGAAGACGTATCGGTCTGCCCGTTTCTCCATGTGGCTGTTTCTGTGAGTTCCGGGTATGGCACCTGGTGGCAAGCCCAAGTCTGCCCTTGGGACAGGTGGCCAAGGAGATGCTCTCCCCTTGGGACCAGAGGCCCAGGACAGGTCTGCCATCTGCCCAGACTCCTTCCTCAGCGTGGAACACGCGCCTCTGCCCTAGTCGACCCCTCATGTCTCCTTAGCAGCCAGGCTTCCATCTCTCCGCACAGGGAGCGGGTGACACTTGTCTTGCCACCGGCCTGCTGTTCGTGCCACGGCAGCCTATCCTGCTTTCCGAGCGTTTCCCGACCGCAAGGCCAACGGCTCGTTCTCTTCTCCGGGGGCGGCATGCTATGCCTTCCCCACACTTGGCTTCTCTCTCAGGCAGACGGGATGCTAGGGCAAAGAGTATTTCGCTCCATGCGTGTATCTTCCACAGAGCTGCGGAGACGAGCTCAGGCAAGCAGCAGCAGCATCCCCAAACCCAACTCTGATTTCCCAAGGAACGCTGTGCTTTCCCAGGGGAGATGCCCAGGCAAAGAGGCTTTCGCTGTGTGCGGGTTTCTCCCACCGCGAGACTGGGCTCAGGCAAGCAGCAGCAGCCCGCAGAACATTTCTCAGCGAATGCTGTGCTTTCGCAGAGGCTTTGGCTTGGAGCCAACAGCACTTTGCTGCTGCTTCCTCAGCAAGGCTTCAGTCGCGTCAGGGAAGAAGAGCTGCGGGAGAGCTGGTGCCTCTTGGGCCTTGCTTTCCCGGGCTCCATGTTCGCGTCCTGGGTTCACCCAGCCAGGCCTCACTAAGCAGACACAGCCACAACCCCGCAGTAGCGTGCGTAACCTAGGATGGCACTCTAGGCACACTCCCATCTCCCAGTGTATGCATCGCTTGGCCTTTTACTCTGGCGCTCAGGCGGATTCTCGGACTAGGCCAGTGCCCTCCCCACAGGAAAGTAGAGGTGACAGGATCCCTGTCCACCGCACCAGCTCTGAATAGGGAGCTTTGGGGAACTGTCCCCACTCCTTCCACTGAAACCCCGTGCCTCCTCCAAGCTTCCACATCCTGGAGGAAGACGGCATCTGACACCCCGTTATTTCAGGGAGCTGTTTCTGCGAGTTCAGAGTAGGCGCCTGGTGGCTAGTGCATGTCTGCCCCCGGGACAGGTGGCCAAGTGCTGCTGTCTCCTTGGGCCCAGTCCCTCAGGACAGGCATGTTCTCTGCCCAGACTCCTTCCTAAGAGTGGAGCACGCACCCTGCCCTACTCATCACCTCCTGTCTCCTTAGCAGCCAGGCTTCTGTCTCTCTGCACTGGGCGCGGCTGATACTTGTATTGCCGGCTCTCCTGCTTCACAACCGTTTCCAGACCAGAAGGCCAACGGCTCCTGCTCTTCTCCCCGGACAGCGTACTTCACCTTCCGCAGACATGCTCCTGGGGAGTGCAGTGAAAAACGTGTCCCTTTTCCTTAAGGCTCTTTCCACAGGGGCCACCGCGCTTCTCTCTCAGGCAGAGGAGTTTCCGAGGCATAGAGGGTTTCGCTCCATGCGGGTTTATTACACCGTGCTGAGGAGCCCAGCTCAGGCAAACAGGAGCATCCCTCAGACCGGACTCTGATTTCCCAAAGAATGCTGTGCTTTGCCAGAGGGGATGCCAGGGCAAAGAAGCTTTCGCTCTATGCGATTTTCTCCAATAGTGCTGCGAATACTAGGCTAAGGCAAGCAGCAACAGCAGCCCTGAATCCCGACTCTGATTTCCCAGCGACTGCTATGCTTTTGCAGACGTTTTCAGCTTGGCAGGTACCGCACTTCGCTGCTGCTTCCTCAGAAAGGCATTGGATGTTCACTCTGCACGGTAGGGAAGAAGAGCCGCGGGAGAGCTGGTGCCTCTTGGGAAGTGATATCCTGGGCTCCGAGTGTACGCGCGGGATTCACCTTGCTATGCCGAACTCAGCAGACACAGTCACCACCCTGCAGCAGCGTGCGTGTCCTAGCATAGCACTGTACGTCTATTACCATCTCCTGGGGTAGGTTAGGCTTTGCTTTTTGCTTCGGCTCTCGGGCAGACTCGGTGTCTAGGCCAGTGCCTTCACCACAGGAGATAGGAGGCGATCGGATACCTGCACAAGGCCCGTGAACTGAATAGGGAGCATTGGGGGACTGTGCCCACTCCTTCCCCTTAAACCCCGTGCCTCCTCCAAGCTTCCACATCCTGGAGGAAGTCGGCATCTGACTCCCCGTTATTTCAGGGAGCTGTTTCTGCGAGGTTAGTGTAGGTGCCTGGTGGCTAGCGCATGTCTGCCCCAGGGACAGGTGGCCAAGAGCTGCTGTCTCCTTGGGCCCAGTCCCTCAGGACAGGCATGTTCTCTGCCCAGACTCCTTCCTAAGAGTGGAGCACGCACCCTGCCCTACTCATTGCCTCCTGTCTCCTTAGCAGCCAGGCTTCTGTCTCTCTGCACTGGGAGCGGCTGATACTTGTATTGCCGGCTCTCCTGCTTCACAACCGTTTCCAGACCAGAAGGCCAACGGCTCCTGCTCTTCTCCCCGGACAGCGTACTTCACCTTCCGCAGACATGCTCCTGGGGAGTGCAGTGAAAAACGTGTCCCTTTCCTTAAGGCTCTTTCCACAGGGGCCACTGCGCTTCTCTCTCAGGTAGAGGAGATTCCGAGGCATAGAGGGTTTCGCTCCATGCGGGTTTATTACACCGTGCTGAGGAGACCAGCTCAGGCAAACAGGAGCATCCCTCAGACCGGACTCTGATTTCCCAAAGAATGCTGTGCTTTGCCAGAGGGGATGCCAGGGCAAAGAGGCTTTCGCTCTATGTTGTTTTCTCCAATAGTGCTGCGAATACTAGGCTAAGGCAAGCAGCTACAGCAGCCCTCAATCCCGACTCTGATTTCCCAGCGACTGCTATGCTTTCGCAGACGTATTCAGCTTGGCACAAACCGCACTTCGCTGCTGCTAGCTCAGAAAGGAGTTGGGTGTTCACTCTGCGCGGCAGGGAAGAAGCGCCGCGGGAGTGCTGGGGCCTCTTGGGACTTGCTTTCCGGGGCTCCAAGTTCAAGCCCGGGGTTCACCTTGCTATGCCGAACTAAGCAGACACAGTCACAACTCTGCAGCAGCGTGCGTGTCCTAGCATGGCACTCTATGCCTATTACCATCTCCTGGGGCGGTAAGGCTTTGCCTTTTGCTCTGTTGCTCAGGCAGACTCGGGGTTACGCCTGTCCTTCACCACAGGAGGGAGAAGGCGACAGGGTCACTGCACACCGCCCGTGCACTCGGATGGGGAACCGTGGGGGACTGTCTCCACTCTTTCTCCGGCACACCCCCTCCCACCCACATCGCTGCCACATCTTGGTGGAAGACGTATCGGTCTGCCCGTTTCTCCATGTGGCTGTTTCTGTGAGTTCCGGGTATGGCACCTGGTGGCAAGCCCAAGTCTGCCCTTGGGACAGGTGGCCAAGGAGATGCTCTCCCCTTGGGACCAGAGGCCCAGGACAGGTCTGCCATCTGCCCAGACTCCTTCCTCAGCGTGGAACACGCGCCTCTGCCCTAGTCGACCCCTCATGTCTCCTTAGCAGCCAGGCTTCCATCTCTCCGCACAGGGAGCGGGTGACACTTGTCTTGCCACCGGCCTGCTGTTCGTGCCACGGCAGCCTATCCTGCTTTCCGAGCGTTTCCCGACCGCAAGGCCAACGGCTCGTTCTCTTCTCCGGGGGCGGCATGCTATGCCTTCCCCACACTTGGCTTCTCTCTCAGGCAGACGGGATGCTAGGGCAAAGAGTATTTCGCTCCATGCGTGTATCTTCCACAGAGCTGCGGAGACGAGCTCAGGCAAGCAGCAGCAGCATCCCCAAACCCAACTCTGATTTCCCAAGGAACGCTGTGCTTTCCCAGGGGAGATGCCCAGGCAAAGAGGCTTTCGCTGTGTGCGGGTTTCTCCCACCGCGAGACTGGGCTCAGGCAAGCAGCAGCAGCCCGCAGAACATTTCTCAGCGAATGCTGTGCTTTCGCAGAGGCTTTGGCTTGGAGCCAACAGCACTTTGCTGCTGCTTCCTCAGCAAGGCTTCAGTCGCGTCAGGGAAGAAGAGCTGCGGGAGAGCTGGTGCCTCTTGGGCCTTGCTTTCCCGGGCTCCATGTTCGCGTCCTGGGTTCACCCAGCCAGGCCTCACTAAGCAGACACAGCCACAACCCCGCAGTAGCGTGCGTAACCTAGGATGGCACTCTAGGCACACTCCCATCTCCCAGTGTATGCATCGCTTGGCCTTTTACTCTGGCGCTCAGGCGGATTCTCGGACTAGGCCAGTGCCCTCCCCACAGGAAAGTAGAGGTGACAGGATCCCTGTCCACCGCACCAGCTCTGAATAGGGAGCTTTGGGGAACTGTCCCCACTCCTTCCACTGAAACCCCGTGCCTCCTCCAAGCTTCCACATCCTGGAGGAAGACGGCATCTGACACCCCGTTATTTCAGGGAGCTGTTTCTGCGAGTTCAGAGTAGGCGCCTGGTGGCTAGTGCATGTCTGCCCCCGGGACAGGTGGCCAAGAGCTGCTGTCTCCTTGGGCCCAGTCCCTCAGGACAGGCATGTTCTCTGCCCAGACTCCTTCCTAAGAGTGGAGCACGCACCCTGCCCTACTCATCACCTCCTGTCTCCTTAGCAGCCAGGCTTCTGTCTCTCTGCACTGGGCGCGGCTGATACTTGTATTGCCGGCTCTCCTGCTTCACAACCGTTTCCAGACCAGAAGGCCAACGGCTCCTGCTCTTCTCCCCGGACAGCGTACTTCACCTTCCGCAGACATGCTCCTGGGGAGTGCAGTGAAAAACGTGTCCCTTTTCCTTAAGGCTCTTTCCACAGGGGCCACCGCGCTTCTCTCTCAGGCAGAGGAGTTTCCGAGGCATAGAGGGTTTCGCTCCATGCGGGTTTATTACACCGTGCTGAGGAGCCCAGCTCAGGCAAACAGGAGCATCCCTCAGACCGGACTCTGATTTCCCAAAGAATGCTGTGCTTTGCCAGAGGGGATGCCAGGGCAAAGAAGCTTTCGCTCTATGCGATTTTCTCCAATAGTGCTGCGAATACTAGGCTAAGGCAAGCAGCAACAGCAGCCCTGAATCCCGACTCTGATTTCCCAGCGACTGCTATGCTTTTGCAGACGTTTTCAGCTTGGCAGGTACCGCACTTCGCTGCTGCTTCCTCAGAAAGGCATTGGATGTTCACTCTGCACGGTAGGGAAGAAGAGCCGCGGGAGAGCTGGTGCCTCTTGGGAAGTGATATCCTGGGCTCCGAGTGTACGCGCGGGATTCACCTTGCTATGCCGAACTCAGCAGACACAGTCACCACCCTGCAGCAGCGTGCGTGTCCTAGCATAGCACTGTACGTCTATTACCATCTCCTGGGGTAGGTTAGGCTTTGCTTTTTGCTTCGGCTCTCGGGCAGACTCGGTGTCTAGGCCAGTGCCTTCACCACAGGAGATAGGAGGCGATCGGATACCTGCACAAGGCCCGTGAACTGAATAGGGAGCATTGGGGGACTGTGCCCACTCCTTCCCCTTAAACCCCGTGCCTCCTCCAAGCTTCCACATCCTGGAGGAAGTCGGCATCTGACTCCCCGTTATTTCAGGGAGCTGTTTCTGCGAGGTTAGTGTAGGTGCCTGGTGGCTAGCGCATGTCTGCCCCAGGGACAGGTGGCCAAGAGCTGCTGTCTCCTTGGGCCCAGTCCCTCAGGACAGGCATGTTCTCTGCCCAGACTCCTTCCTAAGAGTGGAGCACGCACCCTGCCCTACTCATTGCCTCCTGTCTCCTTAGCAGCCAGGCTTCTGTCTCTCTGCACTGGGAGCGGCTGATACTTGTATTGCCGGCTCTCCTGCTTCACAACCGTTTCCAGACCAGAAGGCCAACGGCTCCTGCTCTTCTCCCCGGACAGCGTACTTCACCTTCCGCAGACATGCTCCTGGGGAGTGCAGTGAAAAACGTGTCCCTTTCCTTAAGGCTCTTTCCACAGGGGCCACTGCGCTTCTCTCTCAGGTAGAGGAGATTCCGAGGCATAGAGGGTTTCGCTCCATGCGGGTTTATTACACCGTGCTGAGGAGACCAGCTCAGGCAAACAGGAGCATCCCTCAGACCGGACTCTGATTTCCCAAAGAATGCTGTGCTTTGCCAGAGGGGATGCCAGGGCAAAGAGGCTTTCGCTCTATGTTGTTTTCTCCAATAGTGCTGCGAATACTAGGCTAAGGCAAGCAGCTACAGCAGCCCTCAATCCCGACTCTGATTTCCCAGCGACTGCTATGCTTTCGCAGACGTATTCAGCTTGGCACAAACCGCACTTCGCTGCTGCTAGCTCAGAAAGGAGTTGGGTGTTCACTCTGCGCGGCAGGGAAGAAGCGCCGCGGGAGTGCTGGGGCCTCTTGGGACTTGCTTTCCGGGGCTCCAAGTTCAAGCCCGGGGTTCACCTTGCTATGCCGAACTAAGCAGACACAGTCACAACTCTGCAGCAGCGTGCGTGTCCTAGCATGGCACTCTATGCCTATTACCATCTCCTGGGGCGGTAAGGCTTTGCCTTTTGCTCTGTTGCTCAGGCAGACTCGGGGTTACGCCTGTCCTTCACCACAGGAGGGAGAAGGCGACAGGGTCACTGCACACCGCCCGTGCACTCGGATGGGGAACCGTGGGGGACTGTCTCCACTCTTTCTCCGGCACACCCCCTCCCACCCACATCGCTGCCACATCTTGGTGGAAGACGTATCGGTCTGCCCGTTTCTCCATGTGGCTGTTTCTGTGAGTTCCGGGTATGGCACCTGGTGGCAAGCCCAAGTCTGCCCTTGGGACAGGTGGCCAAGGAGATGCTCTCCCCTTGGGACCAGAGGCCCAGGACAGGTCTGCCATCTGCCCAGACTCCTTCCTCAGCGTGGAACACGCGCCTCTGCCCTAGTCGACCCCTCATGTCTCCTTAGCAGCCAGGCTTCCATCTCTCCGCACAGGGAGCGGGTGACACTTGTCTTGCCACCGGCCTGCTGTTCGTGCCACGGCAGCCTATCCTGCTTTCCGAGCGTTTCCCGACCGCAAGGCCAACGGCTCGTTCTCTTCTCCGGGGGCGGCATGCTATGCCTTCCCCACACTTGGCTTCTCTCTCAGGCAGACGGGATGCTAGGGCAAAGAGTATTTCGCTCCATGCGTGTATCTTCCACAGAGCTGCGGAGACGAGCTCAGGCAAGCAGCAGCAGCATCCCCAAACCCAACTCTGATTTCCCAAGGAACGCTGTGCTTTCCCAGGGGAGATGCCCAGGCAAAGAGGCTTTCGCTGTGTGCGGGTTTCTCCCACCGCGAGACTGGGCTCAGGCAAGCAGCAGCAGCCCGCAGAACATTTCTCAGCGAATGCTGTGCTTTCGCAGAGGCTTTGGCTTGGAGCCAACAGCACTTTGCTGCTGCTTCCTCAGCAAGGCTTCAGTCGCGTCAGGGAAGAAGAGCTGCGGGAGAGCTGGTGCCTCTTGGGCCTTGCTTTCCCGGGCTCCATGTTCGCGTCCTGGGTTCACCCAGCCAGGCCTCACTAAGCAGACACAGCCACAACCCCGCAGTAGCGTGCGTAACCTAGGATGGCACTCTAGGCACACTCCCATCTCCCAGTGTATGCATCGCTTGGCCTTTTACTCTGGCGCTCAGGCGGATTCTCGGACTAGGCCAGTGCCCTCCCCACAGGAAAGTAGAGGTGACAGGATCCCTGTCCACCGCACCAGCTCTGAATAGGGAGCTTTGGGGAACTGTCCCCACTCCTTCCACTGAAACCCCGTGCCTCAACCAAGCTTCCACATCCTGGAGGAAGACGGCATCTGACACCCCGTTATTTCAGGGAGCTGTTTCTGCGAGTTCAGAGTAGGCGCCTGGTGGCTAGTGCATGTCTGCCCCCGGGACAGGTGGCCAAGAGCTGCTGTCTCCTTGGGCCCAGTCCCTCAGGACAGGCATGTTCTCTGCCCAGACTCCTTCCTAAGAGTGGAGCACGCACCCTGCCCTACTCATCGCCTCCTGTCTCCTTAGCAGCCAGGCTTCTGTCTCTCTGCACTGGGCGCGGCTGATACTTGTATTGCCGGCTCTCCTGCTTCACAACCGTTTCCAGACCAGAAGGCCAACGGCTCCTGCTCTTCTCCCCGGACAGCGTACTTCACCTTCCGCAGACATGCTCCTGGGGAGTGCAGTGAAAAACGTGTCCCTTTCCTTAAGGCTCTTTCCACAGGGGCCACTGCGCTTCTCTCTCAGGTAGAGGAGATTCCGAGGCATAGAGGGTTTCGCTCCATGCGGGTTTATTACACCGTGCTGAGGAGACCAGCTCAGGCAAACAGGAGCATCCCTCAGACCGGACTCTGATTTCCCAAAGAATGCTGTGCTTTGCCAGAGGGGATGCCAGGGCAAAGAGGCTTTCGCTCTATGTTGTTTTCTCCAATAGTGCTGCGAATACTAGGCTAAGGCAAGCAGCTACAGCAGCCCTCAATCCCGACTCTGATTTCCCAGCGACTGCTATGCTTTCGCAGACGTATTCAGCTTGGCACAAACCGCACTTCGCTGCTGCTAGCTCAGAAAGGAGTTGGGTGTTCACTCTGCGCGGCAGGGAAGAAGCGCCGCGGGAGTGCTGGGGCCTCTTGGGACTTGCTTTCCGGGGCTCCAAGTTCAAGCCCGGGGTTCACCTTGCTATGCCGAACTAAGCAGACACAGTCACAACTCTGCAGCAGCGTGCGTGTCCTAGCATGGCACTCTATGCCTATTACCATCTCCTGGGGCGGTAAGGCTTTGCCTTTTGCTCTGTTGCTCAGGCAGACTCGGGGTTACGCCTGTCCTTCACCACAGGAGGGAGAAGGCGACAGGGTCACTGCACACCGCCCGTGCACTCGGATGGGGAACCGTGGGGGACTGTCTCCACTCTTTCTCCGGCACACCCCCTCCCACCCACATCGCTGCCACATCTTGGTGGAAGACGTATCGGTCTGCCCGTTTCTCCATGTGGCTGTTTCTGTGAGTTCCGGGTATGGCACCTGGTGGCAAGCCCAAGTCTGCCCTTGGGACAGGTGGCCAAGGAGATGCTCTCCCCTTGGGACCAGAGGCCCAGGACAGGTCTGCCATCTGCCCAGACTCCTTCCTCAGCGTGGAACACGCGCCTCTGCCCTAGTCGACCCCTCATGTCTCCTTAGCAGCCAGGCTTCCATCTCTCCGCACAGGGAGCGGGTGACACTTGTCTTGCCACCGGCCTGCTGTTCGTGCCACGGCAGCCTATCCTGCTTTCCGAGCGTTTCCCGACCGCAAGGCCAACGGCTCGTTCTCTTCTCCGGGGGCGGCATGCTATGCCTTCCCCACACTTGGCTTCTCTCTCAGGCAGACGGGATGCTAGGGCAAAGAGTATTTCGCTCCATGCGTGTATCTTCCACAGAGCTGCGGAGACGAGCTCAGGCAAGCAGCAGCAGCATCCCCAAACCCAACTCTGATTTCCCAAGGAACGCTGTGCTTTCCCAGGGGAGATGCCCAGGCAAAGAGGCTTTCGCTGTGTGCGGGTTTCTCCCACCGCGAGACTGGGCTCAGGCAAGCAGCAGCAGCCCGCAGAACATTTCTCAGCGAATGCTGTGCTTTCGCAGAGGCTTTGGCTTGGAGCCAACAGCACTTTGCTGCTGCTTCCTCAGCAAGGCTTCAGTCGCGTCAGGGAAGAAGAGCTGCGGGAGAGCTGGTGCCTCTTGGGCCTTGCTTTCCCGGGCTCCATGTTCGCGTCCTGGGTTCACCCAGCCAGGCCTCACTAAGCAGACACAGCCACAACCCCGCAGTAGCGTGCGTAACCTAGGATGGCACTCTAGGCACACTCCCATCTCCCAGTGTATGCATCGCTTGGCCTTTTACTCTGGCGCTCAGGCGGATTCTCGGACTAGGCCAGTGCCCTCCCCACAGGAAAGTAGAGGTGACAGGATCCCTGTCCACCGCACCAGCTCTGAATAGGGAGCTTTGGGGAACTGTCCCCACTCCTTCCACTGAAACCCCGTGCCTCCTCCAAGCTTCCACATCCTGGAGGAAGACGGCATCTGACACCCCGTTATTTCAGGGAGCTGTTTCTGCGAGTTCAGAGTAGGCGCCTGGTGGCTAGTGCATGTCTGCCCCCGGGACAGGTGGCCAAGAGCTGCTGTCTCCTTGGGCCCAGTCCCTCAGGACAGGCATGTTCTCTGCCCAGACTCCTTCCTAAGAGTGGAGCACGCACCCTGCCCTACTCATCACCTCCTGTCTCCTTAGCAGCCAGGCTTCTGTCTCTCTGCACTGGGCGCGGCTGATACTTGTATTGCCGGCTCTCCTGCTTCACAACCGTTTCCAGACCAGAAGGCCAACGGCTCCTGCTCTTCTCCCCGGACAGCGTACTTCACCTTCCGCAGACATGCTCCTGGGGAGTGCAGTGAAAAACGTGTCCCTTTCCTTAAGGCTCTTTCCACAGGGGCCACTGCGCTTCTCTCTCAGGTAGAGGAGATTCCGAGGCATAGAGGGTTTCGCTCCATGCGGGTTTATTACACCGTGCTGAGGAGACCAGCTCAGGCAAACAGGAGCATCCCTCAGACCGGACTCTGATTTCCCAAAGAATGCTGTGCTTTGCCAGAGGGGATGCCAGGGCAAAGAGGCTTTCGCTCTATGTTGTTTTCTCCAATAGTGCTGCGAATACTAGGCTAAGGCAAGCAGCTACAGCAGCCCTCAATCCCGACTCTGATTTCCCAGCGACTGCTATGCTTTCGCAGACGTATTCAGCTTGGCACAAACCGCACTTCGCTGCTGCTAGCTCAGAAAGGAGTTGGGTGTTCACTCTGCGCGGCAGGGAAGAAGCGCCGCGGGAGTGCTGGGGCCTCTTGGGACTTGCTTTCCGGGGCTCCAAGTTCAAGCCCGGGGTTCACCTTGCTATGCCGAACTAAGCAGACACAGTCACAACTCTGCAGCAGCGTGCGTGTCCTAGCATGGCACTCTATGCCTATTACCATCTCCTGGGGCGGTAAGGCTTTGCCTTTTGCTCTGTTGCTCAGGCAGACTCGGGGTTACGCCTGTCCTTCACCACAGGAGGGAGAAGGCGACAGGGTCACTGCACACCGCCCGTGCACTCGGATGGGGAACCGTGGGGGACTGTCTCCACTCTTTCTCCGGCACACCCCCTCCCACCCACATCGCTGCCACATCTTGGTGGAAGACGTATCGGTCTGCCCGTTTCTCCATGTGGCTGTTTCTGTGAGTTCCGGGTATGGCACCTGGTGGCAAGCCCAAGTCTGCCCTTGGGACAGGTGGCCAAGGAGATGCTCTCCCCTTGGGACCAGAGGCCCAGGACAGGTCTGCCATCTGCCCAGACTCCTTCCTCAGCGTGGAACACGCGCCTCTGCCCTAGTCGACCCCTCATGTCTCCTTAGCAGCCAGGCTTCCATCTCTCCGCACAGGGAGCGGGTGACACTTGTCTTGCCACCGGCCTGCTGTTCGTGCCACGGCAGCCTATCCTGCTTTCCGAGCGTTTCCCGACCGCAAGGCCAACGGCTCGTTCTCTTCTCCGGGGGCGGCATGCTATGCCTTCCCCACACTTGGCTTCTCTCTCAGGCAGACGGGATGCTAGGGCAAAGAGTATTTCGCTCCATGCGTGTATCTTCCACAGAGCTGCGGAGACGAGCTCAGGCAAGCAGCAGCAGCATCCCCAAACCCAACTCTGATTTCCCAAGGAACGCTGTGCTTTCCCAGGGGAGATGCCCAGGCAAAGAGGCTTTCGCTGTGTGCGGGTTTCTCCCACCGCGAGACTGGGCTCAGGCAAGCAGCAGCAGCCCGCAGAACATTTCTCAGCGAATGCTGTGCTTTCGCAGAGGCTTTGGCTTGGAGCCAACAGCACTTTGCTGCTGCTTCCTCAGCAAGGCTTCAGTCGCGTCAGGGAAGAAGAGCTGCGGGAGAGCTGGTGCCTCTTGGGCCTTGCTTTCCCGGGCTCCATGTTCGCGTCCTGGGTTCACCCAGCCAGGCCTCACTAAGCAGACACAGCCACAACCCCGCAGTAGCGTGCGTAACCTAGGATGGCACTCTAGGCACACTCCCATCTCCCAGTGTATGCATCGCTTGGCCTTTTACTCTGGCGCTCAGGCGGATTCTCGGACTAGGCCAGTGCCCTCCCCACAGGAAAGTAGAGGTGACAGGATCCCTGTCCACCGCACCAGCTCTGAATAGGGAGCTTTGGGGAACTGTCCCCACTCCTTCCACTGAAACCCCGTGCCTCAACCAAGCTTCCACATCCTGGAGGAAGACGGCATCTGACACCCCGTTATTTCAGGGAGCTGTTTCTGCGAGTTCAGAGTAGGCGCCTGGTGGCTAGTGCATGTCTGCCCCCGGGACAGGTGGCCAAGAGCTGCTGTCTCCTTGGGCCCAGTCCCTCAGGACAGGCATGTTCTCTGCCCAGACTCCTTCCTAAGAGTGGAGCACGCACCCTGCCCTACTCATCGCCTCCTGTCTCCTTAGCAGCCAGGCTTCTGTCTCTCTGCACTGGGCGCGGCTGATACTTGTATTGCCGGCTCTCCTGCTTCACAACCGTTTCCAGACCAGAAGGCCAACGGCTCCTGCTCTTCTCCCCGGACAGCGTACTTCACCTTCCGCAGACATGCTCCTGGGGAGTGCAGTGAAAAACGTGTCCCTTTCCTTAAGGCTCTTTCCACAGGGGCCACTGCGCTTCTCTCTCAGGTAGAGGAGATTCCGAGGCATAGAGGGTTTCGCTCCATGCGGGTTTATTACACCGTGCTGAGGAGACCAGCTCAGGCAAACAGGAGCATCCCTCAGACCGGACTCTGATTTCCCAAAGAATGCTGTGCTTTGCCAGAGGGGATGCCAGGGCAAAGAGGCTTTCGCTCTATGTTGTTTTCTCCAATAGTGCTGCGAATACTAGGCTAAGGCAAGCAGCTACAGCAGCCCTCAATCCCGACTCTGATTTCCCAGCGACTGCTATGCTTTCGCAGACGTATTCAGCTTGGCACAAACCGCACTTCGCTGCTGCTAGCTCAGAAAGGAGTTGGGTGTTCACTCTGCGCGGCAGGGAAGAAGCGCCGCGGGAGTGCTGGGGCCTCTTGGGACTTGCTTTCCGGGGCTCCAAGTTCAAGCCCGGGGTTCACCTTGCTATGCCGAACTAAGCAGACACAGTCACAACTCTGCAGCAGCGTGCGTGTCCTAGCATGGCACTCTATGCCTATTACCATCTCCTGGGGCGGTAAGGCTTTGCCTTTTGCTCTGTTGCTCAGGCAGACTCGGGGTTACGCCTGTCCTTCACCACAGGAGGGAGAAGGCGACAGGGTCACTGCACACCGCCCGTGCACTCGGATGGGGAACCGTGGGGGACTGTCTCCACTCTTTCTCCGGCACACCCCCTCCCACCCACATCGCTGCCACATCTTGGTGGAAGACGTATCGGTCTGCCCGTTTCTCCATGTGGCTGTTTCTGTGAGTTCCGGGTATGGCACCTGGTGGCAAGCCCAAGTCTGCCCTTGGGACAGGTGGCCAAGGAGATGCTCTCCCCTTGGGACCAGAGGCCCAGGACAGGTCTGCCATCTGCCCAGACTCCTTCCTCAGCGTGGAACACGCGCCTCTGCCCTAGTCGACCCCTCATGTCTCCTTAGCAGCCAGGCTTCCATCTCTCCGCACAGGGAGCGGGTGACACTTGTCTTGCCACCGGCCTGCTGTTCGTGCCACGGCAGCCTATCCTGCTTTCCGAGCGTTTCCCGACCGCAAGGCCAACGGCTCGTTCTCTTCTCCGGGGGCGGCATGCTATGCCTTCCCCACACTTGGCTTCTCTCTCAGGCAGACGGGATGCTAGGGCAAAGAGTATTTCGCTCCATGCGTGTATCTTCCACAGAGCTGCGGAGACGAGCTCAGGCAAGCAGCAGCAGCATCCCCAAACCCAACTCTGATTTCCCAAGGAACGCTGTGCTTTCCCAGGGGAGATGCCCAGGCAAAGAGGCTTTCGCTGTGTGCGGGTTTCTCCCACCGCGAGACTGGGCTCAGGCAAGCAGCAGCAGCCCGCAGAACATTTCTCAGCGAATGCTGTGCTTTCGCAGAGGCTTTGGCTTGGAGCCAACAGCACTTTGCTGCTGCTTCCTCAGCAAGGCTTCAGTCGCGTCAGGGAAGAAGAGCTGCGGGAGAGCTGGTGCCTCTTGGGCCTTGCTTTCCCGGGCTCCATGTTCGCGTCCTGGGTTCACCCAGCCAGGCCTCACTAAGCAGACACAGCCACAACCCCGCAGTAGCGTGCGTAACCTAGGATGGCACTCTAGGCACACTCCCATCTCCCAGTGTATGCATCGCTTGGCCTTTTACTCTGGCGCTCAGGCGGATTCTCGGACTAGGCCAGTGCCCTCCCCACAGGAAAGTAGAGGTGACAGGATCCCTGTCCACCGCACCAGCTCTGAATAGGGAGCTTTGGGGAACTGTCCCCACTCCTTCCACTGAAACCCCGTGCCTCCTCCAAGCTTCCACATCCTGGAGGAAGACGGCATCTGACACCCCGTTATTTCAGGGAGCTGTTTCTGCGAGTTCAGAGTAGGCGCCTGGTGGCTAGTGCATGTCTGCCCCCGGGACAGGTGGCCAAGAGCTGCTGTCTCCTTGGGCCCAGTCCCTCAGGACAGGCATGTTCTCTGCCCAGACTCCTTCCTAAGAGTGGAGCACGCACCCTGCCCTACTCATCACCTCCTGTCTCCTTAGCAGCCAGGCTTCTGTCTCTCTGCACTGGGCGCGGCTGATACTTGTATTGCCGGCTCTCCTGCTTCACAACCGTTTCCAGACCAGAAGGCCAACGGCTCCTGCTCTTCTCCCCGGACAGCGTACTTCACCTTCCGCAGACATGCTCCTGGGGAGTGCAGTGAAAAACGTGTCCCTTTTCCTTAAGGCTCTTTCCACAGGGGCCACCGCGCTTCTCTCTCAGGCAGAGGAGTTTCCGAGGCATAGAGGGTTTCGCTCCATGCGGGTTTATTACACCGTGCTGAGGAGCCCAGCTCAGGCAAACAGGAGCATCCCTCAGACCGGACTCTGATTTCCCAAAGAATGCTGTGCTTTGCCAGAGGGGATGCCAGGGCAAAGAAGCTTTCGCTCTATGCGATTTTCTCCAATAGTGCTGCGAATACTAGGCTAAGGCAAGCAGCAACAGCAGCCCTGAATCCCGACTCTGATTTCCCAGCGACTGCTATGCTTTTGCAGACGTTTTCAGCTTGGCAGGTACCGCACTTCGCTGCTGCTTCCTCAGAAAGGCATTGGATGTTCACTCTGCACGGTAGGGAAGAAGAGCCGCGGGAGAGCTGGTGCCTCTTGGGAAGTGATATCCTGGGCTCCGAGTGTACGCGCGGGATTCACCTTGCTATGCCGAACTCAGCAGACACAGTCACCACCCTGCAGCAGCGTGCGTGTCCTAGCATAGCACTGTACGTCTATTACCATCTCCTGGGGTAGGTTAGGCTTTGCTTTTTGCTTCGGCTCTCGGGCAGACTCGGTGTCTAGGCCAGTGCCTTCACCACAGGAGATAGGAGGCGATCGGATACCTGCACAAGGCCCGTGAACTGAATAGGGAGCATTGGGGGACTGTGCCCACTCCTTCCCCTTAAACCCCGTGCCTCCTCCAAGCTTCCACATCCTGGAGGAAGTCGGCATCTGACTCCCCGTTATTTCAGGGAGCTGTTTCTGCGAGGTTAGTGTAGGTGCCTGGTGGCTAGCGCATGTCTGCCCCAGGGACAGGTGGCCAAGAGCTGCTGTCTCCTTGGGCCCAGTCCCTCAGGACAGGCATGTTCTCTGCCCAGACTCCTTCCTAAGAGTGGAGCACGCACCCTGCCCTACTCATCGCCTCCTGTCTCCTTAGCAGCCAGGCTTCTGTCTCTCTGCACTGGGAGCGGCTGATACTTGTATTGCCGGCTCTCCTGCTTCACAACCGTTTCCAGACCAGAAGGCCAACGGCTCCTGCTCTTCTCCCCGGACAGCGTACTTCACCTTCCGCAGACATGCTCCTGGGGAGTGCAGTGAAAAACGTGTCCCTTTCCTTAAGGCTCTTTCCACAGGGGCCACTGCGCTTCTCTCTCAGGTAGAGGAGATTCCGAGGCATAGAGGGTTTCGCTCCATGCGGGTTTATTACACCGTGCTGAGGAGACCAGCTCAGGCAAACAGGAGCATCCCTCAGACCGGACTCTGATTTCCCAAAGAATGCTGTGCTTTGCCAGAGGGGATGCCAGGGCAAAGAGGCTTTCGCTCTATGTTGTTTTCTCCAATAGTGCTGCGAATACTAGGCTAAGGCAAGCAGCTACAGCAGCCCTCAATCCCGACTCTGATTTCCCAGCGACTGCTATGCTTTCGCAGACGTATTCAGCTTGGCACAAACCGCACTTCGCTGCTGCTAGCTCAGAAAGGAGTTGGGTGTTCACTCTGCGCGGCAGGGAAGAAGCGCCGCGGGAGTGCTGGGGCCTCTTGGGACTTGCTTTCCGGGGCTCCAAGTTCAAGCCCGGGGTTCACCTTGCTATGCCGAACTAAGCAGACACAGTCACAACTCTGCAGCAGCGTGCGTGTCCTAGCATGGCACTCTATGCCTATTACCATCTCCTGGGGCGGTAAGGCTTTGCCTTTTGCTCTGTTGCTCAGGCAGACTCGGGGTTACGCCTGTCCTTCACCACAGGAGGGAGAAGGCGACAGGGTCACTGCACACCGCCCGTGCACTCGGATGGGGAACCGTGGGGGACTGTCTCCACTCTTTCTCCGGCACACCCCCTCCCACCCACATCGCTGCCACATCTTGGTGGAAGACGTATCGGTCTGCCCGTTTCTCCATGTGGCTGTTTCTGTGAGTTCCGGGTATGGCACCTGGTGGCAAGCCCAAGTCTGCCCTTGGGACAGGTGGCCAAGGAGATGCTCTCCCCTTGGGACCAGAGGCCCAGGACAGGTCTGCCATCTGCCCAGACTCCTTCCTCAGCGTGGAACACGCGCCTCTGCCCTAGTCGACCCCTCATGTCTCCTTAGCAGCCAGGCTTCCATCTCTCCGCACAGGGAGCGGGTGACACTTGTCTTGCCACCGGCCTGCTGTTCGTGCCACGGCAGCCTATCCTGCTTTCCGAGCGTTTCCCGACCGCAAGGCCAACGGCTCGTTCTCTTCTCCGGGGGCGGCATGCTATGCCTTCCCCACACTTGGCTTCTCTCTCAGGCAGACGGGATGCTAGGGCAAAGAGTATTTCGCTCCATGCGTGTATCTTCCACAGAGCTGCGGAGACGAGCTCAGGCAAGCAGCAGCAGCATCCCCAAACCCAACTCTGATTTCCCAAGGAACGCTGTGCTTTCCCAGGGGAGATGCCCAGGCAAAGAGGCTTTCGCTGTGTGCGGGTTTCTCCCACCGCGAGACTGGGCTCAGGCAAGCAGCAGCAGCCCGCAGAACATTTCTCAGCGAATGCTGTGCTTTCGCAGAGGCTTTGGCTTGGAGCCAACAGCACTTTGCTGCTGCTTCCTCAGCAAGGCTTCAGTCGCGTCAGGGAAGAAGAGCTGCGGGAGAGCTGGTGCCTCTTGGGCCTTGCTTTCCCGGGCTCCATGTTCGCGTCCTGGGTTCACCCAGCCAGGCCTCACTAAGCAGACACAGCCACAACCCCGCAGTAGCGTGCGTAACCTAGGATGGCACTCTAGGCACACTCCCATCTCCCAGTGTATGCATCGCTTGGCCTTTTACTCTGGCGCTCAGGCGGATTCTCGGACTAGGCCAGTGCCCTCCCCACAGGAAAGTAGAGGTGACAGGATCCCTGTCCACCGCACCAGCTCTGAATAGGGAGCTTTGGGGAACTGTCCCCACTCCTTCCACTGAAACCCCGTGCCTCCTCCAAGCTTCCACATCCTGGAGGAAGACGGCATCTGACACCCCGTTATTTCAGGGAGCTGTTTCTGCGAGTTCAGAGTAGGCGCCTGGTGGCTAGTGCATGTCTGCCCCCGGGACAGGTGGCCAAGAGCTGCTGTCTCCTTGGGCCCAGTCCCTCAGGACAGGCATGTTCTCTGCCCAGACTCCTTCCTAAGAGTGGAGCACGCACCCTGCCCTACTCATCACCTCCTGTCTCCTTAGCAGCCAGGCTTCTGTCTCTCTGCACTGGGCGCGGCTGATACTTGTATTGCCGGCTCTCCTGCTTCACAACCGTTTCCAGACCAGAAGGCCAACGGCTCCTGCTCTTCTCCCCGGACAGCGTACTTCACCTTCCGCAGACATGCTCCTGGGGAGTGCAGTGAAAAACGTGTCCCTTTTCCTTAAGGCTCTTTCCACAGGGGCCACCGCGCTTCTCTCTCAGGCAGAGGAGTTTCCGAGGCATAGAGGGTTTCGCTCCATGCGGGTTTATTACACCGTGCTGAGGAGCCCAGCTCAGGCAAACAGGAGCATCCCTCAGACCGGACTCTGATTTCCCAAAGAATGCTGTGCTTTGCCAGAGGGGATGCCAGGGCAAAGAAGCTTTCGCTCTATGCGATTTTCTCCAATAGTGCTGCGAATACTAGGCTAAGGCAAGCAGCAACAGCAGCCCTGAATCCCGACTCTGATTTCCCAGCGACTGCTATGCTTTTGCAGACGTTTTCAGCTTGGCAGGTACCGCACTTCGCTGCTGCTTCCTCAGAAAGGCATTGGATGTTCACTCTGCACGGTAGGGAAGAAGAGCCGCGGGAGAGCTGGTGCCTCTTGGGAAGTGATATCCTGGGCTCCGAGTGTACGCGCGGGATTCACCTTGCTATGCCGAACTCAGCAGACACAGTCACCACCCTGCAGCAGCGTGCGTGTCCTAGCATAGCACTGTACGTCTATTACCATCTCCTGGGGTAGGTTAGGCTTTGCTTTTTGCTTCGGCTCTCGGGCAGACTCGGTGTCTAGGCCAGTGCCTTCACCACAGGAGATAGGAGGCGATCGGATACCTGCACAAGGCCCGTGAACTGAATAGGGAGCATTGGGGGACTGTGCCCACTCCTTCCCCTTAAACCCCGTGCCTCCTCCAAGCTTCCACATCCTGGAGGAAGTCGGCATCTGACTCCCCGTTATTTCAGGGAGCTGTTTCTGCGAGGTTAGTGTAGGTGCCTGGTGGCTAGCGCATGTCTGCCCCAGGGACAGGTGGCCAAGAGCTGCTGTCTCCTTGGGCCCAGTCCCTCAGGACAGGCATGTTCTCTGCCCAGACTCCTTCCTAAGAGTGGAGCACGCACCCTGCCCTACTCATCGCCTCCTGTCTCCTTAGCAGCCAGGCTTCTGTCTCTCTGCACTGGGAGCGGCTGATACTTGTATTGCCGGCTCTCCTGCTTCACAACCGTTTCCAGACCAGAAGGCCAACGGCTCCTGCTCTTTTCCCCGGACAGCGTACTTCACCTTCCACAGACATGCTTCTGGGGAGTGCAGTGAAAAACGTGTCCCTTTCCTTAAGGCTCTTTCCACAGGGGCCACTGCGCTTCTCTCTCAGGTAGAGGAGATTCCGAGGCATAGAGGGTTTCGCTCCATGCGGGTTTATTACACCGTGCTGAGGAGACCAGCTCAGGCAAACAGGAGCATCCCTCAGACCGGACTCTGATTTCCCAAAGAATGCTGTGCTTTGCCAGAGGGGATGCCAGGGCAAAGAGGCTTTCGCTCTATGTTGTTTTCTCCAATAGTGCTGCGAATACTAGGCTAAGGCAAGCAGCTACAGCAGCCCTCAATCCCGACTCTGATTTCCCAGCGACTGCTATGCTTTCGCAGACGTATTCAGCTTGGCACAAACCGCACTTCGCTGCTGCTAGCTCAGAAAGGAGTTGGGTGTTCACTCTGCGCGGCAGGGAAGAAGCGCCGCGGGAGTGCTGGGGCCTCTTGGGACTTGCTTTCCGGGGCTCCAAGTTCAAGCCCGGGGTTCACCTTGCTATGCCGAACTAAGCAGACACAGTCACAACTCTGCAGCAGCGTGCGTGTCCTAGCATGGCACTCTATGCCTATTACCATCTCCTGGGGCGGTAAGGCTTTGCCTTTTGCTCTGTTGCTCAGGCAGACTCGGGGTTACGCCTGTCCTTCACCACAGGAGGGAGAAGGCGACAGGGTCACTGCACACCGCCCGTGCACTCGGATGGGGAACCGTGGGGGACTGTCTCCACTCTTTCTCCGGCACACCCCCTCCCACCCACATCGCTGCCACATCTTGGTGGAAGACGTATCGGTCTGCCCGTTTCTCCATGTGGCTGTTTCTGTGAGTTCCGGGTATGGCACCTGGTGGCAAGCCCAAGTCTGCCCTTGGGACAGGTGGCCAAGGAGATGCTCTCCCCTTGGGACCAGAGGCCCAGGACAGGTCTGCCATCTGCCCAGACTCCTTCCTCAGCGTGGAACACGCGCCTCTGCCCTAGTCGACCCCTCATGTCTCCTTAGCAGCCAGGCTTCCATCTCTCCGCACAGGGAGCGGGTGACACTTGTCTTGCCACCGGCCTGCTGTTCGTGCCACGGCAGCCTATCCTGCTTTCCGAGCGTTTCCCGACCGCAAGGCCAACGGCTCGTTCTCTTCTCCGGGGGCGGCATGCTATGCCTTCCCCACACTTGGCTTCTCTCTCAGGCAGACGGGATGCTAGGGCAAAGAGTATTTCGCTCCATGCGTGTATCTTCCACAGAGCTGCGGAGACGAGCTCAGGCAAGCAGCAGCAGCATCCCCAAACCCAACTCTGATTTCCCAAGGAACGCTGTGCTTTCCCAGGGGAGATGCCCAGGCAAAGAGGCTTTCGCTGTGTGCGGGTTTCTCCCACCGCGAGACTGGGCTCAGGCAAGCAGCAGCAGCCCGCAGAACATTTCTCAGCGAATGCTGTGCTTTCGCAGAGGCTTTGGCTTGGAGCCAACAGCACTTTGCTGCTGCTTCCTCAGCAAGGCTTCAGTCGCGTCAGGGAAGAAGAGCTGCGGGAGAGCTGGTGCCTCTTGGGCCTTGCTTTCCCGGGCTCCATGTTCGCGTCCTGGGTTCACCCAGCCAGGCCTCACTAAGCAGACACAGCCACAACCCCGCAGTAGCGTGCGTAACCTAGGATGGCACTCTAGGCACACTCCCATCTCCCAGTGTATGCATCGCTTGGCCTTTTACTCTGGCGCTCAGGCGGATTCTCGGACTAGGCCAGTGCCCTCCCCACAGGAAAGTAGAGGTGACAGGATCCCTGTCCACCGCACCAGCTCTGAATAGGGAGCTTTGGGGAACTGTCCCCACTCCTTCCACTGAAACCCCGTGCCTCAACCAAGCTTCCACATCCTGGAGGAAGACGGCATCTGACACCCCGTTATTTCAGGGAGCTGTTTCTGCGAGTTCAGAGTAGGCGCCTGGTGGCTAGTGCATGTCTGCCCCCGGGACAGGTGGCCAAGAGCTGCTGTCTCCTTGGGCCCAGACCCTCAGGACAGGCATGTTCTCTGCCCAGACTCCTTCCTAAGAGTGGAGCACGCACCCTGCCCTACTCATCGCCTCCTGTCTCCTTAGCAGCCAGGCTTCTGTCTCTCTGCACTGGGCGCGGCTGATACTTGTATTGCCGGCTCTCCTGCTTCACAACCGTTTCCAGACCAGAAGGCCAACGGCTCCTGCTCTTCTCCCCGGACAGCGTACTTCACCTTCCACAGACATGCTCCTGGGGAGTGCAGTGAAAAACGTGTCCCTTTCCTTAAGGCTCTTTCCACAGGGGCCACTGCGCTTCTCTCTCAGGTAGAGGAGATTCCGAGGCATAGAGGGTTTCGCTCCATGCGGGTTTATTACACCGTGCTGAGGAGACCAGCTCAGGCAAACAGGAGCATCCCTCAGACCGGACTCTGATTTCCCAAAGAATGCTGTGCTTTGCCAGAGGGGATGCCAGGGCAAAGAGGCTTTCGCTCTATGTTGTTTTCTCCAATAGTGCTGCGAATACTAGGCTAAGGCAAGCAGCTACAGCAGCCCTCAATCCCGACTCTGATTTCCCAGCGACTGCTATGCTTTCGCAGACGTATTCAGCTTGGCACAAACCGCACTTCGCTGCTGCTAGCTCAGAAAGGAGTTGGGTGTTCACTCTGCGCGGCAGGGAAGAAGCGCCGCGGGAGTGCTGGGGCCTCTTGGGACTTGCTTTCCGGGGCTCCAAGTTCAAGCCCGGGGTTCACCTTGCTATGCCGAACTAAGCAGACACAGTCACAACTCTGCAGCAGCGTGCGTGTCCTAGCATGGCACTCTATGCCTATTACCATCTCCTGGGGCGGTAAGGCTTTGCCTTTTGCTCTGTTGCTCAGGCAGACTCGGGGTTACGCCTGTCCTTCACCACAGGAGGGAGAAGGCGACAGGGTCACTGCACACCGCCCGTGCACTCGGATGGGGAACCGTGGGGGACTGTCTCCACTCTTTCTCCGGCACACCCCCTCCCACCCACATCGCTGCCACATCTTGGTGGAAGACGTATCGGTCTGCCCGTTTCTCCATGTGGCTGTTTCTGTGAGTTCCGGGTATGGCACCTGGTGGCAAGCCCAAGTCTGCCCTTGGGACAGGTGGCCAAGGAGATGCTCTCCCCTTGGGACCAGAGGCCCAGGACAGGTCTGCCATCTGCCCAGACTCCTTCCTCAGCGTGGAACACGCGCCTCTGCCCTAGTCGACCCCTCATGTCTCCTTAGCAGCCAGGCTTCCATCTCTCCGCACAGGGAGCGGGTGACACTTGTCTTGCCACCGGCCTGCTGTTCGTGCCACGGCAGCCTATCCTGCTTTCCGAGCGTTTCCCGACCGCAAGGCCAACGGCTCGTTCTCTTCTCCGGGGGCGGCATGCTATGCCTTCCCCACACTTGGCTTCTCTCTCAGGCAGACGGGATGCTAGGGCAAAGAGTATTTCGCTCCATGCGTGTATCTTCCACAGAGCTGCGGAGACGAGCTCAGGCAAGCAGCAGCAGCATCCCCAAACCCAACTCTGATTTCCCAAGGAACGCTGTGCTTTCCCAGGGGAGATGCCCAGGCAAAGAGGCTTTCGCTGTGTGCGGGTTTCTCCCACCGCGAGACTGGGCTCAGGCAAGCAGCAGCAGCCCGCAGAACATTTCTCAGCGAATGCTGTGCTTTCGCAGAGGCTTTGGCTTGGAGCCAACAGCACTTTGCTGCTGCTTCCTCAGCAAGGCTTCAGTCGCGTCAGGGAAGAAGAGCTGCGGGAGAGCTGGTGCCTCTTGGGCCTTGCTTTCCCGGGCTCCATGTTCGCGTCCTGGGTTCACCCAGCCAGGCCTCACTAAGCAGACACAGCCACAACCCCGCAGTAGCGTGCGTAACCTAGGATGGCACTCTAGGCACACTCCCATCTCCCAGTGTATGCATCGCTTGGCCTTTTACTCTGGCGCTCAGGCGGATTCTCGGACTAGGCCAGTGCCCTCCCCACAGGAAAGTAGAGGTGACAGGATCCCTGTCCACCGCACCAGCTCTGAATAGGGAGCTTTGGGGAACTGTCCCCACTCCTTCCACTGAAACCCCGTGCCTCCTCCAAGCTTCCACATCCTGGAGGAAGACGGCATCTGACACCCCGTTATTTCAGGGAGCTGTTTCTGCGAGTTCAGAGTAGGCGCCTGGTGGCTAGTGCATGTCTGCCCCCGGGACAGGTGGCCAAGAGCTGCTGTCTCCTTGGGCCCAGTCCCTCAGGACAGGCATGTTCTCTGCCCAGACTCCTTCCTAAGAGTGGAGCACGCACCCTGCCCTACTCATCACCTCCTGTCTCCTTAGCAGCCAGGCTTCTGTCTCTCTGCACTGGGCGCGGCTGATACTTGTATTGCCGGCTCTCCTGCTTCACAACCGTTTCCAGACCAGAAGGCCAACGGCTCCTGCTCTTCTCCCCGGACAGCGTACTTCACCTTCCGCAGACATGCTCCTGGGGAGTGCAGTGAAAAACGTGTCCCTTTTCCTTAAGGCTCTTTCCACAGGGGCCACCGCGCTTCTCTCTCAGGCAGAGGAGTTTCCGAGGCATAGAGGGTTTCGCTCCATGCGGGTTTATTACACCGTGCTGAGGAGCCCAGCTCAGGCAAACAGGAGCATCCCTCAGACCGGACTCTGATTTCCCAAAGAATGCTGTGCTTTGCCAGAGGGGATGCCAGGGCAAAGAAGCTTTCGCTCTATGCGATTTTCTCCAATAGTGCTGCGAATACTAGGCTAAGGCAAGCAGCAACAGCAGCCCTGAATCCCGACTCTGATTTCCCAGCGACTGCTATGCTTTTGCAGACGTTTTCAGCTTGGCAGGTACCGCACTTCGCTGCTGCTTCCTCAGAAAGGCATTGGATGTTCACTCTGCACGGTAGGGAAGAAGAGCCGCGGGAGAGCTGGTGCCTCTTGGGAAGTGATATCCTGGGCTCCGAGTGTACGCGCGGGATTCACCTTGCTATGCCGAACTCAGCAGACACAGTCACCACCCTGCAGCAGCGTGCGTGTCCTAGCATAGCACTGTACGTCTATTACCATCTCCTGGGGTAGGTTAGGCTTTGCTTTTTGCTTCGGCTCTCGGGCAGACTCGGTGTCTAGGCCAGTGCCTTCACCACAGGAGATAGGAGGCGATCGGATACCTGCACAAGGCCCGTGAACTGAATAGGGAGCATTGGGGGACTGTGCCCACTCCTTCCCCTTAAACCCCGTGCCTCCTCCAAGCTTCCACATCCTGGAGGAAGTCGGCATCTGACTCCCCGTTATTTCAGGGAGCTGTTTCTGCGAGGTTAGTGTAGGTGCCTGGTGGCTAGCGCATGTCTGCCCCAGGGACAGGTGGCCAAGAGCTGCTGTCTCCTTGGGCCCAGTCCCTCAGGACAGGCATGTTCTCTGCCCAGACTCCTTCCTAAGAGTGGAGCACGCACCCTGCCCTACTCATCGCCTCCTGTCTCCTTAGCAGCCAGGCTTCTGTCTCTCTGCACTGGGAGCGGCTGATACTTGTATTGCCGGCTCTCCTGCTTCACAACCGTTTCCAGACCAGAAGGCCAACGGCTCCTGCTCTTTTCCCCGGACAGCGTACTTCACCTTCCACAGACATGCTTCTGGGGAGTGCAGTGAAAAACGTGTCCCTTTCCTTAAGGCTCTTTCCACAGGGGCCACTGCGCTTCTCTCTCAGGTAGAGGAGATTCCGAGGCATAGAGGGTTTCGCTCCATGCGGGTTTATTACACCGTGCTGAGGAGACCAGCTCAGGCAAACAGGAGCATCCCTCAGACCGGACTCTGATTTCCCAAAGAATGCTGTGCTTTGCCAGAGGGGATGCCAGGGCAAAGAGGCTTTCGCTCTATGTTGTTTTCTCCAATAGTGCTGCGAATACTAGGCTAAGGCAAGCAGCTACAGCAGCCCTCAATCCCGACTCTGATTTCCCAGCGACTGCTATGCTTTCGCAGACGTATTCAGCTTGGCACAAACCGCACTTCGCTGCTGCTAGCTCAGAAAGGAGTTGGGTGTTCACTCTGCGCGGCAGGGAAGAAGCGCCGCGGGAGTGCTGGGGCCTCTTGGGACTTGCTTTCCGGGGCTCCAAGTTCAAGCCCGGGGTTCACCTTGCTATGCCGAACTAAGCAGACACAGTCACAACTCTGCAGCAGCGTGCGTGTCCTAGCATGGCACTCTATGCCTATTACCATCTCCTGGGGCGGTAAGGCTTTGCCTTTTGCTCTGTTGCTCAGGCAGACTCGGGGTTACGCCTGTCCTTCACCACAGGAGGGAGAAGGCGACAGGGTCACTGCACACCGCCCGTGCACTCGGATGGGGAACCGTGGGGGACTGTCTCCACTCTTTCTCCGGCACACCCCCTCCCACCCACATCGCTGCCACATCTTGGTGGAAGACGTATCGGTCTGCCCGTTTCTCCATGTGGCTGTTTCTGTGAGTTCCGGGTATGGCACCTGGTGGCAAGCCCAAGTCTGCCCTTGGGACAGGTGGCCAAGGAGATGCTCTCCCCTTGGGACCAGAGGCCCAGGACAGGTCTGCCATCTGCCCAGACTCCTTCCTCAGCGTGGAACACGCGCCTCTGCCCTAGTCGACCCCTCATGTCTCCTTAGCAGCCAGGCTTCCATCTCTCCGCACAGGGAGCGGGTGACACTTGTCTTGCCACCGGCCTGCTGTTCGTGCCACGGCAGCCTATCCTGCTTTCCGAGCGTTTCCCGACCGCAAGGCCAACGGCTCGTTCTCTTCTCCGGGGGCGGCATGCTATGCCTTCCCCACACTTGGCTTCTCTCTCAGGCAGACGGGATGCTAGGGCAAAGAGTATTTCGCTCCATGCGTGTATCTTCCACAGAGCTGCGGAGACGAGCTCAGGCAAGCAGCAGCAGCATCCCCAAACCCAACTCTGATTTCCCAAGGAACGCTGTGCTTTCCCAGGGGAGATGCCCAGGCAAAGAGGCTTTCGCTGTGTGCGGGTTTCTCCCACCGCGAGACTGGGCTCAGGCAAGCAGCAGCAGCCCGCAGAACATTTCTCAGCGAATGCTGTGCTTTCGCAGAGGCTTTGGCTTGGAGCCAACAGCACTTTGCTGCTGCTTCCTCAGCAAGGCTTCAGTCGCGTCAGGGAAGAAGAGCTGCGGGAGAGCTGGTGCCTCTTGGGCCTTGCTTTCCCGGGCTCCATGTTCGCGTCCTGGGTTCACCCAGCCAGGCCTCACTAAGCAGACACAGCCACAACCCCGCAGTAGCGTGCGTAACCTAGGATGGCACTCTAGGCACACTCCCATCTCCCAGTGTATGCATCGCTTGGCCTTTTACTCTGGCGCTCAGGCGGATTCTCGGACTAGGCCAGTGCCCTCCCCACAGGAAAGTAGAGGTGACAGGATCCCTGTCCACCGCACCAGCTCTGAATAGGGAGCTTTGGGGAACTGTCCCCACTCCTTCCACTGAAACCCCGTGCCTCCTCCAAGCTTCCACATCCTGGAGGAAGACGGCATCTGACACCCCGTTATTTCAGGGAGCTGTTTCTGCGAGTTCAGAGTAGGCGCCTGGTGGCTAGTGCATGTCTGCCCCCGGGACAGGTGGCCAAGAGCTGCTGTCTCCTTGGGCCCAGTCCCTCAGGACAGGCATGTTCTCTGCCCAGACTCCTTCCTAAGAGTGGAGCACGCACCCTGCCCTACTCATCACCTCCTGTCTCCTTAGCAGCCAGGCTTCTGTCTCTCTGCACTGGGCGCGGCTGATACTTGTATTGCCGGCTCTCCTGCTTCACAACCGTTTCCAGACCAGAAGGCCAACGGCTCCTGCTCTTCTCCCCGGACAGCGTACTTCACCTTCCGCAGACATGCTCCTGGGGAGTGCAGTGAAAAACGTGTCCCTTTTCCTTAAGGCTCTTTCCACAGGGGCCACCGCGCTTCTCTCTCAGGCAGAGGAGTTTCCGAGGCATAGAGGGTTTCGCTCCATGCGGGTTTATTACACCGTGCTGAGGAGCCCAGCTCAGGCAAACAGGAGCATCCCTCAGACCGGACTCTGATTTCCCAAAGAATGCTGTGCTTTGCCTGAGGGGATGCCAGGGCAAAGAAGCTTTCGCTCTATGCGATTTTCTCCAATAGTGCTGCGAATACTAGGCTAAGGCAAGCAGCAACAGCAGCCCTGAATCCCGACTCTGATTTCCCAGCGACTGCTATGCTTTTGCAGACGTTTTCAGCTTGGCAGGTACCGCACTTCGCTGCTGCTTCCTCAGAAAGGCATTGGATGTTCACTCTGCACGGTAGGGAAGAAGAGCCGCGGGAGAGCTGGTGCCTCTTGGGAAGTGATATCCTGGGCTCCGAGTGTACGCGCGGGATTCACCTTGCTATGCCGAACTCAGCAGACACAGTCACCACCCTGCAGCAGCGTGCGTGTCCTAGCATAGCACTGTACGTCTATTACCATCTCCTGGGGTAGGTTAGGCTTTGCTTTTTGCTTCGGCTCTCGGGCAGACTCGGTGTCTAGGCCAGTGCCTTCACCACAGGAGATAGGAGGCGATCGGATACCTGCACAAGGCCCGTGAACTGAATAGGGAGCATAGGGGGACTGTGCCCACTCCTTCCCCTTAAACCCCGTGCCTCCTCCAAGCTTCCACATCCTGGAGGAAGTCGGCATCTGACTCCCCGTTATTTCAGGGAGCTGTTTCTGCGAGGTTAGTGTAGGTGCCTGGTGGCTAGCGCATGTCTGCCCCAGGGACAGGTGGCCAAGAGCTGCTGTCTCCTTGGGCCCAGTCCCTCAGGACAGGCATGTTCTCTGCCCAGACTCCTTCCTAAGAGTGGAGCACGCACCCTGCCCTACTCATCGCCTCCTGTCTCCTTAGCAGCCAGGCTTCTGTCTCTCTGCACTGGGCGCGGCTGATACTTGTATTGCCGGCTCTCCTGCTTCACAACCGTTTCCAGACCAGAAGGCCAACGGCTCCTGCTCTTTTCCCCGGACAGCGTACTTCACCTTCCGCAGACATGCTTCTGGGGAGTGCAGTGAAAAACGTGTCCCTTTCCTTAAGGCTCTTTCCACAGGGGCCACTGCGCTTCTCTCTCAGGTAGAGGAGATTCCGAGGCATAGAGGGTTTCGCTCCAT
The DNA here is from genome assembly GCF_030435805.1 of Mustela lutreola. Classification (NCBI taxonomy): domain Eukaryota; kingdom Metazoa; phylum Chordata; class Mammalia; order Carnivora; family Mustelidae; genus Mustela; species Mustela lutreola. Next base: position 63,613,709 of record NC_081291.1, on the reverse strand, counting down.
GCGGGTTTATTACACCGTGCTGAGGAGACCAGCTCAGGCAAACAGGAGCATCCCTCAGACCGGACTCTGATTTCCCAAAGAATGCTGTGCTTTGCCAGAGGGGATGCCAGGGCAAAGAGGCTTTCGCTCTATGTTGTTTTCTCCAATAGTGCTGCGAATACTAGGCTAAGGCAAGCAGCTACAGCAGCCCTCAATCCCGACTCTGATTTCCCAGCGACTGCTATGCTTTCGCAGACGTATTCAGCTTGGCACAAACCGCACTTCGCTGCTGCTAGCTCAGAAAGGAGTTGGGTGTTCACTCTGCGCGGCAGGGAAGAAGCGCCGCGGGAGTGCTGGGGCCTCTTGGGACTTGCTTTCCGGGGCTCCAAGTTCAAGCCCGGGGTTCACCTTGCTATGCCGAACTAAGCAGACACAGTCACAACTCTGCAGCAGCGTGCGTGTCCTAGCATGGCACTCTATGCCTATTACCATCTCCTGGGGCGGTAAGGCTTTGCCTTTTGCTCTGTTGCTCAGGCAGACTCGGGGTTACGCCTGTCCTTCACCACAGGAGGGAGAAGGCGACAGGGTCACTGCACACCGCCCGTGCACTCGGATGGGGAACCGTGGGGGACTGTCTCCACTCTTTCTCCGGCACACCCCCTCCCACCCACATCGCTGCCACATCTTGGTGGAAGACGTATCGGTCTGCCCGTTTCTCCATGTGGCTGTTTCTGTGAGTTCCGGGTATGGCACCTGGTGGCAAGCCCAAGTCTGCCCTTGGGACAGGTGGCCAAGGAGATGCTCTCCCCTTGGGACCAGAGGCCCAGGACAGGTCTGCCATCTGCCCAGACTCCTTCCTCAGCGTGGAACACGCGCCTCTGCCCTAGTCAACCCCTCATGTCTCCTTAGCAGCCAGGCTTCCATCTCTCCGCACAGGGAGCGGGTGACACTTGTCTTGCCACCGGCCTGCTGTTCGTGCCACGGCAGCCTATCCTGCTTTCCGAGCGTTTCCCGACCGCAAGGCCAACGGCTCGTTCTCTTCTCCGGGGGCGGCATGCTATGCCTTCCCCACACTTGGCTTCTCTCTCAGGCAGACGGGATGCTAGGGCAAAGAGTATTTCGCTCCATGCGTGTATCTTCCACAGAGCTGCGGAGACGAGCTCAGGCAAGCAGCAGCAGCATCCCCAAACCCAACTCTGATTTCCCAAGGAACGCTGTGCTTTCCCAGGGGAGATGCCCAGGCAAAGAGGCTTTCGCTGTGTGCGGGTTTCTCCCACCGCGAGACTGGGCTCAGGCAAGCAGCAGCAGCCCGCAGAACATTTCTCAGCGAATGCTGTGCTTTCGCAGAGGCTTTGGCTTGGAGCCAACAGCACTTTGCTGCTGCTTCCTCAGCAAGGCTTCAGTCGCGTCAGGGAAGAAGAGCTGCGGGAGAGCTGGTGCCTCTTGGGCCTTGCTTTCCCGGGCTCCATGTTCGCGTCCTGGGTTCACCCAGCCAGGCCTCACTAAGCAGACACAGCCACAACCCCGCAGTAGCGTGCGTAACCTAGGATGGCACTCTAGGCACACTCCCATCTCCCAGTGTATGCATCGCTTGGCCTTTTACTCTGGCGCTCAGGCGGATTCTCGGACTAGGCCAGTGCCCTCCCCACAGGAAAGTAGAGGTGACAGGATCCCTGTCCACCGCACCAGCTCTGAATAGGGAGCTTTGGGGAACTGTCCCCACTCCTTCCACTGAAACCCCGTGCCTCCTCCAAGCTTCCACATCCTGGAGGAAGACGGCATCTGACACCCCGTTATTTCAGGGAGCTGTTTCTGCGAGTTCAGAGTAGGCGCCTGGTGGCTAGTGCATGTCTGCCCCCGGGACAGGTGGCCAAGAGCTGCTGTCTCCTTGGGCCCAGTCCCTCAGGACAGGCATGTTCTCTGCCCAGACTCCTTCCTAAGAGTGGAGCACGCACCCTGCCCTACTCATCACCTCCTGTCTCCTTAGCAGCCAGGCTTCTGTCTCTCTGCACTGGGCGCGGCTGATACTTGTATTGCCGGCTCTCCTGCTTCACAACCGTTTCCAGACCAGAAGGCCAACGGCTCCTGCTCTTCTCCCCGGACAGCGTACTTCACCTTCCGCAGACATGCTCCTGGGGAGTGCAGTGAAAAACGTGTCCCTTTTCCTTAAGGCTCTTTCCACAGGGGCCACCGCGCTTCTCTCTCAGGCAGAGGAGTTTCCGAGGCATAGAGGGTTTCGCTCCATGCGGGTTTATTACACCGTGCTGAGGAGCCCAGCTCAGGCAAACAGGAGCATCCCTCAGACCGGACTCTGATTTCCCAAAGAATGCTGTGCTTTGCCAGAGGGGATGCCAGGGCAAAGAAGCTTTCGCTCTATGCGATTTTCTCCAATAGTGCTGCGAATACTAGGCTAAGGCAAGCAGCAACAGCAGCCCTGAATCCCGACTCTGATTTCCCAGCGACTGCTATGCTTTTGCAGACGTTTTCAGCTTGGCAGGTACCGCACTTCGCTGCTGCTTCCTCAGAAAGGCATTGGATGTTCACTCTGCACGGTAGGGAAGAAGAGCCGCGGGAGAGCTGGTGCCTCTTGGGAAGTGATATCCTGGGCTCCGAGTGTACGCGCGGGATTCACCTTGCTATGCCGAACTCAGCAGACACAGTCACCACCCTGCAGCAGCGTGCGTGTCCTAGCATAGCACTGTACGTCTATTACCATCTCCTGGGGTAGGTTAGGCTTTGCTTTTTGCTTCGGCTCTCGGGCAGACTCGGTGTCTAGGCCAGTGCCTTCACCACAGGAGATAGGAGGCGATCGGATACCTGCACAAGGCCCGTGAACTGAATAGGGAGCATAGGGGGACTGTGCCCACTCCTTCCCCTTAAACCCCGTGCCTCCTCCAAGCTTCCACATCCTGGAGGAAGTCGGCATCTGACTCCCCGTTATTTCAGGGAGCTGTTTCTGCGAGGTTAGTGTAGGTGCCTGGTGGCTAGCGCATGTCTGCCCCAGGGACAGGTGGCCAAGAGCTGCTGTCTCCTTGGGCCCAGTCCCTCAGGACAGGCATGTTCTCTGCCCAGACTCCTTCCTAAGAGTGGAGCACGCACCCTGCCCTACTCATCGCCTCCTGTCTCCTTAGCAGCCAGGCTTCTGTCTCTCTGCACTGGGAGCGGATGATACTTGTATTGCCGGCTCTCCTGCTTCACAACCGTTTCCAGACCAGAAGGCCAACGGCTCCTGCTCTTCTCCCCGGACAGCGTACTTCACCTTCCGCAGACATGCTCCTGGGGAGTGCAGTGAAAAACGTGTCCCTTTCCTTAAGGCTCTTTCCACAGGGGCCACTGCGCTTCTCTCTCAGGTAGAGGAGATTCCGAGGCATAGAGGGTTTCGCTCCATGCGGGTTTATTACACCGTGCTGAGGAGACCAGCTCAGGCAAACAGGAGCATCCCTCAGACCGGACTCTGATTTCCCAAAGAATGCTGTGCTTTGCCAGAGGGGATGCCAGGGCAAAGAGGCTTTCGCTCTATGTTGTTTTCTCCAATAGTGCTGCGAATACTAGGCTAAGGCAAGCAGCTACAGCAGCCCTCAATCCCGACTCTGATTTCCCAGCGACTGCTATGCTTTCGCAGACGTATTCAGCTTGGCACAAACCGCACTTCGCTGCTGCTAGCTCAGAAAGGAGTTGGGTGTTCACTCTGCGCGGCAGGGAAGAAGCGCCGCGGGAGTGCTGGGGCCTCTTGGGACTTGCTTTCCGGGGCTCCAAGTTCAAGCCCGGGGTTCACCTTGCTATGCCGAACTAAGCAGACACAGTCACAACTCTGCAGCAGCGTGCGTGTCCTAGCATGGCACTCTATGCCTATTACCATCTCCTGGGGCGGTAAGGCTTTGCCTTTTGCTCTGTTGCTCAGGCAGACTCGGGGTTACGCCTGTCCTTCACCACAGGAGGGAGAAGGCGACAGGGTCACTGCACACCGCCCGTGCACTCGGATGGGGAACCGTGGGGGACTGTCTCCACTCTTTCTCCGGCACACCCCCTCCCACCCACATCGCTGCCACATCTTGGTGGAAGACGTATCGGTCTGCCCGTTTCTCCATGTGGCTGTTTCTGTGAGTTCCGGGTATGGCACCTGGTGGCAAGCCCAAGTCTGCCCTTGGGACAGGTGGCCAAGGAGATGCTCTCCCCTTGGGACCAGAGGCCCAGGACAGGTCTGCCATCTGCCCAGACTCCTTCCTCAGCGTGGAACACGCGCCTCTGCCCTAGTCGACCCCTCATGTCTCCTTAGCAGCCAGGCTTCCATCTCTCCGCACAGGGAGCGGGTGACACTTGTCTTGCCACCGGCCTGCTGTTCGTGCCACGGCAGCCTATCCTGCTTTCCGAGCGTTTCCCGACCGCAAGGCCAACGGCTCGTTCTCTTCTCCGGGGGCGGCATGCTATGCCTTCCCCACACTTGGCTTCTCTCTCAGGCAGACGGGATGCTAGGGCAAAGAGTATTTCGCTCCATGCGTGTATCTTCCACAGAGCTGCGGAGACGAGCTCAGGCAAGCAGCAGCAGCATCCCCAAACCCAACTCTGATTTCCCAAGGAACGCTGTGCTTTCCCAGGGGAGATGCCCAGGCAAAGAGGCTTTCGCTGTGTGCGGGTTTCTCCCACCGCGAGACTGGGCTCAGGCAAGCAGCAGCAGCCCGCAGAACATTTCTCAGCGAATGCTGTGCTTTCGCAGAGGCTTTGGCTTGGAGCCAACAGCACTTTGCTGCTGCTTCCTCAGCAAGGCTTCAGTCGCGTCAGGGAAGAAGAGCTGCGGGAGAGCTGGTGCCTCTTGGGCCTTGCTTTCCCGGGCTCCATGTTCGCGTCCTGGGTTCACCCAGCCAGGCCTCACTAAGCAGACACAGCCACAACCCCGCAGTAGCGTGCGTAACCTAGGATGGCACTCTAGGCACACTCCCATCTCCCAGTGTATGCATCGCTTGGCCTTTTACTCTGGCGCTCAGGCGGATTCTCGGACTAGGCCAGTGCCCTCCCCACAGGAAAGTAGAGGTGACAGGATCCCTGTCCACCGCACCAGCTCTGAATAGGGAGCTTTGGGGAACTGTCCCCACTCCTTCCACTGAAACCCCGTGCCTCCTCCAAGCTTCCACATCCTGGAGGAAGACGGCATCTGACACCCCGTTATTTCAGGGAGCTGTTTCTGCGAGTTCAGAGTAGGCGCCTGGTGGCTAGTGCATGTCTGCCCCCGGGACAGGTGGCCAAGAGCTGCTGTCTCCTTGGGCCCAGTCCCTCAGGACAGGCATGTTCTCTGCCCAGACTCCTTCCTAAGAGTGGAGCACGCACCCTGCCCTACTCATCACCTCCTGTCTCCTTAGCAGCCAGGCTTCTGTCTCTCTGCACTGGGCGCGGCTGATACTTGTATTGCCGGCTCTCCTGCTTCACAACCGTTTCCAGACCAGAAGGCCAACGGCTCCTGCTCTTCTCCCCGGACAGCGTACTTCACCTTCCGCAGACATGCTCCTGGGGAGTGCAGTGAAAAACGTGTCCCTTTTCCTTAAGGCTCTTTCCACAGGGGCCACCGCGCTTCTCTCTCAGGCAGAGGAGTTTCCGAGGCATAGAGGGTTTCGCTCCATGCGGGTTTATTACACCGTGCTGAGGAGACCAGCTCAGGCAAACAGGAGCATCCCTCAGACCGGACTCTGATTTCCCAAAGAATGCTGTGCTTTGCCAGAGGGGATGCCAGGGCAAAGAAGCTTTCGCTCTATGCGATTTTCTCCAATAGTGCTGCGAATACTAGGCTAAGGCAAGCAGCAACAGCAGCCCTGAATCCCGACTCTGATTTCCCAGCGACTGCTATGCTTTTGCAGACGTTTTCAGCTTGGCAGGTACCGCACTTCGCTGCTGCTTCCTCAGAAAGGCATTGGATGTTCACTCTGCACGGTAGGGAAGAAGAGCCGCGGGAGAGCTGGTGCCTCTTGGGAAGTGATATCCTGGGCTCCGAGTGTACGCGCGGGATTCACCTTGCTATGCCGAACTCAGCAGACACAGTCACCACCCTGCAGCAGCGTGCGTGTCCTAGCATAGCACTGTACGTCTATTACCATCTCCTGGGGTAGGTTAGGCTTTGCTTTTTGCTTCGGCTCTCGGGCAGACTCGGTGTCTAGGCCAGTGCCTTCACCACAGGAGATAGGAGGCGATCGGATACCTGCACAAGGCCCTTGAACTGAATAGGGAGCATAGGGGGACTGTGCCCACTCCTTCCCCTTAAACCCCGTGCCTCCTCCAAGCTTCCACATCCTGGAGGAAGTCGGCATCTGACTCCCCGTTATTTCAGGGAGCTGTTTCTGCGAGGTTAGTGTAGGTGCCTGGTGGCTAGCGCATGTCTGCCCCAGGGACAGGTGGCCAAGAGCTGCTGTCTCCTTGGGCCCAGTCCCTCAGGACAGGCATGTTCTCTGCCCAGACTCCTTCCTAAGAGTGGAGCACGCACCCTGCCCTACTCATCGCCTCCTGTCTCCTTAGCAGCCAGGCTTCTGTCTCTCTGCACTGGGAGCGGCTGATACTTGTATTGCCGGCTCTCCTGCTTCACAACCGTTTCCAGACCAGAAGGCCAACGGCTCCTGCTCTTCTCCCCGGACAGCGTACTTCACCTTCCGCAGACATGCTCCTGGGGAGTGCAGTGAAAAACGTGTCCCTTTCCTTAAGGCTCTTTCCACAGGGGCCACTGCGCTTCTCTCTCAGGTAGAGGAGATTCCGAGGCATAGAGGGTTTCGCTCCATGCGGGTTTATTACACCGTGCTGAGGAGACCAGCTCAGGCAAACAGGAGCATCCCTCAGACCGGACTCTGATTTCCCAAAGAATGCTGTGCTTTGCCAGAGGGGATGCCAGGGCAAAGAGGCTTTCGCTCTATGTTGTTTTCTCCAATAGTGCTGCGAATACTAGGCTAAGGCAAGCAGCTACAGCAGCCCTCAATCCCGACTCTGATTTCCCAGCGACTGCTATGCTTTCGCAGACGTATTCAGCTTGGCACAAACCGCACTTCGCTGCTGCTAGCTCAGGAAGGAGTTGGGTGTTCACTCTGCGCGGCAGGGAAGAAGCGCCGCGGGAGTGCTGGGGCCTCTTGGGACTTGCTTTCCGGGGCTCCAAGTTCAAGCCCGGGGTTCACCTTGCTATGCCGAACTAAGCAGACACAGTCACAACTCTGCAGCAGCGTGCGTGTCCTAGCATGGCACTCTATGCCTATTACCATCTCCTGGGGCGGTAAGGCTTTGCCTTTTGCTCTGTTGCTCAGGCAGACTCGGGGTTACGCCTGTCCTTCACCACAGGAGGGAGAAGGCGACAGGGTCACTGCACACCGCCCGTGCACTCGGATGGGGAACCGTGGGGGACTGTCTCCACTCTTTCTCCGGCACACCCCCTCCCACCCACATCGCTGCCACATCTTGGTGGAAGACGTATCGGTCTGCCCGTTTCTCCATGTGGCTGTTTCTGTGAGTTCCGGGTATGGCACCTGGTGGCAAGCCCAAGTCTGCCCTTGGGACAGGTGGCCAAGGAGATGCTCTCCCCTTGGGACCAGAGGCCCAGGACAGGTCTGCCATCTGCCCAGACTCCTTCCTCAGCGTGGAACACGCGCCTCTGCCCTAGTCGACCCCTCATGTCTCCTTAGCAGCCAGGCTTCCATCTCTCCGCACAGGGAGCGGGTGACACTTGTCTTGCCACCGGCCTGCTGTTCGTGCCACGGCAGCCTATCCTGCTTTCCGAGCGTTTCCCGACCGCAAGGCCAACGGCTCGTTCTCTTCTCCGGGGGCGGCATGCTATGCCTTCCCCACACTTGGCTTCTCTCTCAGGCAGACGGGATGCTAGGGCAAAGAGTATTTCGCTCCATGCGTGTATCTTCCACAGAGCTGCGGAGACGAGCTCAGGCAAGCAGCAGCAGCATCCCCAAACCCAACTCTGATTTCCCAAGGAACGCTGTGCTTTCCCAGGGGAGATGCCCAGGCAAAGAGGCTTTCGCTGTGTGCGGGTTTCTCCCACCGCGAGACTGGGCTCAGGCAAGCAGCAGCAGCCCGCAGAACATTTCTCAGCGAATGCTGTGCTTTCGCAGAGGCTTTGGCTTGGAGCCAACAGCACTTTGCTGCTGCTTCCTCAGCAAGGCTTCAGTCGCGTCAGGGAAGAAGAGCTGCGGGAGAGCTGGTGCCTCTTGGGCCTTGCTTTCCCGGGCTCCATGTTCGCGTCCTGGGTTCACCCAGCCAGGCCTCACTAAGCAGACACAGCCACAACCCCGCAGTAGCGTGCGTAACCTAGGATGGCACTCTAGGCACACTCCCATCTCCCAGTGTATGCATCGCTTGGCCTTTTACTCTGGCGCTCAGGCGGATTCTCGGACTAGGCCAGTGCCCTCCCCACAGGAAAGTAGAGGTGACAGGATCCCTGTCCACCGCACCAGCTCTGAATAGGGAGCTTTGGGGAACTGTCCCCACTCCTTCCACTGAAACCCCGTGCCTCCTCCAAGCTTCCACATCCTGGAGGAAGACGGCATCTGACACCCCGTTATTTCAGGGAGCTGTTTCTGCGAGTTCAGAGTAGGCGCCTGGTGGCTAGTGCATGTCTGCCCCCGGGACAGGTGGCCAAGAGCTGCTGTCTCCTTGGGCCCAGTCCCTCAGGACAGGCATGTTCTCTGCCCAGACTCCTTCCTAAGAGTGGAGCACGCACCCTGCCCTACTCATCACCTCCTGTCTCCTTAGCAGCCAGGCTTCTGTCTCTCTGCACTGGGCGCGGCTGATACTTGTATTGCCGGCTCTCCTGCTTCACAACCGTTTCCAGACCAGAAGGCCAACGGCTCCTGCTCTTCTCCCCGGACAGCGTACTTCACCTTCCGCAGACATGCTCCTGGGGAGTGCAGTGAAAAACGTGTCCCTTTTCCTTAAGGCTCTTTCCACAGGGGCCACCGCGCTTCTCTCTCAGGCAGAGGAGTTTCCGAGGCATAGAGGGTTTCGCTCCATGCGGGTTTATTACACCGTGCTGAGGAGACCAGCTCAGGCAAACAGGAGCATCCCTCAGACCGGACTCTGATTTCCCAAAGAATGCTGTGCTTTGCCAGAGGGGATGCCAGGGCAAAGAAGCTTTCGCTCTATGCGATTTTCTCCAATAGTGCTGCGAATACTAGGCTAAGGCAAGCAGCAACAGCAGCCCTGAATCCCGACTCTGATTTCCCAGCGACTGCTATGCTTTTGCAGACGTTTTCAGCTTGGCAGGTACCGCACTTCGCTGCTGCTTCCTCAGAAAGGCATTGGATGTTCACTCTGCACGGTAGGGAAGAAGAGCCGCGGGAGAGCTGGTGCCTCTTGGGAAGTGATATCCTGGGCTCCGAGTGTACGCGCGGGATTCACCTTGCTATGCCGAACTCAGCAGACACAGTCACCACCCTGCAGCAGCGTGCGTGTCCTAGCATAGCACTGTACGTCTATTACCATCTCCTGGGGTAGGTTAGGCTTTGCTTTTTGCTTCGGCTCTCGGGCAGACTCGGTGTCTAGGCCAGTGCCTTCACCACAGGAGATAGGAGGCGATCGGATACCTGCACAAGGCCCGTGAACTGAATAGGGAGCATTGGGGGACTGTGCCCACTCCTTCCCCTTAAACCCCGTGCCTCCTCCAAGCTTCCACATCCTGGAGGAAGTCGGCATCTGACTCCCCGTTATTTCAGGGAGCTGTTTCTGCGAGGTTAGTGTAGGTGCCTGGTGGCTAGCGCATGTCTGCCCCAGGGACAGGTGGCCAAGAGCTGCTGTCTCCTTGGGCCCAGTCCCTCAGGACAGGCATGTTCTCTGCCCAGACTCCTTCCTAAGAGTGGAGCACGCACCCTGCCCTACTCATCGCCTCCTGTCTCCTTAGCAGCCAGGCTTCTGTCTCTCTGCACTGGGAGCGGCTGATACTTGTATTGCCGGCTCTCCTGCTTCACAACCGTTTCCAGACCAGAAGGCCAACGGCTCCTGCTCTTTTCCCCGGACAGCGTACTTCACCTTCCACAGACATGCTTCTGGGGAGTGCAGTGAAAAACGTGTCCCTTTCCTTAAGGCTCTTTCCACAGGGGCCACTGCGCTTCTCTCTCAGGTAGAGGAGATTCCGAGGCATAGAGGGTTTCGCTCCATGCGGGTTTATTACACCGTGCTGAGGAGACCAGCTCAGGCAAACAGGAGCATCCCTCAGACCGGACTCTGATTTCCCAAAGAATGCTGTGCTTTGCCAGAGGGGATGCCAGGGCAAAGAGGCTTTCGCTCTATGTTGTTTTCTCCAATAGTGCTGCGAATACTAGGCTAAGGCAAGCAGCTACAGCAGCCCTCAATCCCGACTCTGATTTCCCAGCGACTGCTATGCTTTCGCAGACGTATTCAGCTTGGCACAAACCGCACTTCGCTGCTGCTAGCTCAGAAAGGAGTTGGGTGTTCACTCTGCGCGGCAGGGAAGAAGCGCCGCGGGAGTGCTGGGGCCTCTTGGGACTTGCTTTCCGGGGCTCCAAGTTCAAGCCCGGGGTTCACCTTGCTATGCCGAACTAAGCAGACACAGTCACAACTCTGCAGCAGCGTGCGTGTCCTAGCATGGCACTCTATGCCTATTACCATCTCCTGGGGCGGTAAGGCTTTGCCTTTTGCTCTGTTGCTCAGGCAGACTCGGGGTTACGCCTGTCCTTCACCACAGGAGGGAGAAGGCGACAGGGTCACTGCACACCGCCCGTGCACTCGGATGGGGAACCGTGGGGGACTGTCTCCACTCTTTCTCCGGCACACCCCCTCCCACCCACATCGCTGCCACATCTTGGTGGAAGACGTATCGGTCTGCCCGTTTCTCCATGTGGCTGTTTCTGTGAGTTCCGGGTATGGCACCTGGTGGCAAGCCCAAGTCTGCCCTTGGGACAGGTGGCCAAGGAGATGCTCTCCCCTTGGGACCAGAGGCCCAGGACAGGTCTGCCATCTGCCCAGACTCCTTCCTCAGCGTGGAACACGCGCCTCTGCCCTAGTCGACCCCTCATGTCTCCTTAGCAGCCAGGCTTCCATCTCTCCGCACAGGGAGCGGGTGACACTTGTCTTGCCACCGGCCTGCTGTTCGTGCCACGGCAGCCTATCCTGCTTTCCGAGCGTTTCCCGACCGCAAGGCCAACGGCTCGTTCTCTTCTCCGGGGGCGGCATGCTATGCCTTCCCCACACTTGGCTTCTCTCTCAGGCAGACGGGATGCTAGGGCAAAGAGTATTTCGCTCCATGCGTGTATCTTCCACAGAGCTGCGGAGACGAGCTCAGGCAAGCAGCAGCAGCATCCCCAAACCCAACTCTGATTTCCCAAGGAACGCTGTGCTTTCCCAGGGGAGATGCCCAGGCAAAGAGGCTTTCGCTGTGTGCGGGTTTCTCCCACCGCGAGACTGGGCTCAGGCAAGCAGCAGCAGCCCGCAGAACATTTCTCAGCGAATGCTGTGCTTTCGCAGAGGCTTTGGCTTGGAGCCAACAGCACTTTGCTGCTGCTTCCTCAGCAAGGCTTCAGTCGCGTCAGGGAAGAAGAGCTGCGGGAGAGCTGGTGCCTCTTGGGCCTTGCTTTCCCGGGCTCCATGTTCGCGTCCTGGGTTCACCCAGCCAGGCCTCACTAAGCAGACACAGCCACAACCCCGCAGTAGCGTGCGTAACCTAGGATGGCACTCTAGGCACACTCCCATCTCCCAGTGTATGCATCGCTTGGCCTTTTACTCTGGCGCTCAGGCGGATTCTCGGACTAGGCCAGTGCCCTCCCCACAGGAAAGTAGAGGTGACAGGATCCCTGTCCACCGCACCAGCTCTGAATAGGGAGCTTTGGGGAACTGTCCCCACTCCTTCCACTGAAACCCCGTGCCTCAACCAAGCTTCCACATCCTGGAGGAAGACGGCATCTGACACCCCGTTATTTCAGGGAGCTGTTTCTGCGAGTTCAGAGTAGGCGCCTGGTGGCTAGTGCATGTCTGCCCCCGGGACAGGTGGCCAAGAGCTGCTGTCTCCTTGGGCCCAGACCCTCAGGACAGGCATGTTCTCTGCCCAGACTCCTTCCTAAGAGTGGAGCACGCACCCTGCCCTACTCATCGCCTCCTGTCTCCTTAGCAGCCAGGCTTCTGTCTCTCTGCACTGGGCGCGGCTGATACTTGTATTGCCGGCTCTCCTGCTTCACAACCGTTTCCAGACCAGAAGGCCAACGGCTCCTGCTCTTCTCCCCGGACAGCGTACTTCACCTTCCGCAGACATGCTCCTGGGGAGTGCAGTGAAAAACGTGTCCCTTTCCTTAAGGCTCTTTCCACAGGGGCCACTGCGCTTCTCTCTCAGGTAGAGGAGATTCCGAGGCATAGAGGGTTTCGCTCCATGCGGGTTTATTACACCGTGCTGAGGAGACCAGCTCAGGCAAACAGGAGCATCCCTCAGACCGGACTCTGATTTCCCAAAGAATGCTGTGCTTTGCCAGAGGGGATGCCAGGGAAAAGAGGCTTTCGCTCTATGTTGTTTTCTCCAATAGTGCTGCGAATACTAGGCTAAGGCAAGCAGCTACAGCAGCCCTCAATCCCGACTCTGATTTCCCAGCGACTGCTATGCTTTCGCAGACGTATTCAGCTTGGCACAAACCGCACTTCGCTGCTGCTAGCTCAGAAAGGAGTTGGGTGTTCACTCTGCGCGGCAGGGAAGAAGCGCCGCGGGAGTGCTGGGGCCTCTTGGGACTTGCTTTCCGGGGCTCCAAGTTCAAGCCCGGGGTTCACCTTGCTATGCCGAACTAAGCAGACACAGTCACAACTCTGCAGCAGCGTGCGTGTCCTAGCATGGCACTCTATGCCTATTACCATCTCCTGGGGCGGTAAGGCTTTGCCTTTTGCTCTGTTGCTCAGGCAGACTCGGGGTTACGCCTGTCCTTCACCACAGGAGGGAGAAGGCGACAGGGTCACTGCACACCGCCCGTGCACTCGGATGGGGAACCGTGGGGGACTGTCTCCACTCTTTCTCCGGCACACCCCCTCCCACCCACATCGCTGCCACATCTTGGTGGAAGACGTATCGGTCTGCCCGTTTCTCCATGTGGCTGTTTCTGTGAGTTCCGGGTATGGCACCTGGTGGCAAGCCCAAGTCTGCCCTTGGGACAGGTGGCCAAGGAGATGCTCTCCCCTTGGGACCAGAGGCCCAGGACAGGTCTGCCATCTGCCCAGACTCCTTCCTCAGCGTGGAACACGCGCCTCTGCCCTAGTCGACCCCTCATGTCTCCTTAGCAGCCAGGCTTCCATCTCTCCGCACAGGGAGCGGGTGACACTTGTCTTGCCACCGGCCTGCTGTTCGTGCCACGGCAGCCTATCCTGCTTTCCGAGCGTTTCCCGACCGCAAGGCCAACGGCTCGTTCTCTTCTCCGGGGGCGGCATGCTATGCCTTCCCCACACTTGGCTTCTCTCTCAGGCAGACGGGATGCTAGGGCAAAGAGTATTTCGCTCCATGCGTGTATCTTCCACAGAGCTGCGGAGACGAGCTCAGGCAAGCAGCAGCAGCATCCCCAAACCCAACTCTGATTTCCCAAGGAACGCTGTGCTTTCCCAGGGGAGATGCCCAGGCAAAGAGGCTTTCGCTGTGTGCGGGTTTCTCCCACCGCGAGACTGGGCTCAGGCAAGCAGCAGCAGCCCGCAGAACATTTCTCAGCGAATGCTGTGCTTTCGCAGAGGCTTTGGCTTGGAGCCAACAGCACTTTGCTGCTGCTTCCTCAGCAAGGCTTCAGTCGCGTCAGGGAAGAAGAGCTGCGGGAGAGCTGGTGCCTCTTGGGCCTTGCTTTCCCGGGCTCCATGTTCGCGTCCTGGGTTCACCCAGCCAGGCCTCACTAAGCAGACACAGCCACAACCCCGCAGTAGCGTGCGTAACCTAGGATGGCACTCTAGGCACACTCCCATCTCCCAGTGTATGCATCGCTTGGCCTTTTACTCTGGCGCTCAGGCGGATTCTCGGACTAGGCCAGTGCCCTCCCCACAGGAAAGTAGAGGTGACAGGATCCCTGTCCACCGCACCAGCTCTGAATAGGGAGCTTAGGGGAACTGTCCCCACTCCTTCCACTGAAACCCCGTGCCTCCTCCAAGCTTCCACATCCTGGAGGAAGACGGCATCTGACACCCCGTTATTTCAGGGAGCTGTTTCTGCGAGTTCAGAGTAGGCGCCTGGTGGCTAGTGCATGTCTGCCCCCGGGACAGGTGGCCAAGAGCTGCTGTCTCCTTGGGCCCAGTCCCTCAGGACAGGCATGTTCTCTGCCCAGACTCCTTCCTAAGAGTGGAGCACGCACCCTGCCCTACTCATCACCTCCTGTCTCCTTAGCAGCCAGGCTTCTGTCTCTCTGCACTGGGCGCGGCTGATACTTGTATTGCCGGCTCTCCTGCTTCACAACCGTTTCCAGACCAGAAGGCCAACGGCTCCTGCTCTTCTCCCCGGACAGCGTACTTCACCTTCCGCAGACATGCTCCTGGGGAGTGCAGTGAAAAACGTGTCCCTTTTCCTTAAGGCTCTTTCCACAGGGGCCACCGCGCTTCTCTCTCAGGCAGAGGAGTTTCCGAGGCATAGAGGGTTTCGCTCCATGCGGGTTTATTACACCGTGCTGAGGAGACCAGCTCAGGCAAACAGGAGCATCCCTCAGACCGGACTCTGATTTCCCAAAGAATGCTGTGCTTTGCCAGAGGGGATGCCAGGGCAAAGAAGCTTTCGCTCTATGCGATTTTCTCCAATAGTGCTGCGAATACTAGGCTAAGGCAAGCAGCAACAGCAGCCCTGAATCCCGACTCTGATTTCCCAGCGACTGCTATGCTTTTGCAGACGTTTTCAGCTTGGCAGGTACCGCACTTCGCTGCTGCTTCCTCAGAAAGGCATTGGATGTTCACTCTGCACGGTAGGGAAGAAGAGCCGCGGGAGAGCTGGTGCCTCTTGGGAAGTGATATCCTGGGCTCCGAGTGTACGCGCGGGATTCACCTTGCTATGCCGAACTCAGCAGACACAGTCACCACCCTGCAGCAGCGTGCGTGTCCTAGCATAGCACTGTACGTCTATTACCATCTCCTGGGGTAGGTTAGGCTTTGCTTTTTGCTTCGGCTCTCGGGCAGACTCGGTGTCTAGGCCAGTGCCTTCACCACAGGAGATAGGAGGCGATCGGATACCTGCACAAGGCCCGTGAACTGAATAGGGAGCATTGGGGGACTGTGCCCACTCCTTCCCCTTAAACCCCGTGCCTCCTCCAAGCTTCCACATCCTGGAGGAAGTCGGCATCTGACTCCCCGTTATTTCAGGGAGCTGTTTCTGCGAGGTTAGTGTAGGTGCCTGGTGGCTAGCGCATGTCTGCCCCAGGGACAGGTGGCCAAGAGCTGCTGTCTCCTTGGGCCCAGTCCCTCAGGACAGGCATGTTCTCTGCCCAGACTCCTTCCTAAGAGTGGAGCACGCACCCTGCCCTACTCATCGCCTCCTGTCTCCTTAGCAGCCAGGCTTCTGTCTCTCTGCACTGGGAGCGGCTGATACTTGTATTGCCGGCTCTCCTGCTTCACAACCGTTTCCAGACCAGAAGGCCAACGGCTCCTGCTCTTTTCCCCGGACAGCGTACTTCACCTTCCACAGACATGCTTCTGGGGAGTGCAGTGAAAAACGTGTCCCTTTCCTTAAGGCTCTTTCCACAGGGGCCACTGCGCTTCTCTCTCAGGTAGAGGAGATTCCGAGGCATAGAGGGTTTCGCTCCATGCGGGTTTATTACACCGTGCTGAGGAGACCAGCTCAGGCAAACAGGAGCATCCCTCAGACCGGACTCTGATTTCCCAAAGAATGCTGTGCTTTGCCAGAGGGGATGCCAGGGCAAAGAGGCTTTCGCTCTATGTTGTTTTCTCCAATAGTGCTGCGAATACTAGGCTAAGGCAAGCAGCTACAGCAGCCCTCAATCCCGACTCTGATTTCCCAGCGACTGCTATGCTTTCGCAGACGTATTCAGCTTGGCACAAACCGCACTTCGCTGCTGCTAGCTCAGAAAGGAGTTGGGTGTTCACTCTGCGCGGCAGGGAAGAAGCGCCGCGGGAGTGCTGGGGCCTCTTGGGACTTGCTTTCCGGGGCTCCAAGTTCAAGCCCGGGGTTCACCTTGCTATGCCGAACTAAGCAGACACAGTCACAACTCTGCAGCAGCGTGCGTGTCCTAGCATGGCACTCTATGCCTATTACCATCTCCTGGGGCGGTAAGGCTTTGCCTTTTGCTCTGTTGCTCAGGCAGACTCGGGGTTACGCCTGTCCTTCACCACAGGAGGGAGAAGGCGACAGGGTCACTGCACACCGCCCGTGCACTCGGATGGGGAACCGTGGGGGACTGTCTCCACTCTTTCTCCGGCACACCCCCTCCCACCCACATCGCTGCCACATCTTGGTGGAAGACGTATCGGTCTGCCCGTTTCTCCATGTGGCTGTTTCTGTGAGTTCCGGGTATGGCACCTGGTGGCAAGCCCAAGTCTGCCCTTGGGACAGGTGGCCAAGGAGATGCTCTCCCCTTGGGACCAGAGGCCCAGGACAGGTCTGCCATCTGCCCAGACTCCTTCCTCAGCGTGGAACACGCGCCTCTGCCCTAGTCGACCCCTCATGTCTCCTTAGCAGCCAGGCTTCCATCTCTCCGCACAGGGAGCGGGTGACACTTGTCTTGCCACCGGCCTGCTGTTCGTGCCACGGCAGCCTATCCTGCTTTCCGAGCGTTTCCCGACCGCAAGGCCAACGGCTCGTTCTCTTCTCCGGGGGCGGCATGCTATGCCTTCCCCACACTTGGCTTCTCTCTCAGGCAGACGGGATGCTAGGGCAAAGAGTATTTCGCTCCATGCGTGTATCTTCCACAGAGCTGCGGAGACGAGCTCAGGCAAGCAGCAGCAGCATCCCCAAACCCAACTCTGATTTCCCAAGGAACGCTGTGCTTTCCCAGGGGAGATGCCCAGGCAAAGAGGCTTTCGCTGTGTGCGGGTTTCTCCCACCGCGAGACTGGGCTCAGGCAAGCAGCAGCAGCCCGCAGAACATTTCTCAGCGAATGCTGTGCTTTCGCAGAGGCTTTGGCTTGGAGCCAACAGCACTTTGCTGCTGCTTCCTCAGCAAGGCTTCAGTCGCGTCAGGGAAGAAGAGCTGCGGGAGAGCTGGTGCCTCTTGGGCCTTGCTTTCCCGGGCTCCATGTTCGCGTCCTGGGTTCACCCAGCCAGGCCTCACTAAGCAGACACAGCCACAACCCCGCAGTAGCGTGCGTAACCTAGGATGGCACTCTAGGCACACTCCCATCTCCCAGTGTATGCATCGCTTGGCCTTTTACTCTGGCGCTCAGGCGGATTCTCGGACTAGGCCAGTGCCCTCCCCACAGGAAAGTAGAGGTGACAGGATCCCTGTCCACCGCACCAGCTCTGAATAGGGAGCTTAGGGGAACTGTCCCCACTCCTTCCACTGAAACCCCGTGCCTCCTCCAAGCTTCCACATCCTGGAGGAAGACGGCATCTGACACCCCGTTATTTCAGGGAGCTGTTTCTGCGAGTTCAGAGTAGGCGCCTGGTGGCTAGTGCATGTCTGCCCCCGGGACAGGTGGCCAAGAGCTGCTGTCTCCTTGGGCCCAGTCCCTCAGGACAGGCATGTTCTCTGCCCAGACTCCTTCCTAAGAGTGGAGCACGCACCCTGCCCTACTCATCACCTCCTGTCTCCTTAGCAGCCAGGCTTCTGTCTCTCTGCACTGGGCGCGGCTGATACTTGTATTGCCGGCTCTCCTGCTTCACAACCGTTTCCAGACCAGAAGGCCAACGGCTCCTGCTCTTCTCCCCGGACAGCGTACTTCACCTTCCGCAGACATGCTCCTGGGGAGTGCAGTGAAAAACGTGTCCCTTTTCCTTAAGGCTCTTTCCACAGGGGCCACCGCGCTTCTCTCTCAGGCAGAGGAGTTTCCGAGGCATAGAGGGTTTCGCTCCATGCGGGTTTATTACACCGTGCTGAGGAGACCAGCTCAGGCAAACAGGAGCATCCCTCAGACCGGACTCTGATTTCCCAAAGAATGCTGTGCTTTGCCAGAGGGGATGCCAGGGCAAAGAAGCTTTCGCTCTATGCGATTTTCTCCAATAGTGCTGCGAATACTAGGCTAAGGCAAGCAGCAACAGCAGCCCTGAATCCCGACTCTGATTTCCCAGCGACTGCTATGCTTTTGCAGACGTTTTCAGCTTGGCAGGTACCGCACTTCGCTGCTGCTTCCTCAGAAAGGCATTGGATGTTCACTCTGCACGGTAGGGAAGAAGAGCCGCGGGAGAGCTGGTGCCTCTTGGGAAGTGATATCCTGGGCTCCGAGTGTACGCGCGGGATTCACCTTGCTATGCCGAACTCAGCAGACACAGTCACCACCCTGCAGCAGCGTGCGTGTCCTAGCATAGCACTGTACGTCTATTACCATCTCCTGGGGTAGGTTAGGCTTTGCTTTTTGCTTCGGCTCTCGGGCAGACTCGGTGTCTAGGCCAGTGCCTTCACCACAGGAGATAGGAGGCGATCGGATACCTGCACAAGGCCCGTGAACTGAATAGGGAGCATTGGGGGACTGTGCCCACTCCTTCCCCTTAAACCCCGTGCCTCCTCCAAGCTTCCACATCCTGGAGGAAGTCGGCATCTGACTCCCCGTTATTTCAGGGAGCTGTTTCTGCGAGGTTAGTGTAGGTGCCTGGTGGCTAGCGCATGTCTGCCCCAGGGACAGGTGGCCAAGAGCTGCTGTCTCCTTGGGCCCAGTCCCTCAGGACAGGCATGTTCTCTGCCCAGACTCCTTCCTAAGAGTGGAGCACGCACCCTGCCCTACTCATCGCCTCCTGTCTCCTTAGCAGCCAGGCTTCTGTCTCTCTGCACTGGGAGCGGCTGATACTTGTATTGCCGGCTCTCCTGCTTCACAACCGTTTCCAGACCAGAAGGCCAACGGCTCCTGCTCTTTTCCCCGGACAGCGTACTTCACCTTCCACAGACATGCTTCTGGGGAGTGCAGTGAAAAACGTGTCCCTTTCCTTAAGGCTCTTTCCACAGGGGCCACTGCGCTTCTCTCTCAGGTAGAGGAGATTCCGAGGCATAGAGGGTTTCGCTCCATGCGGGTTTATTACACCGTGCTGAGGAGACCAGCTCAGGCAAACAGGAGCATCCCTCAGACCGGACTCTGATTTCCCAAAGAATGCTGTGCTTTGCCAGAGGGGATGCCAGGGCAAAGAGGCTTTCGCTCTATGTTGTTTTCTCCAATAGTGCTGCGAATACTAGGCTAAGGCAAGCAGCTACAGCAGCCCTCAATCCCGACTCTGATTTCCCAGCGACTGCTATGCTTTCGCAGACGTATTCAGCTTGGCACAAACCGCACTTCGCTGCTGCTAGCTCAGAAAGGAGTTGGGTGTTCACTCTGCGCGGCAGGGAAGAAGCGCCGCGGGAGTGCTGGGGCCTCTTGGGACTTGCTTTCCGGGGCTCCAAGTTCAAGCCCGGGGTTCACCTTGCTATGCCGAACTAAGCAGACACAGTCACAACTCTGCAGCAGCGTGCGTGTCCTAGCATGGCACTCTATGCCTATTACCATCTCCTGGGGCGGTAAGGCTTTGCCTTTTGCTCTGTTGCTCAGGCAGACTCGGGGTTACGCCTGTCCTTCACCACAGGAGGGAGAAGGCGACAGGGTCACTGCACACCGCCCGTGCACTCGGATGGGGAACCGTGGGGGACTGTCTCCACTCTTTCTCCGGCACACCCCCTCCCACCCACATCGCTGCCACATCTTGGTGGAAGACGTATCGGTCTGCCCGTTTCTCCATGTGGCTGTTTCTGTGAGTTCCGGGTATGGCACCTGGTGGCAAGCCCAAGTCTGCCCTTGGGACAGGTGGCCAAGGAGATGCTCTCCCCTTGGGACCAGAGGCCCAGGACAGGTCTGCCATCTGCCCAGACTCCTTCCTCAGCGTGGAACACGCGCCTCTGCCCTAGTCGACCCCTCATGTCTCCTTAGCAGCCAGGCTTCCATCTCTCCGCACAGGGAGCGGGTGACACTTGTCTTGCCACCGGCCTGCTGTTCGTGCCACGGCAGCCTATCCTGCTTTCCGAGCGTTTCCCGACCGCAAGGCCAACGGCTCGTTCTCTTCTCCGGGGGCGGCATGCTATGCCTTCCCCACACTTGGCTTCTCTCTCAGGCAGACGGGATGCTAGGGCAAAGAGTATTTCGCTCCATGCGTGTATCTTCCACAGAGCTGCGGAGACGAGCTCAGGCAAGCAGCAGCAGCATCCCCAAACCCAACTCTGATTTCCCAAGGAACGCTGTGCTTTCCCAGGGGAGATGCCCAGGCAAAGAGGCTTTCGCTGTGTGCGGGTTTCTCCCACCGCGAGACTGGGCTCAGGCAAGCAGCAGCAGCCCGCAGAACATTTCTCAGCGAATGCTGTGCTTTCGCAGAGGCTTTGGCTTGGAGCCAACAGCACTTTGCTGCTGCTTCCTCAGCAAGGCTTCAGTCGCGTCAGGGAAGAAGAGCTGCGGGAGAGCTGGTGCCTCTTGGGCCTTGCTTTCCCGGGCTCCATGTTCGCGTCCTGGGTTCACCCAGCCAGGCCTCACTAAGCAGACACAGCCACAACCCCGCAGTAGCGTGCGTAACCTAGGATGGCACTCTAGGCACACTCCCATCTCCCAGTGTATGCATCGCTTGGCCTTTTACTCTGGCGCTCAGGCGGATTCTCGGACTAGGCCAGTGCCCTCCCCACAGGAAAGTAGAGGTGACAGGATCCCTGTCCACCGCACCAGCTCTGAATAGGGAGCTTTGGGGAACTGTCCCCACTCCTTCCACTGAAACCCCGTGCCTCCTCCAAGCTTCCACATCCTGGAGGAAGACGGCATCTGACACCCCGTTATTTCAGGGAGCTGTTTCTGCGAGTTCAGAGTAGGCGCCTGGTGGCTAGTGCATGTCTGCCCCCGGGACAGGTGGCCAAGAGCTGCTGTCTCCTTGGGCCCAGTCCCTCAGGACAGGCATGTTCTCTGCCCAGACTCCTTCCTAAGAGTGGAGCACGCACCCTGCCCTACTCATCACCTCCTGTCTCCTTAGCAGCCAGGCTTCTGTCTCTCTGCACTGGGCGCGGCTGATACTTGTATTGCCGGCTCTCCTGCTTCACAACCGTTTCCAGACCAGAAGGCCAACGGCTCCTGCTCTTCTCCCCGGACAGCGTACTTCACCTTCCGCAGACATGCTCCTGGGGAGTGCAGTGAAAAACGTGTCCCTTTTCCTTAAGGCTCTTTCCACAGGGGCCACCGCGCTTCTCTCTCAGGCAGAGGAGTTTCCGAGGCATAGAGGGTTTCGCTCCATGCGGGTTTATTACACCGTGCTGAGGAGACCAGCTCAGGCAAACAGGAGCATCCCTCAGACCGGACTCTGATTTCCCAAAGAATGCTGTGCTTTGCCAGAGGGGATGCCAGGGCAAAGAAGCTTTCGCTCTATGCGATTTTCTCCAATAGTGCTGCGAATACTAGGCTAAGGCAAGCAGCAACAGCAGCCCTGAATCCCGACTCTGATTTCCCAGCGACTGCTATGCTTTTGCAGACGTTTTCAGCTTGGCAGGTACCGCACTTCGCTGCTGCTTCCTCAGAAAGGCATTGGATGTTCACTCTGCACGGTAGGGAAGAAGAGCCGCGGGAGAGCTGGTGCCTCTTGGGAAGTGATATCCTGGGCTCCGAGTGTACGCGCGGGATTCACCTTGCTATGCCGAACTCAGCAGACACAGTCACCACCCTGCAGCAGCGTGCGTGTCCTAGCATAGCACTGTACGTCTATTACCATCTCCTGGGGTAGGTTAGGCTTTGCTTTTTGCTTCGGCTCTCGGGCAGACTCGGTGTCTAGGCCAGTGCCTTCACCACAGGAGATAGGAGGCGATCGGATACCTGCACAAGGCCCGTGAACTGAATAGGGAGCATTGGGGGACTGTGCCCACTCCTTCCCCTTAAACCCCGTGCCTCCTCCAAGCTTCCACATCCTGGAGGAAGTCGGCATCTGACTCCCCGTTATTTCAGGGAGCTGTTTCTGCGAGGTTAGTGTAGGTGCCTGGTGGCTAGCGCATGTCTGCCCCAGGGACAGGTGGCCAAGAGCTGCTGTCTCCTTGGGCCCAGTCCCTCAGGACAGGCATGTTCTCTGCCCAGACTCCTTCCTAAGAGTGGAGCACGCACCCTGCCCTACTCATCGCCTCCTGTCTCCTTAGCAGCCAGGCTTCTGTCTCTCTGCACTGGGAGCGGCTGATACTTGTATTGCCGGCTCTCCTGCTTCACAACCGTTTCCAGACCAGAAGGCCAACGGCTCCTGCTCTTTTCCCCGGACAGCGTACTTCACCTTCCACAGACATGCTTCTGGGGAGTGCAGTGAAAAACGTGTCCCTTTCCTTAAGGCTCTTTCCACAGGGGCCACTGCGCTTCTCTCTCAGGTAGAGGAGATTCCGAGGCATAGAGGGTTTCGCTCCATGCGGGTTTATTACACCGTGCTGAGGAGACCAGCTCAGGCAAACAGGAGCATCCCTCAGACCGGACTCTGATTTCCCAAAGAATGCTGTGCTTTGCCAGAGGGGATGCCAGGGCAAAGAGGCTTTCGCTCTATGTTGTTTTCTCCAATAGTGCTGCGAATACTAGGCTAAGGCAAGCAGCTACAGCAGCCCTCAATCCCGACTCTGATTTCCCAGCGACTGCTATGCTTTCGCAGACGTATTCAGCTTGGCACAAACCGCACTTCGCTGCTGCTAGCTCAGAAAGGAGTTGGGTGTTCACTCTGCGCGGCAGGGAAGAAGCGCCGCGGGAGTGCTGGGGCCTCTTGGGACTTGCTTTCCGGGGCTCCAAGTTCAAGCCCGGGGTTCACCTTGCTATGCCGAACTAAGCAGACACAGTCACAACTCTGCAGCAGCGTGCGTGTCCTAGCATGGCACTCTATGCCTATTACCATCTCCTGGGGCGGTAAGGCTTTGCCTTTTGCTCTGTTGCTCAGGCAGACTCGGGGTTACGCCTGTCCTTCACCACAGGAGGGAGAAGGCGACAGGGTCACTGCACACCGCCCGTGCACTCGGATGGGGAACCGTGGGGGACTGTCTCCACTCTTTCTCCGGCACACCCCCTCCCACCCACATCGCTGCCACATCTTGGTGGAAGACGTATCGGTCTGCCCGTTTCTCCATGTGGCTGTTTCTGTGAGTTCCGGGTATGGCACCTGGTGGCAAGCCCAAGTCTGCCCTTGGGACAGGTGGCCAAGGAGATGCTCTCCCCTTGGGACCAGAGGCCCAGGACAGGTCTGCCATCTGCCCAGACTCCTTCCTCAGCGTGGAACACGCGCCTCTGCCCTAGTCGACCCCTCATGTCTCCTTAGCAGCCAGGCTTCCATCTCTCCGCACAGGGAGCGGGTGACACTTGTCTTGCCACCGGCCTGCTGTTCGTGCCACGGCAGCCTATCCTGCTTTCCGAGCGTTTCCCGACCGCAAGGCCAACGGCTCGTTCTCTTCTCCGGGGGCGGCATGCTATGCCTTCCCCACACTTGGCTTCTCTCTCAGGCAGACGGGATGCTAGGGCAAAGAGTATTTCGCTCCATGCGTGTATCTTCCACAGAGCTGCGGAGACGAGCTCAGGCAAGCAGCAGCAGCATCCCCAAACCCAACTCTGATTTCCCAAGGAACGCTGTGCTTTCCCAGGGGAGATGCCCAGGCAAAGAGGCTTTCGCTGTGTGCGGGTTTCTCCCACCGCGAGACTGGGCTCAGGCAAGCAGCAGCAGCCCGCAGAACATTTCTCAGCGAATGCTGTGCTTTCGCAGAGGCTTTGGCTTGGAGCCAACAGCACTTTGCTGCTGCTTCCTCAGCAAGGCTTCAGTCGCGTCAGGGAAGAAGAGCTGCGGGAGAGCTGGTGCCTCTTGGGCCTTGCTTTCCCGGGCTCCATGTTCGCGTCCTGGGTTCACCCAGCCAGGCCTCACTAAGCAGACACAGCCACAACCCCGCAGTAGCGTGCGTAACCTAGGATGGCACTCTAGGCACACTCCCATCTCCCAGTGTATGCATCGCTTGGCCTTTTACTCTGGCGCTCAGGCGGATTCTCGGACTAGGCCAGTGCCCTCCCCACAGGAAAGTAGAGGTGACAGGATCCCTGTCCACCGCACCAGCTCTGAATAGGGAGCTTAGGGGAACTGTCCCCACTCCTTCCACTGAAACCCCGTGCCTCCTCCAAGCTTCCACATCCTGGAGGAAGACGGCATCTGACACCCCGTTATTTCAGGGAGCTGTTTCTGCGAGTTCAGAGTAGGCGCCTGGTGGCTAGTGCATGTCTGCCCCCGGGACAGGTGGCCAAGAGCTGCTGTCTCCTTGGGCCCAGTCCCTCAGGACAGGCATGTTCTCTGCCCAGACTCCTTCCTAAGAGTGGAGCACGCACCCTGCCCTACTCATCACCTCCTGTCTCCTTAGCAGCCAGGCTTCTGTCTCTCTGCACTGGGCGCGGCTGATACTTGTATTGCCGGCTCTCCTGCTTCACAACCGTTTCCAGACCAGAAGGCCAACGGCTCCTGCTCTTCTCCCCGGACAGCGTACTTCACCTTCCGCAGACATGCTCCTGGGGAGTGCAGTGAAAAACGTGTCCCTTTTCCTTAAGGCTCTTTCCACAGGGGCCACCGCGCTTCTCTCTCAGGCAGAGGAGTTTCCGAGGCATAGAGGGTTTCGCTCCATGCGGGTTTATTACACCGTGCTGAGGAGACCAGCTCAGGCAAACAGGAGCATCCCTCAGACCGGACTCTGATTTCCCAAAGAATGCTGTGCTTTGCCAGAGGGGATGCCAGGGCAAAGAAGCTTTCGCTCTATGCGATTTTCTCCAATAGTGCTGCGAATACTAGGCTAAGGCAAGCAGCAACAGCAGCCCTGAATCCCGACTCTGATTTCCCAGCGACTGCTATGCTTTTGCAGACGTTTTCAGCTTGGCAGGTACCGCACTTCGCTGCTGCTTCCTCAGAAAGGCATTGGATGTTCACTCTGCACGGTAGGGAAGAAGAGCCGCGGGAGAGCTGGTGCCTCTTGGGAAGTGATATCCTGGGCTCCGAGTGTACGCGCGGGATTCACCTTGCTATGCCGAACTCAGCAGACACAGTCACCACCCTGCAGCAGCGTGCGTGTCCTAGCATAGCACTGTACGTCTATTACCATCTCCTGGGGTAGGTTAGGCTTTGCTTTTTGCTTCGGCTCTCGGGCAGACTCGGTGTCTAGGCCAGTGCCTTCACCACAGGAGATAGGAGGCGATCGGATACCTGCACAAGGCCCGTGAACTGAATAGGGAGCATTGGGGGACTGTGCCCACTCCTTCCCCTTAAACCCCGTGCCTCCTCCAAGCTTCCACATCCTGGAGGAAGTCGGCATCTGACTCCCCGTTATTTCAGGGAGCTGTTTCTGCGAGGTTAGTGTAGGTGCCTGGTGGCTAGCGCATGTCTGCCCCAGGGACAGGTGGCCAAGAGCTGCTGTCTCCTTGGGCCCAGTCCCTCAGGACAGGCATGTTCTCTGCCCAGACTCCTTCCTAAGAGTGGAGCACGCACCCTGCCCTACTCATCGCCTCCTGTCTCCTTAGCAGCCAGGCTTCTGTCTCTCTGCACTGGGAGCGGCTGATACTTGTATTGCCGGCTCTCCTGCTTCACAACCGTTTCCAGACCAGAAGGCCAACGGCTCCTGCTCTTTTCCCCGGACAGCGTACTTCACCTTCCACAGACATGCTTCTGGGGAGTGCAGTGAAAAACGTGTCCCTTTCCTTAAGGCTCTTTCCACAGGGGCCACTGCGCTTCTCTCTCAGGTAGAGGAGATTCCGAGGCATAGAGGGTTTCGCTCCATGCGGGTTTATTACACCGTGCTGAGGAGACCAGCTCAGGCAAACAGGAGCATCCCTCAGACCGGACTCTGATTTCCCAAAGAATGCTGTGCTTTGCCAGAGGGGATGCCAGGGCAAAGAGGCTTTCGCTCTATGTTGTTTTCTCCAATAGTGCTGCGAATACTAGGCTAAGGCAAGCAGCTACAGCAGCCCTCAATCCCGACTCTGATTTCCCAGCGACTGCTATGCTTTCGCAGACGTATTCAGCTTGGCACAAACCGCACTTCGCTGCTGCTAGCTCAGAAAGGAGTTGGGTGTTCACTCTGCGCGGCAGGGAAGAAGCGCCGCGGGAGTGCTGGGGCCTCTTGGGACTTGCTTTCCGGGGCTCCAAGTTCAAGCCCGGGGTTCACCTTGCTATGCCGAACTAAGCAGACACAGTCACAACTCTGCAGCAGCGTGCGTGTCCTAGCATGGCACTCTATGCCTATTACCATCTCCTGGGGCGGTAAGGCTTTGCCTTTTGCTCTGTTGCTCAGGCAGACTCGGGGTTACGCCTGTCCTTCACCACAGGAGGGAGAAGGCGACAGGGTCACTGCACACCGCCCGTGCACTCGGATGGGGAACCGTGGGGGACTGTCTCCACTCTTTCTCCGGCACACCCCCTCCCACCCACATCGCTGCCACATCTTGGTGGAAGACGTATCGGTCTGCCCGTTTCTCCATGTGGCTGTTTCTGTGAGTTCCGGGTATGGCACCTGGTGGCAAGCCCAAGTCTGCCCTTGGGACAGGTGGCCAAGGAGATGCTCTCCCCTTGGGACCAGAGGCCCAGGACAGGTCTGCCATCTGCCCAGACTCCTTCCTCAGCGTGGAACACGCGCCTCTGCCCTAGTCGACCCCTCATGTCTCCTTAGCAGCCAGGCTTCCATCTCTCCGCACAGGGAGCGGGTGACACTTGTCTTGCCACCGGCCTGCTGTTCGTGCCACGGCAGCCTATCCTGCTTTCCGAGCGTTTCCCGACCGCAAGGCCAACGGCTCGTTCTCTTCTCCGGGGGCGGCATGCTATGCCTTCCCCACACTTGGCTTCTCTCTCAGGCAGACGGGATGCTAGGGCAAAGAGTATTTCGCTCCATGCGTGTATCTTCCACAGAGCTGCGGAGACGAGCTCAGGCAAGCAGCAGCAGCATCCCCAAACCCAACTCTGATTTCCCAAGGAACGCTGTGCTTTCCCAGGGGAGATGCCCAGGCAAAGAGGCTTTCGCTGTGTGCGGGTTTCTCCCACCGCGAGACTGGGCTCAGGCAAGCAGCAGCAGCCCGCAGAACATTTCTCAGCGAATGCTGTGCTTTCGCAGAGGCTTTGGCTTGGAGCCAACAGCACTTTGCTGCTGCTTCCTCAGCAAGGCTTCAGTCGCGTCAGGGAAGAAGAGCTGCGGGAGAGCTGGTGCCTCTTGGGCCTTGCTTTCCCGGGCTCCATGTTCGCGTCCTGGGTTCACCCAGCCAGGCCTCACTAAGCAGACACAGCCACAACCCCGCAGTAGCGTGCGTAACCTAGGATGGCACTCTAGGCACACTCCCATCTCCCAGTGTATGCATCGCTTGGCCTTTTACTCTGGCGCTCAGGCGGATTCTCGGACTAGGCCAGTGCCCTCCCCACAGGAAAGTAGAGGTGACAGGATCCCTGTCCACCGCACCAGCTCTGAATAGGGAGCTTTGGGGAACTGTCCCCACTCCTTCCACTGAAACCCCGTGCCTCCTCCAAGCTTCCACATCCTGGAGGAAGACGGCATCTGACACCCCGTTATTTCAGGGAGCTGTTTCTGCGAGTTCAGAGTAGGCGCCTGGTGGCTAGTGCATGTCTGCCCCCGGGACAGGTGGCCAAGAGCTGCTGTCTCCTTGGGCCCAGTCCCTCAGGACAGGCATGTTCTCTGCCCAGACTCCTTCCTAAGAGTGGAGCACGCACCCTGCCCTACTCATCACCTCCTGTCTCCTTAGCAGCCAGGCTTCTGTCTCTCTGCACTGGGCGCGGCTGATACTTGTATTGCCGGCTCTCCTGCTTCACAACCGTTTCCAGACCAGAAGGCCAACGGCTCCTGCTCTTCTCCCCGGACAGCGTACTTCACCTTCCGCAGACATGCTCCTGGGGAGTGCAGTGAAAAACGTGTCCCTTTTCCTTAAGGCTCTTTCCACAGGGGCCACCGCGCTTCTCTCTCAGGCAGAGGAGTTTCCGAGGCATAGAGGGTTTCGCTCCATGCGGGTTTATTACACCGTGCTGAGGAGACCAGCTCAGGCAAACAGGAGCATCCCTCAGACCGGACTCTGATTTCCCAAAGAATGCTGTGCTTTGCCAGAGGGGATGCCAGGGCAAAGAAGCTTTCGCTCTATGCGATTTTCTCCAATAGTGCTGCGAATACTAGGCTAAGGCAAGCAGCAACAGCAGCCCTGAATCCCGACTCTGATTTCCCAGCGACTGCTATGCTTTTGCAGACGTTTTCAGCTTGGCAGGTACCGCACTTCGCTGCTGCTTCCTCAGAAAGGCATTGGATGTTCACTCTGCACGGTAGGGAAGAAGAGCCGCGGGAGAGCTGGTGCCTCTTGGGAAGTGATATCCTGGGCTCCGAGTGTACGCGCGGGATTCACCTTGCTATGCCGAACTCAGCAGACACAGTCACCACCCTGCAGCAGCGTGCGTGTCCTAGCATAGCACTGTACGTCTATTACCATCTCCTGGGGTAGGTTAGGCTTTGCTTTTTGCTTCGGCTCTCGGGCAGACTCGGTGTCTAGGCCAGTGCCTTCACCACAGGAGATAGGAGGCGATCGGATACCTGCACAAGGCCCGTGAACTGAATAGGGAGCATTGGGGGACTGTGCCCACTCCTTCCCCTTAAACCCCGTGCCTCCTCCAAGCTTCCACATCCTGGAGGAAGTCGGCATCTGACTCCCCGTTATTTCAGGGAGCTGTTTCTGCGAGGTTAGTGTAGGTGCCTGGTGGCTAGCGCATGTCTGCCCCAGGGACAGGTGGCCAAGAGCTGCTGTCTCCTTGGGCCCAGTCCCTCAGGACAGGCATGTTCTCTGCCCAGACTCCTTCCTAAGAGTGGAGCACGCACCCTGCCCTACTCATCGCCTCCTGTCTCCTTAGCAGCCAGGCTTCTGTCTCTCTGCACTGGGAGCGGCTGATACTTGTATTGCCGGCTCTCCTGCTTCACAACCGTTTCCAGACCAGAAGGCCAACGGCTCCTGCTCTTTTCCCCGGACAGCGTACTTCACCTTCCACAGACATGCTTCTGGGGAGTGCAGTGAAAAACGTGTCCCTTTCCTTAAGGCTCTTTCCACAGGGGCCACTGCGCTTCTCTCTCAGGTAGAGGAGATTCCGAGGCATAGAGGGTTTCGCTCCATGCGGGTTTATTACACCGTGCTGAGGAGACCAGCTCAGGCAAACAGGAGCATCCCTCAGACCGGACTCTGATTTCCCAAAGAATGCTGTGCTTTGCCAGAGGGGATGCCAGGGCAAAGAGGCTTTCGCTCTATGTTGTTTTCTCCAATAGTGCTGCGAATACTAGGCTAAGGCAAGCAGCTACAGCAGCCCTCAATCCCGACTCTGATTTCCCAGCGACTGCTATGCTTTCGCAGACGTATTCAGCTTGGCACAAACCGCACTTCGCTGCTGCTAGCTCAGAAAGGAGTTGGGTGTTCACTCTGCGCGGCAGGGAAGAAGCGCCGCGGGAGTGCTGGGGCCTCTTGGGACTTGCTTTCCGGGGCTCCAAGTTCAAGCCCGGGGTTCACCTTGCTATGCCGAACTAAGCAGACACAGTCACAACTCTGCAGCAGCGTGCGTGTCCTAGCATGGCACTCTATGCCTATTACCATCTCCTGGGGCGGTAAGGCTTTGCCTTTTGCTCTGTTGCTCAGGCAGACTCGGGGTTACGCCTGTCCTTCACCACAGGAGGGAGAAGGCGACAGGGTCACTGCACACCGCCCGTGCACTCGGATGGGGAACCGTGGGGGACTGTCTCCACTCTTTCTCCGGCACACCCCCTCCCACCCACATCGCTGCCACATCTTGGTGGAAGACGTATCGGTCTGCCCGTTTCTCCATGTGGCTGTTTCTGTGAGTTCCGGGTATGGCACCTGGTGGCAAGCCCAAGTCTGCCCTTGGGACAGGTGGCCAAGGAGATGCTCTCCCCTTGGGACCAGAGGCCCAGGACAGGTCTGCCATCTGCCCAGACTCCTTCCTCAGCGTGGAACACGCGCCTCTGCCCTAGTCGACCCCTCATGTCTCCTTAGCAGCCAGGCTTCCATCTCTCCGCACAGGGAGCGGGTGACACTTGTCTTGCCACCGGCCTGCTGTTCGTGCCACGGCAGCCTATCCTGCTTTCCGAGCGTTTCCCGACCGCAAGGCCAACGGCTCGTTCTCTTCTCCGGGGGCGGCATGCTATGCCTTCCCCACACTTGGCTTCTCTCTCAGGCAGACGGGATGCTAGGGCAAAGAGTATTTCGCTCCATGCGTGTATCTTCCACAGAGCTGCGGAGACGAGCTCAGGCAAGCAGCAGCAGCATCCCCAAACCCAACTCTGATTTCCCAAGGAACGCTGTGCTTTCCCAGGGGAGATGCCCAGGCAAAGAGGCTTTCGCTGTGTGCGGGTTTCTCCCACCGCGAGACTGGGCTCAGGCAAGCAGCAGCAGCCCGCAGAACATTTCTCAGCGAATGCTGTGCTTTCGCAGAGGCTTTGGCTTGGAGCCAACAGCACTTTGCTGCTGCTTCCTCAGCAAGGCTTCAGTCGCGTCAGGGAAGAAGAGCTGCGGGAGAGCTGGTGCCTCTTGGGCCTTGCTTTCCCGGGCTCCATGTTCGCGTCCTGGGTTCACCCAGCCAGGCCTCACTAAGCAGACACAGCCACAACCCCGCAGTAGCGTGCGTAACCTAGGATGGCACTCTAGGCACACTCCCATCTCCCAGTGTATGCATCGCTTGGCCTTTTACTCTGGCGCTCAGGCGGATTCTCGGACTAGGCCAGTGCCCTCCCCACAGGAAAGTAGAGGTGACAGGATCCCTGTCCACCGCACCAGCTCTGAATAGGGAGCTTTGGGGAACTGTCCCCACTCCTTCCACTGAAACCCCGTGCCTCCTCCAAGCTTCCACATCCTGGAGGAAGACGGCATCTGACACCCCGTTATTTCAGGGAGCTGTTTCTGCGAGTTCAGAGTAGGCGCCTGGTGGCTAGTGCATGTCTGCCCCCGGGACAGGTGGCCAAGAGCTGCTGTCTCCTTGGGCCCAGTCCCTCAGGACAGGCATGTTCTCTGCCCAGACTCCTTCCTAAGAGTGGAGCACGCACCCTGCCCTACTCATCACCTCCTGTCTCCTTAGCAGCCAGGCTTCTGTCTCTCTGCACTGGGCGCGGCTGATACTTGTATTGCCGGCTCTCCTGCTTCACAACCGTTTCCAGACCAGAAGGCCAACGGCTCCTGCTCTTCTCCCCGGACAGCGTACTTCACCTTCCGCAGACATGCTCCTGGGGAGTGCAGTGAAAAACGTGTCCCTTTTCCTTAAGGCTCTTTCCACAGGGGCCACCGCGCTTCTCTCTCAGGCAGAGGAGTTTCCGAGGCATAGAGGGTTTCGCTCCATGCGGGTTTATTACACCGTGCTGAGGAGACCAGCTCAGGCAAACAGGAGCATCCCTCAGACCGGACTCTGATTTCCCAAAGAATGCTGTGCTTTGCCAGAGGGGATGCCAGGGCAAAGAAGCTTTCGCTCTATGCGATTTTCTCCAATAGTGCTGCGAATACTAGGCTAAGGCAAGCAGCAACAGCAGCCCTGAATCCCGACTCTGATTTCCCAGCGACTGCTATGCTTTTGCAGACGTTTTCAGCTTGGCAGGTACCGCACTTCGCTGCTGCTTCCTCAGAAAGGCATTGGATGTTCACTCTGCACGGTAGGGAAGAAGAGCCGCGGGAGAGCTGGTGCCTCTTGGGAAGTGATATCCTGGGCTCCGAGTGTACGCGCGGGATTCACCTTGCTATGCCGAACTCAGCAGACACAGTCACCACCCTGCAGCAGCGTGCGTGTCCTAGCATAGCACTGTACGTCTATTACCATCTCCTGGGGTAGGTTAGGCTTTGCTTTTTGCTTCGGCTCTCGGGCAGACTCGGTGTCTAGGCCAGTGCCTTCACCACAGGAGATAGGAGGCGATCGGATACCTGCACAAGGCCCGTGAACTGAATAGGGAGCATTGGGGGACTGTGCCCACTCCTTCCCCTTAAACCCCGTGCCTCCTCCAAGCTTCCACATCCTGGAGGAAGTCGGCATCTGACTCCCCGTTATTTCAGGGAGCTGTTTCTGCGAGGTTAGTGTAGGTGCCTGGTGGCTAGCGCATGTCTGCCCCAGGGACAGGTGGCCAAGAGCTGCTGTCTCCTTGGGCCCAGTCCCTCAGGACAGGCATGTTCTCTGCCCAGACTCCTTCCTAAGAGTGGAGCACGCACCCTGCCCTACTCATCGCCTCCTGTCTCCTTAGCAGCCAGGCTTCTGTCTCTCTGCACTGGGAGCGGCTGATACTTGTATTGCCGGCTCTCCTGCTTCACAACCGTTTCCAGACCAGAAGGCCAACGGCTCCTGCTCTTTTCCCCGGACAGCGTACTTCACCTTCCACAGA
The DNA here is from genome assembly GCF_030435805.1 of Mustela lutreola. Classification (NCBI taxonomy): domain Eukaryota; kingdom Metazoa; phylum Chordata; class Mammalia; order Carnivora; family Mustelidae; genus Mustela; species Mustela lutreola. The sequence continues at coordinate 63,581,302 of NC_081291.1, read as the reverse complement.
CATGCTTCTGGGGAGTGCAGTGAAAAACGTGTCCCTTTCCTTAAGGCTCTTTCCACAGGGGCCACTGCGCTTCTCTCTCAGGTAGAGGAGATTCCGAGGCATAGAGGGTTTCGCTCCATGCGGGTTTATTACACCGTGCTGAGGAGACCAGCTCAGGCAAACAGGAGCATCCCTCAGACCGGACTCTGATTTCCCAAAGAATGCTGTGCTTTGCCAGAGGGGATGCCAGGGCAAAGAGGCTTTCGCTCTATGTTGTTTTCTCCAATAGTGCTGCGAATACTAGGCTAAGGCAAGCAGCTACAGCAGCCCTCAATCCCGACTCTGATTTCCCAGCGACTGCTATGCTTTCGCAGACGTATTCAGCTTGGCACAAACCGCACTTCGCTGCTGCTAGCTCAGAAAGGAGTTGGGTGTTCACTCTGCGCGGCAGGGAAGAAGCGCCGCGGGAGTGCTGGGGCCTCTTGGGACTTGCTTTCCGGGGCTCCAAGTTCAAGCCCGGGGTTCACCTTGCTATGCCGAACTAAGCAGACACAGTCACAACTCTGCAGCAGCGTGCGTGTCCTAGCATGGCACTCTATGCCTATTACCATCTCCTGGGGCGGTAAGGCTTTGCCTTTTGCTCTGTTGCTCAGGCAGACTCGGGGTTACGCCTGTCCTTCACCACAGGAGGGAGAAGGCGACAGGGTCACTGCACACCGCCCGTGCACTCGGATGGGGAACCGTGGGGGACTGTCTCCACTCTTTCTCCGGCACACCCCCTCCCACCCACATCGCTGCCACATCTTGGTGGAAGACGTATCGGTCTGCCCGTTTCTCCATGTGGCTGTTTCTGTGAGTTCCGGGTATGGCACCTGGTGGCAAGCCCAAGTCTGCCCTTGGGACAGGTGGCCAAGGAGATGCTCTCCCCTTGGGACCAGAGGCCCAGGACAGGTCTGCCATCTGCCCAGACTCCTTCCTCAGCGTGGAACACGCGCCTCTGCCCTAGTCGACCCCTCATGTCTCCTTAGCAGCCAGGCTTCCATCTCTCCGCACAGGGAGCGGGTGACACTTGTCTTGCCACCGGCCTGCTGTTCGTGCCACGGCAGCCTATCCTGCTTTCCGAGCGTTTCCCGACCGCAAGGCCAACGGCTCGTTCTCTTCTCCGGGGGCGGCATGCTATGCCTTCCCCACACTTGGCTTCTCTCTCAGGCAGACGGGATGCTAGGGCAAAGAGTATTTCGCTCCATGCGTGTATCTTCCACAGAGCTGCGGAGACGAGCTCAGGCAAGCAGCAGCAGCATCCCCAAACCCAACTCTGATTTCCCAAGGAACGCTGTGCTTTCCCAGGGGAGATGCCCAGGCAAAGAGGCTTTCGCTGTGTGCGGGTTTCTCCCACCGCGAGACTGGGCTCAGGCAAGCAGCAGCAGCCCGCAGAACATTTCTCAGCGAATGCTGTGCTTTCGCAGAGGCTTTGGCTTGGAGCCAACAGCACTTTGCTGCTGCTTCCTCAGCAAGGCTTCAGTCGCGTCAGGGAAGAAGAGCTGCGGGAGAGCTGGTGCCTCTTGGGCCTTGCTTTCCCGGGCTCCATGTTCGCGTCCTGGGTTCACCCAGCCAGGCCTCACTAAGCAGACACAGCCACAACCCCGCAGTAGCGTGCGTAACCTAGGATGGCACTCTAGGCACACTCCCATCTCCCAGTGTATGCATCGCTTGGCCTTTTACTCTGGCGCTCAGGCGGATTCTCGGACTAGGCCAGTGCCCTCCCCACAGGAAAGTAGAGGTGACAGGATCCCTGTCCACCGCACCAGCTCTGAATAGGGAGCTTTGGGGAACTGTCCCCACTCCTTCCACTGAAACCCCGTGCCTCAACCAAGCTTCCACATCCTGGAGGAAGACGGCATCTGACACCCCGTTATTTCAGGGAGCTGTTTCTGCGAGTTCAGAGTAGGCGCCTGGTGGCTAGTGCATGTCTGCCCCCGGGACAGGTGGCCAAGAGCTGCTGTCTCCTTGGGCCCAGACCCTCAGGACAGGCATGTTCTCTGCCCAGACTCCTTCCTAAGAGTGGAGCACGCACCCTGCCCTACTCATCGCCTCCTGTCTCCTTAGCAGCCAGGCTTCTGTCTCTCTGCACTGGGAGCGGCTGATACTTGTATTGCCGGCTCTCCTGCTTCACAACCGTTTCCAGACCAGAAGGCCAACGGCTCCTGCTCTTCTCCCCGGACAGCGTACTTCACCTTCCACAGACATGCTCCTGGGGAGTGCAGTGAAAAACGTGTCCCTTTCCTTAAGGCTCTTTCCACAGGGGCCACTGCGCTTCTCTCTCAGGTAGAGGAGATTCCGAGGCATAGAGGGTTTCGCTCCATGCGGGTTTATTACACCGTGCTGAGGAGACCAGCTCAGGCAAACAGGAGCATCCCTCAGACCGGACTCTGATTTCCCAAAGAATGCTGTGCTTTGCCAGAGGGGATGCCAGGGCAAAGAGGCTTTCGCTCTATGTTGTTTTCTCCAATAGTGCTGCGAATACTAGGCTAAGGCAAGCAGCTACAGCAGCCCTCAATCCCGACTCTGATTTCCCAGCGACTGCTATGCTTTCGCAGACGTATTCAGCTTGGCACAAACCGCACTTCGCTGCTGCTAGCTCAGAAAGGAGTTGGGTGTTCACTCTGCGCGGCAGGGAAGAAGCGCCGCGGGAGTGCTGGGGCCTCTTGGGACTTGCTTTCCGGGGCTCCAAGTTCAAGCCCGGGGTTCACCTTGCTATGCCGAACTAAGCAGACACAGTCACAACTCTGCAGCAGCGTGCGTGTCCTAGCATGGCACTCTATGCCTATTACCATCTCCTGGGGCGGTAAGGCTTTGCCTTTTGCTCTGTTGCTCAGGCAGACTCGGGGTTACGCCTGTCCTTCACCACAGGAGGGAGAAGGCGACAGGGTCACTGCACACCGCCCGTGCACTCGGATGGGGAACCGTGGGGGACTGTCTCCACTCTTTCTCCGGCACACCCCCTCCCACCCACATCGCTGCCACATCTTGGTGGAAGACGTATCGGTCTGCCCGTTTCTCCATGTGGCTGTTTCTGTGAGTTCCGGGTATGGCACCTGGTGGCAAGCCCAAGTCTGCCCTTGGGACAGGTGGCCAAGGAGATGCTCTCCCCTTGGGACCAGAGGCCCAGGACAGGTCTGCCATCTGCCCAGACTCCTTCCTCAGCGTGGAACACGCGCCTCTGCCCTAGTCGACCCCTCATGTCTCCTTAGCAGCCAGGCTTCCATCTCTCCGCACAGGGAGCGGGTGACACTTGTCTTGCCACCGGCCTGCTGTTCGTGCCACGGCAGCCTATCCTGCTTTCCGAGCGTTTCCCGACCGCAAGGCCAACGGCTCGTTCTCTTCTCCGGGGGCGGCATGCTATGCCTTCCCCACACTTGGCTTCTCTCTCAGGCAGACGGGATGCTAGGGCAAAGAGTATTTCGCTCCATGCGTGTATCTTCCACAGAGCTGCGGAGACGAGCTCAGGCAAGCAGCAGCAGCATCCCCAAACCCAACTCTGATTTCCCAAGGAACGCTGTGCTTTCCCAGGGGAGATGCCCAGGCAAAGAGGCTTTCGCTGTGTGCGGGTTTCTCCCACCGCGAGACTGGGCTCAGGCAAGCAGCAGCAGCCCGCAGAACATTTCTCAGCGAATGCTGTGCTTTCGCAGAGGCTTTGGCTTGGAGCCAACAGCACTTTGCTGCTGCTTCCTCAGCAAGGCTTCAGTCGCGTCAGGGAAGAAGAGCTGCGGGAGAGCTGGTGCCTCTTGGGCCTTGCTTTCCCGGGCTCCATGTTCGCGTCCTGGGTTCACCCAGCCAGGCCTCACTAAGCAGACACAGCCACAACCCCGCAGTAGCGTGCGTAACCTAGGATGGCACTCTAGGCACACTCCCATCTCCCAGTGTATGCATCGCTTGGCCTTTTACTCTGGCGCTCAGGCGGATTCTCGGACTAGGCCAGTGCCCTCCCCACAGGAAAGTAGAGGTGACAGGATCCCTGTCCACCGCACCAGCTCTGAATAGGGAGCTTTGGGGAACTGTCCCCACTCCTTCCACTGAAACCCCGTGCCTCCTCCAAGCTTCCACATCCTGGAGGAAGACGGCATCTGACACCCCGTTATTTCAGGGAGCTGTTTCTGCGAGTTCAGAGTAGGCGCCTGGTGGCTAGTGCATGTCTGCCCCCGGGACAGGTGGCCAAGAGCTGCTGTCTCCTTGGGCCCAGTCCCTCAGGACAGGCATGTTCTCTGCCCAGACTCCTTCCTAAGAGTGGAGCACGCACCCTGCCCTACTCATCACCTCCTGTCTCCTTAGCAGCCAGGCTTCTGTCTCTCTGCACTGGGCGCGGCTGATACTTGTATTGCCGGCTCTCCTGCTTCACAACCGTTTCCAGACCAGAAGGCCAACGGCTCCTGCTCTTCTCCCCGGACAGCGTACTTCACCTTCCGCAGACATGCTCCTGGGGAGTGCAGTGAAAAACGTGTCCCTTTTCCTTAAGGCTCTTTCCACAGGGGCCACCGCGCTTCTCTCTCAGGCAGAGGAGTTTCCGAGGCATAGAGGGTTTCGCTCCATGCGGGTTTATTACACCGTGCTGAGGAGCCCAGCTCAGGCAAACAGGAGCATCCCTCAGACCGGACTCTGATTTCCCAAAGAATGCTGTGCTTTGCCAGAGGGGATGCCAGGGCAAAGAAGCTTTCGCTCTATGCGATTTTCTCCAATAGTGCTGCGAATACTAGGCTAAGGCAAGCAGCAACAGCAGCCCTGAATCCCGACTCTGATTTCCCAGCGACTGCTATGCTTTTGCAGACGTTTTCAGCTTGGCAGGTACCGCACTTCGCTGCTGCTTCCTCAGAAAGGCATTGGATGTTCACTCTGCACGGTAGGGAAGAAGAGCCGCGGGAGAGCTGGTGCCTCTTGGGAAGTGATATCCTGGGCTCCGAGTGTACGCGCGGGATTCACCTTGCTATGCCGAACTCAGCAGACACAGTCACCACCCTGCAGCAGCGTGCGTGTCCTAGCATAGCACTGTACGTCTATTACCATCTCCTGGGGTAGGTTAGGCTTTGCTTTTTGCTTCGGCTCTCGGGCAGACTCGGTGTCTAGGCCAGTGCCTTCACCACAGGAGATAGGAGGCGATCGGATACCTGCACAAGGCCCGTGAACTGAATAGGGAGCATTGGGGGACTGTGCCCACTCCTTCCCCTTAAACCCCGTGCCTCCTCCAAGCTTCCACATCCTGGAGGAAGTCGGCATCTGACTCCCCGTTATTTCAGGGAGCTGTTTCTGCGAGGTTAGTGTAGGTGCCTGGTGGCTAGCGCATGTCTGCCCCAGGGACAGGTGGCCAAGAGCTGCTGTCTCCTTGGGCCCAGTCCCTCAGGACAGGCATGTTCTCTGCCCAGACTCCTTCCTAAGAGTGGAGCACGCACCCTGCCCTACTCATCGCCTCCTGTCTCCTTAGCAGCCAGGCTTCTGTCTCTCTGCACTGGGAGCGGCTGATACTTGTATTGCCGGCTCTCCTGCTTCACAACCGTTTCCAGACCAGAAGGCCAACGGCTCCTGCTCTTTTCCCCGGACAGCGTACTTCACCTTCCACAGACATGCTTCTGGGGAGTGCAGTGAAAAACGTGTCCCTTTCCTTAAGGCTCTTTCCACAGGGGCCACTGCGCTTCTCTCTCAGGTAGAGGAGATTCCGAGGCATAGAGGGTTTCGCTCCATGCGGGTTTATTACACCGTGCTGAGGAGACCAGCTCAGGCAAACAGGAGCATCCCTCAGACCGGACTCTGATTTCCCAAAGAATGCTGTGCTTTGCCAGAGGGGATGCCAGGGCAAAGAGGCTTTCGCTCTATGTTGTTTTCTCCAATAGTGCTGCGAATACTAGGCTAAGGCAAGCAGCTACAGCAGCCCTCAATCCCGACTCTGATTTCCCAGCGACTGCTATGCTTTCGCAGACGTATTCAGCTTGGCACAAACCGCACTTCGCTGCTGCTAGCTCAGAAAGGAGTTGGGTGTTCACTCTGCGCGGCAGGGAAGAAGCGCCGCGGGAGTGCTGGGGCCTCTTGGGACTTGCTTTCCGGGGCTCCAAGTTCAAGCCCGGGGTTCACCTTGCTATGCCGAACTAAGCAGACACAGTCACAACTCTGCAGCAGCGTGCGTGTCCTAGCATGGCACTCTATGCCTATTACCATCTCCTGGGGCGGTAAGGCTTTGCCTTTTGCTCTGTTGCTCAGGCAGACTCGGGGTTACGCCTGTCCTTCACCACAGGAGGGAGAAGGCGACAGGGTCACTGCACACCGCCCGTGCACTCGGATGGGGAACCGTGGGGGACTGTCTCCACTCTTTCTCCGGCACACCCCCTCCCACCCACATCGCTGCCACATCTTGGTGGAAGACGTATCGGTCTGCCCGTTTCTCCATGTGGCTGTTTCTGTGAGTTCCGGGTATGGCACCTGGTGGCAAGCCCAAGTCTGCCCTTGGGACAGGTGGCCAAGGAGATGCTCTCCCCTTGGGACCAGAGGCCCAGGACAGGTCTGCCATCTGCCCAGACTCCTTCCTCAGCGTGGAACACGCGCCTCTGCCCTAGTCGACCCCTCATGTCTCCTTAGCAGCCAGGCTTCCATCTCTCCGCACAGGGAGCGGGTGACACTTGTCTTGCCACCGGCCTGCTGTTCGTGCCACGGCAGCCTATCCTGCTTTCCGAGCGTTTCCCGACCGCAAGGCCAACGGCTCGTTCTCTTCTCCGGGGGCGGCATGCTATGCCTTCCCCACACTTGGCTTCTCTCTCAGGCAGACGGGATGCTAGGGCAAAGAGTATTTCGCTCCATGCGTGTATCTTCCACAGAGCTGCGGAGACGAGCTCAGGCAAGCAGCAGCAGCATCCCCAAACCCAACTCTGATTTCCCAAGGAACGCTGTGCTTTCCCAGGGGAGATGCCCAGGCAAAGAGGCTTTCGCTGTGTGCGGGTTTCTCCCACCGCGAGACTGGGCTCAGGCAAGCAGCAGCAGCCCGCAGAACATTTCTCAGCGAATGCTGTGCTTTCGCAGAGGCTTTGGCTTGGAGCCAACAGCACTTTGCTGCTGCTTCCTCAGCAAGGCTTCAGTCGCGTCAGGGAAGAAGAGCTGCGGGAGAGCTGGTGCCTCTTGGGCCTTGCTTTCCCGGGCTCCATGTTCGCGTCCTGGGTTCACCCAGCCAGGCCTCACTAAGCAGACACAGCCACAACCCCGCAGTAGCGTGCGTAACCTAGGATGGCACTCTAGGCACACTCCCATCTCCCAGTGTATGCATCGCTTGGCCTTTTACTCTGGCGCTCAGGCGGATTCTCGGACTAGGCCAGTGCCCTCCCCACAGGAAAGTAGAGGTGACAGGATCCCTGTCCACCGCACCAGCTCTGAATAGGGAGCTTTGGGGAACTGTCCCCACTCCTTCCACTGAAACCCCGTGCCTCCTCCAAGCTTCCACATCCTGGAGGAAGACGGCATCTGACACCCCGTTATTTCAGGGAGCTGTTTCTGCGAGTTCAGAGTAGGCGCCTGGTGGCTAGTGCATGTCTGCCCCCGGGACAGGTGGCCAAGAGCTGCTGTCTCCTTGGGCCCAGTCCCTCAGGACAGGCATGTTCTCTGCCCAGACTCCTTCCTAAGAGTGGAGCACGCACCCTGCCCTACTCATCACCTCCTGTCTCCTTAGCAGCCAGGCTTCTGTCTCTCTGCACTGGGCGCGGCTGATACTTGTATTGCCGGCTCTCCTGCTTCACAACCGTTTCCAGACCAGAAGGCCAACGGCTCCTGCTCTTCTCCCCGGACAGCGTACTTCACCTTCCGCAGACATGCTCCTGGGGAGTGCAGTGAAAAACGTGTCCCTTTTCCTTAAGGCTCTTTCCACAGGGGCCACCGCGCTTCTCTCTCAGGCAGAGGAGTTTCCGAGGCATAGAGGGTTTCGCTCCATGCGGGTTTATTACACCGTGCTGAGGAGACCAGCTCAGGCAAACAGGAGCATCCCTCAGACCGGACTCTGATTTCCCAAAGAATGCTGTGCTTTGCCAGAGGGGATGCCAGGGCAAAGAAGCTTTCGCTCTATGCGATTTTCTCCAATAGTGCTGCGAATACTAGGCTAAGGCAAGCAGCAACAGCAGCCCTGAATCCCGACTCTGATTTCCCAGCGACTGCTATGCTTTTGCAGACGTTTTCAGCTTGGCAGGTACCGCACTTCGCTGCTGCTTCCTCAGAAAGGCATTGGATGTTCACTCTGCACGGTAGGGAAGAAGAGCCGCGGGAGAGCTGGTGCCTCTTGGGAAGTGATATCCTGGGCTCCGAGTGTACGCGCGGGATTCACCTTGCTATGCCGAACTCAGCAGACACAGTCACCACCCTGCAGCAGCGTGCGTGTCCTAGCATAGCACTGTACGTCTATTACCATCTCCTGGGGTAGGTTAGGCTTTGCTTTTTGCTTCGGCTCTCGGGCAGACTCGGTGTCTAGGCCAGTGCCTTCACCACAGGAGATAGGAGGCGATCGGATACCTGCACAAGGCCCGTGAACTGAATAGGGAGCATTGGGGGACTGTGCCCACTCCTTCCCCTTAAACCCCGTGCCTCCTCCAAGCTTCCACATCCTGGAGGAAGTCGGCATCTGACTCCCCGTTATTTCAGGGAGCTGTTTCTGCGAGGTTAGTGTAGGTGCCTGGTGGCTAGCGCATGTCTGCCCCAGGGACAGGTGGCCAAGAGCTGCTGTCTCCTTGGGCCCAGTCCCTCAGGACAGGCATGTTCTCTGCCCAGACTCCTTCCTAAGAGTGGAGCACGCACCCTGCCCTACTCATCGCCTCCTGTCTCCTTAGCAGCCAGGCTTCTGTCTCTCTGCACTGGGAGCGGCTGATACTTGTATTGCCGGCTCTCCTGCTTCACAACCGTTTCCAGACCAGAAGGCCAACGGCTCCTGCTCTTTTCCCCGGACAGCGTACTTCACCTTCCACAGACATGCTTCTGGGGAGTGCAGTGAAAAACGTGTCCCTTTCCTTAAGGCTCTTTCCACAGGGGCCACTGCGCTTCTCTCTCAGGTAGAGGAGATTCCGAGGCATAGAGGGTTTCGCTCCATGCGGGTTTATTACACCGTGCTGAGGAGACCAGCTCAGGCAAACAGGAGCATCCCTCAGACCGGACTCTGATTTCCCAAAGAATGCTGTGCTTTGCCAGAGGGGATGCCAGGGCAAAGAGGCTTTCGCTCTATGTTGTTTTCTCCAATAGTGCTGCGAATACTAGGCTAAGGCAAGCAGCTACAGCAGCCCTCAATCCCGACTCTGATTTCCCAGCGACTGCTATGCTTTCGCAGACGTATTCAGCTTGGCACAAACCGCACTTCGCTGCTGCTAGCTCAGAAAGGAGTTGGGTGTTCACTCTGCGCGGCAGGGAAGAAGCGCCGCGGGAGTGCTGGGGCCTCTTGGGACTTGCTTTCCGGGGCTCCAAGTTCAAGCCCGGGGTTCACCTTGCTATGCCGAACTAAGCAGACACAGTCACAACTCTGCAGCAGCGTGCGTGTCCTAGCATGGCACTCTATGCCTATTACCATCTCCTGGGGCGGTAAGGCTTTGCCTTTTGCTCTGTTGCTCAGGCAGACTCGGGGTTACGCCTGTCCTTCACCACAGGAGGGAGAAGGCGACAGGGTCACTGCACACCGCCCGTGCACTCGGATGGGGAACCGTGGGGGACTGTCTCCACTCTTTCTCCGGCACACCCCCTCCCACCCACATCGCTGCCACATCTTGGTGGAAGACGTATCGGTCTGCCCGTTTCTCCATGTGGCTGTTTCTGTGAGTTCCGGGTATGGCACCTGGTGGCAAGCCCAAGTCTGCCCTTGGGACAGGTGGCCAAGGAGATGCTCTCCCCTTGGGACCAGAGGCCCAGGACAGGTCTGCCATCTGCCCAGACTCCTTCCTCAGCGTGGAACACGCGCCTCTGCCCTAGTCGACCCCTCATGTCTCCTTAGCAGCCAGGCTTCCATCTCTCCGCACAGGGAGCGGGTGACACTTGTCTTGCCACCGGCCTGCTGTTCGTGCCACGGCAGCCTATCCTGCTTTCCGAGCGTTTCCCGACCGCAAGGCCAACGGCTCGTTCTCTTCTCCGGGGGCGGCATGCTATGCCTTCCCCACACTTGGCTTCTCTCTCAGGCAGACGGGATGCTAGGGCAAAGAGTATTTCGCTCCATGCGTGTATCTTCCACAGAGCTGCGGAGACGAGCTCAGGCAAGCAGCAGCAGCATCCCCAAACCCAACTCTGATTTCCCAAGGAACGCTGTGCTTTCCCAGGGGAGATGCCCAGGCAAAGAGGCTTTCGCTGTGTGCGGGTTTCTCCCACCGCGAGACTGGGCTCAGGCAAGCAGCAGCAGCCCGCAGAACATTTCTCAGCGAATGCTGTGCTTTCGCAGAGGCTTTGGCTTGGAGCCAACAGCACTTTGCTGCTGCTTCCTCAGCAAGGCTTCAGTCGCGTCAGGGAAGAAGAGCTGCGGGAGAGCTGGTGCCTCTTGGGCCTTGCTTTCCCGGGCTCCATGTTCGCGTCCTGGGTTCACCCAGCCAGGCCTCACTAAGCAGACACAGCCACAACCCCGCAGTAGCGTGCGTAACCTAGGATGGCACTCTAGGCACACTCCCATCTCCCAGTGTATGCATCGCTTGGCCTTTTACTCTGGCGCTCAGGCGGATTCTCGGACTAGGCCAGTGCCCTCCCCACAGGAAAGTAGAGGTGACAGGATCCCTGTCCACCGCACCAGCTCTGAATAGGGAGCTTTGGGGAACTGTCCCCACTCCTTCCACTGAAACCCCGTGCCTCCTCCAAGCTTCCACATCCTGGAGGAAGACGGCATCTGACACCCCGTTATTTCAGGGAGCTGTTTCTGCGAGTTCAGAGTAGGCGCCTGGTGGCTAGTGCATGTCTGCCCCCGGGACAGGTGGCCAAGAGCTGCTGTCTCCTTGGGCCCAGTCCCTCAGGACAGGCATGTTCTCTGCCCAGACTCCTTCCTAAGAGTGGAGCACGCACCCTGCCCTACTCATCACCTCCTGTCTCCTTAGCAGCCAGGCTTCTGTCTCTCTGCACTGGGCGCGGCTGATACTTGTATTGCCGGCTCTCCTGCTTCACAACCGTTTCCAGACCAGAAGGCCAACGGCTCCTGCTCTTCTCCCCGGACAGCGTACTTCACCTTCCGCAGACATGCTCCTGGGGAGTGCAGTGAAAAACGTGTCCCTTTTCCTTAAGGCTCTTTCCACAGGGGCCACCGCGCTTCTCTCTCAGGCAGAGGAGTTTCCGAGGCATAGAGGGTTTCGCTCCATGCGGGTTTATTACACCGTGCTGAGGAGCCCAGCTCAGGCAAACAGGAGCATCCCTCAGACCGGACTCTGATTTCCCAAAGAATGCTGTGCTTTGCCAGAGGGGATGCCAGGGCAAAGAAGCTTTCGCTCTATGCGATTTTCTCCAATAGTGCTGCGAATACTAGGCTAAGGCAAGCAGCAACAGCAGCCCTGAATCCCGACTCTGATTTCCCAGCGACTGCTATGCTTTTGCAGACGTTTTCAGCTTGGCAGGTACCGCACTTCGCTGCTGCTTCCTCAGAAAGGCATTGGATGTTCACTCTGCACGGTAGGGAAGAAGAGCCGCGGGAGAGCTGGTGCCTCTTGGGAAGTGATATCCTGGGCTCCGAGTGTACGCGCGGGATTCACCTTGCTATGCCGAACTCAGCAGACACAGTCACCACCCTGCAGCAGCGTGCGTGTCCTAGCATAGCACTGTACGTCTATTACCATCTCCTGGGGTAGGTTAGGCTTTGCTTTTTGCTTCGGCTCTCGGGCAGACTCGGTGTCTAGGCCAGTGCCTTCACCACAGGAGATAGGAGGCGATCGGATACCTGCACAAGGCCCGTGAACTGAATAGGGAGCATTGGGGGACTGTGCCCACTCCTTCCCCTTAAACCCCGTGCCTCCTCCAAGCTTCCACATCCTGGAGGAAGTCGGCATCTGACTCCCCGTTATTTCAGGGAGCTGTTTCTGCGAGGTTAGTGTAGGTGCCTGGTGGCTAGCGCATGTCTGCCCCAGGGACAGGTGGCCAAGAGCTGCTGTCTCCTTGGGCCCAGTCCCTCAGGACAGGCATGTTCTCTGCCCAGACTCCTTCCTAAGAGTGGAGCACGCACCCTGCCCTACTCATCGCCTCCTGTCTCCTTAGCAGCCAGGCTTCTGTCTCTCTGCACTGGGAGCGGCTGATACTTGTATTGCCGGCTCTCCTGCTTCACAACCGTTTCCAGACCAGAAGGCCAACGGCTCCTGCTCTTTTCCCCGGACAGCGTACTTCACCTTCCACAGACATGCTTCTGGGGAGTGCAGTGAAAAACGTGTCCCTTTCCTTAAGGCTCTTTCCACAGGGGCCACTGCGCTTCTCTCTCAGGTAGAGGAGATTCCGAGGCATAGAGGGTTTCGCTCCATGCGGGTTTATTACACCGTGCTGAGGAGACCAGCTCAGGCAAACAGGAGCATCCCTCAGACCGGACTCTGATTTCCCAAAGAATGCTGTGCTTTGCCAGAGGGGATGCCAGGGCAAAGAGGCTTTCGCTCTATGTTGTTTTCTCCAATAGTGCTGCGAATACTAGGCTAAGGCAAGCAGCTACAGCAGCCCTCAATCCCGACTCTGATTTCCCAGCGACTGCTATGCTTTCGCAGACGTATTCAGCTTGGCACAAACCGCACTTCGCTGCTGCTAGCTCAGAAAGGAGTTGGGTGTTCACTCTGCGCGGCAGGGAAGAAGCGCCGCGGGAGTGCTGGGGCCTCTTGGGACTTGCTTTCCGGGGCTCCAAGTTCAAGCCCGGGGTTCACCTTGCTATGCCGAACTAAGCAGACACAGTCACAACTCTGCAGCAGCGTGCGTGTCCTAGCATGGCACTCTATGCCTATTACCATCTCCTGGGGCGGTAAGGCTTTGCCTTTTGCTCTGTTGCTCAGGCAGACTCGGGGTTACGCCTGTCCTTCACCACAGGAGGGAGAAGGCGACAGGGTCACTGCACACCGCCCGTGCACTCGGATGGGGAACCGTGGGGGACTGTCTCCACTCTTTCTCCGGCACACCCCCTCCCACCCACATCGCTGCCACATCTTGGTGGAAGACGTATCGGTCTGCCCGTTTCTCCATGTGGCTGTTTCTGTGAGTTCCGGGTATGGCACCTGGTGGCAAGCCCAAGTCTGCCCTTGGGACAGGTGGCCAAGGAGATGCTCTCCCCTTGGGACCAGAGGCCCAGGACAGGTCTGCCATCTGCCCAGACTCCTTCCTCAGCGTGGAACACGCGCCTCTGCCCTAGTCGACCCCTCATGTCTCCTTAGCAGCCAGGCTTCCATCTCTCCGCACAGGGAGCGGGTGACACTTGTCTTGCCACCGGCCTGCTGTTCGTGCCACGGCAGCCTATCCTGCTTTCCGAGCGTTTCCCGACCGCAAGGCCAACGGCTCGTTCTCTTCTCCGGGGGCGGCATGCTATGCCTTCCCCACACTTGGCTTCTCTCTCAGGCAGACGGGATGCTAGGGCAAAGAGTATTTCGCTCCATGCGTGTATCTTCCACAGAGCTGCGGAGACGAGCTCAGGCAAGCAGCAGCAGCATCCCCAAACCCAACTCTGATTTCCCAAGGAACGCTGTGCTTTCCCAGGGGAGATGCCCAGGCAAAGAGGCTTTCGCTGTGTGCGGGTTTCTCCCACCGCGAGACTGGGCTCAGGCAAGCAGCAGCAGCCCGCAGAACATTTCTCAGCGAATGCTGTGCTTTCGCAGAGGCTTTGGCTTGGAGCCAACAGCACTTTGCTGCTGCTTCCTCAGCAAGGCTTCAGTCGCGTCAGGGAAGAAGAGCTGCGGGAGAGCTGGTGCCTCTTGGGCCTTGCTTTCCCGGGCTCCATGTTCGCGTCCTGGGTTCACCCAGCCAGGCCTCACTAAGCAGACACAGCCACAACCCCGCAGTAGCGTGCGTAACCTAGGATGGCACTCTAGGCACACTCCCATCTCCCAGTGTATGCATCGCTTGGCCTTTTACTCTGGCGCTCAGGCGGATTCTCGGACTAGGCCAGTGCCCTCCCCACAGGAAAGTAGAGGTGACAGGATCCCTGTCCACCGCACCAGCTCTGAATAGGGAGCTTTGGGGAACTGTCCCCACTCCTTCCACTGAAACCCCGTGCCTCAACCAAGCTTCCACATCCTGGAGGAAGACGGCATCTGACACCCCGTTATTTCAGGGAGCTGTTTCTGCGAGTTCAGAGTAGGCGCCTGGTGGCTAGTGCATGTCTGCCCCCGGGACAGGTGGCCAAGAGCTGCTGTCTCCTTGGGCCCAGACCCTCAGGACAGGCATGTTCTCTGCCCAGACTCCTTCCTAAGAGTGGAGCACGCACCCTGCCCTACTCATCGCCTCCTGTCTCCTTAGCAGCCAGGCTTCTGTCTCTCTGCACTGGGCGCGGCTGATACTTGTATTGCCGGCTCTCCTGCTTCACAACCGTTTCCAGACCAGAAGGCCAACGGCTCCTGCTCTTCTCCCCGGACAGCGTACTTCACCTTCCACAGACATGCTCCTGGGGAGTGCAGTGAAAAACGTGTCCCTTTCCTTAAGGCTCTTTCCACAGGGGCCACTGCGCTTCTCTCTCAGGTAGAGGAGATTCCGAGGCATAGAGGGTTTCGCTCCATGCGGGTTTATTACACCGTGCTGAGGAGACCAGCTCAGGCAAACAGGAGCATCCCTCAGACCGGACTCTGATTTCCCAAAGAATGCTGTGCTTTGCCAGAGGGGATGCCAGGGCAAAGAGGCTTTCGCTCTATGTTGTTTTCTCCAATAGTGCTGCGAATACTAGGCTAAGGCAAGCAGCTACAGCAGCCCTCAATCCCGACTCTGATTTCCCAGCGACTGCTATGCTTTCGCAGACGTATTCAGCTTGGCACAAACCGCACTTCGCTGCTGCTAGCTCAGAAAGGAGTTGGGTGTTCACTCTGCGCGGCAGGGAAGAAGCGCCGCGGGAGTGCTGGGGCCTCTTGGGACTTGCTTTCCGGGGCTCCAAGTTCAAGCCCGGGGTTCACCTTGCTATGCCGAACTAAGCAGACACAGTCACAACTCTGCAGCAGCGTGCGTGTCCTAGCATGGCACTCTATGCCTATTACCATCTCCTGGGGCGGTAAGGCTTTGCCTTTTGCTCTGTTGCTCAGGCAGACTCGGGGTTACGCCTGTCCTTCACCACAGGAGGGAGAAGGCGACAGGGTCACTGCACACCGCCCGTGCACTCGGATGGGGAACCGTGGGGGACTGTCTCCACTCTTTCTCCGGCACACCCCCTCCCACCCACATCGCTGCCACATCTTGGTGGAAGACGTATCGGTCTGCCCGTTTCTCCATGTGGCTGTTTCTGTGAGTTCCGGGTATGGCACCTGGTGGCAAGCCCAAGTCTGCCCTTGGGACAGGTGGCCAAGGAGATGCTCTCCCCTTGGGACCAGAGGCCCAGGACAGGTCTGCCATCTGCCCAGACTCCTTCCTCAGCGTGGAACACGCGCCTCTGCCCTAGTCGACCCCTCATGTCTCCTTAGCAGCCAGGCTTCCATCTCTCCGCACAGGGAGCGGGTGACACTTGTCTTGCCACCGGCCTGCTGTTCGTGCCACGGCAGCCTATCCTGCTTTCCGAGCGTTTCCCGACCGCAAGGCCAACGGCTCGTTCTCTTCTCCGGGGGCGGCATGCTATGCCTTCCCCACACTTGGCTTCTCTCTCAGGCAGACGGGATGCTAGGGCAAAGAGTATTTCGCTCCATGCGTGTATCTTCCACAGAGCTGCGGAGACGAGCTCAGGCAAGCAGCAGCAGCATCCCCAAACCCAACTCTGATTTCCCAAGGAACGCTGTGCTTTCCCAGGGGAGATGCCCAGGCAAAGAGGCTTTCGCTGTGTGCGGGTTTCTCCCACCGCGAGACTGGGCTCAGGCAAGCAGCAGCAGCCCGCAGAACATTTCTCAGCGAATGCTGTGCTTTCGCAGAGGCTTTGGCTTGGAGCCAACAGCACTTTGCTGCTGCTTCCTCAGCAAGGCTTCAGTCGCGTCAGGGAAGAAGAGCTGCGGGAGAGCTGGTGCCTCTTGGGCCTTGCTTTCCCGGGCTCCATGTTCGCGTCCTGGGTTCACCCAGCCAGGCCTCACTAAGCAGACACAGCCACAACCCCGCAGTAGCGTGCGTAACCTAGGATGGCACTCTAGGCACACTCCCATCTCCCAGTGTATGCATCGCTTGGCCTTTTACTCTGGCGCTCAGGCGGATTCTCGGACTAGGCCAGTGCCCTCCCCACAGGAAAGTAGAGGTGACAGGATCCCTGTCCACCGCACCAGCTCTGAATAGGGAGCTTTGGGGAACTGTCCCCACTCCTTCCACTGAAACCCCGTGCCTCCTCCAAGCTTCCACATCCTGGAGGAAGACGGCATCTGACACCCCGTTATTTCAGGGAGCTGTTTCTGCGAGTTCAGAGTAGGCGCCTGGTGGCTAGTGCATGTCTGCCCCCGGGACAGGTGGCCAAGAGCTGCTGTCTCCTTGGGCCCAGTCCCTCAGGACAGGCATGTTCTCTGCCCAGACTCCTTCCTAAGAGTGGAGCACGCACCCTGCCCTACTCATCACCTCCTGTCTCCTTAGCAGCCAGGCTTCTGTCTCTCTGCACTGGGCGCGGCTGATACTTGTATTGCCGGCTCTCCTGCTTCACAACCGTTTCCAGACCAGAAGGCCAACGGCTCCTGCTCTTCTCCCCGGACAGCGTACTTCACCTTCCGCAGACATGCTCCTGGGGAGTGCAGTGAAAAACGTGTCCCTTTTCCTTAAGGCTCTTTCCACAGGGGCCACCGCGCTTCTCTCTCAGGCAGAGGAGTTTCCGAGGCATAGAGGGTTTCGCTCCATGCGGGTTTATTACACCGTGCTGAGGAGACCAGCTCAGGCAAACAGGAGCATCCCTCAGACCGGACTCTGATTTCCCAAAGAATGCTGTGCTTTGCCAGAGGGGATGCCAGGGCAAAGAAGCTTTCGCTCTATGCGATTTTCTCCAATAGTGCTGCGAATACTAGGCTAAGGCAAGCAGCAACAGCAGCCCTGAATCCCGACTCTGATTTCCCAGCGACTGCTATGCTTTTGCAGATGTTTTCAGCTTGGCAGGTACCGCACTTCGCTGCTGCTTCCTCAGAAAGGCATTGGATGTTCACTCTGCACGGTAGGGAAGAAGAGCCGCGGGAGAGCTGGTGCCTCTTGGGAAGTGATATCCTGGGCTCCGAGTGTACGCGCGGGATTCACCTTGCTATGCCGAACTCAGCAGACACAGTCACCACCCTGCAGCAGCGTGCGTGTCCTAGCATAGCACTGTACGTCTATTACCATCTCCTGGGGTAGGTTAGGCTTTGCTTTTTGCTTCGGCTCTCGGGCAGACTCGGTGTCTAGGCCAGTGCCTTCACCACAGGAGATAGGAGGCGATCGGATACCTGCACAAGGCCCGTGAACTGAATAGGGAGCATTGGGGGACTGTGCCCACTCCTTCCCCTTAAACCCCGTGCCTCCTCCAAGCTTCCACATCCTGGAGGAAGTCGGCATCTGACTCCCCGTTATTTCAGGGAGCTGTTTCTGCGAGGTTAGTGTAGGTGCCTGGTGGCTAGCGCATGTCTGCCCCAGGGACAGGTGGCCAAGAGCTGCTGTCTCCTTGGGCCCAGTCCCTCAGGACAGGCATGTTCTCTGCCCAGACTCCTTCCTAAGAGTGGAGCACGCACCCTGCCCTACTCATCGCCTCCTGTCTCCTTAGCAGCCAGGCTTCTGTCTCTCTGCACTGGGAGCGGCTGATACTTGTATTGCCGGCTCTCCTGCTTCACAACCGTTTCCAGACCAGAAGGCCAACGGCTCCTGCTCTTTTCCCCGGACAGCGTACTTCACCTTCCACAGACATGCTTCTGGGGAGTGCAGTGAAAAACGTGTCCCTTTCCTTAAGGCTCTTTCCACAGGGGCCACTGCGCTTCTCTCTCAGGTAGAGGAGATTCCGAGGCATAGAGGGTTTCGCTCCATGCGGGTTTATTACACCGTGCTGAGGAGACCAGCTCAGGCAAACAGGAGCATCCCTCAGACCGGACTCTGATTTCCCAAAGAATGCTGTGCTTTGCCAGAGGGGATGCCAGGGCAAAGAGGCTTTCGCTCTATGTTGTTTTCTCCAATAGTGCTGCGAATACTAGGCTAAGGCAAGCAGCTACAGCAGCCCTCAATCCCGACTCTGATTTCCCAGCGACTGCTATGCTTTCGCAGACGTATTCAGCTTGGCACAAACCGCACTTCGCTGCTGCTAGCTCAGAAAGGAGTTGGGTGTTCACTCTGCGCGGCAGGGAAGAAGCGCCGCGGGAGTGCTGGGGCCTCTTGGGACTTGCTTTCCGGGGCTCCAAGTTCAAGCCCGGGGTTCACCTTGCTATGCCGAACTAAGCAGACACAGTCACAACTCTGCAGCAGCGTGCGTGTCCTAGCATGGCACTCTATGCCTATTACCATCTCCTGGGGCGGTAAGGCTTTGCCTTTTGCTCTGTTGCTCAGGCAGACTCGGGGTTACGCCTGTCCTTCACCACAGGAGGGAGAAGGCGACAGGGTCACTGCACACCGCCCGTGCACTCGGATGGGGAACCGTGGGGGACTGTCTCCACTCTTTCTCCGGCACACCCCCTCCCACCCACATCGCTGCCACATCTTGGTGGAAGACGTATCGGTCTGCCCGTTTCTCCATGTGGCTGTTTCTGTGAGTTCCGGGTATGGCACCTGGTGGCAAGCCCAAGTCTGCCCTTGGGACAGGTGGCCAAGGAGATGCTCTCCCCTTGGGACCAGAGGCCCAGGACAGGTCTGCCATCTGCCCAGACTCCTTCCTCAGCGTGGAACACGCGCCTCTGCCCTAGTCGACCCCTCATGTCTCCTTAGCAGCCAGGCTTCCATCTCTCCGCACAGGGAGCGGGTGACACTTGTCTTGCCACCGGCCTGCTGTTCGTGCCACGGCAGCCTATCCTGCTTTCCGAGCGTTTCCCGACCGCAAGGCCAACGGCTCGTTCTCTTCTCCGGGGGCGGCATGCTATGCCTTCCCCACACTTGGCTTCTCTCTCAGGCAGACGGGATGCTAGGGCAAAGAGTATTTCGCTCCATGCGTGTATCTTCCACAGAGCTGCGGAGACGAGCTCAGGCAAGCAGCAGCAGCATCCCCAAACCCAACTCTGATTTCCCAAGGAACGCTGTGCTTTCCCAGGGGAGATGCCCAGGCAAAGAGGCTTTCGCTGTGTGCGGGTTTCTCCCACCGCGAGACTGGGCTCAGGCAAGCAGCAGCAGCCCGCAGAACATTTCTCAGCGAATGCTGTGCTTTCGCAGAGGCTTTGGCTTGGAGCCAACAGCACTTTGCTGCTGCTTCCTCAGCAAGGCTTCAGTCGCGTCAGGGAAGAAGAGCTGCGGGAGAGCTGGTGCCTCTTGGGCCTTGCTTTCCCGGGCTCCATGTTCGCGTCCTGGGTTCACCCAGCCAGGCCTCACTAAGCAGACACAGCCACAACCCCGCAGTAGCGTGCGTAACCTAGGATGGCACTCTAGGCACACTCCCATCTCCCAGTGTATGCATCGCTTGGCCTTTTACTCTGGCGCTCAGGCGGATTCTCGGACTAGGCCAGTGCCCTCCCCACAGGAAAGTAGAGGTGACAGGATCCCTGTCCACCGCACCAGCTCTGAATAGGGAGCTTTGGGGAACTGTCCCCACTCCTTCCACTGAAACCCCGTGCCTCCTCCAAGCTTCCACATCCTGGAGGAAGACGGCATCTGACACCCCGTTATTTCAGGGAGCTGTTTCTGCGAGTTCAGAGTAGGCGCCTGGTGGCTAGTGCATGTCTGCCCCCGGGACAGGTGGCCAAGAGCTGCTGTCTCCTTGGGCCCAGTCCCTCAGGACAGGCATGTTCTCTGCCCAGACTCCTTCCTAAGAGTGGAGCACGCACCCTGCCCTACTCATCACCTCCTGTCTCCTTAGCAGCCAGGCTTCTGTCTCTCTGCACTGGGCGCGGCTGATACTTGTATTGCCGGCTCTCCTGCTTCACAACCGTTTCCAGACCAGAAGGCCAACGGCTCCTGCTCTTCTCCCCGGACAGCGTACTTCACCTTCCGCAGACATGCTCCTGGGGAGTGCAGTGAAAAACGTGTCCCTTTTCCTTAAGGCTCTTTCCACAGGGGCCACCGCGCTTCTCTCTCAGGCAGAGGAGTTTCCGAGGCATAGAGGGTTTCGCTCCATGCGGGTTTATTACACCGTGCTGAGGAGCCCAGCTCAGGCAAACAGGAGCATCCCTCAGACCGGACTCTGATTTCCCAAAGAATGCTGTGCTTTGCCAGAGGGGATGCCAGGGCAAAGAAGCTTTCGCTCTATGCGATTTTCTCCAATAGTGCTGCGAATACTAGGCTAAGGCAAGCAGCAACAGCAGCCCTGAATCCCGACTCTGATTTCCCAGCGACTGCTATGCTTTTGCAGACGTTTTCAGCTTGGCAGGTACCGCACTTCGCTGCTGCTTCCTCAGAAAGGCATTGGATGTTCACTCTGCACGGTAGGGAAGAAGAGCCGCGGGAGAGCTGGTGCCTCTTGGGAAGTGATATCCTGGGCTCCGAGTGTACGCGCGGGATTCACCTTGCTATGCCGAACTCAGCAGACACAGTCACCACCCTGCAGCAGCGTGCGTGTCCTAGCATAGCACTGTACGTCTATTACCATCTCCTGGGGTAGGTTAGGCTTTGCTTTTTGCTTCGGCTCTCGGGCAGACTCGGTGTCTAGGCCAGTGCCTTCACCACAGGAGATAGGAGGCGATCGGATACCTGCACAAGGCCCGTGAACTGAATAGGGAGCATTGGGGGACTGTGCCCACTCCTTCCCCTTAAACCCCGTGCCTCCTCCAAGCTTCCACATCCTGGAGGAAGTCGGCATCTGACTCCCCGTTATTTCAGGGAGCTGTTTCTGCGAGGTTAGTGTAGGTGCCTGGTGGCTAGCGCATGTCTGCCCCAGGGACAGGTGGCCAAGAGCTGCTGTCTCCTTGGGCCCAGTCCCTCAGGACAGGCATGTTCTCTGCCCAGACTCCTTCCTAAGAGTGGAGCACGCACCCTGCCCTACTCATCGCCTCCTGTCTCCTTAGCAGCCAGGCTTCTGTCTCTCTGCACTGGGAGCGGCTGATACTTGTATTGCCGGCTCTCCTGCTTCACAACCGTTTCCAGACCAGAAGGCCAACGGCTCCTGCTCTTTTCCCCGGACAGCGTACTTCACCTTCCACAGACATGCTTCTGGGGAGTGCAGTGAAAAACGTGTCCCTTTCCTTAAGGCTCTTTCCACAGGGGCCACTGCGCTTCTCTCTCAGGTAGAGGAGATTCCGAGGCATAGAGGGTTTCGCTCCATGCGGGTTTATTACACCGTGCTGAGGAGACCAGCTCAGGCAAACAGGAGCATCCCTCAGACCGGACTCTGATTTCCCAAAGAATGCTGTGCTTTGCCAGAGGGGATGCCAGGGCAAAGAGGCTTTCGCTCTATGTTGTTTTCTCCAATAGTGCTGCGAATACTAGGCTAAGGCAAGCAGCTACAGCAGCCCTCAATCCCGACTCTGATTTCCCAGCGACTGCTATGCTTTCGCAGACGTATTCAGCTTGGCACAAACCGCACTTCGCTGCTGCTAGCTCAGAAAGGAGTTGGGTGTTCACTCTGCGCGGCAGGGAAGAAGCGCCGCGGGAGTGCTGGGGCCTCTTGGGACTTGCTTTCCGGGGCTCCAAGTTCAAGCCCGGGGTTCACCTTGCTATGCCGAACTAAGCAGACACAGTCACAACTCTGCAGCAGCGTGCGTGTCCTAGCATGGCACTCTATGCCTATTACCATCTCCTGGGGCGGTAAGGCTTTGCCTTTTGCTCTGTTGCTCAGGCAGACTCGGGGTTACGCCTGTCCTTCACCACAGGAGGGAGAAGGCGACAGGGTCACTGCACACCGCCCGTGCACTCGGATGGGGAACCGTGGGGGACTGTCTCCACTCTTTCTCCGGCACACCCCCTCCCACCCACATCGCTGCCACATCTTGGTGGAAGACGTATCGGTCTGCCCGTTTCTCCATGTGGCTGTTTCTGTGAGTTCCGGGTATGGCACCTGGTGGCAAGCCCAAGTCTGCCCTTGGGACAGGTGGCCAAGGAGATGCTCTCCCCTTGGGACCAGAGGCCCAGGACAGGTCTGCCATCTGCCCAGACTCCTTCCTCAGCGTGGAACACGCGCCTCTGCCCTAGTCGACCCCTCATGTCTCCTTAGCAGCCAGGCTTCCATCTCTCCGCACAGGGAGCGGGTGACACTTGTCTTGCCACCGGCCTGCTGTTCGTGCCACGGCAGCCTATCCTGCTTTCCGAGCGTTTCCCGACCGCAAGGCCAACGGCTCGTTCTCTTCTCCGGGGGCGGCATGCTATGCCTTCCCCACACTTGGCTTCTCTCTCAGGCAGACGGGATGCTAGGGCAAAGAGTATTTCGCTCCATGCGTGTATCTTCCACAGAGCTGCGGAGACGAGCTCAGGCAAGCAGCAGCAGCATCCCCAAACCCAACTCTGATTTCCCAAGGAACGCTGTGCTTTCCCAGGGGAGATGCCCAGGCAAAGAGGCTTTCGCTGTGTGCGGGTTTCTCCCACCGCGAGACTGGGCTCAGGCAAGCAGCAGCAGCCCGCAGAACATTTCTCAGCGAATGCTGTGCTTTCGCAGAGGCTTTGGCTTGGAGCCAACAGCACTTTGCTGCTGCTTCCTCAGCAAGGCTTCAGTCGCGTCAGGGAAGAAGAGCTGCGGGAGAGCTGGTGCCTCTTGGGCCTTGCTTTCCCGGGCTCCATGTTCGCGTCCTGGGTTCACCCAGCCAGGCCTCACTAAGCAGACACAGCCACAACCCCGCAGTAGCGTGCGTAACCTAGGATGGCACTCTAGGCACACTCCCATCTCCCAGTGTATGCATCGCTTGGCCTTTTACTCTGGCGCTCAGGCGGATTCTCGGACTAGGCCAGTGCCCTCCCCACAGGAAAGTAGAGGTGACAGGATCCCTGTCCACCGCACCAGCTCTGAATAGGGAGCTTTGGGGAACTGTCCCCACTCCTTCCACTGAAACCCCGTGCCTCCTCCAAGCTTCCACATCCTGGAGGAAGACGGCATCTGACACCCCGTTATTTCAGGGAGCTGTTTCTGCGAGTTCAGAGTAGGCGCCTGGTGGCTAGTGCATGTCTGCCCCCGGGACAGGTGGCCAAGAGCTGCTGTCTCCTTGGGCCCAGTCCCTCAGGACAGGCATGTTCTCTGCCCAGACTCCTTCCTAAGAGTGGAGCACGCACCCTGCCCTACTCATCACCTCCTGTCTCCTTAGCAGCCAGGCTTCTGTCTCTCTGCACTGGGCGCGGCTGATACTTGTATTGCCGGCTCTCCTGCTTCACAACCGTTTCCAGACCAGAAGGCCAACGGCTCCTGCTCTTCTCCCCGGACAGCGTACTTCACCTTCCGCAGACATGCTCCTGGGGAGTGCAGTGAAAAACGTGTCCCTTTTCCTTAAGGCTCTTTCCACAGGGGCCACCGCGCTTCTCTCTCAGGCAGAGGAGTTTCCGAGGCATAGAGGGTTTCGCTCCATGCGGGTTTATTACACCGTGCTGAGGAGACCAGCTCAGGCAAACAGGAGCATCCCTCAGACCGGACTCTGATTTCCCAAAGAATGCTGTGCTTTGCCAGAGGGGATGCCAGGGCAAAGAAGCTTTCGCTCTATGCGATTTTCTCCAATAGTGCTGCGAATACTAGGCTAAGGCAAGCAGCAACAGCAGCCCTGAATCCCGACTCTGATTTCCCAGCGACTGCTATGCTTTTGCAGACGTTTTCAGCTTGGCAGGTACCGCACTTCGCTGCTGCTTCCTCAGAAAGGCATTGGATGTTCACTCTGCACGGTAGGGAAGAAGAGCCGCGGGAGAGCTGGTGCCTCTTGGGAAGTGATATCCTGGGCTCCGAGTGTACGCGCGGGATTCACCTTGCTATGCCGAACTCAGCAGACACAGTCACCACCCTGCAGCAGCGTGCGTGTCCTAGCATAGCACTGTACGTCTATTACCATCTCCTGGGGTAGGTTAGGCTTTGCTTTTTGCTTCGGCTCTCGGGCAGACTCGGTGTCTAGGCCAGTGCCTTCACCACAGGAGATAGGAGGCGATCGGATACCTGCACAAGGCCCGTGAACTGAATAGGGAGCATTGGGGGACTGTGCCCACTCCTTCCCCTTAAACCCCGTGCCTCCTCCAAGCTTCCACATCCTGGAGGAAGTCGGCATCTGACTCCCCGTTATTTCAGGGAGCTGTTTCTGCGAGGTTAGTGTAGGTGCCTGGTGGCTAGCGCATGTCTGCCCCAGGGACAGGTGGCCAAGAGCTGCTGTCTCCTTGGGCCCAGTCCCTCAGGACAGGCATGTTCTCTGCCCAGACTCCTTCCTAAGAGTGGAGCACGCACCCTGCCCTACTCATCGCCTCCTGTCTCCTTAGCAGCCAGGCTTCTGTCTCTCTGCACTGGGAGCGGCTGATACTTGTATTGCCGGCTCTCCTGCTTCACAACCGTTTCCAGACCAGAAGGCCAACGGCTCCTGCTCTTTTCCCCGGACAGCGTACTTCACCTTCCACAGACATGCTTCTGGGGAGTGCAGTGAAAAACGTGTCCCTTTCCTTAAGGCTCTTTCCACAGGGGCCACTGCGCTTCTCTCTCAGGTAGAGGAGATTCCGAGGCATAGAGGGTTTCGCTCCATGCGGGTTTATTACACCGTGCTGAGGAGACCAGCTCAGGCAAACAGGAGCATCCCTCAGACCGGACTCTGATTTCCCAAAGAATGCTGTGCTTTGCCAGAGGGGATGCCAGGGCAAAGAGGCTTTCGCTCTATGTTGTTTTCTCCAATAGTGCTGCGAATACTAGGCTAAGGCAAGCAGCTACAGCAGCCCTCAATCCCGACTCTGATTTCCCAGCGACTGCTATGCTTTCGCAGACGTATTCAGCTTGGCACAAACCGCACTTCGCTGCTGCTAGCTCAGAAAGGAGTTGGGTGTTCACTCTGCGCGGCAGGGAAGAAGCGCCGCGGGAGTGCTGGGGCCTCTTGGGACTTGCTTTCCGGGGCTCCAAGTTCAAGCCCGGGGTTCACCTTGCTATGCCGAACTCAGCAGACACAGTCACAACTCTGCAGCAGCGTGCGTGTCCTAGCATGGCACTCTATGCCTATTACCATCTCCTGGGGCGGTAAGGCTTTGCCTTTTGCTCTGTTGCTCAGGCAGACTCGGGGTTACGCCTGTCCTTCACCACAGGAGGGAGAAGGCGACAGGGTCACTGCACACCGCCCGTGCACTCGGATGGGGAACCGTGGGGGACTGTCTCCACTCTTTCTCCGGCACACCCCCTCCCACCCACATCGCTGCCACATCTTGGTGGAAGACGTATCGGTCTGCCCGTTTCTCCATGTGGCTGTTTCTGTGAGTTCCGGGTATGGCACCTGGTGGCAAGCCCAAGTCTGCCCTTGGGACAGGTGGCCAAGGAGATGCTCTCCCCTTGGGACCAGAGGCCCAGGACAGGTCTGCCATCTGCCCAGACTCCTTCCTCAGCGTGGAACACGCGCCTCTGCCCTAGTCGACCCCTCATGTCTCCTTAGCAGCCAGGCTTCCATCTCTCCGCACAGGGAGCGGGTGACACTTGTCTTGCCACCGGCCTGCTGTTCGTGCCACGGCAGCCTATCCTGCTTTCCGAGCGTTTCCCGACCGCAAGGCCAACGGCTCGTTCTCTTCTCCGGGGGCGGCATGCTATGCCTTCCCCACACTTGGCTTCTCTCTCAGGCAGACGGGATGCTAGGGCAAAGAGTATTTCGCTCCATGCGTGTATCTTCCACAGAGCTGCGGAGACGAGCTCAGGCAAGCAGCTACAGCAGCCCTCAATCCCGACTCTGATTTCCCAGCGACTGCTATGCTTTCGCAGACGTATTCAGCTTGGCACAAACCGCACTTCGCTGCTGCTAGCTCAGAAAGGAGTTGGGTGTTCACTCTGCGCGGCAGGGAAGAAGCGCCGCGGGAGTGCTGGGGCCTCTTGGGACTTGCTTTCCGGGGCTCCAAGTTCAAGCCCGGGGTTCACCTTGCTATGCCGAACTAAGCAGACACAGTCACAACTCTGCAGCAGCGTGCGTGTCCTAGCATGGCACTCTATGCCTATTACCATCTCCTGGGGCGGTAAGGCTTTGCCTTTTGCTCTGTTGCTCAGGCAGACTCGGGGTTACGCCTGTCCTTCACCACAGGAGGGAGAAGGCGACAGGGTCACTGCACACCGCCCGTGCACTCGGATGGGGAACCGTGGGGGACTGTCTCCACTCTTTCTCCGGCACACCCCCTCCCACCCACATCGCTGCCACATCTTGGTGGAAGACGTATCGGTCTGCCCGTTTCTCCATGTGGCTGTTTCTGTGAGTTCCGGGTATGGCACCTGGTGGCAAGCCCACGTCTGCCCTTGGGACAGGTGGCCAAGGAGATGCTCTCCCCTTGGGACCAGAGGCCCAGGACAGGTCTGCCATCTGCCCAGACTCCTTCCTCAGCGTGGAACACGCGCCTCTGCCCTAGTCGACCCCTCATGTCTCCTTAGCAGCCAGGCTTCCATCTCTCCGCACAGGGAGCGGGTGACACTTGTCTTGCCACCGGCCTGCTGTTCGTGCCACGGCAGCCTATCCTGCTTTCCGAGCGTTTCCCGACCGCAAGGCCAACGGCTCGTTCTCTTCTCCGGGGGCGGCATGCTATGCCTTCCCCACACTTGGCTTCTCTCTCAGGCAGACGGGATGCTAGGGCAAAGAGTATTTCGCTCCATGCGTGTATCTTCCACAGAGCTGCGGAGACGAGCTCAGGCAAGCAGCAGCAGCATCCCCAAACCCAACTCTGATTTCCCAAGGAACGCTGTACTTTCCCAGGGGAGATGCCCAGGCAAAGAGGCTTTCGCTGTGTGCGGGTTTCTCCCACCGCGAGACTGGGCTCAGGCAAGCAGCAGCAGCCCGCAGAACATTTCTCAGCGAATGCTGTGCTTTCGCAGAGGCTTTGGCTTGGAGCCAACAGCACTTTGCTGCTGCTTCCTCAGCAAGGCTTCAGTCGCGTCAGGGAAGAAGAGCTGCGGGAGAGCTGGTGCCTCTTGGGCCTTGCTTTCCCGGGCTCCATGTTCGCGTCCTGGGTTCACCCAGCCAGGCCTCACTAAGCAGACACAGCCACAACCCCGCAGTAGCGTGCGTAACCTAGGATGGCACTCTAGGCACACTCCCATCTCCCAGTGTATGCATCGCTTGGCCTTTTACTCTGGCGCTCAGGCGGATTCTCGGACTAGGCCAGTGCCCTCCCCACAGGAAAGTAGAGGTGACAGGATCCCTGTCCACCGCACCAGCTCTGAATAGGGAGCTTTGGGGAACTGTCCCCACTCCTTCCACTGAAACCCCGTGCCTCCTCCAAGCTTCCACATCCTGGAGGAAGACGGCATCTGACACCCCGTTATTTCAGGGAGCTGTTTCTGCGAGTTCAGCGTAGGCGCCTGGTGGCTAGCGCATGTCTGCCCCAGGGACAGGAGGCCAAGGAGCTGCTGTCTCCTTGGGCCCAGTCCCTCAGGACAGGCATGTTCTCTGCCCAGACTCCTTCCTAAGAGTGGAGCACGCACCCTGCCCTACTCATCACCTCCTGTCTCCTTAGCAGCCAGGCTTCTGTCTCTCTGCACTGGGCGCGGCTGATACTTGTATTGCCGGCTCTCCTGCTTCACAACCGTTTCCAGACCAGAAGGCCAACGGCTCCTGCTCTTCTCCCCGGACAGCGTACTTCACCTTCCGCAGACATGCTCCTGGGGAGTGCAGTGAAAAACGTGTCCCTTTTCCTTAAGGCTCTTTCCACAGGGGCCACCGCGCTTCTCTCTCAGGCAGAGGAGTTTCCGAGGCATAGAGGGTTTCGCTCCATGCGGGTTTATTACACCGTGCTGAGGAGACCAGCTCAGGCAAACAGGAGCATCCCTCAGACCGGACTCTGATTTCCCAAAGAATGCTGTGCTTTGCCAGAGGGGATGCCAGGGCAAAGAAGCTTTCGCTCTATGCGATTTTCTCCAATAGTGCTGCGAATACTAGGCTAAGGCAAGCAGCAACAGCAGCCCTGAATCCCGACTCTGATTTCCCAGCGACTGCTATGCTTTTGCAGACGTTTTCAGCTTGGCAGGTACCGCACTTCGCTGCTGCTTCCTCAGAAAGGCATTGGATGTTCACTCTGCACGGTAGGGAAGAAGAGCCGCGGGAGAGCTGGTGCCTCTTGGGAAGTGATATCCTGGGCTCCGAGTGTACGCGCGGGATTCACCTTGCTATGCCGAACTCAGCAGACACAGTCACCACCCTGCAGCAGCGTGCGTGTCCTAGCATAGCACTGTACGTCTATTACCATCTCCTGGGGTAGGTTAGGCTTTGCTTTTTGCTTCGGCTCTCGGGCAGACTCGGTGTCTAGGCCAGTGCCTTCACCACAGGAGATAGGAGACGATCGGATACCTGCACAAGGCCCGTGAACTGAATAGGGAGCATTGGGGGTCTGTGCCCACTCCTTCCCCTTAAACCCCGTGCCTCCTCCAAGCTTCCACATCCTGGAGGAAGTCGGCATCTGACTCCCCGTTATTTCAGGGAGCTGTTTCTGCGAGGTTAGTGTAGGTGCCTGGTGGCTAGCACATGTCTGCCCCAGGGACAGGTGGCCAAGAGCTGCTGTCTCCTTGGGCCCAGTCCCTCAGGACAGGCATGTTCTCTGCCCAGACTCCTTCCTAAGAGTGGAGCACGCACCCTGCCCTACTCATCGCCTCCTGTCTCCTTAGCAGCCAGGCTTCTGTCTCTCTGCACTGGGAGCGGCTGATACTTGTATTGCCGGCTCTCCTGCTTCACAACCGTTTCCAGACCAGAAGGCCAACGGCTCCTGCTCTTTTCCCCGGACAGCGTACTTCACCTTCCACAGACATGCTTCTGGGGAGTGCAGTGAAAAACGTGTCCCTTTCCTTAAGGCTCTTTCCACAGGGGCCACTGCGCTTCTCTCTCAGGTAGAGGAGATTCCGAGGCATAGAGGGTTTCGCTCCATGCGGGTTTATTACACCGTGCTGAGGAGACCAGCTCAGGCAAACAGGAGCATCCCTCAGACCGGACTCTGATTTCCCAAAGAATGCTGTGCTTTGCCAGAGGGGATGCCAGGGCAAAGAGGCTTTCGCTCTATGTTGTTTTCTCCAATAGTGCTGCGAATACTAGGCTAAGGCAAGCAGCTACAGCAGCCCTCAATCCCGACTCTGATTTCCCAGCGACTGCTATGCTTTCGCAGACGTATTCAGCTTGGCACAAACCGCACTTCGCTGCTGCTAGCTCAGAAAGGAGTTGGGTGTTCACTCTGCGCGGCAGGGAAGAAGCACCGCGGGAGTGCTGGGGCCTCTTGGGACTTGCTTTCCGGGGCTCCAAGTTCAAGCCCGGGGTTCACCTTGCTATGCCGAACTAAGCAGACACAGTCACAACTCTGCAGCAGCGTGCGTGTCCTAGCATGGCACTCTATGCCTATTACCATCTCCTGGGGCGGTAAGGCTTTGCCTTTTGCTCTGTTGCTCAGGCAGACTCGGGGTTACGCCTGTCCTTCACCACAGGAGGGAGAAGGCGACAGGGTCACTGCACACCGCCCGTGCACTCGGATGGGGAACCGTGGGGGACTGTCTCCACTCTTTCTCCGGCACACCCCCTCCCACCCACATCGCTGCCACATCTTGGTGGAAGACGTATCGGTCTGCCCGTTTCTCCATGTGGCTGTTTCTGTGAGTTCCGGGTATGGCACCTGGTGGCAAGCCCAAGTCTGCCCTTGGGACAGGTGGCCAAGGAGATGCTCTCCCCTTGGGACCAGAGGCCCAGGACAGGTCTGCCATCTGCCCAGACTCCTTCCTCAGCGTGGAACACGCGCCTCTGCCCTAGTCGACCCCTCATGTCTCCTTAGCAGCCAGGCTTCCATCTCTCCGCACAGGGAGCGGGTGACACTTGTCTTGCCACCGGCCTGCTGTTCGTGCCACGGCAGCCTATCCTGCTTTCCGAGCGTTTCCCGACCGCAAGGCCAACGGCTCGTTCTCTTCTCCGGGGGCGGCATGCTATGCCTTCCCCACACTTGGCTTCTCTCTCAGGCAGACGGGATGCTAGGGCAAAGAGTATTTCGCTCCATGCGTGTATCTTCCACAGAGCTGCGGAGACGAGCTCAGGCAAGCAGCAGCAGCATCCCCAAACCCAACTCTGATTTCCCAAGGAACGCTGTGCTTTCCCAGGGGAGATGCCCAGGCAAAGAGGCTTTCGCTGTGTGCGGGTTTCTCCCACCGCGAGACTGGGCTCAGGCAAGCAGCAGCAGCCCGCAGAACATTTCTCAGCGAATGCTGTGCTTTCGCAGAGGCTTTGGCTTGGAGCCAACAGCACTTTGCTGCTGCTTCCTCAGCAAGGCTTCAGTCGCGTCAGGGAAGAAGAGCTGCGGGAGAGCTGGTGCCTCTTGGGCCTTGCTTTCCCGGGCTCCATGTTCGCGTCCTGGGTTCACCCAGCCAGGCCTCACTAAGCAGACACAGCCACAACCCCGCAGTAGCGTGCGTAACCTAGGATGGCACTCTAGGCACACTCCCATCTCCCAGTGTATGCATCGCTTGGCCTTTTACTCTGGCGCTCAGGCGGATTCTCGGACTAGGCCAGTGCCCTCCCCACAGGAAAGTAGAGGTGACAGGATCCCTGTCCACCGCACCAGCTCTGAATAGGGAGCTTTGGGGAACTGTCCCCACTCCTTCCACTGAAACCCCGTGCCTCCTCCAAGCTTCCACATCCTGGAGGAAGACGGCATCTGACACCCCGTTATTTCAGGGAGCTGTTTCTGCGAGTTCAGAGTAGGCGCCTGGTGGCTAGTGCATGTCTGCCCCCGGGACAGGTGGCCAAGAGCTGCTGTCTCCTTGGGCCCAGTCCCTCAGGACAGGCATGTTCTCTGCCCAGACTCCTTCCTAAGAGTGGAGCACGCACCCTGCCCTACTCATCACCTCCTGTCTCCTTAGCAGCCAGGCTTCTGTCTCTCTGCACTGGGCGCGGCTGATACTTGTATTGCCGGCTCTCCTGCTTCACAACCGTTTCCAGACCAGAAGGCCAACGGCTCCTGCTCTTCTCCCCGGACAGCGTACTTCACCTTCCGCAGACATGCTCCTGGGGAGTGCAGTGAAAAACGTGTCCCTTTTCCTTAAGGCTCTTTCCACAGGGGCCACCGCGCTTCTCTCTCAGGCAGAGGAGTTTCCGAGGCATAGAGGGTTTCGCTCCATGCGGGTTTATTACACCGTGCTGAGGAGACCAGCTCAGGCAAACAGGAGCATCCCTCAGACCGGACTCTGATTTCCCAAAGAATGCTGTGCTTTGCCAGAGGGGATGCCAGGGCAAAGAAGCTTTCGCTCTATGCGATTTTCTCCAATAGTGCTGCGAATACTAGGCTAAGGCAAGCAGCAACAGCAGCCCTGAATCCCGACTCTGATTTCCCAGCGACTGCTATGCTTTTGCAGACGTTTTCAGCTTGGCAGGTACCGCACTTCGCTGCTGCTTCCTCAGAAAGGCATTGGATGTTCACTCTGCACGGTAGGGAAGAAGAGCCGCGGGAGAGCTGGTGCCTCTTGGGAAGTGATATCCTGGGCTCCGAGTGTACGCGCGGGATTCACCTTGCTATGCCGAACTCAGCAGACACAGTCACCACCCTGCAGCAGCGTGCGTGTCCTAGCATAGCACTGTACGTCTATTACCATCTCCTGGGGTAGGTTAGGCTTTGCTTTTTGCTTCGGCTCTCGGGCAGACTCGGTGTCTAGGCCAGTGCCTTCACCACAGGAGATAGGAGGCGATCGGATACCTGCACAAGGCCCGTGAACTGAATAGGGAGCATTGGGGGACTGTGCCCACTCCTTCCCCTTAAACCCCGTGCCTCCTCCAAGCTTCCACATCCTGGAGGAAGTCGGCATCTGACTCCCCGTTATTTCAGGGAGCTGTTTCTGCGAGGTTAGTGTAGGTGCCTGGTGGCTAGCGCATGTCTGCCCCAGGGACAGGTGGCCAAGAGCTGCTGTCTCCTTGGGCCCAGTCCCTCAGGACAGGCATGTTCTCTGCCCAGACTCCTTCCTAAGAGTGGAGCACGCACCCTGCCCTACTCATCGCCTCCTGTCTCCTTAGCAGCCAGGCTTCTGTCTCTCTGCACTGGGAGCGGCTGATACTTGTATTGCCGGCTCTCCTGCTTCACAACCGTTTCCAGACCAGAAGGCCAACGGCTCCTGCTCTTTTCCCCGGACAGCGTACTTCACCTTCCACAGACATGCTTCTGGGGAGTGCAGTGAAAAACGTGTCCCTTTCCTTAAGGCTCTTTCCACAGGGGCCACTGCGCTTCTCTCTCAGGTAGAGGAGATTCCGAGGCATAGAGGGTTTCGCTCCATGCGGGTTTATTACACCGTGCTGAGGAGACCAGCTCAGGCAAACAGGAGCATCCCTCAGACCGGACTCTGATTTCCCAAAGAATGCTGTGCTTTGCCAGAGGGGATGCCAGGGCAAAGAGGCTTTCGCTCTATGTTGTTTTCTCCAATAGTGCTGCGAATACTAGGCTAAGGCAAGCAGCTACAGCAGCCCTCAATCCCGACTCTGATTTCCCAGCGACTGCTATGCTTTCGCAGACGTATTCAGCTTGGCACAAACCGCACTTCGCTGCTGCTAGCTCAGAAAGGAGTTGGGTGTTCACTCTGCGCGGCAGGGAAGAAGCGCCGCGGGAGTGCTGGGGCCTCTTGGGACTTGCTTTCCGGGGCTCCAAGTTCAAGCCCGGGGTTCACCTTGCTATGCCGAACTAAGCAGACACAGTCACAACTCTGCAGCAGCGTGCGTGTCCTAGCATGGCACTCTATGCCTATTACCATCTCCTGGGGCGGTAAGGCTTTGCCTTTTGCTCTGTTGCTCAGGCAGACTCGGGGTTACGCCTGTCCTTCACCACAGGAGGGAGAAGGCGACAGGGTCACTGCACACCGCCCGTGCACTCGGATGGGGAACCGT
Organism: Mustela lutreola; assembly: GCF_030435805.1. Classification (NCBI taxonomy): domain Eukaryota; kingdom Metazoa; phylum Chordata; class Mammalia; order Carnivora; family Mustelidae; genus Mustela; species Mustela lutreola. The sequence continues at coordinate 63,548,222 of NC_081291.1, read as the reverse complement.
GGGGGACTGTCTCCACTCTTTCTCCGGCACACCCCCTCCCACCCACATCGCTGCCACATCTTGGTGGAAGACGTATCGGTCTGCCCGTTTCTCCATGTGGCTGTTTCTGTGAGTTCCGGGTATGGCACCTGGTGGCAAGCCCAAGTCTGCCCTTGGGACAGGTGGCCAAGGAGATGCTCTCCCCTTGGGACCAGAGGCCCAGGACAGGTCTGCCATCTGCCCAGACTCCTTCCTCAGCGTGGAACACGCGCCTCTGCCCTAGTCGACCCCTCATGTCTCCTTAGCAGCCAGGCTTCCATCTCTCCGCACAGGGAGCGGGTGACACTTGTCTTGCCACCGGCCTGCTGTTCGTGCCACGGCAGCCTATCCTGCTTTCCGAGCGTTTCCCGACCGCAAGGCCAACGGCTCGTTCTCTTCTCCGGGGGCGGCATGCTATGCCTTCCCCACACTTGGCTTCTCTCTCAGGCAGACGGGATGCTAGGGCAAAGAGTATTTCGCTCCATGCGTGTATCTTCCACAGAGCTGCGGAGACGAGCTCAGGCAAGCAGCTACAGCAGCCCTCAATCCCGACTCTGATTTCCCAGCGACTGCTATGCTTTCGCAGACGTATTCAGCTTGGCACAAACCGCACTTCGCTGCTGCTAGCTCAGAAAGGAGTTGGGTGTTCACTCTGCGCGGCAGGGAAGAAGCGCCGCGGGAGTGCTGGGGCCTCTTGGGACTTGCTTTCCGGGGCTCCAAGTTCAAGCCCGGGGTTCACCTTGCTATGCCGAACTAAGCAGACACAGTCACAACTCTGCAGCAGCGTGCGTGTCCTAGCATGGCACTCTATGCCTATTACCATCTCCTGGGGCGGTAAGGCTTTGCCTTTTGCTCTGTTGCTCAGGCAGACTCGGGGTTACGCCTGTCCTTCACCACAGGAGGGAGAAGGCGACAGGGTCACTGCACACCGCCCGTGCACTCGGATGGGGAACCGTGGGGGACTGTCTCCACTCTTTCTCCGGCACACCCCCTCCCACCCACATCGCTGCCACATCTTGGTGGAAGACGTATCGGTCTGCCCGTTTCTCCATGTGGCTGTTTCTGTGAGTTCCGGGTATGGCACCTGGTGGCAAGCCCAAGTCTGCCCTTGGGACAGGTGGCCAAGGAGATGCTCTCCCCTTGGGACCAGAGGCCCAGGACAGGTCTGCCATCTGCCCAGACTCCTTCCTCAGCGTGGAACACGCGCCTCTGCCCTAGTCGACCCCTCATGTCTCCTTAGCAGCCAGGCTTCCATCTCTCCGCACAGGGAGCGGGTGACACTTGTCTTGCCACCGGCCTGCTGTTCGTGCCACGGCAGCCTATCCTGCTTTCCGAGCGTTTCCCGACCGCAAGGCCAACGGCTCGTTCTCTTCTCCGGGGGCGGCATGCTATGCCTTCCCCACACTTGGCTTCTCTCTCAGGCAGACGGGATGCTAGGGCAAAGAGTATTTCGCTCCATGCGTGTATCTTCCACAGAGCTGCGGAGACGAGCTCAGGCAAGCAGCAGCAGCATCCCCAAACCCAACTCTGATTTCCCAAGGAACGCTGTGCTTTCCCAGGGGAGATGCCCAGGCAAAGAGGCTTTCGCTGTGTGCGGGTTTCTCCCACCGCGAGACTGGGCTCAGGCAAGCAGCAGCAGCCCGCAGAACATTTCTCAGCGAATGCTGTGCTTTCGCAGAGGCTTTGGCTTGGAGCCAACAGCACTTTGCTGCTGCTTCCTCAGCAAGGCTTCAGTCGCGTCAGGGAAGAAGAGCTGCCGGAGAGCTGGTGCCTCTTGGGCCTTGCTTTCCCGGGCTCCATGTTCGCGTCCTGGGTTCACCCAGCCAGGCCTCACTAAGCAGACACAGCCACAACCCCGCAGTAGCGTGCGTAACCTAGGATGGCACTCTAGGCACACTCCCATCTCCCAGTGTATGCATCGCTTGGCCTTTTACTCTGGCGCTCAGGCGGATTCTCGGACTAGGCCAGTGCCCTCCCCACAGGAAAGTAGAGGTGACAGGATCCCTGTCCACCGCACCAGCTCTGAATAGGGAGCTTTGGGGAACTGTCCCCACTCCTTCCACTGAAACCCCGTGCCTCCTCCAAGCTTCCACATCCTGGAGGAAGACGGCATCTGACACCCCGTTATTTCAGGGAGCTGTTTCTGCGAGTTCAGCGTAGGCGCCTGGTGGCTAGCGCATGTCTGCCCCAGGGACAGGAGGCCAAGGAGCTGCTGTCTCCTTGGGCCCAGTCCCTCAGGACAGGCATGTTCTCTGCCCAGACTCCTTCCTAAGAGTGGAGCACGCACCCTGCCCTACTCATCACCTCCTGTCTCCTTAGCAGCCAGGCTTCTGTCTCTCTGCACTGGGCGCGGCTGATACTTGTATTGCCGGCTCTCCTGCTTCACAACCGTTTCCAGACCAGAAGGCCAACGGCTCCTGCTCTTCTCCCCGGACAGCGTACTTCACCTTCCGCAGACATGCTCCTGGGGAGTGCAGTGAAAAACGTGTCCCTTTTCCTTAAGGCTCTTTCCACAGGGGCCACCGCGCTTCTCTCTCAGGCAGAGGAGTTTCCGAGGCATAGAGGGTTTCGCTCCATGCGGGTTTATTACACCGTGCTGAGGAGACCAGCTCAGGCAAACAGGAGCATCCCTCAGACCGGACTCTGATTTCCCAAAGAATGCTGTGCTTTGCCAGAGGGGATGCCAGGGCAAAGAAGCTTTCGCTCTATGCGATTTTCTCCAATAGTGCTGCGAATACTAGGCTAAGGCAAGCAGCAACAGCAGCCCTGAATCCCGACTCTGATTTCCCAGCGACTGCTATGCTTTTGCAGACGTTTTCAGCTTGGCAGGTACCGCACTTCGCTGCTGCTTCCTCAGAAAGGCATTGGATGTTCACTCTGCACGGTAGGGAAGAAGAGCCGCGGGAGAGCTGGTGCCTCTTGGGAAGTGATATCCTGGGCTCCGAGTGTACGCGCGGGATTCACCTTGCTATGCCGAACTCAGCAGACACAGTCACCACCCTGCAGCAGCGTGCGTGTCCTAGCATAGCACTGTACGTCTATTACCATCTCCTGGGGTAGGTTAGGCTTTGCTTTTTGCTTCGGCTCTCGGGCAGACTCGGTGTCTAGGCCAGTGCCTTCACCACAGGAGATAGGAGGCGATCGGATACCTGCACAAGGCCCGTGAACTGAATAGGGAGCATTGGGGGTCTGTGCCCACTCCTTCCCCTTAAACCCCGTGCCTCCTCCAAGCTTCCACATCCTGGAGGAAGTCGGCATCTGACTCCCCGTTATTTCAGGGAGCTGTTTCTGCGAGGTTAGTGTAGGTGCCTGGTGGCTAGCGCATGTCTGCCCCAGGGACAGGTGGCCAAGAGCTGCTGTCTCCTTGGGCCCAGTCCCTCAGGACAGGCATGTTCTCTGCCCAGACTCCTTCCTAAGAGTGGAGCACGCACCCTGCCCTACTCATCGCCTCCTGTCTCCTTAGCAGCCAGGCTTCTGTCTCTCTGCACTGGGAGCGGCTGATACTTGTATTGCCGGCTCTCCTGCTTCACAACCGTTTCCAGACCAGAAGGCCAACGGCTCCTGCTCTTTTCCCCGGACAGCGTACTTCACCTTCCACAGACATGCTTCTGGGGAGTGCAGTGAAAAACGTGTCCCTTTCCTTAAGGCTCTTTCCACAGGGGCCACTGCGCTTCTCTCTCAGGTAGAGGAGATTCCGAGGCATAGAGGGTTTCGCTCCATGCGGGTTTATTACACCGTGCTGAGGAGACCAGCTCAGGCAAACAGGAGCATCCCTCAGACCGGACTCTGATTTCCCAAAGAATGCTGTGCTTTGCCAGAGGGGATGCCAGGGCAAAGAGGCTTTCGCTCTATGTTGTTTTCTCCAATAGTGCTGCGAATACTAGGCTAAGGCAAGCAGCTACAGCAGCCCTCAATCCCGACTCTGATTTCCCAGCGACTGCTATGCTTTCGCAGACGTATTCAGCTTGGCACAAACCGCACTTCGCTGCTGCTAGCTCAGAAAGGAGTTGGGTGTTCACTCTGCGCGGCAGGGACGAAGCGCCGCGGGAGTGCTGGGGCCTCTTGGGACTTGCTTTCCGGGGCTCCAAGTTCAAGCCCGGGGTTCACCTTGCTATGCCGAACTAAGCAGACACAGTCACAACTCTGCAGCAGCGTGCGTGTCCTAGCATGGCACTCTATGCCTATTACCATCTCCTGGGGCGGTAAGGCTTTGCCTTTTGCTCTGTTGCTCAGGCAGACTCGGGGTTACGCCTGTCCTTCACCACAGGAGGGAGAAGGCGACAGGGTCACTGCACACCGCCCGTGCACTCGGATGGGGAACCGTGGGGGACTGTCTCCACTCTTTCTCCGGCACACCCCCTCCCACCCACATCGCTGCCACATCTTGGTGGAAGACGTATCGGTCTGCCCGTTTCTCCATGTGGCTGTTTCTGTGAGTTCCGGGTATGGCACCTGGTGGCAAGCCCAAGTCTGCCCTTGGGACAGGTGGCCAAGGAGATGCTCTCCCCTTGGGACCAGAGGCCCAGGACAGGTCTGCCATCTGCCCAGACTCCTTCCTCAGCGTGGAACACGCGCCTCTGCCCTAGTCGAACCCTCATGTCTCCTTAGCAGCCAGGCTTCCATCTCTCCGCACAGGGAGCGGGTGACACTTGTCTTGCCACCGGCCTGCTGTTCGTGCCACGGCAGCCTATCCTGCTTTCCGAGCGTTTCCCGACCGCAAGGCCAACGGCTCGTTCTCTGCTCCGGGGGCGGCATGCTATGCCTTCCCCACACTTGGCTTCTCTCTCAGGCAGACGGGATGCTAGGGCAAAGAGTATTTCGCTCCATGCGTGTATCTTCCACAGAGCTGCGGAGACGAGCTCAGGCAAGCAGCAGCAGCATCCCCAAACCCAACTCTGATTTCCCAAGGAACGCTGTGCTTTCCCAGGGGAGATGCCCAGGCAAAGAGGCTTTCGCTGTGTGCGGGTTTCTCCCACCGCGAGACTGGGCTCAGGCAAGCAGCAGCAGCCCGCAGAACATTTCTCAGCGAATGCTGTGCTTTCGCAGAGGCTTTGGCTTGGAGCCAACAGCACTTTGCTGCTGCTTCCTCAGCAAGGCTTCAGTCGCGTCAGGGAAGAAGAGCTGCGGGAGAGCTGGTGCCTCTTGGGCCTTGCTTTCCCGGGCTCCATGTTCGCGTCCTGGGTTCACCCAGCCAGGCCTCACTAAGCAGACACAGCCACAACCCCGCAGTAGCGTGCGTAACCTAGGATGGCACTCTAGGCACACTCCCATCTCCCAGTGTATGCATCGCTTGGCCTTTTACTCTGGCGCTCAGGCGGATTCTCGGACTAGGCCAGTGCCCTCCCCACAGGAAAGTAGAGGTGACAGGATCCCTGTCCACCGCACCAGCTCTGAATAGGGAGCTTTGGGGAACTGTCCCCACTCCTTCCACTGAAACCCCGTGCCTCCTCCAAGCTTCCACATCCTGGAGGAAGACGGCATCTGACACCCCGTTATTTCAGGGAGCTGTTTCTGCGAGTTCAGCGTAGGCGCCTGGTGGCTAGCGCATGTCTGCCCCAGGGACAGGAGGCCAAGGAGCTGCTGTCTCCTTGGGCCCAGTCCCTCAGGACAGGCATGTTCTCTGCCCAGACTCCTTCCTAAGAGTGGAGCACGCACCCTGCCCTACTCATCACCTCCTGTCTCCTTAGCAGCCAGGCTTCTGTCTCTCTGCACTGGGCGCGGCTGATACTTGTATTGCCGGCTCTCCTGCTTCACAACCGTTTCCAGACCAGAAGGCCAACGGCTCCTGCTCTTCTCCCCGGACAGCGTACTTCACCTTCCGCAGACATGCTCCTGGGGAGTGCAGTGAAAAACGTGTCCCTTTTCCTTAAGGCTCTTTCCACAGGGGCCACCGCGCTTCTCTCTCAGGCAGAGGAGTTTCCGAGGCATAGAGGGTTTCGCTCCATGCGGGTTTATTACACCGTGCTGAGGAGACCAGCTCAGGCAAACAGGAGCATCCCTCAGACCGGACTCTGATTTCCCAAAGAATGCTGTGCTTTGCCAGAGGGGATGCCAGGGCAAAGAAAGCTTTCGCTCTATGCGATTTTCTCCAATAGTGCTGCGAATACTAGGCTAAGGCAAGCAGCAACAGCAGCCCTGAATCCCGACTCTGATTTCCCAGCGACTGCTATGCTTTTGCAGACGTTTTCAGCTTGGCAGGTACCGCACTTCGCTGCTGCTTCCTCAGAAAGGCATTGGATGTTCACTCTGCACGGTAGGGAAGAAGAGCCGCGGGAGAGCTGGTGCCTCTTGGGAAGTGATATCCTGGGCTCCGAGTGTACGCGCGGGATTCACCTTGCTATGCCGAACTCAGCAGACACAGTCACCACCCTGCAGCAGCGTGCGTGTCCTAGCATAGCACTGTACGTCTATTACCATCTCCTGGGGTAGGTTAGGCTTTGCTTTTTGCTTCGGCTCTCGGGCAGACTCGGTGTCTAGGCCAGTGCCTTCACCACAGGAGATAGGAGGCGATCGGATACCTGCACAAGGCCCGTGAACTGAATAGGGAGCATTGGGGGACTGTGCCCACTCCTTCCCCTTAAACCCCGTGCCTCCTCCAAGCTTCCACATCCTGGAGGAAGTCGGCATCTGACTCCCCGTTATTTCAGGGAGCTGTTTCTGCGAGGTTAGTGTAGGTGCCTGGTGGCTAGCGCATGTCTGCCCCAGGGACAGGTGGCCAAGAGCTGCTGTCTCCTTGGGCCCAGTCCCTCAGGACAGGCATGTTCTCTGCCCAGACTCCTTCCTAAGAGTGGAGCACGCACCCTGCCCTACTCATCGCCTCCTGTCTCCTTAGCAGCCAGGCTTCTGTCTCTCTGCACTGGGAGCGGCTGATACTTGTATTGCCGGCTCTCCTGCTTCACAACCGTTTCCAGACCAGAAGGCCAACGGCTCCTGCTCTTTTCCCCGGACAGCGTACTTCACCTTCCACAGACATGCTTCTGGGGAGTGCAGTGAAAAACGTGTCCCTTTCCTTAAGGCTCTTTCCACAGGGGCCACTGCGCTTCTCTCTCAGGTAGAGGAGATTCCGAGGCATAGAGGGTTTCGCTCCATGCGGGTTTATTACACCGTGCTGAGGAGACCAGCTCAGGCAAACAGGAGCATCCCTCAGACCGGACTCTGATTTCCCAAAGAATGCTGTGCTTTGCCAGAGGGGATGCCAGGGCAAAGAGGCTTTCGCTCTATGTTGTTTTCTCCAATAGTGCTGCGAATACTAGGCTAAGGCAAGCAGCTACAGCAGCCCTCAATCCCGACTCTGATTTCCCAGCGACTGCTATGCTTTCGCAGACGTATTCAGCTTGGCACAAACCGCACTTCGCTGCTGCTAGCTCAGAAAGGAGTTGGGTGTTCACTCTGCGCGGCAGGGAAGAAGCGCCGCGGGAGTGCTGGGGCCTCTTGGGACTTGCTTTCCGGGGCTCCAAGTTCAAGCCCGGGGTTCACCTTGCTATGCCGAACTAAGCAGACACAGTCACAACTCTGCAGCAGCGTGCGTGTCCTAGCATGGCACTCTATGCCTATTACCATCTCCTGGGGCGGTAAGGCTTTGCCTTTTGCTCTGTTGCTCAGGCAGACTCGGGGTTACGCCTGTCCTTCACCACAGGAGGGAGAAGGCGACAGGGTCACTGCACACCGCCCGTGCACTCGGATGGGGAACCGTGGGGGACTGTCTCCACTCTTTCTCCGGCACACCCCCTCCCACCCACATCGCTGCCACATCTTGGTGGAAGACGTATCGGTCTGCCCGTTTCTCCATGTGGCTGTTTCTGTGAGTTCCGGGTATGGCACCTGGTGGCAAGCCCAAGTCTGCCCTTGGGACAGGTGGCCAAGGAGATGCTCTCCCCTTGGGACCAGAGGCCCAGGACAGGTCTGCCATCTGCCCAGACTCCTTCCTCAGCGTGGAACACGCGCCTCTGCCCTAGTCGACCCCTCATGTCTCCTTAGCAGCCAGGCTTCCATCTCTCCGCACAGGGAGCGGGTGACACTTGTCTTGCCACCGGCCTGCTGTTCGTGCCACGGCAGCCTATCCTGCTTTCCGAGAGTTTCCCGACCGCAAGGCCAACGGCTCGTTCTCTTCTCCGGGGGCGGCATGCTATGCCTTCCCCACACTTGGCTTCTCTCTCAGGCAGACGGGATGCTAGGGCAAAGAGTATTTCGCTCCATGCGTGTATCTTCCACAGAGCTGCGGAGACGAGCTCAGGCAAGCAGCTACAGCAGCCCTCAATCCCGACTCTGATTTCCCAGCGACTGCTATGCTTTCGCAGACGTATTCAGCTTGGCACAAACCGCACTTCGCTGCTGCTAGCTCAGAAAGGAGTTGGGTGTTCACTCTGCGCGGCAGGGAAGAAGCGCCGCGGGAGTGCTGGGGCCTCTTGGGACTTGCTTTCCGGGGCTCCAAGTTCAAGCCCGGGGTTCACCTTGCTATGCCGAACTAAGCAGACACAGTCACAACTCTGCAGCAGCGTGCGTGTCCTAGCATGGCACTCTATGCCTATTACCATCTCCTGGGGCGGTAAGGCTTTGCCTTTTGCTCTGTTGCTCAGGCAGACTCGGGGTTACGCCTGTCCTTCACCACAGGAGGGAGAAGGCGACAGGGTCACTGCACACCGCCCGTGCACTCGGATGGGGAACCGTGGGGGACTGTCTCCACTCTTTCTCCGGCACACCCCCTCCCACCCACATCGCTGCCACATCTTGGTGGAAGACGTATCGGTCTGCCCGTTTCTCCATGTGGCTGTTTCTGTGAGTTCCGGGTATGGCACCTGGTGGCAAGCCCAAGTCTGCCCTTGGGACAGGTGGCCAAGGAGATGCTCTCCCCTTGGGACCAGAGGCCCAGGACAGGTCTGCCATCTGCCCAGACTCCTTCCTCAGCGTGGAACACGCGCCTCTGCCCTAGTCGACCCCTCATGTCTCCTTAGCAGCCAGGCTTCCATCTCTCCGCACAGGGAGCGGGTGACACTTGTCTTGCCACCGGCCTGCTGTTCGTGCCACGGCAGCCTATCCTGCTTTCCGAGCGTTTCCCGACCGCAAGGCCAACGGCTCGTTCTCTTCTCCGGGGGCGGCATGCTATGCCTTCCCCACACTTGGCTTCTCTCTCAGGCAGACGGGATGCTAGGGCAAAGAGTATTTCGCTCCATGCGTGTATCTTCCACAGAGCTGCGGAGACGAGCTCAGGCAAGCAGCAGCAGCATCCCCAAACCCAACTCTGATTTCCCAAGGAACGCTGTACTTTCCCAGGGGAGATGCCCAGGCAAAGAGGCTTTCGCTGTGTGCGGGTTTCTCCCACCGCGAGACTGGGCTCAGGCAAGCAGCAGCAGCCCGCAGAACATTTCTCAGCGAATGCTGTGCTTTCGCAGAGGCTTTGGCTTGGAGCCAACAGCACTTTGCTGCTGCTTCCTCAGCAAGGCTTCAGTCGCGTCAGGGAAGAAGAGCTGCGGGAGAGCTGGTGCCTCTTGGGCCTTGCTTTCCCGGGCTCCATGTTCGCGTCCTGGGTTCACCCAGCCAGGCCTCACTAAGCAGACACAGCCACAACCCCGCAGTAGCGTGCGTAACCTAGGATGGCACTCTAGGCACACTCCCATCTCCCAGTGTATGCATCGCTTGGCCTTTTACTCTGGCGCTCAGGCGGATTCTCGGACTAGGCCAGTGCCCTCCCCACAGGAAAGTAGAGGTGACAGGATCCCTGTCCACCGCACCAGCTCTGAATAGGGAGCTTTGGGGAACTGTCCCCACTCCTTCCACTGAAACCCCGTGCCTCCTCCAAGCTTCCACATCCTGGAGGAAGACGGCATCTGACACCCCGTTATTTCAGGGAGCTGTTTCTGCGAGTTCAGCGTAGGCGCCTGGTGGCTAGCGCATGTCTGCCCCAGGGACAGGAGGCCAAGGAGCTGCTGTCTCCTTGGGCCCAGTCCCTCAGGACAGGCATGTTCTCTGCCCAGACTCCTTCCTAAGAGTGGAGCACGCACCCTGCCCTACTCATCACCTCCTGTCTCCTTAGCAGCCAGGCTTCTGTCTCTCTGCACTGGGCGCGGCTGATACTTGTATTGCCGGCTCTCCTGCTTCACAACCGTTTCCAGACCAGAAGGCCAACGGCTCCTGCTCTTCTCCCCGGACAGCGTACTTCACCTTCCGCAGACATGCTCCTGGGGAGTGCAGTGAAAAACGTGTCCCTTTTCCTTAAGGCTCTTTCCACAGGGGCCACCGCGCTTCTCTCTCAGGCAGAGGAGTTTCCGAGGCATAGAGGGTTTCGCTCCATGCGGGTTTATTACACCGTGCTGAGGAGACCAGCTCAGGCAAACAGGAGCATCCCTCAGACCGGACTCTGATTTCCCAAAGAATGCTGTGCTTTGCCAGAGGGGATGCCAGGGCAAAGAAGCTTTCGCTCTATGCGATTTTCTCCAATAGTGCTGCGAATACTAGGCTAAGGCAAGCAGCAACAGCAGCCCTGAATCCCGACTCTGATTTCCCAGCGACTGCTATGCTTTTGCAGACGTTTTCAGCTTGGCAGGTACCGCACTTCGCTGCTGCTTCCTCAGAAAGGCATTGGATGTTCACTCTGCACGGTAGGGAAGAAGAGCCGCGGGAGAGCTGGTGCCTCTTGGGAAGTGATATCCTGGGCTCCGAGTGTACGCGCGGGATTCACCTTGCTATGCCGAACTCAGCAGACACAGTCACCACCCTGCAGCAGCGTGCGTGTCCTAGCATAGCACTGTACGTCTATTACCATCTCCTGGGGTAGGTTAGGCTTTGCTTTTTGCTTCGGCTCTCGGGCAGACTCGGTGTCTAGGCCAGTGCCTTCACCACAGGAGATAGGAGGCGATCGGATACCTGCACAAGGCCCGTGAACTGAATAGGGAGCATTGGGGGTCTGTGCCCACTCCTTCCCCTTAAACCCCGTGCCTCCTCCAAGCTTCCACATCCTGGAGGAAGTCGGCATCTGACTCCCCGTTATTTCAGGGAGCTGTTTCTGCGAGGTTAGTGTAGGTGCCTGGTGGCTAGCGCATGTCTGCCCCAGGGACAGGTGGCCAAGAGCTGCTGTCTCCTTGGGCCCAGTCCCTCAGGACAGGCATGTTCTCTGCCCAGACTCCTTCCTAAGAGTGGAGCACGCACCCTGCCCTACTCATCGCCTCCTGTCTCCTTAGCAGCCAGGCTTCTGTCTCTCTGCACTGGGAGCGGCTGATACTTGTATTGCCGGCTCTCCTGCTTCACAACCGTTTCCAGACCAGAAGGCCAACGGCTCCTGCTCTTTTCCCCGGACAGCGTACTTCACCTTCCACAGACATGCTTCTGGGGAGTGCAGTGAAAAACGTGTCCCTTTCCTTAAGGCTCTTTCCACAGGGGCCACTGCGCTTCTCTCTCAGGTAGAGGAGATTCCGAGGCATAGAGGGTTTCGCTCCATGCGGGTTTATTACACCGTGCTGAGGAGACCAGCTCAGGCAAACAGGAGCATCCCTCAGACCGGACTCTGATTTCCCAAAGAATGCTGTGCTTTGCCAGAGGGGATGCCAGGGCAAAGAGGCTTTCGCTCTATGTTGTTTTCTCCAATAGTGCTGCGAATACTAGGCTAAGGCAAGCAGCTACAGCAGCCCTCAATCCCGACTCTGATTTCCCAGCGACTGCTATGCTTTCGCAGACGTATTCAGCTTGGCACAAACCGCACTTCGCTGCTGCTAGCTCAGAAAGGAGTTGGGTGTTCACTCTGCGCGGCAGGGACGAAGCGCCGCGGGAGTGCTGGGGCCTCTTGGGACTTGCTTTCCGGGGCTCCAAGTTCAAGCCCGGGGTTCACCTTGCTATGCCGAACTAAGCAGACACAGTCACAACTCTGCAGCAGCGTGCGTGTCCTAGCATGGCACTCTATGCCTATTACCATCTCCTGGGGCGGTAAGGCTTTGCCTTTTGCTCTGTTGCTCAGGCAGACTCGGGGTTACGCCTGTCCTTCACCACAGGAGGGAGAAGGCGACAGGGTCACTGCACACCGCCCGTGCACTCGGATGGGGAACCGTGGGGGACTGTCTCCACTCTTTCTCCGGCACACCCCCTCCCACCCACATCGCTGCCACATCTTGGTGGAAGACGTATCGGTCTGCCCGTTTCTCCATGTGGCTGTTTCTGTGAGTTCCGGGTATGGCACCTGGTGGCAAGCCCAAGTCTGCCCTTGGGACAGGTGGCCAAGGAGATGCTCTCCCCTTGGGACCAGAGGCCCAGGACAGGTCTGCCATCTGCCCAGACTCCTTCCTCAGCGTGGAACACGCGCCTCTGCCCTAGTCGACCCCTCATGTCTCCTTAGCAGCCAGGCTTCCATCTCTCCGCACAGGGAGCGGGTGACACTTGTCTTGCCACCGGCCTGCTGTTCGTGCCACGGCAGCCTATCCTGCTTTCCGAGCGTTTCCCGACCGCAAGGCCAACGGCTCGTTCTCTGCTCCGGGGGCGGCATGCTATGCCTTCCCCACACTTGGCTTCTCTCTCAGGCAGACGGGATGCTAGGGCAAAGAGTATTTCGCTCCATGCGTGTATCTTCCACAGAGCTGCGGAGACGAGCTCAGGCAAGCAGCAGCAGCATCCCCAAACCCAACTCTGATTTCCCAAGGAACGCTGTGCTTTCCCAGGGGAGATGCCCAGGCAAAGAGGCTTTCGCTGTGTGCGGGTTTCTCCCACCGCGAGACTGGGCTCAGGCAAGCAGCAGCAGCCCGCAGAACATTTCTCAGCGAATGCTGTGCTTTCGCAGAGGCTTTGGCTTGGAGCCAACAGCACTTTGCTGCTGCTTCCTCAGCAAGGCTTCAGTCGCGTCAGGGAAGAAGAGCTGCGGGAGAGCTGGTGCCTCTTGGGCCTTGCTTTCCCGGGCTCCATGTTCGCGTCCTGGGTTCACCCAGCCAGGCCTCACTAAGCAGACACAGCCACAACCCCGCAGTAGCGTGCGTAACCTAGGATGGCACTCTAGGCACACTCCCATCTCCCAGTGTATGCATCGCTTGGCCTTTTACTCTGGCGCTCAGGCGGATTCTCGGACTAGGCCAGTGCCCTCCCCACAGGAAAGTAGAGGTGACAGGATCCCTGTCCACCGCACCAGCTCTGAATAGGGAGCTTTGGGGAACTGTCCCCACTCCTTCCACTGAAACCCCGTGCCTCCTCCAAGCTTCCACATCCTGGAGGAAGACGGCATCTGACACCCCGTTATTTCAGGGAGCTGTTTCTGCGAGTTCAGCGTAGGCGCCTGGTGGCTAGCGCATGTCTGCCCCAGGGACAGGAGGCCAAGGAGCTGCTGTCTCCTTGGGCCCAGTCCCTCAGGACAGGCATGTTCTCTGCCCAGACTCCTTCCTAAGAGTGGAGCACGCACCCTGCCCTACTCATCACCTCCTGTCTCCTTAGCAGCCAGGCTTCTGTCTCTCTGCACTGGGCGCGGCTGATACTTGTATTGCCGGCTCTCCTGCTTCACAACCGTTTCCAGACCAGAAGGCCAACGGCTCCTGCTCTTCTCCCCGGACAGCGTACTTCACCTTCCGCAGACATGCTCCTGGGGAGTGCAGTGAAAAACGTGTCCCTTTTCCTTAAGGCTCTTTCCACAGGGGCCACCGCGCTTCTCTCTCAGGCAGAGGAGTTTCCGAGGCATAGAGGGTTTCGCTCCATGCGGGTTTATTACACCGTGCTGAGGAGACCAGCTCAGGCAAACAGGAGCATCCCTCAGACCGGACTCTGATTTCCCAAAGAATGCTGTGCTTTGCCAGAGGGGATGCCAGGGCAAAGAAAGCTTTCGCTCTATGCGATTTTCTCCAATAGTGCTGCGAATACTAGGCTAAGGCAAGCAGCAACAGCAGCCCTGAATCCCGACTCTGATTTCCCAGCGACTGCTATGCTTTTGCAGACGTTTTCAGCTTGGCAGGTACCGCACTTCGCTGCTGCTTCCTCAGAAAGGCATTGGATGTTCACTCTGCACGGTAGGGAAGAAGAGCCGCGGGAGAGCTGGTGCCTCTTGGGAAGTGATATCCTGGGCTCCGAGTGTACGCGCGGGATTCACCTTGCTATGCCGAACTCAGCAGACACAGTCACCACCCTGCAGCAGCGTGCGTGTCCTAGCATAGCACTGTACGTCTATTACCATCTCCTGGGGTAGGTTAGGCTTTGCTTTTTGCTTCGGCTCTCGGGCAGACTCGGTGTCTAGGCCAGTGCCTTCACCACAGGAGATAGGAGGCGATCGGATACCTGCACAAGGCCCGTGAACTGAATAGGGAGCATTGGGGGACTGTGCCCACTCCTTCCCCTTAAACCCCGTGCCTCCTCCAAGCTTCCACATCCTGGAGGAAGTCGGCATCTGACTCCCCGTTATTTCAGGGAGCTGTTTCTGCGAGGTTAGTGTAGGTGCCTGGTGGCTAGCGCATGTCTGCCCCAGGGACAGGTGGCCAAGAGCTGCTGTCTCCTTGGGCCCAGTCCCTCAGGACAGGCATGTTCTCTGCCCAGACTCCTTCCTAAGAGTGGAGCACGCACCCTGCCCTACTCATCGCCTCCTGTCTCCTTAGCAGCCAGGCTTCTGTCTCTCTGCACTGGGAGCGGCTGATACTTGTATTGCCGGCTCTCCTGCTTCACAACCGTTTCCAGACCAGAAGGCCAACGGCTCCTGCTCTTTTCCCCGGACAGCGTACTTCACCTTCCACAGACATGCTTCTGGGGAGTGCAGTGAAAAACGTGTCCCTTTCCTTAAGGCTCTTTCCACAGGGGCCACTGCGCTTCTCTCTCAGGTAGAGGAGATTCCGAGGCATAGAGGGTTTCGCTCCATGCGGGTTTATTACACCGTGCTGAGGAGACCAGCTCAGGCAAACAGGAGCATCCCTCAGACCGGACTCTGATTTCCCAAAGAATGCTGTGCTTTGCCAGAGGGGATGCCAGGGCAAAGAGGCTTTCGCTCTATGTTGTTTTCTCCAATAGTGCTGCGAATACTAGGCTAAGGCAAGCAGCTACAGCAGCCCTCAATCCCGACTCTGATTTCCCAGCGACTGCTATGCTTTCGCAGACGTATTCAGCTTGGCACAAACCGCACTTCGCTGCTGCTAGCTCAGAAAGGAGTTGGGTGTTCACTCTGCGCGGCAGGGAAGAAGCGCCGCGGGAGTGCTGGGGCCTCTTGGGACTTGCTTTCCGGGGCTCCAAGTTCAAGCCCGGGGTTCACCTTGCTATGCCGAACTAAGCAGACACAGTCACAACTCTGCAGCAGCGTGCGTGTCCTAGCATGGCACTCTATGCCTATTACCATCTCCTGGGGCGGTAAGGCTTTGCCTTTTGCTCTGTTGCTCAGGCAGACTCGGGGTTACGCCTGTCCTTCACCACAGGAGGGAGAAGGCGACAGGGTCACTGCACACCGCCCGTGCACTCGGATGGGGAACCGTGGGGGACTGTCTCCACTCTTTCTCCGGCACACCCCCTCCCACCCACATCGCTGCCACATCTTGGTGGAAGACGTATCGGTCTGCCCGTTTCTCCATGTGGCTGTTTCTGTGAGTTCCGGGTATGGCACCTGGTGGCAAGCCCAAGTCTGCCCTTGGGACAGGTGGCCAAGGAGATGCTCTCCCCTTGGGACCAGAGGCCCAGGACAGGTCTGCCATCTGCCCAGACTCCTTCCTCAGCGTGGAACACGCGCCTCTGCCCTAGTCGACCCCTCATGTCTCCTTAGCAGCCAGGCTTCCATCTCTCCGCACAGGGAGCGGGTGACACTTGTCTTGCCACCGGCCTGCTGTTCGTGCCACGGCAGCCTATCCTGCTTTCCGAGAGTTTCCCGACCGCAAGGCCAACGGCTCGTTCTCTTCTCCGGGGGCGGCATGCTATGCCTTCCCCACACTTGGCTTCTCTCTCAGGCAGACGGGATGCTAGGGCAAAGAGTATTTCGCTCCATGCGTGTATCTTCCACAGAGCTGCGGAGACGAGCTCAGGCAAGCAGCTACAGCAGCCCTCAATCCCGACTCTGATTTCCCAGCGACTGCTATGCTTTCGCAGACGTATTCAGCTTGGCACAAACCGCACTTCGCTGCTGCTAGCTCAGAAAGGAGTTGGGTGTTCACTCTGCGCGGCAGGGAAGAAGCGCCGCGGGAGTGCTGGGGCCTCTTGGGACTTGCTTTCCGGGGCTCCAAGTTCAAGCCCGGGGTTCACCTTGCTATGCCGAACTAAGCAGACACAGTCACAACTCTGCAGCAGCGTGCGTGTCCTAGCATGGCACTCTATGCCTATTACCATCTCCTGGGGCGGTAAGGCTTTGCCTTTTGCTCTGTTGCTCAGGCAGACTCGGGGTTACGCCTGTCCTTCACCACAGGAGGGAGAAGGCGACAGGGTCACTGCACACCGCCCGTGCACTCGGATGGGGAACCGTGGGGGACTGTCTCCACTCTTTCTCCGGCACACCCCCTCCCACCCACATCGCTGCCACATCTTGGTGGAAGACGTATCGGTCTGCCCGTTTCTCCATGTGGCTGTTTCTGTGAGTTCCGGGTATGGCACCTGGTGGCAAGCCCAAGTCTGCCCTTGGGACAGGTGGCCAAGGAGATGCTCTCCCCTTGGGACCAGAGGCCCAGGACAGGTCTGCCATCTGCCCAGACTCCTTCCTCAGCGTGGAACACGCGCCTCTGCCCTAGTCGACCCCTCATGTCTCCTTAGCAGCCAGGCTTCCATCTCTCCGCACAGGGAGCGGGTGACACTTGTCTTGCCACCGGCCTGCTGTTCGTGCCACGGCAGCCTATCCTGCTTTCCGAGCGTTTCCCGACCGCAAGGCCAACGGCTCGTTCTCTTCTCCGGGGGCGGCATGCTATGCCTTCCCCACACTTGGCTTCTCTCTCAGGCAGACGGGATGCTAGGGCAAAGAGTATTTCGCTCCATGCGTGTATCTTCCACAGAGCTGCGGAGACGAGCTCAGGCAAGCAGCAGCAGCATCCCCAAACCCAACTCTGATTTCCCAAGGAACGCTGTACTTTCCCAGGGGAGATGCCCAGGCAAAGAGGCTTTCGCTGTGTGCGGGTTTCTCCCACCGCGAGACTGGGCTCAGGCAAGCAGCAGCAGCCCGCAGAACATTTCTCAGCGAATGCTGTGCTTTCGCAGAGGCTTTGGCTTGGAGCCAACAGCACTTTGCTGCTGCTTCCTCAGCAAGGCTTCAGTCGCGTCAGGGAAGAAGAGCTGCGGGAGAGCTGGTGCCTCTTGGGCCTTGCTTTCCCGGGCTCCATGTTCGCGTCCTGGGTTCACCCAGCCAGGCCTCACTAAGCAGACACAGCCACAACCCCGCAGTAGCGTGCGTAACCTAGGATGGCACTCTAGGCACACTCCCATCTCCCAGTGTATGCATCGCTTGGCCTTTTACTCTGGCGCTCAGGCGGATTCTCGGACTAGGCCAGTGCCCTCCCCACAGGAAAGTAGAGGTGACAGGATCCCTGTCCACCGCACCAGCTCTGAATAGGGAGCTTTGGGGAACTGTCCCCACTCCTTCCACTGAAACCCCGTGCCTCCTCCAAGCTTCCACATCCTGGAGGAAGACGGCATCTGACACCCCGTTATTTCAGGGAGCTGTTTCTGCGAGTTCAGCGTAGGCGCCTGGTGGCTAGCGCATGTCTGCCCCAGGGACAGGAGGCCAAGGAGCTGCTGTCTCCTTGGGCCCAGTCCCTCAGGACAGGCATGTTCTCTGCCCAGACTCCTTCCTAAGAGTGGAGCACGCACCCTGCCCTACTCATCACCTCCTGTCTCCTTAGCAGCCAGGCTTCTGTCTCTCTGCACTGGGCGCGGCTGATACTTGTATTGCCGGCTCTCCTGCTTCACAACCGTTTCCAGACCAGAAGGCCAACGGCTCCTGCTCTTCTCCCCGGACAGCGTACTTCACCTTCCGCAGACATGCTCCTGGGGAGTGCAGTGAAAAACGTGTCCCTTTTCCTTAAGGCTCTTTCCACAGGGGCCACCGCGCTTCTCTCTCAGGCAGAGGAGTTTCCGAGGCATAGAGGGTTTCGCTCCATGCGGGTTTATTACACCGTGCTGAGGAGACCAGCTCAGGCAAACAGGAGCATCCCTCAGACCGGACTCTGATTTCCCAAAGAATGCTGTGCTTTGCCAGAGGGGATGCCAGGGCAAAGAAGCTTTCGCTCTATGCGATTTTCTCCAATAGTGCTGCGAATACTAGGCTAAGGCAAGCAGCAACAGCAGCCCTGAATCCCGACTCTGATTTCCCAGCGACTGCTATGCTTTTGCAGACGTTTTCAGCTTGGCAGGTACCGCACTTCGCTGCTGCTTCCTCAGAAAGGCATTGGATGTTCACTCTGCACGGTAGGGAAGAAGAGCCGCGGGAGAGCTGGTGCCTCTTGGGAAGTGATATCCTGGGCTCCGAGTGTACGCGCGGGATTCACCTTGCTATGCCGAACTCAGCAGACACAGTCACCACCCTGCAGCAGCGTGCGTGTCCTAGCATAGCACTGTACGTCTATTACCAACTCCTGGGGTAGGTTAGGCTTTGCTTTTTGCTTCGGCTCTCGGGCAGACTCGGTGTCTAGGCCAGTGCCTTCACCACAGGAGATAGGAGGCGATCGGATACCTGCACAAGGCCCGTGAACTGAATAGGGAGCATTGGGGGACTGTGCCCACTCCTTCCCCTTAAACCCCGTGCCTCCTCCAAGCTTCCACATCCTGGAGGAAGTCGGCATCTGACTCCCCGTTATTTCAGGGAGCTGTTTCTGCGAGGTTAGTGTAGGTGCCTGGTGGCTAGCGCATGTCTGCCCCAGGGACAGGTGGCCAAGAGCTGCTGTCTCCTTGGGCCCAGTCCCTCAGGACAGGCATGTTCTCTGCCCAGACTCCTTCCTAAGAGTGGAGCACGCACCCTGCCCTACTCATCGCCTCCTGTCTCCTTAGCAGCCAGGCTTCTGTCTCTCTGCACTGGGAGCGGCTGATACTTGTATTGCCGGCTCTCCTGCTTCACAACCGTTTCCAGACCAGAAGGCCAACGGCTCCTGCTCTTTTCCCCGGACAGCGTACTTCACCTTCCACAGACATGCTTCTGGGGAGTTCAGTGAAAAACGTGTCCCTTTCCTTAAGGCTCTTTCCACAGGGGCCACTGCGCTTCTCTCTCAGGTAGAGGAGATTCCGAGGCATAGAGGGTTTCGCTCCATGCGGGTTTATTACACCGTGCTGAGGAGACCAGCTCAGGCAAAAAGGAGCATCCCTCAGACCGGACTCTGATTTCCCAAAGAATGCTGTGCTTTGCCAGAGGGCATGCCAGGGCAAAGAGGCTTTCGCTCTATGTTGTTTTCTCCAATAGTGCTGCGAATACTAGGCTAAGGCAAGCAGCTACAGCAGCCCTCAATCCCGACTCTGATTTCCCAGCGACTGCTATGCTTTCGCAGACGTATTCAGCTTGGCACAAACCGCACTTCGCTGCTGCTAGCTCAGAAAGGAGTTGGGTGTTCACTCTGCGCGGCAGGGAAGAAGCGCCGCGGGAGTGCTGGGGCCTCTTGGGACTTGCTTTCCGGGGCTCCAAGTTCAAGCCCGGGGTTCACCTTGCTATGCCGAACTAAGCAGACACAGTCACAACTCTGCAGCAGCGTGCGTGTCCTAGCATGGCACTCTATGCCTATTACCATCTCCTGGGGCGGTAAGGCTTTGCCTTTTGCTCTGTTGCTCAGGCAGACTCGGGGTTACGCCTGTCCTTCACCACAGGAGGGAGAAGGCGACAGGGTCACTGCACACCGCCCGTGCACTCGGATGGGGAACCGTGGGGGACTGTCTCCACTCTTTCTCCGGCACACCCCCTCCCACCCACATCGCTGCCACATCTTGGTGGAAGACGTATCGGTCTGCCCGTTTCTCCATGTGGCTGTTTCTGTGAGTTCCGGGTATGGCACCTGGTGGCAAGCCCAAGTCTGCCCTTGGGACAGGTGGCCAAGGAGATGCTCTCCCCTTGGGACCAGAGGCCCAGGACAGGTCTGCCATCTGCCCAGACTCCTTCCTCAGCGTGGAACACGCGCCTCTGCCCTAGTCGACCCCTCATGTCTCCTTAGCAGCCAGGCTTCCATCTCTCCGCACAGGGAGCGGGTGACACTTGTCTTGCCACCGGCCTGCTGTTCGTGCCACGGCAGCCTATCCTGCTTTCCGAGCGTTTCCCGACCGCAAGGCCAACGGCTCGTTCTCTTCTCCGGGGGCGGCATGCTATGCCTTCCCCACACTTGGCTTCTCTCTCAGGCAGACGGGATGCTAGGGCAAAGAGTATTTCGCTCCATGCGTGTATCTTCCACAGAGCTGCGGAGACGAGCTCAGGCAAGCAGCAGCAGCATCCCCAAACCCAACTCTGATTTCCCAAGGAACGCTGTGCTTTCCCAGGGGAGATGCCCAGGCAAAGAGGCTTTCGCTGTGTGCGGGTTTCTCCCACCGCGAGACTGGGCTCAGGCAAGCAGCAGCAGCCCGCAGAACATTTCTCAGCGAATGCTGTGCTTTCGCAGAGGCTTTGGCTTGGAGCCAACAGCACTTTGCTGCTGCTTCCTCAGCAAGGCTTCAGTCGCGTCAGGGAAGAAGAGCTGCGGGAGAGCTGGTGCCTCTTGGGCCTTGCTTTCCCGGGCTCCATGTTCGCGTCCTGGGTTCACCCAGCCAGGCCTCACTAAGCAGACACAGCCACAACCCCGCAGTAGCGTGCGTAACCTAGGATGGCACTCTAGGCACACTCCCATCTCCCAGTGTATGCATCGCTTGGCCTTTTACTCTGGCGCTCAGGCGGATTCTCGGACTAGGCCAGTGCCCTCCCCACAGGAAAGTAGAGGTGACAGGATCCCTGTCCACCGCACCAGCTCTGAATAGGGAGCTTTGGGGAACTGTCCCCACTCCTTCCACTGAAACCCCGTGCCTCCTCCAAGCTTCCACATCCTGGAGGAAGACGGCATCTGACACCCCGTTATTTCAGGGAGCTGTTTCTGCGAGTTCAGCGTAGGCGCCTGGTGGCTAGCGCATGTCTGCCCCAGGGACAGGAGGCCAAGGAGCTGCTGTCTCCTTGGGCCCAGTCCCTCAGGACAGGCATGTTCTCTGCCCAGACTCCTTCCTAAGAGTGGAGCACGCACCCTGCCCTACTCATCACCTCCTGTCTCCTTAGCAGCCAGGCTTCTGTCTCTCTGCACTGGGCGCGGCTGATACTTGTATTGCCGGCTCTCCTGCTTCACAACCGTTTCCAGACCAGAAGGCCAACGGCTCCTGCTCTTCTCCCCGGACAGCGTACTTCACCTTCCGCAGACATGCTCCTGGGGAGTGCAGTGAAAAACGTGTCCCTTTTCCTTAAGGCTCTTTCCACAGGGGCCACCGCGCTTCTCTCTCAGGCAGAGGAGTTTCCGAGGCATAGAGGGTTTCGCTCCATGCGGGTTTATTACACCGTGCTGAGGAGACCAGCTCAGGCAAACAGGAGCATCCCTCAGACCGGACTCTGATTTCCCAAAGAATGCTGTGCTTTGCCAGAGGGGATGCCAGGGCAAAGAAGCTTTCGCTCTATGCGATTTTCTCCAATAGTGCTGCGAATACTAGGCTAAGGCAAGCAGCAACAGCAGCCCTGAATCCCGACTCTGATTTCCCAGCGACTGCTATGCTTTTGCAGACGTTTTCAGCTTGGCAGGTACCGCACTTCGCTGCTGCTTCCTCAGAAAGGCATTGGATGTTCACTCTGCACGGTAGGGAAGAAGAGCCGCGGGAGAGCTGGTGCCTCTTGGGAAGTGATATCCTGGGCTCCGAGTGTACGCGCGGGATTCACCTTGCTATGCGGAACTCAGCAGACACAGTCACCACCCTGCAGCAGCGTGCGTGTCCTAGCATAGCACTGTACGTCTATTACCATCTCCTGGGGTAGGTTAGGCTTTGCTTTTTGCTTCGGCTCTCGGGCAGACTCGGTGTCTAGGCCAGTGCCTTCACCACAGGAGATAGGAGGCGATCGGATACCTGCACAAGGCCCGTGAACTGAATAGGGAGCATTGGGGGACTGTGCCCACTCCTTCCCCTTAAACCCCGTGCCTCCTCCAAGCTTCCACATCCTGGAGGAAGTCGGCATCTGACTCCCCGTTATTTCAGGGAGCTGTTTCTGCGAGGTTAGTGTAGGTGCCTGGTGGCTAGCGCATGTCTGCCCCAGGGACAGGTGGCCAAGAGCTGCTGTCTCCTTGGGCCCAGTCCCTCAGGACAGGCATGTTCTCTGCCCAGACTCCTTCCTAAGAGTGGAGCACGCACCCTGCCCTACTCATCGCCTCCTGTCTCCTTAGCAGCCAGGCTTCTGTCTCTCTGCACTGGGAGCGGCTGATACTTGTATTGCCGGCTCTCCTGCTTCACAACCGTTTCCAGACCAGAAGGCCAACGGCTCCTGCTCTTTTCCCAGGACAGCGTACTTCACCTTCCACAGACATGCTTCTGGGGAGTGCAGTGAAAAACGTGTCCCTTTCCTTAAGGCTCTTTCCACAGGGGCCACTGCGCTTCTCTCACAGGTAGAGGAGATTCCGAGGCATAGAGGGTTTCGCTCCATGCGGGTTTATTACACCGTGCTGAGGAGACCAGCTCAGGCAAACAGGAGCATCCCTCAGACCGGACTCTGATTTCCCAAAGAATGCTGTGCTTTGCCAGAGGGCATGCCAGGGCAAAGAGGCTTTCGCTCTATGTTGTTTTCTCCAATAGTGCTGCGAATACTAGGCTAAGGCAAGCAGCTACAGCAGCCCTCAATCCCGACTCTGATTTCCCAGCGACTGCTATGCTTTCGCAGACGTATTCAGCTTGGCACAAACCGCACTTCGCTGCTGCTAGCTCAGAAAGGAGTTGGGTGTTCACTCTGCGCGGCAGGGACGAAGCGCCGCGGGAGTGCTGGGGCCTCTTGGGACTTGCTTTCCGGGGCTCCAAGTTCAAGCCCGGGGTTCACCTTGCTATGCCGAACTAAGCAGACACAGTCACAACTCTGCAGCAGCGTGCGTGTCCTAGCATGGCACTCTATGCCTATTACCATCTCCTGGGGCGGTAAGGCTTTGCCTTTTGCTCTGTTGCTCAGGCAGACTCGGGGTTACGCCTGTCCTTCACCACAGGAGGGAGAAGGCGACAGGGTCACTGCACACCGCCCGTGCACTCGGATGGGGAACCGTGGGGGACTGTCTCCACTCTTTCTCCGGCACACCCCCTCCCACCCACATCGCTGCCACATCTTGGTGGAAGACGTATCGGTCTGCCCGTTTCTCCATGTGGCTGTTTCTGTGAGTTCCGGGTATGGCACCTGGTGGCAAGCCCAAGTCTGCCCTTGGGACAGGTGGCCAAGGAGATGCTCTCCCCTTGGGACCAGAGGCCCAGGACAGGTCTGCCATCTGCCCAGACTCCTTCCTCAGCGTGGAACACGCGCCTCTGCCCTAGTCGACCCCTCATGTCTCCTTAGCAGCCAGGCTTCCATCTCTCCGCACAGGGAGCGGGTGACACTTGTCTTGCCACCGGCCTGCTGTTCGTGCCACGGCAGCCTATCCTGCTTTCCGAGCGTTTCCCGACCGCAAGGCCAACGGCTCGTTCTCTGCTCCGGGGGCGGCATGCTATGCCTTCCCCACACTTGGCTTCTCTCTCAGGCAGACGGGATGCTAGGGCAAAGAGTATTTCGCTCCATGCGTGTATCTTCCACAGAGCTGCGGAGACGAGCTCAGGCAAGCAGCAGCAGCATCCCCAAACCCAACTCTGATTTCCCAAGGAACGCTGTGCTTTCCCAGGGGAGATGCCCAGGCAAAGAGGCTTTCGCTGTGTGCGGGTTTCTCCCACCGCGAGACTGGGCTCAGGCAAGCAGCAGCAGCCCGCAGAACATTTCTCAGCGAATGCTGTGCTTTCGCAGAGGCTTTGGCTTGGAGCCAACAGCACTTTGCTGCTGCTTCCTCAGCAAGGCTTCAGTCGCGTCAGGGAAGAAGAGCTGCGGGAGAGCTGGTGCCTCTTGGGCCTTGCTTTCCCGGGCTCCATGTTCGCGTCCTGGGTTCACCCAGCCAGGCCTCACTAAGCAGACACAGCCACAACCCCGCAGTAGCGTGCGTAACCTAGGATGGCACTCTAGGCACACTCCCATCTCCCAGTGTATGCATCGCTTGGCCTTTTACTCTGGCGCTCAGGCGGATTCTCGGACTAGGCCAGTGCCCTCCCCACAGGAAAGTAGAGGTGACAGGATCCCTGTCCACCGCACCAGCTCTGAATAGGGAGCTTTGGGGAACTGTCCCCACTCCTTCCACTGAAACCCCGTGCCTCCTCCAAGCTTCCACATCCTGGAGGAAGACGGCATCTGACACCCCGTTATTTCAGGGAGCTGTTTCTGCGAGTTCAGCGTAGGCGCCTGGTGGCTAGCGCATGTCTGCCCCAGGGACAGGAGGCCAAGGAGCTGCTGTCTCCTTGGGCCCAGTCCCTCAGGACAGGCATGTTCTCTGCCCAGACTCCTTCCTAAGAGTGGAGCACGCACCCTGCCCTACTCATCACCTCCTGTCTCCTTAGCAGCCAGGCTTCTGTCTCTCTGCACTGGGCGCGGCTGATACTTGTATTGCCGGCTCTCCTGCTTCACAACCGTTTCCAGACCAGAAGGCCAACGGCTCCTGCTCTTCTCCCCGGACAGCGTACTTCACCTTCCGCAGACATGCTCCTGGGGAGTGCAGTGAAAAACGTGTCCCTTTTCCTTAAGGCTCTTTCCACAGGGGCCACCGCGCTTCTCTCTCAGGCAGAGGAGTTTCCGAGGCATAGAGGGTTTCGCTCCATGCGGGTTTATTACACCGTGCTGAGGAGACCAGCTCAGGCAAACAGGAGCATCCCTCAGACCGGACTCTGATTTCCCAAAGAATGCTGTGCTTTGCCAGAGGGGATGCCAGGGCAAAGAAAGCTTTCGCTCTATGCGATTTTCTCCAATAGTGCTGCGAATACTAGGCTAAGGCAAGCAGCAACAGCAGCCCTGAATCCCGACTCTGATTTCCCAGCGACTGCTATGCTTTTGCAGACGTTTTCAGCTTGGCAGGTACCGCACTTCGCTGCTGCTTCCTCAGAAAGGCATTGGATGTTCACTCTGCACGGTAGGGAAGAAGAGCCGCGGGAGAGCTGGTGCCTCTTGGGAAGTGATATCCTGGGCTCCGAGTGTACGCGCGGGATTCACCTTGCTATGCCGAACTCAGCAGACACAGTCACCACCCTGCAGCAGCGTGCGTGTCCTAGCATAGCACTGTACGTCTATTACCATCTCCTGGGGTAGGTTAGGCTTTGCTTTTTGCTTCGGCTCTCGGGCAGACTCGGTGTCTAGGCCAGTGCCTTCACCACAGGAGATAGGAGGCGATCGGATACCTGCACAAGGCCCGTGAACTGAATAGGGAGCATTGGGGGACTGTGCCCACTCCTTCCCCTTAAACCCCGTGCCTCCTCCAAGCTTCCACATCCTGGAGGAAGTCGGCATCTGACTCCCCGTTATTTCAGGGAGCTGTTTCTGCGAGGTTAGTGTAGGTGCCTGGTGGCTAGCGCATGTCTGCCCCAGGGACAGGTGGCCAAGAGCTGCTGTCTCCTTGGGCCCAGTCCCTCAGGACAGGCATGTTCTCTGCCCAGACTCCTTCCTAAGAGTGGAGCACGCACCCTGCCCTACTCATCGCCTCCTGTCTCCTTAGCAGCCAGGCTTCTGTCTCTCTGCACTGGGAGCGGCTGATACTTGTATTGCCGGCTCTCCTGCTTCACAACCGTTTCCAGACCAGAAGGCCAACGGCTCCTGCTCTTTTCCCCGGACAGCGTACTTCACCTTCCACAGACATGCTTCTGGGGAGTGCAGTGAAAAACGTGTCCCTTTCCTTAAGGCTCTTTCCACAGGGGCCACTGCGCTTCTCTCTCAGGTAGAGGAGATTCCGAGGCATAGAGGGTTTCGCTCCATGCGGGTTTATTACACCGTGCTGAGGAGACCAGCTCAGGCAAACAGGAGCATCCCTCAGACCGGACTCTGATTTCCCAAAGAATGCTGTGCTTTGCCAGAGGGGATGCCAGGGCAAAGAGGCTTTCGCTCTATGTTGTTTTCTCCAATAGTGCTGCGAATACTAGGCTAAGGCAAGCAGCTACAGCAGCCCTCAATCCCGACTCTGATTTCCCAGCGACTGCTATGCTTTCGCAGACGTATTCAGCTTGGCACAAACCGCACTTCGCTGCTGCTAGCTCAGAAAGGAGTTGGGTGTTCACTCTGCGCGGCAGGGAAGAAGCGCCGCGGGAGTGCTGGGGCCTCTTGGGACTTGCTTTCCGGGGCTCCAAGTTCAAGCCCGGGGTTCACCTTGCTATGCCGAACTAAGCAGACACAGTCACAACTCTGCAGCAGCGTGCGTGTCCTAGCATGGCACTCTATGCCTATTACCATCTCCTGGGGCGGTAAGGCTTTGCCTTTTGCTCTGTTGCTCAGGCAGACTCGGGGTTACGCCTGTCCTTCACCACAGGAGGGAGAAGGCGACAGGGTCACTGCACACCGCCCGTGCACTCGGATGGGGAACCGTGGGGGACTGTCTCCACTCTTTCTCCGGCACACCCCCTCCCACCCACATCGCTGCCACATCTTGGTGGAAGACGTATCGGTCTGCCCGTTTCTCCATGTGGCTGTTTCTGTGAGTTCCGGGTATGGCACCTGGTGGCAAGCCCAAGTCTGCCCTTGGGACAGGTGGCCAAGGAGATGCTCTCCCCTTGGGACCAGAGGCCCAGGACAGGTCTGCCATCTGCCCAGACTCCTTCCTCAGCGTGGAACACGCGCCTCTGCCCTAGTCGACCCCTCATGTCTCCTTAGCAGCCAGGCTTCCATCTCTCCGCACAGGGAGCGGGTGACACTTGTCTTGCCACCGGCCTGCTGTTCGTGCCACGGCAGCCTATCCTGCTTTCCGAGAGTTTCCCGACCGCAAGGCCAACGGCTCGTTCTCTTCTCCGGGGGCGGCATGCTATGCCTTCCCCACACTTGGCTTCTCTCTCAGGCAGACGGGATGCTAGGGCAAAGAGTATTTCGCTCCATGCGTGTATCTTCCACAGAGCTGCGGAGACGAGCTCAGGCAAGCAGCTACAGCAGCCCTCAATCCCGACTCTGATTTCCCAGCGACTGCTATGCTTTCGCAGACGTATTCAGCTTGGCACAAACCGCACTTCGCTGCTGCTAGCTCAGAAAGGAGTTGGGTGTTCACTCTGCGCGGCAGGGAAGAAGCGCCGCGGGAGTGCTGGGGCCTCTTGGGACTTGCTTTCCGGGGCTCCAAGTTCAAGCCCGGGGTTCACCTTGCTATGCCGAACTAAGCAGACACAGTCACAACTCTGCAGCAGCGTGCGTGTCCTAGCATGGCACTCTATGCCTATTACCATCTCCTGGGGCGGTAAGGCTTTGCCTTTTGCTCTGTTGCTCAGGCAGACTCGGGG
The DNA here is from genome assembly GCF_030435805.1 of Mustela lutreola. NCBI lineage: Eukaryota > Metazoa > Chordata > Mammalia > Carnivora > Mustelidae > Mustela > Mustela lutreola. Next base: position 63,520,826 of record NC_081291.1, on the reverse strand, counting down.
TTACGCCTGTCCTTCACCACAGGAGGGAGAAGGCGACAGGGTCACTGCACACCGCCCGTGCACTCGGATGGGGAACCGTGGGGGACTGTCTCCACTCTTTCTCCGGCACACCCCCTCCCACCCACATCGCTGCCACATCTTGGTGGAAGACGTATCGGTCTGCCCGTTTCTCCATGTGGCTGTTTCTGTGAGTTCCGGGTATGGCACCTGGTGGCAAGCCCAAGTCTGCCCTTGGGACAGGTGGCCAAGGAGATGCTCTCCCCTTGGGACCAGAGGCCCAGGACAGGTCTGCCATCTGCCCAGACTCCTTCCTCAGCGTGGAACACGCGCCTCTGCCCTAGTCGACCCCTCATGTCTCCTTAGCAGCCAGGCTTCCATCTCTCCGCACAGGGAGCGGGTGACACTTGTCTTGCCACCGGCCTGCTGTTCGTGCCACGGCAGCCTATCCTGCTTTCCGAGCGTTTCCCGACCGCAAGGCCAACGGCTCGTTCTCTTCTCCGGGGGCGGCATGCTATGCCTTCCCCACACTTGGCTTCTCTCTCAGGCAGACGGGATGCTAGGGCAAAGAGTATTTCGCTCCATGCGTGTATCTTCCACAGAGCTGCGGAGACGAGCTCAGGCAAGCAGCAGCAGCATCCCCAAACCCAACTCTGATTTCCCAAGGAACGCTGTACTTTCCCAGGGGAGATGCCCAGGCAAAGAGGCTTTCGCTGTGTGCGGGTTTCTCCCACCGCGAGACTGGGCTCAGGCAAGCAGCAGCAGCCCGCAGAACATTTCTCAGCGAATGCTGTGCTTTCGCAGAGGCTTTGGCTTGGAGCCAACAGCACTTTGCTGCTGCTTCCTCAGCAAGGCTTCAGTCGCGTCAGGGAAGAAGAGCTGCGGGAGAGCTGGTGCCTCTTGGGCCTTGCTTTCCCGGGCTCCATGTTCGCGTCCTGGGTTCACCCAGCCAGGCCTCACTAAGCAGACACAGCCACAACCCCGCAGTAGCGTGCGTAACCTAGGATGGCACTCTAGGCACACTCCCATCTCCCAGTGTATGCATCGCTTGGCCTTTTACTCTGGCGCTCAGGCGGATTCTCGGACTAGGCCAGTGCCCTCCCCACAGGAAAGTAGAGGTGACAGGATCCCTGTCCACCGCACCAGCTCTGAATAGGGAGCTTTGGGGAACTGTCCCCACTCCTTCCACTGAAACCCCGTGCCTCCTCCAAGCTTCCACATCCTGGAGGAAGACGGCATCTGACACCCCGTTATTTCAGGGAGCTGTTTCTGCGAGTTCAGCGTAGGCGCCTGGTGGCTAGCGCATGTCTGCCCCCGGGACAGGAGGCCAAGGAGCTGCTGTCTCCTTGGGCCCAGTCCCTCAGGACAGGCATGTTCTCTGCCCAGACTCCTTCCTAAGAGTGGAGCACGCACCCTGCCCTACTCATCACCTCCTGTCTCCTTAGCAGCCAGGCTTCTGTCTCTCTGCACTGGGCGCGGCTGATACTTGTATTGCCGGCTCTCCTGCTTCACAACCGTTTCCAGACCAGAAGGCCAACGGCTCCTGCTCTTCTCCCCGGACAGCGTACTTCACCTTCCGCAGACATGCTCCTGGGGAGTGCAGTGAAAAACGTGTCCCTTTTCCTTAAGGCTCTTTCCACAGGGGCCACCGCGCTTCTCTCTCAGGCAGAGGAGTTTCCGAGGCATAGAGGGTTTCGCTCCATGCGGGTTTATTACACCGTGCTGAGGAGACCAGCTCAGGCAAACAGGAGCATCCCTCAGACCGGACTCTGATTTCCCAAAGAATGCTGTGCTTTGCCAGAGGGGATGCCAGGGCAAAGAAGCTTTCGCTCTATGCGATTTTCTCCAATAGTGCTGCGAATACTAGGCTAAGGCAAGCAGCAACAGCAGCCCTGAATCCCGACTCTGATTTCCCAGCGACTGCTATGCTTTTGCAGACGTTTTCAGCTTGGCAGGTACCGCACTTCGCTGCTGCTTCCTCAGAAAGGCATTGGATGTTCACTCTGCACGGTAGGGAAGAAGAGCCGCGGGAGAGCTGGTGCCTCTTGGGAAGTGATATCCTGGGCTCCGAGTGTACGCGCGGGATTCACCTTGCTATGCCGAACTCAGCAGACACAGTCACCACCCTGCAGCAGCGTGCGTGTCCTAGCATAGCACTGTACGTCTATTACCATCTCCTGGGGTAGGTTAGGCTTTGCTTTTTGCTTCGGCTCTCGGGCAGACTCGGTGTCTAGGCCAGTGCCTTCACCACAGGAGATAGGAGGCGATCGGATACCTGCACAAGGCCCGTGAACTGAATAGGGAGCATTGGGGGTCTGTGCCCACTCCTTCCCCTTAAACCCCGTGCCTCCTCCAAGCTTCCACATCCTGGAGGAAGTCGGCATCTGACTCCCCGTTATTTCAGGGAGCTGTTTCTGCGAGGTTAGTGTAGGTGCCTGGTGGCTAGCGCATGTCTGCCCCAGGGACAGGTGGCCAAGAGCTGCTGTCTCCTTGGGCCCAGTCCCTCAGGACAGGCATGTTCTCTGCCCAGACTCCTTCCTAAGAGTGGAGCACGCACCCTGCCCTACTCATCGCCTCCTGTCTCCTTAGCAGCCAGGCTTCTGTCTCTCTGCACTGGGAGCGGCTGATACTTGTATTGCCGGCTCTCCTGCTTCACAACCGTTTCCAGACCAGAAGGCCAACGGCTCCTGCTCTTTTCCCCGGACAGCGTACTTCACCTTCCACAGACATGCTTCTGGGGAGTGCAGTGAAAAACGTGTCCCTTTCCTTAAGGCTCTTTCCACAGGGGCCACTGCGCTTCTCTCTCAGGTAGAGGAGATTCCGAGGCATAGAGGGTTTCGCTCCATGCGGGTTTATTACACCGTGCTGAGGAGACCAGCTCAGGCAAACAGGAGCATCCCTCAGACCGGACTCTGATTTCCCAAAGAATGCTGTGCTTTGCCAGAGGGGATGCCAGGGCAAAGAGGCTTTCGCTCTATGTTGTTTTCTCCAATAGTGCTGCGAATACTAGGCTAAGGCAAGCAGCTACAGCAGCCCTCAATCCCGACTCTGATTTCCCAGCGACTGCTATGCTTTCGCAGACGTATTCAGCTTGGCACAAACCGCACTTCGCTGCTGCTAGCTCAGAAAGGAGTTGGGTGTTCACTCTGCGCGGCAGGGACGAAGCGCCGCGGGAGTGCTGGGGCCTCTTGGGACTTGCTTTCCGGGGCTCCAAGTTCAAGCCCGGGGTTCACCTTGCTATGCCGAACTAAGCAGACACAGTCACAACTCTGCAGCAGCGTGCGTGTCCTAGCATGGCACTCTATGCCTATTACCATCTCCTGGGGCGGTAAGGCTTTGCCTTTTGCTCTGTTGCTCAGGCAGACTCGGGGTTACGCCTGTCCTTCACCACAGGAGGGAGAAGGCGACAGGGTCACTGCACACCGCCCGTGCACTCGGATGGGGAACCGTGGGGGACTGTCTCCACTCTTTCTCCGGCACACCCCCTCCCACCCACATCGCTGCCACATCTTGGTGGAAGACGTATCGGTCTGCCCGTTTCTCCATGTGGCTGTTTCTGTGAGTTCCGGGTATGGCACCTGGTGGCAAGCCCAAGTCTGCCCTTGGGACAGGTGGCCAAGGAGATGCTCTCCCCTTGGGACCAGAGGCCCAGGACAGGTCTGCCATCTGCCCAGACTCCTTCCTCAGCGTGGAACACGCGCCTCTGCCCTAGTCGACCCCTCATGTCTCCTTAGCAGCCAGGCTTCCATCTCTCCGCACAGGGAGCGGGTGACACTTGTCTTGCCACCGGCCTGCTGTTCGTGCCACGGCAGCCTATCCTGCTTTCCGAGCGTTTCCCGACCGCAAGGCCAACGGCTCGTTCTCTGCTCCGGGGGCGGCATGCTATGCCTTCCCCACACTTGGCTTCTCTCTCAGGCAGACGGATGCTAGGGCAAAGAGTATTTCGCTCCATGCGTGTATCTTCCACAGAGCTGCGGAGACGAGCTCAGGCAAGCAGCAGCAGCATCCCCAAACCCAACTCTGATTTCCCAAGGAACGCTGTGCTTTCCCAGGGGAGATGCCCAGGCAAAGAGGCTTTCGCTGTGTGCGGGTTTCTCCCACCGCGAGACTGGGCTCAGGCAAGCAGCAGCAGCCCGCAGAACATTTCTCAGCGAATGCTGTGCTTTCGCAGAGGCTTTGGCTTGGAGCCAACAGCACTTTGCTGCTGCTTCCTCAGCAAGGCTTCAGTCGCGTCAGGGAAGAAGAGCTGCGGGAGAGCTGGTGCCTCTTGGGCCTTGCTTTCCCGGGCTCCATGTTCGCGTCCTGGGTTCACCCAGCCAGGCCTCACTAAGCAGACACAGCCACAACCCCGCAGTAGCGTGCGTAACCTAGGATGGCACTCTAGGCACACTCCCATCTCCCAGTGTATGCATCGCTTGGCCTTTTACTCTGGCGCTCAGGCGGATTCTCGGACTAGGCCAGTGCCCTCCCCACAGGAAAGTAGAGGTGACAGGATCCCTGTCCACCGCACCAGCTCTGAATAGGGAGCTTTGGGGAACTGTCCCCACTCCTTCCACTGAAACCCCGTGCCTCCTCCAAGCTTCCACATCCTGGAGGAAGACGGCATCTGACACCCCGTTATTTCAGGGAGCTGTTTCTGCGAGTTCAGCGTAGGCGCCTGGTGGCTAGCGCATGTCTGCCCCAGGGACAGGAGGCCAAGGAGCTGCTGTCTCCTTGGGCCCAGTCCCTCAGGACAGGCATGTTCTCTGCCCAGACTCCTTCCTAAGAGTGGAGCACGCACCCTGCCCTACTCATCACCTCCTGTCTCCTTAGCAGCCAGGCTTCTGTCTCTCTGCACTGGGCGCGGCTGATACTTGTATTGCCGGCTCTCCTGCTTCACAACCGTTTCCAGACCAGAAGGCCAACGGCTCCTGCTCTTCTCCCCGGACAGCGTACTTCACCTTCCGCAGACATGCTCCTGGGGAGTGCAGTGAAAAACGTGTCCCTTTTCCTTAAGGCTCTTTCCACAGGGGCCACCGCGCTTCTCTCTCAGGCAGAGGAGTTTCCGAGGCATAGAGGGTTTCGCTCCATGCGGGTTTATTACACCGTGCTGAGGAGACCAGCTCAGGCAAACAGGAGCATCCCTCAGACCGGACTCTGATTTCCCAAAGAATGCTGTGCTTTGCCAGAGGGGATGCCAGGGCAAAGAAGCTTTCGCTCTATGCGATTTTCTCCAATAGTGCTGCGAATACTAGGCTAAGGCAAGCAGCAACAGCAGCCCTGAATCCCGACTCTGATTTCCCAGCGACTGCTATGCTTTTGCAGACGTTTTCAGCTTGGCAGGTACCGCACTTCGCTGCTGCTTCCTCAGAAAGGCATTGGATGTTCACTCTGCACGGTAGGGAAGAAGAGCCGCGGGAGAGCTGGTGA